>NC_136071.1:1188655742-1189307826 GCF_964261635.1 Lissotriton helveticus | reverse complement strand
GTGTTTGCGTAGTGTAGGGTCATGCTGGGGGTAGTGTTTTAGGGTTTAGGGTAGTGTTGTAGTGTTTGCGTAGTGTAGGGTCATGCTGGGGGTAGTGTTTTAGGGTTTAGGGTTGTGTTGTAGTGTTTGCGTAGTGTAGGGTCATGCTGGGGCTAGTGTTTTAGGGTTTAGGGTAGTGTTGTAGTGTTTGCGTAGTGTAGGGTCATGCTGGTCGTAGTGTTTTAGGGTTTAGGATAGTGTTGTAGTGTTTGCGTAGTGTAGGGTCATGCTGGGGGTAGTGTTTTAGGGTTTTGGGTAGTGTTGTAGTGTTTGCGTAGTGTAGGGTCATGCTGGGGTGTAGTATTTTAGGGTTTAGGGTAGTGTTGTAGTGTTTGCGTAGTGTAGGGTCATGCTGGGGGTAGTGTTTTAGGGTTTTGGGTAGTGTTGTAGTGTTTGCGTAGTGTAGGGTCATGCTGGGGGTAGTGTTTTAGGGTTTTGGGTAGTGTTGTAGTGTTTGCGTAGTGTAGGGTCATGCTGGGGTGTAGTGTTTTAGGGTTTTGGGTAGTGTTGTAGTGTTTGCGTAGTGTAGGGTCATGCTGGGGGTAGTGTTTTAGGGTTTTGGGTAGTGTTGTAGTGTTTGCGTAGTGTAGGGTCATGCTGGGGGTAGTGTTTTAGGGTTTTGGGTTGTGTTGTAGTGTTTGCGTAGTGTAGGGTCATGCTGGGGGTAGTGTTTTAGGGTTTTGGGTAGTGTTGTAGTGTTTGCGTAGTGTAGGGTCATGCTGGGGGTAGTGTTTTAGGGTTTAGGGTAGTGTTGTAGTGTTTGCGTAGTGTAGGGTCATGCTGGGGGTAGTGTTTTAGGGTTTAGGGTAGTGTTGTAGTGTTTGCGTAGTGTAGGGTCATGCTGGGGGTAGTGTTTTAGGGTTTAGGGTAGTGTTGTAGTGTTTGCGTAGTGTAGGGTCATGCTGGGGGTAGTGTTTTAGGGTTTAGGGTAGTGTTGTAGTGTTTGCGTAGTGTAGGGTCATGCTGGGGTGTAGTGTTTTAGGGTTTTGGGTAGTGTTGTAGTGTTTGCGTAGTGTAGGTGTCGTGTTTTGGCAGCTCCTGAGTTGGCGTTTAGCACAGCTACACGGTCTTTTCTGTTAACTTGACCAAAACGAACGGGGGCCATTTTGAATCCCTCTGACTTCCGTTTCCTATGAACACGCTGCCTCGTGGTCAGTGTGCCCTTTTGTCCTTCCTTGATACCCATGGTCCCTATTCTGCTCGACAACAGGCTATTTTTAGTACTGGTCAAGCGCACATGCGCACTATGCATCAGCTGGTCACTCTTTAGGAATGTTAGCACTAACTGACCAGTGTTATTGAACTCCTCCCACACGCTGGCTGTGTTCCAAAAATGACCTTATATGTACCTAAAATGTGTAACTTGTAACCGCCTATCTTTTTATTGCTATTAAACTATATAAAAGAGGTCGCGCACCGATGTTCGGAGTGCTACTTCTTACATTGCCGAAGGGTGCTGTGGGAATGTATCACCACCCCATGGGGTCTTAATAAACTTGTCTTTTCCCTTTTCCAGTGTCCGTGCCAACTTCTATACTAAGGTGTTCGAGAGTTTAGCAGAGTATGTAGGCCTGATTTGAACCTGATACCACAATTGGCGACCACGAAGGGACTCATCGGCGACTCGGATGCCCGAAGGAAAGGTCGTGACGAAGGTCAGGAAACTCGCCATGGACGCGTACGCTGCCACTGAGTGACCCGAGTCTCGGCACCCACGGTGTGTTTTTCCTTCCTTCCGATCTGACCTTCCAGGTGGCGCCGGTCTTCGACTGAGATTCTGATCTTGGATTGTCGTGATGTGCCGTTTTGGCTGAGTTGACCACAGAACTTGGCAGTTGGACTTTGGACGTTTGAAAATATTTGGTAAGCTTTTGATTGGTGAGGTAGTCTACTGACACTTACTGTGGCCTTTTTGAATTTTGAATTTGAATTTGAATTTGTTAGCTAACGTTTGAATCTTTGAATTTGAATTTGAATATGTGAAGTGCACCTCACATAGGCAGGCATGTAGGGATATTTCTCTGATTTATTTGATTTGAACGGTACACCGCGTTAGGTGTCATTTTTTTTGTAGTATCGCGTTCTCGTGGTACTTTTTGAAACATGCCTGTTTTTAGCACACTCCGAAGGATGTGCTGTTCTGAAAATGGTACCAATTATCGATTAAGTAAAAAACAGCCGGCTCCCCCAGAGGGGACTCCAAATCGTGAAATGTATGTCAAATTTGGTATTCCACCAATAATGTATAGCGCATTATGGCATAAATATACTAAGACTGATCGTGAATTACAGTGGCCACTATATGGGTCGTTTGACCTTCGAAAGGTACAATATGTAGAGCAGTGTTTGTTTCAGCGAAGGTCTAGACAAGATATGTTTGATTGTGTGCGTATGTTGGAGAAAGAGGTGCGTGAACGAGTGAAGCGTGAGGAAGCCTTGGCGGAGAAAGTGCAGCGGAAGGCTGCACATGACAAAGCTTTACAGCTACAGGAGAAGGAATTACAGGAAAAGGAAGAGAGGGAGAGACGAGAACGCAATTTACAGGTTAACGGTCAATTCCCTATCAGGCGTCCTCTTTATCCAGTCCTTACTAATGAAACAGATGATTTTTCATTACTAGATCGTTGCCCGCCTCCGTACGTCGCACCTACGGCTCCGAACGAGGAATCAGACGAGGATAGTGATCGAACACAGCGTACCAGGTTACATGCAGAACGAACTGCGGAATTACGTTCGTTTGCACGAAAGCTAAATATTAATACTGTTACTGTTTCTGACATTACTGCAAAAATGGAACAGTGGTCTGATCAGGAGCGATTGTATTTTTTAGATCATCTTGGAGATGAAGTTGTTGAGCGGTACAGAAAATATTCTCCTGAGTTAGAACCAAAGGAGATATCCGTGGGTCGTGAGAATTTTCGTAAAGGTCTTTTTGTTCTTTCAGATGCGGACGACTTCTTCAAGCGTTTAATTCAACTGCGAAATGAGGCGACACGACTACGGGAGTTGGCAAAGTCGACGAATTTGTCTGCGTCCGGAGCGACGGGGATATCCAAAGAATGCCCTATCTTTGAAACAGATAAGATCGCTGCGATTAATGTTAGACCTATGCGAGAAGCTGCGCCTTTATATGTCCCTCATAAAGGGGATGGCACAGATGATGATAAAAGATCTAAAGATGCGAAAGGGTATTTTGTATATAATTGGGTTTATACGCCTTGGAATAGAGCAGATGTTATGGCACTTAAGAATGCTTTACCTGATCCCCGTAAAAATCCTGCGGCTTTTTATGAAAATGTTGAAAGTGCAATTTCTTCGTGTATCATGACGTTAGTTGATATTGATCTATTTTTCGGGTTGATATTGCCCCCTGATATGTGGAGAGCGATTCGTAGGTTTGATGACCTCACGACTCTCGGGGCCACTTGGAAAGATCTTGTTCAGGCTGACTTGGATAGGGAACCAGCATGTAAGCCGTGTCAATTAATATTAGACCTTCCAGGGGCCATACTAATAAAATTAAAGACTCTTGCTCCCGCTAAAAAGATTGATTGGACTATATTAACCTCTTGTAAGCAGAAGGCGGATGAATCGGTTTCCGATTTTTTCTCTCGCTTCGAGGAAGCATTCCATGATTACAGTGGTCAATCATTGACAGAAGATACAGGCAGGCATTTATTCGTTGATAAGTATGTGGCTAATCTCCTACCGGAGATTGCGAAACGATTAAAAGCGAGTGAAAGTTCATGGACCACAGCAACCCCTGCTTCTTTATTGACTATGGCTCAATATTATGAACGACAGGAATTGGAGGCAAAAGAAAGTAGTGACAAGAAAGCAAAGGATTTGAAGACGAAGGTAATGTTAGCCCAGGTTCAGGCTACGAGAGGAAACAATAGAGGAGGGCGAGGATCGTACAATAATGCTCCTCCCCCTCGTTCTGACATTTCTGTGAATCAATGTGCATACTGCAAACAGTTTGGGCATTGGATTGCAGACTGTCCGGTGTTTCGAGAGCAGCGTAATTTGAGGGGACGAGGAAGCGGGAGGTCTAGAAATAATTATGGGGGGTCAAGAGGAGGTTATGGCAGGAATGATCGCGGAGGATATGGAGCAAGGGGTCGTGGTCAGGCAGATTATACTACGTTTGATAATCGCAATCAATATCAGATAAATGAGGGTGGTTCTGCTGAACCACGGGATGAGCATTATGCATAGGATTGCGTAGGATGGGGTGTGGAATCGGTTGAGGTACCAGTTGATCAAAGGGGTCCATATATAGAAGCACATGTTCTGGGTTCTACTGATCAATTTCTGGTCGATACAGGAGCTACTCGTAGCACTTTGTCCAAATACTTGGTTCCAAGGGCTCCCCTGTCTGGCGAGGTAATTACAGCAATAGGGTTCGATGGAACACCTACTTCTAGCCCACTGTCTCAACCAGTTGCATTTCATGTTGATAACTTTGCTGCCCTTTGTCCCTTTTTATTGTCCCCAAATACACCAGATAATATTATGGGACTCGATATGTTAAAACACTTTCGAGCTACTATTCGCTGTGCCCCAGAAGGAGTGCGAGTTATGTTGAATGAGAATTACCCAGAATTTGAGCCAGTGTGTTTTCTCCATGAATCTGAAGTATTGGCCTCCTTACCAAAAACGTTGTGGGCCACTTCAGACACGGATGTAGGACAGATGATAATTCCTCCAGTACGTATTACTGTGAAGGAGGGAGTATCTCTACCACGTGTCCCACAATATAAGATTTCCAGAGAAGGCGAACTTGCTTTGATACACATTGTGAATGATTTGATTTTGGCAGGAGTAGTTGAGGAAGTCCCCTACAATGTTTGCAATAGCCCAATTTTACCGATCCTTAAAAGAGATACAGATGCTAAAGTTTACCGTTTCATTATTGATTTAAGGGAAATAAATAAGATAGTAGTGCCTCAGTACCCGGTGGTGTCTGACATCACTACGTTGCTTACGTTGGTTCCATCGACGGCAACTACTTTTACAGTTATCGATTTGAAGAATGCCTTCTTTTCGATCCCTGTACATCCTGACAGTCGATATCTATTCGGCTTTACATTAAATAATAAATCGTACAGATTTTGTCGAGTTCCTCAGGGCTATACTGAAAGTCCTAGCATTTATAGTCAGGCATTAAAAAGACAGCTTGATTCCTTTGAATTACAAGATGGAGTGGTTCTCATTCAATATGTAGACGATATCTTACTTGCTGCAGACACGCCAGAACAATGTGAGAAGAGTACCTTTTCCTTGCTTTCCTTCCTGGCCAAACATAATCATAAAGTTTCGAAGAAAAAGCTGCAATATTGTAGACCAAAGGTGACCTACCTCGGTCATCTTTTGTCTAAGGAGGGCCGTGCATTGACACCAGATCGAATTCAAGCAATCCTAGACACTCCAGTTCCTTGCACTCAGAAGGATGTTCGCGCCTTTATAGGTTTGACGTCTTTTTGTAGGCAATGGATATTGGGCTTTTCACATATCGTTAAACCATTGTTGGCATTGTTGTCTAAAGATACGCCGATCCCCATTGAATGGACGGATGAATGTCAGAATGCTTTTGCACAATTAAGACAAGCTCTTTGTTCTGCACCAGTGTTAGGTACACCTGATTACACGAAGATTTTCACATTGTATGTGCACGAGAAGGATGGGTGCGCATTGTCAGTGTTAGTGCAGACACACGGAGACAAACAGAGGCCTTGTGCATACTTCTCGGCGGTACTCGACCCTGTGGCTCGAGGACTGCCTGGATGTTTTCGAGCAGTTGCAGCAACAGCAGTTGCGATACGACAAAGTGAGGGAATAGTTTTGTCACACAAATTGTTGGTGTTAGTTCCCCATGCGGTAGATGCGTTATTGAATCAAACGAAAACACAGCATCTAACCAGTGCCCGTCTGACAGGATATGAGCTAACGTTGTTGTCGCCGCACATCACACTAAAACGATGTACGACACTGAATCCTGCTACTTTACTGCCGGATCCTGTTGCTGAGGCCCAGAAGGAAGAACAACATGATTGTGTTTTTCTGACTGAGGAACAGACAAAGGGTCGTATCGATTTACAGGATACACCGTTTCTAGATGTAGATGGGGAACTGTGGGTTGATGGATCGTGCGTGAGGTTACCAGATGGTACGACTTCTGCAGCTTATGCGATCACGACACTTAAGACAGTGGTAGAAGCAGCACGAATACCCCAGAAATCGGCTCAAGCAGCTGAATTGATAGCCTTAACGAAAGCATGTGAGTTAAGTGCTGGACTATGTGTGAACATTTACACGGATAGTCGTTACGCTTTTGGAGTAGTGCATGATTTTGGCCTACTCTGGAAGGAACGAGGATTTTTGACTTCACATGGAGTACACATCATGCATGGAGAATTGGTACGCGATCTCCTGAATGCACTGTTATGCCCAAAGAAAGTTGCAATAGTCAAGTGCAGTGCACACAAAAAGGTGACGGACAAAATAGGGCAAGGCAATGTTTTTGCAGATCGCATTGCGAGAGAGACCGCTATGCTGCAAAATAGTTTCCCCATGTATGTGGTGAAGTCACAAGCCGAGCGGTGGCATGATGCTAGAGAAGAAATACTAGATATACAGAAGTCAGCATCTGAGGCAGAACTTATGAAATGGGCCACTGAAGGAGTATTGGATGATGAGGGTTGCTGGCGTAGTAAAGATATGGAGAGATGGAAACTACCCATGGCCTACTTGCAAACAATGGTGCGCATGACACACGGGCTGGCACACATTGGAGCTCTCGCAATTACTAAATTGCTTACACGAGTTTGGGAAAATGCTGACATTGCTAGCACGGCTAAGAGAGTAGTGCAGACCTGTCTGGTATGTTTACAGCACAATCCTGGACAAGGGACTCATACTCCTAAAGGAGGGTTTGTTCCACCTATTGCACCATTCGAAGTACTACAAATGGATTACATCCAGCTGGAGCGCTGTAATAATCTCAAGTATGTCCTAGTAGTGGTGTGTGCCTTCAGCAAATGGATTGAGGCTTACCCTACAAAAGACAATACAGCATTGACAACAGCTAAGGTGTTACTAAAGGAGTACTTCCCGCGCTATGGTGTTTGTAAACTTATGTGGAGTGATAATGGTCCTCATTTCATTGGGAAAGTAGTGGAGTACGTCCTGAAAGGATTGGGAATCAAGCAACGATTCCACGCAGTCTTTCACCCACAATCAGCAGGTTTGGTTGAGAGATACAATGCAACTCTGAAGCTGAAGCTAGCAAAGATAGTGGCATCCACATCTCTGAAATGGCCGGATGCTTTGCCTCTGGCATTGCTGTCCATTCGCTCAGTGCCACATTCTCGATCTGGCCTCACACCCTATGAAGTGGTGTTTGGAAGGCCGATGAATATTTGGGGAGTTCCAAAACCTCGTTTGATACATGATATGCCTTGTATAATGATGAACGATTATTTGGCACGATTAACAAATGATTTGCTTTCTATTCATCAACAGGTTCGAGAGGCGCTCCCTGATAACTCCACTGGTGAGGCTCACGATCTCCGCCCTGGGGACCACGTGATGGTCAAAGTATTTGAGCGATCCAGCAGTTTGGAACCGAGATGGCATGGCCCTGAGCAAGTGCTGCTGGCTACGCGAACTGCTGTGAGAGTCACCAACAAGAAGCGGTGGATACATTCAACGCACTGCCGACGTGTCTCTCCGGATCTGGTGAGCCCTGTGGTGCTATCCGACTACAGAAAGATTTTGGATACAGAAAAGAGCCCAGCTGTCACGCCTGATGAATTGGAGGGAGCCTTCCCGGACCACGTTGTTTCTGATAAAGTGAAGTACAATCTACGCCCCAGGAAATAAGATTCCTTTTGTGTTTTTGAAACTGGTTGGTAACCGCTCTGAGGTTTGTGAAACGGAAGCCGGGAATATCAAGGGGGGGGATCAGTTCTGCCCAGTGTAGCGACACCCGTCTTGAATCCCGGAGAACAAATCAACGGCAGCCTCGGTTCAGAACCATCGTTTTTATTTTTCTCGCTTAGTGTTGTTTTTGAAGAGTATTGTTTTGTGAACTATGGCATCTCCTTCGACACGAAAGGGGAGAATTCTTGGTGCTGTTCTGTTTGTCCTGACCGTAGTGGTGATCGCAGTATTAGCTTGGACTATAGAACTATTGTTTCCCGTACGAGAACATTTGCTGTCCACCACTCCAAGTCCATCTGAACATTTTCATTTTACTTTGCCTTTTCACGAAGAAAGACATAGGCAGACTTATTTGAATAACAGCTTTATTCAGATTTTGCATCATACTCATAACATGACCAACACGTCCAATTGTTGGGTATGTGGAATGTTGCCCGGACATCAGAAGAAGGGAGGAACACCACTCATTCCTCTCCCGTTTTCTCATAATGGTTCTTGTCATGCTTGGTACACTCTTCTTTTTACTCTGCGATGGCCAATGAAAGGTGGACTACTTTTTCGATTGAATAAAATATGCTATAACGACAAAGATGGCTATCCACACGCTGAAGGAACTAAGTTTGAATGGGAAGAGTATCGTCCGGACAATGTTTCTACACCTCGTGTATATACGAATCAAAGACTTATAAATGTGACGAGCTCGCATATGATAACAGTCATTGATACAAAAGCAGATTTGTGTATTAGAAATAAAGGTACAATCCCTGTAGGCTGCAGTGAATGTAATATTACACTCACCTTTGATACACCAACTGGAATTGCATTTGTAGCTTCATGTAACACATATTTCGTTTGTGGAAATAAGGGATACCATCGTCTACCATTGGGATGGTTAGGAACATGTTATATAGCTTTTGTATTACCACCTGTATTTATTGCTCCTCCCATGTACCACAATGATTACGTTCTGTACCATGATTTCATACTGAACAGAGTTAAAAGAACAGTAGATCTTGATGAAATAGACCAGACTGATACCACTTTACAACAATATGTAGATTTCAATTTGGGGTTATTCTCATTCGTAGGAGCTGCACTGAATAGCAGGAAGATAAGGCGGCTTACACGTGTGGTGGAAGCTGTCGCTAATGAAACTGCCTCTGCTTTAGGGAATATTACTGAGGAATTGCAAATTACCAGAATTGTGGTGCTCCAGAATCGAATGGTTCTGGATGTGATACTAGCTGATAGGGGCGGAGTATGCCGCGTCATCGGAAGTAGTTGTTGCGTGTACGTGCCAGATAACTCACCTTCCGTATATGATTCGATTACAAAATTACATAAGATAGCTGCTGAGATCCACCCAGAAAATGGGACATGGACCTTTTCTGGTTGGTTCTGGACCCTGCTTAGTACTTGGGGTTGGAAATTATTAACGATTCTCTGTGTTTTTATTGGAGTACTATTTTTCCTTTGTCTATGTATTCAATGTGGCCCTACATTATGTTCTGTATGTATCACAGCCTGTATTCCGTCTAAACGAGCTATTGTTAAGCAAGAGAAACTGATCAATGATGAAGTATTGAAAATAATGGCTATTAATATTGAGGATGAACATTCTGACTACGTTCACTATGAGGTAGCTTTTGCTAAACGCTAAAAGGGCCGTCTGTCGTGTTTTGGCAGCTCCTGAGTTGGCGTTTAGCACAGCTACACGGTCTTTTCTGTTAACTTGACCAAAACGAACGGGGGCCATTTTGAATCCCTCTGACTTCCGTTTCCTATGAACACGCTGCCTCGTGGTCAGTGTGCCCTTTTGTCCTTCCTTGATACCCATGGTCCCTATTCTGCTCGACAACAGGCTATTTTTAGTACTGGTCAAGCGCACATGCGCACTATGCATCAGCTGGTCACTCTTTAGGAATGTTAGCACTAACTGACCAGTGTTATTGAACTCCTCCCACACGCTGGCTGTGTTCCAAAAATGACCTTATATGTACCTAAAATGTGTAACTTGTAACCGCCTATCTTTTTATTGCTATTAAACTATATAAAAGAGGTCGCGCACCGATGTTCGGAGTGCTACTTCTTACATTGCCGAAGGGTGCTGTGGGAATGTATCACCACCCCATGGGGTCTTAATAAACTTGTCTTTTCCCTTTTCCAGTGTCCGTGCCAACTTCTATACTAAGGTGTTCGAGAGTTTAGCAGAGTATGTAGGCCTGATTTGAACCTGATACCACATAGGGTCATGCTGGGGGTAGTGTTTTAGGGTTTAGGGTAGTGTTGTAGTGTTTGCGTAGTGTAGGGTCATGCTGGGGTGTAGTGTTTTAGGGTTTTGGGTAGTGTTGTAGTGTTTGCGTAGTGTAGGGTCATGCTGGGGGTAGTGTTTTAGGGTTTAGGGTAGTGTTGTAGTGTTTGCGTAGTCTAGGGTCATGCTGGGGGTAGTGTTTTAGGGTTTAGGGTAGTGTTGTAGTGTTTGCGTAGTGTAGGGTCATGCTGGGGTGTAGTGTTTTAGGGTTTTGGGTAGTGTTGTAGTGTTTGCGTAGTGTAGGGTCATGCTGGGGGTAGTGTTTTAGGGTTTAGGGTAGTGTTGTAGTGTTTGTGTAGTGTAGGGTCATGCTGGGGGTAGTGTTTTAGGGTTTAGGGTTGTGTTGTAGTGTTTGAGTAGTGTAGGGTCATGCTGGGGGTAGTGTTTTAGGGTTTAGGGTAGTGTTGTAGTGTTTGCGTAGTGTAGGGTCATGCTGGGGTGTAGTGTTTTAGGGTTTTGGGTAGTGTTGTAGTGTTTGCGTAGTGTAGGGTCATGCTGGGGGTAGTGTTTTAGGGTTTAGGGTAGTGTTGTAGTGTTTGTGTAGTGTAGGGTCATGCTGGGGGTAGTTTTTTAGGGTTTAGGGTAGTGTTGTACTGTTTGTGTAGTGTAGGGTCATGCTGGGGGTAGTGTTTAGGGTTTAGGGTAGTTTAGTTGTTTAGTGTATGCTAAAGGCATATTCGTTCTAAAAGTTTTCGTTATTTTAATTTGCGGCCTAATAGTACATGCGGGATTTTTTTTGCGGACTGATGGTATGCGGGATTTCGTCATATATTCGCTAATCATACTTTCTATGGCAAAATGAACCCCCTCATTTTGTTCATTTTTAAATTAAATGTTTTAAGAGTTACCACTTTATTCCAATCAAGATGGCTTCAGGTGTGCCATACCTTTGTAATAAGTAGGACTGTTAGCACTCTAGTTGTTCTTTAGAACACTCTGGGACATTCTGTCATTGGGCTATAGTTGGGCTACATCTGGCTGATATTTGGGCTACATTTGTTTTTTTTGTCTCTGGTGGCCATCTTTGGGCTACATTGGGCTACATTGGGCTACAATGGGCTACATTGGGCTTCATTTGGGCTCCAACATATATATAGCCCAATGTAGCCCAATATATATTTTTCAAAGTTAATTTTCGTAAAAACCACTGGAGCCTATATCTTGAGACATAGCAAAGGCACATCGGGCTACCAGTCCCTACAATTTTGCCAAGTTTGGTGTAAATCCATTCAGCCGTTCAGGCTAAAAGTGAGGCCAACCGCCCTATGGAAAATTGCATGGGAAAAACACGTTTTGGGACCCCCCTTTTTTCTCGGCCCCCCCTTGACGAAACCCCCCCAAATTTTCAGGGGCTGCTCAGAAACAAAATGTTCCATTTTCCTGAAAATTTCAGCCAATTCTGTCCTCAAACGCCAAAGTTATTTGACATAGAATTTTCGAAAATCCCATAGGAAAAAAATCCTAACTATATATACCTACTGGCTATCGCCAGTAGGTAATATATATATATATATATATATATATATGAAATGTTAATATTTACCTGTGGGTGCAGTGTTTTTTGCTATATTTGGCTGCTTTATTTGCTAAAACGAGACAGGCATTGATGTAGGAGTGCATGTTTATCAATTAAATAACTCCATTTGTTCTCAAAACACAAAACAAATATGAATAAATATCAGTTTAATGGCCCAAAAATAAATATGAATAAATACAAATGGAAATGTTAAAAAAAGAAATACCATACAAAAGAGAGCCCTACTTATAATCCATGCTGTTGCTACAAGAATCATCTCCTGGGCACGCATGAGATCTACTGAGGAAGTGAATGAACAGAACACCCTCTGTCCCGACTCATGCATTTCCAAGCCCACTGAAAGTCTTTTAAAGAGCTTGAACCTCATACATTGTGTCTTAAAGGAAACATACATGTGCGGTGCATTGGTTATCAGCATAAAGAATGTTGTAGCATGTCATATAAGTAATCTTCTTTCTACCTGCAGGTACCTGTAGAGCCCAGCGATGGTTGCTATAGCAACAGATGTGGGTGGTAACATGTCACCAATGACAGCAGCCAGGACCCCTCTGGACCGACATCTGTAGTTAGGGTCTGGGGCCGGATCCTCTCTCCCTGATAATAAGGCCATGGTGCTCAGCGTCGCTTTGGCCTCATTGAGACATGAATTATAGATCTCAAAGCCCAGGGTGATGTTGGGTAAAAGATCAGGGTTCTTGTTAATCTCCTCAATGGCGTAAACAAAGGCAAAGTAATGTCGAAGGAAACGGATGGAATTGCTGCAAGAAAAATACATTGATTTGAGTTACTTATTACACATAATCCCAGAAGACAATGTTTCCTATTTTACAGAGTTGCCATTTTCGATATTTTCACCACACAAGAGACAATAACAAGCAGCCTCACTCCGCATTATCCCTTTCCTCCCCATGCGGTTGGTGACAGGAGCCAGGGTGAGCAGCTCAGGACTCACCCCTCAAATGCTGCAAAACCTTATCTGGAAAACACATCCCTCAAACATTCAACAGCTTTCTTAGAAGATGGGTGTTGGACTTGGCCCTTGTGGCAGGTTCACCCCAAAACTTTTTGCGTTCTCCTCGCCTTTTTCTGTAACCTGGTGTTGGTGATTTTAGGCCTCTGAGCACTTTAGTAAGTAAGTGTGGTCCAGTGTAAAGTGCATGCGCTCTCTGTGTATGTGTGGTGAGATGGATCTGCCCTCCTATAGGAATGCATGGGGGATATGTGTGTCCATAGTAATTCCTGGTATGAGTGGAGTGCAGGGACGAGTTTATATGTATGAACTCATGAGGATAAATGCTGTACAATGGTGTGCGCAGATTTATGGTGACTGATGGAGAAATGCCACTTTTAAAAGTTGTACAAAAGGGGGTGGTGATGGACGGAGCATCTGAACCAATCAAACACTCACACCCAGTCAAAAGATCTGGGTTTAATCCATCACCGTTCTTTAGCCCACTTTGCCACCCCAGTTCAGACATGGCCATATGCAAATCAGTCTGACCCTGTGCCTCATGTCTGAGCATACCCTGCCAACTGAAACCGGCCCTAGGAAGCTTGTTTCCGGTCCAGGGAAGGCATGGCTTGGCAGTTCGGGATGGACTCTTCCCATGAGGCACAGGGTCAGACTGATTTGCATATGGCCATGTCTGAACTGGGGTGGCAGAGTGGGCTAAAGAACGTGATGGATTAAACCCAGATCTGTTGACTGGGTGTGAGTGTTTGATTGGTTCAGATGCTCCGTCCATCACCACCCCCTTTTGTACCACTTTTAAAAGTTGGCATTTCTGTGTACTGTGTGTCTGCTTTCCTGATGTGAATAGCTTGTCTGGCTTGTGATTGACAGGAGCTGAGAGGTGTGGGTGGCTCCTGGACCCAGTGGGAGTCAGTCCAATGGTGAATAGAGAGATCTGCATGTAGATGGGAGGGAGGTGTTGAACCTGGGACCTGAATAGGACTGTGCCTTCCCTCCACAATGCCGACTCAGCCCCATGTGGTGCGTCTACTCCCTGAGCCCCCACCTGACAAAGGAGAGAGGAGCTGAGCAAAGTGCTCCAAAGCTCTCCTGGACCAGTTCCATCTTGTTCCCCCATGCCCTGCAGCTTTACACAAAGGGATTTCCTAATATAAATATAGGGGTTATGATCCCAGAAAAATTTTCACTTCTTGTTCCTGACGGAGGGGGCTTGCTACTGCTGGGGCCCAGGAGGAACTGCCATGGGGCTGCCTCCCTTCTGGAGGGCTCTTTGTGCTGGCCTCCCTGGGCCCTGCATTGCCCCCATGGATGGCTAAAGGACTTTCTTGTTGGGACCTTCTCTATACTGGATTCCTCAGGACCTTTGTGCACCTAGCACCTGGAAGTGCGCTTTCTTGGCAATCTGTGCAGAGCGCTATATTCTAAATACCATGGGGAAGAGACCAGCGGGAAGCTGCAGCTTATTTTGAGTGAATCCTGATGGAGGGATTCCTCCTCATTTGGCCCAAAACTGAGCGGGTACCCACCCCGCTTGTATGCCTATTTGCGGGAACCTACCCCGCATTGCCATGACTTTTATGTTCTGTAGCAGGTGCCCAGCCCGCGATTGGAGCCATTAGCATGTGCCCACCCCGCGTGTGTGCTTTTGTGGAAGTGGGTGCCCACCCTGCATGGCCCAGCAGAGAGAGGAATTCACCGCCGTGGCCCGATCGTGCAAAGAGGAAGTGCAGGCAACATCGCACCTGACAGGGGATGGGACTTCCGCATTTGCGAGGGAAGCCCGCCCCACGTCCCGGGAAGTAGCCTGCAGTCGTGCCGGGCTTCCGTGAGTAAAGGGAAGCCCTGCGTATGCCTGGTCAAGTCCCGGGTCCCAGGAGGAGGCCCGGGTGAAGCAGAGTAGTGCTGAGTTGCTGGCGGGGCTCCTGTGTTGGAAACAGGAGCCCTGCGTGCAGCAACACAAGACTGGGTGATGAAGCAGAGAGTCCAGCGGAGACCCAGCGCATCCCGGTTAGTGGAGGCTAGGGTGGGTGCGGATCTTGTGCTCCCCGTGAGCAGTGTTGGTGCTGGGTCCAGTGAGGGCTGGGCAGGAGATGTGGCCACATTTTGCAACTGCTCCCAGGAGAGGGGCAGCTTCTATGTTTAGAGCCAGTGTGCTCCAACGTTTGGTGCATGTTCATTTTAAGAGCCCATGGGGGGCGCCGGAGCGCACCGTGATGCCGGGCCCCTTTAGGGATATTGTCACAGCTACGCCGCCATAGTGGGCAGCTGCAATGTGGATCCATTCATTTTCAAGTGCTCCAGTGGGGGCCTGAGGGCGCCGAAGCGCCAGGACCTGATGATTGATTTCCAGCTGCCCCACCGAAGAGAGGGAAGCTGCAGCGATGACAATCATTCTTTTAGAGAGCCCCAGAGCAGTGCCTCATGGTCATTCCTCAGTTGCGCAACCGTAGCAGGCAACTGCTACATTTGTTCAGAAGGCCCAGTGAGTGCCAGGCCTCTCTCATTTACAGCTGTGCAGCAACTAGTGCCAGCTGCACCGTTTAGGCTACTCTTTCGTTGGGGGCATGTTTAGAGTTAGGAGTGGATGCACTCCTTGGTCCCTTATCTTTCCCAGCTGCCCAGCAAGTAGTGGGCAGCTGCTATGTTTAAGTTTGCGCAGTGGCGCACTTTTGATTCCGCTGACTTGGCAGCGTGCCCTGACTTTGGGACATAGGGCATCTAAGCCCCTGAGAGATGGCCAGTTTGCCAGGGGGACTGTTAGGATTGTAGGGCGTCAGGCCCTAATGTGATTATGTGGTTCTAGGAAATGTAATGTTTATACTTTGTTTTATGCACCCTGTGTTATACCTCTAAATATGTTTTTTATGTATGAGGATGGTTTGCACATTATGATTTATGCTAGTGAGATTATGTTAGGGTGTAATGTGTTTAGACTTAGAAGAAGTTTGCATAATGTGGTTATGCTGGTGAGGGTGGAATGTAATTTGTGGCTGATGTGATACTGTGCATAATGTAGTTTATGTTACAGGCTGATGCTAAGTACAGTGATTATCAGTTGTTACTAGTTGTATGTTTATGACCTGTTTTACTTTTACTAAGTTCACTTTGTGATGGTTCTGACAGTGGTCAAGTGGGCCCTGTCAGGTGTAAATAATCCCTTGTAGATATAACTCAGTGCCAGGTGACACCATGTATATTATGTGTTTACTATTCTAATGTGTTTTGAGAATACAAAGGCTATTTTTGATATAACCTTATGTGGAGTACCTTTTGTGGTGTGCCTGGGATGTTGTTGCTGTGTGCGTGCGCAAATGCTTTACACATTGCCTCTGGGATAAGCCTGACTGCTCGTGCCAAGCTACCAAGGGGCTGAGCAGGGGTTATCTTCAGCGTGTAACTCCCTTTCCCTGACTAAAGTGATGGCTTTGGCGCAGCCTTAGCCAACCAGAAATCCCATTTCTAACAATGGGTTTGATGCAAAATACCCTTCAGGCCATCTACTGCAAAAAATTAGTACAAAAGCCTACCAATGTTGCTGTGGCAAAATATTAAAAGGTCCTTCTTTATGTATGCTAATCTCCTTCCATCGACCACCAAGTAGTACAATAGGAACTAAAGGGTGAGAACGTCTCTTTTTTCTCTGAATTGTGCATACCACACATATTTGACCACTCACTCAATACCATCATCCATTGAAAGCCACCAATACACATATCTAACCCTTCTCTTGCTGATAGGAGTGCCCAAATCACCATTTGGAACAGTCTTTACCAGATTCTTGTGAATGTTGACAGGTAGTATCAACTTATCGACTCAACACAGTATCATCTTCTGTGGCTAACTCATCAGCAATTCTAGAGAACAGTTGTAACCCAGCAGAGATATTTCTCTCCTGTGGCAAACCTTTGCTCGCAAGATAGATTTTTTACTTCAAGCAACATTTCATCCTCCTCACATACTTTCTTCCATCCCTCTTAAGGGTACACACGTGTTAGGAATATCCACTGCCACGATAGAGCACATGTCCACATCCTACTTCCCATGCAGGGGTTCTAGGTCATTTATGAGCAACCTGGAAAGAACATCACCTCTACCATTACCACTTCCTGGTTTGCGTTTAACATCAAAACTGTAAAGCAACTATGTTGTGGTGAGTCTAGCAATCTGTGCCGTCAAATTCTTTACATTCTACCCATTAAGAATTATGAGGCAAAAAGGTGAATTATATGGTGTGGTTGTGCGAACTCACCATGTAATACACTTACCAACCACATTTGGAACCTTAGGTTTGTTTTATCAAACACTCAGCTCAACTCTGGGCTGCTGTGGCCCTGAGTAGTAAAGCGTGCACCAAGTAACAAGCGTAAAGCATTTTAACAGCTCCAGAACAATTGAAATAATCAAACACACTAATGAAATCTGACACCAATTTATAAAAATATACTGTATTTTATATATTTTTAGACACCACAAGGAAAAATATGTACTGGAGGGATCCCAAGATATGATTTTTAAAAGGTATAGTATTATTGTAAGTCAGAGTATTTCACTCAACCAAAAACAAACATTGACAAATTCAACAAAGTTGACTCTAAGAAACCTTTTCACTTAAATGTTTGTGCTACTTGTAATGCAGTCACTTGAAGCCACTTTAAAGGAACAACACCAGTGGTGAGCCAGTCAAAGGGACCAGAACAGTCCTCAGAAATGGCCACCTCAGCAGGTGGAACAGTCTTCAGTCAGTTCCAGACACTTCTGTCCTTTGCAGGGCTTTCCTATAAAAGCGGTCCCGATGCAAAGGATGAAGGATGCTGAAGATGTTCTAAGGAGGCTGTGGGTGTGATACGGTCAATGATGGTCTTGCTGTAGCTATTCCTGAGTCCACGTAGGGAGTGAGGTGATCCTGGTCACAATGGTGATGTCCCTCAAAGTTCTCTCGGTGCTGGAAGAAGTCCATTCACCACTGGTCTACTGGTCTCCCAGTATCATGGCCACAGTTCAATCCTTCCTGAGTCCATAACTGGTCTTCTGGAGGCCCGAGCTGCACTCTGATGATACTCCTGGGCTCAGTAAACTCGAGTGCAACCTCATGATTTGTCTATGTCTATGTACTGTTTCTTGTAGAGCGCATATATCACCCGAGGGACTCTGATTTGGGTCTTGGTCCTTGGTGCTGCACAGCAGTGGTTGGCTGTGAGTTGTAGACTTAGGGCTATCAGCTTGTTCCAGCCATCTTCTGCAGCTATTGTGTCCATGTGCTGTGAACAGGAGGCCAATCAGCTGTCCCTTGGAGTCTCTTGGCTTTTACTGGGCTCTAGAGACAACTTCTTCTTGAGCAAGACATGGCAGGAACAGTCTCTGTCCTTTGCTAACCACCAGGTGCAGCAGATGCAGTTCACCACGGTTCAGCCTCTTTTTGCCAGTTCCAGGGGGCAACATGGCAGTCTTTTCTCGATCCTTCTCCCAGTCCAGTTAAGAACTGAGTTTGGGGTGCCAGGGGTGCTCTTCTTAAACTCAGAAAATGTCCTTGGGACAAGATGCAGTTGGTAGCCAAAAGGCTACCGTGTTCCCTTCCACCCGATGCTCACTTCCTGCAAAGTGTGGCCTCCTGGCATCCCAGGATTCACTATTCAGCCCACTTTGAATACTGCAGGCCCCTCTCTCAGCATGTGGAGCTCCCTAGCGCAACCTACAGATGTGGCTGCCAAAGGGGACTACACTAGGGGTGGGTGGTAAACTTCACTACCCTGGCGAAATTAGCGGAGTTTGCCCACTCTGCGCTCCGCTTGGAGAACTTTACCAAACACTGCATGGAGGAGTTGCGGGCGCCCACCCCTTAATAAGTGTGGCATGTTGCATTTGCCCCGTGCTAGAGCAGCCTAATGGAGAACAACAACAATGGCCAACTATCTATTCAACAAAGGATCTGAATTCAACTCGCATTCAAAAAAGGGGATACCATCATAAGAGCTAAAACAAAGACTTTTGCTCCGGCTCATCTTTTGTCTTGTTGCCGCAAGGACCCTGAAATTACCCACCCAAAAATTCCAGCAGCCCTAGCCTGCCAGCTGCCGGTTAACTACAAAACAATTTTCTTTCACTTCTAACTGGTTCCGGAAGAAGAGTTTCTTACTTTTTTCACTTCCCGGCCGCAGCATGGTATTGTTTTAGGTGTGCCATATGTGCTTTGCTGCTCAGGCCCAGTATTAAAATTTGCTTGACTTTAATCACGTATGAACTACTAGATTGTAGTCTCCTTCGTGTTTTGACATCTACCTCATATGCATTTACATGCCCCCCCTTTTCCATTATGGGCATTCAAACTACCGTTAGTGCGGGAATATAATACATGGTTTACGCACCGCGTCATGCTTCTTACAATGGATGCACTAATAGGGGCAGATTTACAAGCCCCTTGCGTTGTTTTTGGACCGCAGTTGCGTCACTTTTTGTAACGCAGCAGCAGCGTAAAAATGCAGCCCATTTACAATGTGACGCATGTAGGGAGATGCGTCACGTTTTAAAGCCCTGCGTCACATTATACCTGTGTCAGGTATAATGTAGGCAGAGTGGGCGTTCCAATGCAAAAAAGCCTCGTAGAAGTGATGCAGAGAAATCTACAAGATCACCCTCGCCACTTCTAGGACGCCACTGTGTCAAATTCTTACGCCTGCTTGAAGCAGGCATACGGAGTGATGCAGCACAATGAGGATAGGCCCCCCCTGCATTGCTGGAGTTGTGTTTTGCTTGCGACACAACTCCAGCAATGCGTGACTTTTGCGTCAACAGATGTGTCCGAATTTCTAACGCATTTGTCAATCCTTTGATTTGATTTGATTTGAAAAGAATTTGTTGAGCGCGGCTAACACCATTAGGTTTCTTGGCGCTGTGCTGGGGCGTGATGGAAATAGATAGAAAGGAAACAAGATCTAAGGATACGAAATAGTAAAGAGAAAAGTTTTGAGAAGTGATCTAAAGCCAGAGTATGAGGGTGCTAGTCTAAGAGAAAGAGGAAGAGAGTTCCAGAAGGATGGGGCTAAAAGGGAGAACCTTAAGCCCCCATGTTTTTTCCTCTTGAACCTGGGAGTGGATAGCAGGGCCATTTGGGACGAACGTAGGGTGCGGGACGGAGTATAAGAGCAGAGGAGAGAAGAGATAAAGGAGGGGCCTGAACCAGAGAGAGACTTATAGATGGTGCAGCCTAGCTTGAATTGGCAGCGAGCAGAAACCGGCAGCCAATGAAGACTCTTTAAGAGTGGGCGAACGTGCTGATCTCTGGGCTGGTGAAAAATCAGGCGAGCAGCCTGATTTTGTATCAGCTGGAGTCTTCTCTGCTGGTACTCAGGAATACCGACGTATAGCACGTTGGCATAGTCGAGTCGACTGATCACTAATGCCAAGATAGCCAACGTAAGCGCTTCGGTGGTAAGAAGGCGAGATATTTTCCGGAGTTTCCTGAGTTGGAAGTGGCTGGCGGACACCACTGCGCTGATCTGGGGGGTCATTGAGAGATCATTGCTGATAATGACACCCAGACTTTTGGCAGAGTGGACTGGAGAGGGAGGGCTACCAAGACTGGCAGGCCAGATGGACGGTTGCCATGGGTTGGAGGCTCCCCCGACAAGAATTAGTTCAGTCTTGTCGGGGTTGAGCTTCAGATGATTTAAGCTCATCCAGTCACTGATAAGACAGAGTGTATTTTGAAAAGTGGAGATGGAATCCTCAGAAGAATCAATGTTAAAAATCAGTTGAATATCATCCGCGTAGTTGAACGCAGTAACGTTCAACCCGCGGAGGGCACGGAGTAACGGGGCCAAATACAAATTAAAAAGAAGAGGGGATATTGAAGAGCCCTGAGGGACACCGCAGGACAACGCAACCTGAGTGGCGGAGACAGCCTGACAGCTTGATGTCGTCCCGTCAGAAAGGACTGGACCCAGTCAAGGGCGGTCCCTCGGATGCCGGCCTCCTCGACACGGTCGACCAGGATCCCATGGTCGACCGTGTCGAAAGCGGCCGATAGATCCAGAAGGACCAGGGCTTGTCGGATGTTAACATCAGCCCCTCTGCGCAGTTCATCCATCACGGAGAGAATGACAGCCTCCGTTGAGTGCGCAGGTCTAAACCCTGCTTGCTTAGGATCCAGGACACACGAGTCCTCAATGAAGGAACTGAGTATGGAAGTCACGTGCGATTCCAGAACTTTGCTGAGGAAAGGGAGAAGGGATATAGGGCGGTAGTTGGTCAAGATAGAGGGGTCTGCTGAAGATTTTTTTAAAATGGCAACCACCTCCGCTTGTTTAAAAGAGCAGGGGACAGCCCCAGTGACCAAAGAGCTATTAATGAGGGCCAAGGGGGGCTCAGGACAGGAAGTGAAAGCTGCTCGAAGAACCAAGGGGGGGCAGCAATCACGAGGAGAACCAGAAGAAATTTTGTGCAGAAGTGAAAGAAAGGTAGTCATCGAAATGGGGGGAATGGAGGTGAGAGTGCGAGAGTTAGAGTATTTAGAGAACTCAGGGGTTGGGGAGTGGACGGGTAAAGTTTGAGCAGCAATAGTAGCTTTAATTTTAGCTATTTTTCCGATAAAAAAAGCGTTCAGGGAATCGCACAGAATTTGGGAGGGAAGTGGCCCTGGTGTAAGTCTAGCTGGGTTAGATAGTTCCTCCACGATGGCAAATATGTCTTTCGACTTATTTGTAGAATCCATAATTTTGGTGGAAAAATATGAGGATTTAGCAAGAGCTATAGCGATTTTATACTTTTTCAGAAGAGAGGAAAATACCTCCTTGTTCTGAGGGGAATAACCTCGACGCCAGCGTCGTTCTGCTTGGCGGAGGCCTAATTTAAGGGCTCTCAGATCCTCGGTGAACCACCTTTGAGCATCGTGGCCACGTCTGGCTCTGACTAATTTTAGTGGGGCTACTGCGTCAGCGGCGGAGGTGAGCCAGCGGTTGAGATTTAGTGACTGGGTATCAATAGGGACGGGTGGATCGGAAATAGAAGGAGCAGAGGAACCAAGAATAGAATGAAAAATATTAAAGTCAGACCTATTCCAATTGCGGGCAAAAAAAGTCGTCTCTTGAGGCTTGACAGTGGGGCAGAGAATCCCTAGCATAAATGTAATTAACGAGTGGTCTGACCACAGGCATGGCAGAATAAGGGGTGCTGATATGTCCACACCCGATGACCACACCTGGTCCAGGATGTGCCCTTTTAAGTGCGTAGGCGAGAAAATGTGCTGAATGCAATTCAGACCTAACATGAGGTCCGTAAAAGCTAATGAACTGGGGGATTCATGGGGGTCCGAGGGCCAATAGTTAAAATCACCTAAGACTAATATATTAGAATTATTAATGGAGAGCTGGGCAATGAGGTCCCCAAACTGGGCGGGAAAATTAGGCATGGGTGAGGGAGGACGATAAGTCAGAACGCATATAAGGGAAGATCCTGGCAGTTCCAACCGGATTACCAGACAGTCTACTAAGAGAATGCTGGTGGTGGACACAGTAGAGAAGCGAATCGAGTGCTTAAAAAGGGCGGCAACTCCCCCTCCGACTTTGCCGGAGGCACGATTAACTTGTAGTATATGATAGCCGGGGGGAGTGGCAGCCAAAATATCGGGGGCGGAATCGTCAGTCAACCAAGTCTCGGTCAAAAAAAGGATGTCAGGTTGTTCTGACTCCAATAGATGAAAAATGTCAAGTTGGTGACTGACCAGAGACCGGGTATTGAGATAAAAGACTGAGAGGGAATGATGGGGAGGTTTTATCGGCAAGTGAGGATCAGATCTGGGGTCAGAGACCGGAGGTCTCGAGATGGTGAGTGGCCGTGTTATTTCAGGAAAGGAGCTACGGGTGGTAAGCAGGCCTAAAGAAACCAGCCTAGGAACAGACCCGGGTGGCGGAAGCGCAGGATTGTGACATGCAACAAGTGATGCACGGGTATACGAAATAAGAGGGACAGAGTGTAGCGCCCCTTGCGCCATGGTGCACTGTATTGTTAATACAGCGCATCCATAGTGGCTCAAGGGTTTCTCAAAGTGGCGCAGGGAAAGTGACGCATCTTCACAGATGCGTCACTTTCTTGTAAATCTGCCCCAGAGTTTTTAATATGGATAAGTGAGTGTAACAATAGCATGGGCGAAAACCAGCGCCATGTTAAATAGATTGTTCTACTCTCTTCAGTCACGTTGCACATTAGAACGGTAAACTCTTTGCACTTAGAGCACGGTTTTTGCCGTATCTCTTAGGGCCCAATTTAGGTAATGCCAGATTAGCGATTCTTAAATACCGAATCATACCGATTCGGTATTTAAGAACAGGCAAATGGGATGTAGGTAATTTTACTGAAAAAATTACAGAATCGGTAAGTTTCGGTAATTACCGAATTGGTAAATACCGATTCGGTAATTGCCATTCATTCCTATGGGCCTAGAGGCCCATAGGAATGAATGCCAATTTCTGAATCGGTACTTACTGATTCGGTAAAAGGGGGAAACATTGAAGGGTGGCAGGGTGTCACTTTTACACCTTGTTGCACCCCTCAATTGTGTATGGGTGCACATGCTGCAGACATACATGCCCTAAGGGCATGTATGTCTGCAACATGGCACTGTTGAAAAAGCAAAACAAATGCTTTTTCCAAGGTTTTCATTATTTACTACCAACTTGTAGCTGGTGGTAAATAACGAATCCTAAAAGGGGAAAAGCACTCATTTGAGTGCTCCCTAAATAGCAAAATCTTAGTAAAACTTTATTTGATCCAGACCTCGTCTGAGGTAAACGAATACAAAATTAAAATAATTTCAAATACTCATAAAAATACTTGGCTAAACACTTGCTTTTTTTAAACACACTACAAGATTGTACAGTGGTGATGTTCAGCCACCAACTCAGACAACATTAGAGTGGATTTGATAAAATAAAATAAAATCTTTGGGTTGTGCTTTTTGTTTAAAACAGCTTCAAGAAGCTTTTTAAAAACTTAAACATGTGATGACAAACATATTCATTAACCGGCGAGTTACATAATGGCAAAATAGCAAAATCGGTAATTTACTGATTCTGTATTATATGGAATCGGTAATTTACCGAATCTTTAAAATACAGATTCAGTAAATTATCGAATCAGTAAAATGCCCACCTACATCTCATTTTCCAAATACTGGTGGGTAACGGCCGAAATTACCGCATTTCGGCCGTTAGCGACCGGTATTTGCCTACATACATCTGGCCCTTAGTGTATTACATCATTAACAGTATCTAAGTGTGACAAACAGATTCCTGATGAACATGCTGTGCTGCCTATGTCTAACTAGGCTGTCAACGTGTGCTAAGAGACTTTCGCCCCATATATAGCCCATTCTGAATTGGATATTTAGCCTCCTTATAACTACAACAGCCCGTACATGCTGACATGGATTGAGAATATAATGATATTTAAATTTTCATGCCATGACCACAACTCTGAGCACTAACTCAAAGGTCACTAGCAAATTATTGTAGGAGGTTACGATTCAGTCGTGACTATTCATTAAGTGTGACATTACTAGGACTTGTGTGTTTAGAAATGTTTTTTTTATTATCAGTAACTATTGAATGATTAAAACAATACCTGTTTGCTCCTAGGGACTTATCATAGCGCCCCAGATGCCATATTGACTAACCTCAGGATTACTAGGAATACTGTTTCACACGGAAGTCATGTTGTGTAAAAATTATTTTTGCAGATCTTAAAACTTAGATGTCTCAAAACAAATAGGTTATATTATTCAATTCAATTCAATATTCTTTATTCAGATACAAAGAAAATATATCCATAAAACTAACTGAAAGCTCTAAATAAGATCTATTCAGGTAACAACCTAATTTAATATCTGAGGTAACGGAGAGAAGATGACTGAAACATTATTGTGAAAGTGAGCATTCAGTCGAACTAGTGATTAGAATTCCTTTCCAGTATCTATAGATCTGCAACGTTAATCAATGACACACGCTTACTCTTATATTCTTCCAGCTTTGTATGCAGATTTTACTGAACAATTTTGACCCACATCCTATGGGCTGTTTCACTTCTCCTTACAATTTGTACGATGTCGAAGCCATTAATTATACTTTCTTTTTAGTTATATGTTGTTCCAAACTGGGGTTCTTAAGTTGAATAATTCTTCACGTTCATGTTTTCTTTGCTTGTTCTCTGCACTAAAGGGATCAGAATATATTACAACAGGTTCTCTCTCTCCTTGTTCATCAGACCATAGGTATGAGGCCCTCTCTCATTGTGTCACATACAATCTCTTTGGTTATAGCACGCTAGTATATTATCGAGACGCATTCCTAATACACGAATTATGGACCAAGTCTGATACTTACTGCAGGGTTCGCGATACGAATAAAACTACAGAATAACGTGTCAAGAGAACGGATATCTTACCATTACTGCTGCACACGGAAATCATGCTACAAGACTGTACATGATTGAGTAAAAGCTATACGCTGAATTGCATTCTTGTGGTTAGGACCTATCGTATAGAATTTCAATTGGACCTCATAGGGCCCTGAAGAAGTCTGTATGTCAAAGACTGGCTAAGACGAAACACGTGTTGGCTGTTGGCTGTTTTGAAAATTTACTTTGGAAGAAGAAGAGTAAAGAATAAAGAAAAGAAAACCTGAAGAAATACAGAAAATATAACTGTGGACTGTAATTAATATTTTGAGTGCTTGGTGGATCAATTGTTATTGTGGTCGAACCGCCTCGGTGGTTTCATTTGGAGTCGTGGCAACGGACTCGTGTCTACCTTGAGCACCAACTAAACTTTGCGAATTACTTTTCCTAAATTTGCTGTGCGCTCCTTGGAACTGTTGCCATTTGTTGTATTTTCTTTGGTTATAGGGGATGGGACATCTCTGCACTTTCTTGAATTGCTTTTTCAAAACTGTCCTTCAGACCTATCTTTCTAGCTATACTCTATCTATACATTGTCCTATGTGGATAGTGGATATTTATATTGTTCAGGATTTAATAACTGATTACATGTATATTTTTCACTATTGTCTTCACAGCCTTGAGAAAGTCACGGTGGTGAAGAAGCACGCGTTGGCTGTTTCTCATGTTTTTCACAACAAGGACTGGACTACTATTCACATCATTGAAGAGATTTTATGATTGTGTTGACGAGACTGAAATATTCTAGTCCTTGCAACTTTTTGTACTAAGTTTGATGCGTTGTCATTATTAAATAAATCAATGATTGTTTGGATGAATATACTTTCCGTGTTTCTTTTGTCACAAGTTATTTCCCCTTTCCTTTCCTGTGAGTGCCAGGGTTTCTTTGTTTGTTTTTTAGGTGTACGCAGTGATCTTGTATTGATGGGAGAAGTGGAAAAGATTATCCCGGAGGGTTCACTGTTGTTGCTGGAACCTGGGCGTTAGCACAAGCGAGGTGTGAAGCAGGGGGGAGAGGGGGTGAGAACACTGAGGGCCACTTTTTGTGATGTTCCGTGGCGCCGAAGCCTGCGTGATATTTATCAGGCAGCACTAAGCCACTTTTTTGGGATGAATTCTGCCTGATAAAAAGATCAGTCCCTTTAATGCAGTTGTTCTATGTTAAAGGGGCCTGCAATGGGTGTTGCTGGGGGCATTCCCAGCAACTTCCATGGCCTTTTCACACTGCCCCAGATTTATGAGAAATCGTAACTCTGAGGCAGTGCCAAAAGCTTACGCCTCCCCTGGGGAGGTGTAAGGGAGGCACAACGGGGAGAAATATCTTTATTTTCCTATTTGTTTTTCGTATTTCTATGTGTGTTGCATTCTGCAGCACACATAGAAAGAGGAAAAAGTCTCTTGTGATTATATTTGTACAGAAAGGTTTCCCTTCCTGCACAAAACGAATCATCTCCGTAACGCAGGCACCCTTACACCAGGTGCAAAGGTGCCTGCGTTGGGGCGCGGCAGACCGTTGTGCGCTGGTGCAGGGGAAAAGGACAGGAATGCACCGTATCTTATAGATATAGTGCATTCCTGCCGTTTTCTTTTGCCTTAGGGAAGCTTAGCAGGAAAGCCTGCTTCGCTTCCCTACGGCAAAACCTCATAAATGAGACCCTGAATGTTTATTATTGCAGAACCGCACATATACCATTAGCAATGCGCTGACTAGCTGCCATTCATTTCCATAGTCTAGTGGCTGGAGGCAGATTGCAGTGATATTTTTTGGTCTTTTCTTATAATTATTAATAGAAAACGACTTACCTTGAAACCTGCATCGAGAGTGCAAAACAATGTTAACATCGGTGGAGGTGAATTCTAGTATAATTATCTTCTGCAGGTGCAAGGTGATAACTACGACAGGCGCCCTGTATGAATTGTGCTATTCAACGTGTATCGAGCAGGACCTGGGCTCGAGAAAAGCACAGTCTCAATGCAAGTGTGAGCTTTACGAGATGCATGTCTACAAACTGCTCAGGGTATTGACGGCTCGCAGCGAATATGTGCGTGTACGTGACCGAAGCCAGACCTATATGTTGGATGTATGTTTCTCTCTGTTCAGTCGCTAGCGCTGGGATACCCTAAGGTAGCTATGTCCTCTACAAATGCTGAATAATAATAATAATAATAATAATATTAATTGTTGGTACACTTTGGAACGGCGATCTAGTTTAGTCCACATTCAATGGGCTGGTATTAAGGCCGTCCCAACTTGGTGCGCATGTGCAACACCACAAACAGATTTATAGTGGTTTGTACATGGAGCACTCTCTTGTTCAGTGAGTTTGGTATTGTAGTGCCCCACGGAATCTCACTGTGTTTTAATTTAAGTCCATGGAATTCCACGGAGTGGAACTCCACGAGCTCCGCCCACCTAGAAAACAGGTTTTGAAACTGGTTTCCCTCTCCCCAGCGCCAGCCTGTCTGCCCAAACAATGGAGCTGCCCGTCTCCCAAGTGTTACCCATTTGCCCTTCAAATGCAGCTTCTCATTTGAAGCTTGCCTTAGGTCCCAACGCCCATATGGCTTTCTATAGGAGGGAGGTGAAACCTTCATTCAGAGCAGGGGACTAAAGGCAACAAGTGGCAACTCTGCTACTGTTGCACACTGTAATTTGTTACAATAATTTCGGCCTGAGAGTCAAGTCAAGTCAAAATGTTTCATACCTTGGATGACCCACTTTTGGTTGCACCATTCCAGAACTAGCACATCTGTGGGGTCAGTGTGTAACCCTGCAGTCACCAATCAGACAACAAAGTATTTCCACAGTACAAACAACAGTTTTTTACTACCAGAACATGTTAAATGCATATTCTACCCATGAGATATGCTGCACCCTGCCTTATCACTCGACAGCTCTGACATTGGGGTGACTTACACTTCTACCAGGGGAAGTCTGTCTCTGCCCTCACTTCAAATCGCTATCAGTTACAATTGCTCTTCTCTTATCATTCTCAATGTACCCTAATATAGGCCTGGGTAGTCACCTAACTTTCACCTACATTTACCCTACCATTGTACTACATAACAGGTTTTGTGATGGCCATTTATCTGGTTCGGTGCTGCATAAATGTCATGTAATTTCCCCCGAAAACTAGCCTAATTTATTATGCATGAAGATTCTCAGAATCACAGCAGGACTACCATCTTCTGCATAATCCCTAAGTATGAGGGTCAACCCTATTGTCATCCTCGGACAACATGACACAGCAAAGTAGAACCCCTTAGGGTACCTTTTGGGTATATAAGCACCAAGTCTTTGCTGGGGCAAACTGAGGAGAAAGACTTCAATGCTGACATGTGGACACCAGATGCTGAGGTCCCTGTACACAGATACTCCATCACGCAGTGGTCTAACATTCCTCGCAGAGTGTCCAACTTGAGTCCAAGATGGGTTCTTCATTTTTTCACTTCAGGAAATTATGTTGGCTTTATCCTAGGGGGATTCTTGGCTATACACCTACATGGATGTATGACGTTACAACGCATACTTTTACCACGCCTACCATTACCACGCATTTTTTACAACGCAGGATCCATTACAACGCATACCATTACAACGCATGTATTTACAACGCAGGTACCTTTACAACGCATACCATTACAACGTAAGTATTGGTAAGTATATAATATTTTTTAAATGTAATTTAATTAAAATTAATATAATGTAATTTAATTTAATTTAATTTAATTAATGTAATTTAATTTTATCAATTTAATTTAATGTAATTTAAATTTAATTATATTTACTTTTTACCCTGTACCCCTTTACCCAAAAACCCAAAACTGACCCTGAACCCTAAAAATACTTCTTTACCCAAAAACCCAAAATTGACCCTAAACCCTAAAAATACCCCTTTACCCAAAAACCCAAAACTGACCCTGAACCCTAAAAATACCCCTTTACCCAAAAACCCAAAACTGACCCTGAACCCTAAAAATACCCCTTTACCCAAAAACCCAAAACTGACCCTGAACCCTAAAAATACCCCTGTATCCCAAAAACCCAAAACTAACCCTGAACCCTAAAAATACCCCTTTACCCAAAAACTGAACACTGACCCTGAACCCTAAAAATACCCCTTTACCCAAAAACTGAAAACTGACCCTGAACCCTAAAAATACCCCTTTACCCAAAAACTGAAAACTGACCCTGAACCCTAAAAATACCCCTTTACCCAAAAACTGAAAACTGACCCTGAACCCTAAAAATACCCTTTTACCCAAAAACTGAAAACTGACCCTGAACCCTAAAAATACCCCTTTACCCAAAAACTGAAAACTGACCCTGAACCCTAAAAATACACTTTTACCCAAAAACTGAAAACTGACCCTGAACCCTAAAAATACCCCTTTACCCAAAAACTGAAAACTGACCCTGAACCCTAAAAATACCCCTTTACCCAAAAACTGAAAACTGACCCTGAACCCTAAAAATACCCCTTTACCCAAAAACTGAAAACTGACCCTGAACCCTAAAAATACCCCTTTACCCAAAAACTGAAAACTGACCCTAAACCCTAAAAATACCCCTTTACCCAAAAACTGAAAACTGACCCTGAACCCTAAAAATACCCCTTTACCCAAAAACCCAAACTTATAATATTTTTAATAAAATGATATACTTACCAATACTTACGTTGTAATGGTATGCGTTGTAAAGGTACCTGCGTTGTAAATACATGCGTTGTAATGGTATGCGTTGTAATGGATCCTGCGTTGTAAAAAATGCGTGGTAATGGTAGGTCGTTGTAAAAGTTGCGTTGTAAAGGTTGTATACCCACCTACATACATGCTAGGTACACTTAGGTACGTCTAGGTAGGGTTACGTTAATTTTAACGTAACTTCTTTGAATAACCCCCCCCCATCCTGATCACTGTATTTGTCAAGAGCGCCAAGAAACCATTGGTGAAAGTGCACGGTATAAATAATTTTAACGTAGGGTTTGCATCTTATTAGTATGCATTATTACTGTCATGTATCTATATACCTGCATATATCCATTGGTTTAGCACTATGGTGGACTTCTACCATCTATTTATTCTGTTGGTGCCTATACCCATGCATATCGTTTTTTGTCTTATGGTTGTTGCAGCACACGTATTTTACACTAGAAAGATGCTGGATCAATAAATGCTTATTGAAAATGTCACCATCGTTTATTCTGTGGATCTTTCTGAGACAAAGTTAGCACGAGTGACTGAGCAAAAAGTTCTGTATTGTTTCCATGATCCCTGAGGGGTCAGGGTTGTCATGTTCGATTGTTGCTTGGTAAGAGTAGCTCATAGTGGTACTGTAATGTATCTGGTGTATAGGCTAACATATCCAGTGGGGGTGTCTGGAATCAGTCTGGACACCAACCTCATAGTTTAGGTTGTCTAAAATGACCACATCCCATATAGATTTAAAAGAACTACACAACACTTTCAGCCTGCAATCAGCAGGCTGGGACTCTCATCTTACTTGTGTCACACTCAGAGTGGAACAACCAGGGCTGCAATCTCTGGGGTGACCCTCTATCTTACATGCCCTAGGTTCTATTTACTAGGGACTTACAGCTAAGTTAGTTTTGACAATTGGGTTTGACCTAACTTGACATATTTGTGTTATTGGTAATCACAGGCAATTGATGCCTGGGTAGCAGACCTCATTGCACTCTCAGAGCTGAAAAACCAGCAGCATCCGTCCAAAAACCTGGGGGTGACCACACAAAAAGAGGCATTTCCTTACAAGAATAAAGACAAGAGGATTGGGATCTGTTTGCAGGGTAAACCTCTTGCCCCACAATTAGCATGAACATCTTTCAATTGCCCAGTAACAGGACAGTAGTTCCCTTTCATTGACCAAAAACTGAAACTCTGATTCTCTTCGGAATTGGGGCAAGATGGCGGCTGCTTGGTCGGCTGTATGAGCTGGCGTTCTCCCACACGGAGACCTCACCTGAGCTGTGATAGCATCCCAGGCAGTTTCTCCAGCTACTGCTTCTCGTTAAAAAAGAGTGAGAATATCTGGGGAGAATCTGGAGAGATTATGGTTTTAAACATCGATTGACATGCTCAGATTAATTACCTGTTAATCGAGCTCCGATCCTAGCAGTGGATATTGGCTGTTTCGTCCTACTACGTGGCTTGTGGTTTCCACTCTTCAGAGTTTTCACGTCGACGGCTGTAGCATGGCGCCAAAGGTCATCTCCAAAGCTGCATTAGCAGCGAGGGCGCGTTCCGCGGCAGCTGCGGCTGGGGCATCCTTGAACGGCCGAGAGGCAGTGAGTGATTCAGGGAGCATCACGAAGGGAGACCGGAGCAGTGAGAAAACGTCAGGATCGGCTCGCAATGGCACTAATTTGAAAGGAAGTGCAAAGACAGTACCTGCCTTATTTAATCAGGTAAACGCTAAGACTAAAAACCTTGTTGTAGTGCCTAATCAATATCCTGAGGGTTCGTTGAAGGCTATTGAGGTGGAGACAGGGGGGCACCGACGATTCCGATTTCAGTGTCTGCATGTGTTGGCAATGACGGCAGTATCCCCGCCCCCCCGTTCAGGATAAAGTTGTGAAGATGTCTGTGGCCCCTGGACAGGGGACCATGGGAGATTGCTTGGCGCAAAGCTCACAAAGAATGGACTCCAGTATTAACTTAAGCAACTCGGTGAATTGCATTCTGGGAAACGTAGTTCAATCAGGAACTGAAGTGCCAGGCTTGGTACACACGCCTGTAGCCAATACATTTGTGGATAAAATAAGTGATACTGCTAGTCAGGATGCTGACATTGCTAACCAGCTTTGTAAGGAGCTTGAAGGTGATTTTTTTTTTCTCTCTGAGCATACTGGGTCATCTCTGGATGGGGATGAGCTCGATCCTGACTGGACGGATGATGGTAGCGACAATGGGGATTGGCGTCAGAATCCTATCCTGAGCAGTGGGCTGGGTCCCCGGCATCCCCGGACAGTCTGAAAAGGGAACGGGCAAAATACTCGGGGTCCTGTGAGAGAGGATTCAGAGATGCGCGGACTCTCACTCATGGATAATTGCCTAATCGATGGTGGTGATCCAGAGGATGGTAGGTTAGTGGCAGTAACTGCAACGCAGCTTCAAGAATCTGAGTTACCATCCTCAGAGATCACGCTTTCGCTTATTTATCAAACGATTATTGGGCATCGGGAGGAGTCGTGCCAAGAGAATGTCCGCACTCAAGGGGTCTGTCGTAGAGTCCAGAACTCCATACAGAGAGTTGCAAAAACTTGCACGGAAATAGCAACTAGAATCGGGGAAGCAGAGGAAAGGATTTCCAACCTCGAAGATGCTCTCGCTGCGCAGAAGAGTGCAACTGATTTGATTGGGGCACAGAAAGAGGACATATTATGGAAATTAACTGACTTGGAAAACAGATCGAGAAGAAATAATTTTAGGATTTTATGGGTTCCAGAAGGCTGTGAAGGGGAAGACGAGAGACAATTCATGGTGGAGATTTTCCGAGAGGCATTTCCGGAAATTCTACAGTGGGACTGGCAGTTGGAAGTTCTTCGTGCCCATCGATGTCCTTTCAAGCAGCGGCAAAAGACTGTGGATAAGCCCCGTGCAATCCTGATATGTCTTAATAACTTTTTATTGAGGGAAAAGCTATATGATTTAGCAAGGCCGGATAGGAAAAGGCCGGATATTTGCCCAGCGACAGTTGAGCGGAGGTGGCAGCTCCACCAGCTGATTGCCCCCTTTCAGGCAAAAGGGGCACAGGCTTTTTTGCTTTTCCCTTCAAAGTTAAAAGATATTCGGCAAGGGCAGACAAAATTGCTTTTGTCTGAGATACAGGCTAAGGAATTCCTTTCTGCGATATAAATTCTGTAGTGGAATAGGGAGTGGCCGCTTTAGGGTGCTTCGTTTTTTGTAGATAGAGCGGGAGGGGAGCGGGGCAAGTGCTAGTAGGATGATGGTAGTAATAACCTTCATGGTTTTTCATGGGTTGCTTTTTTGTTAGTTTTTTCTCCTCTCTGTTGCCAAATATTTTGTTTTTCTCTTTAACTAGTGCTCTTGTCCTTAGCCCTCCCTCTTTTTGTTTCCTTTTTTCTTTAGCGGGGTGAAGGAACCTGTGTGGGAGTGGGTCACCAGCTCTTTCCATCAGAAGGACTCAATCCTTTTGCCACTTAGGGGTATTGTAAGGGATGGGGGGGGCGGGGTTGTTTCGGTTGGTGGTTATGGGAGGGGGTTGGTGCTGGGGGGAGGAAGGGGTAAGGTTAAGTAGGATTATGAAAGTCTTTGCAGAAATGGCAATGAAGTTTGATCAAAATGATTATATGTTTATTTTTGATGCATTGGAAATATTGGGAAAGTTGCAAAGTAGGACGAGTTTGGATTGTTTAGATGGGGCAGGATAAACTTATTATAGGTACATGGAATGTACAGACTATGTATCTTGACATTTTATGCATATAGGAGACGTACATACCTTGGGGGAGGCGGGATTGTCTGAAGTTACCGGGGTTTGACCTTATAGTATGTTCTAAACAGTCTTCAACGATAAGAGGAGTGGCTATTCTTATGAAGCGGGGAGTAGGGGCCTTCAAAAGTGTCCGGGATGATCGAATGGGGAGGTGGGCCATCGCTGAACTGTTAATTGGTGGTAGGTTATTAACGGTATGTACTGTCTTTGGCTCTAACATTGATGATCCTGAGGTGGTTAAGTATCTAAATGTTCTAAATGTTGAACTAGCCACGTGGCATAGCCCACTTCTGTTATGTGGGGACATGAACATTAACATAACAAGTGATTTTAATCTTGCAAAAGATGCTATTTATGTTGGTAAGAAGCCAAAAGTGTTTAAAGTGCTCCAGACTTTGCTTCAGGAGCATGGGGCTATAGATTTATTGTTTCTGCAGAATAAATTGGATGATGGATATACACACTACTCGGCTCCCCACAATAAATATGTTAGGTTAGGTTATGTTTTTCTTTCAGAGCAGGTGGCAGCTGTCTCTTCTATTTTTTCTCCTCCCCGGATTTTATCGGACCATAATCCATTGATAGCAGAATGTCCGTGGCCACGGGTTAGAAAACCTCCACGTGAGTGGACATTTGAAAGAAAGCTGTTACTGGATGAGGCCTACTGTGTTCACATTAGGAAATGGATAGTCGAATTTTTAAATATTGATAGGGGCACTGCAATAGATCAGATAGTTTGGGACACTTTGAAAGCCGGCCTGCGTGGAGAAACTAAAAACTTTTCCTCATACAGGTGGAAGACAGAGCAAGAGCAGATTAAGAGTCGAATGAAGGAGTTAAGGGATACGGAAGTAGAACTCGCTCTTAAAATTAAGCACGGTCTTAAAACAGAGTCCTGCCAACAGGAGGTTGCAATAATAAAAGCCAGACTTTTGGAGTCTTTTGGACAGGACCTTGCCACAAAATATCTTCAATATCGTACAACGATTGTGAGTTCGGTGAGAACTCTGGCAGGGTCCTTGCCAAGAGACTCCACCAGCGAAGTGTACAGAGTCGTGTCATAAAAATTCACGATTAAATGGGGGTAGTGCATGACACTCAAGAGGGTGTAAAAGAAGTGTTTTTAAACTACTATACCAACCTGTATAAGAGGATATTCCGAGGCCTCCGACAGAGATAGCAGTGGAGGATTTTTTACTAGGGGTTGATACTCCCAAATTGTCACAGGAGCAGAGTGAATTTTTGTCGGCTCCTATTCAATGGGATGAGGTGGAGCTTGCGGTGAAGTCCTTAGCTAACGGTAAGGCTTGTGGCCCAGATGCTGTGCCTCTTGAGTTTTATAAGACATTCTTGGGCGAGATTCGACGGGACTGGCTTAAAGTACTTAGAGCTGCACAGAAGTGTATTGTGCCGGAATCTTGGCAAGATACTATTATAGTTTTGTTCAAAAAGAAAGGCAAACCGGAGCTGCTACCATCATATTTTCGACCGATTTCACGAATAAATAGCGATTCTAAAATCTATTTGAAAATTTGGGCAGCCAGGCTAGCTCAGGTGAACACTTCCTTGGTCTCTTTGCGCCAGCATGGATTTATTCCGGGGCGGGACACGGCAGATCATGTTAGACGTGTCATAGCTTTATTAGATTGGGCACATTTCACGGCCTCTCCCTTCGGGGTGATCCTGTTGGATGCCGAGAAGGCGTTCAACAGGGTCTCCTGGGGGTTCTTGTGGGCCGTGCTCTAGGGGAAGGGACTTAGTACTGAATTTGTTCAGGCGAATCAGGTGTTGTATTCCTCCCCAAAAGCTGTACTTCGTATCTCTGGCCAACAGATTAGTTCTTTTTCTTTAAGTAGGGGCACACGGCAAGGGTGCCCGTGCTCACACTTGCTGTTCGCCCTATATATTGATCCATTCCTGAGTAAAATAGAGGGCAACCAGGGCATAGCACCGATAAGGGCTGGTGACACTACGTATCGTACCTTAGCATATACAGACGATATAGTCGTTTTAACATCTAATGTTTCTTCTGCATTCAGTGCGCTTAAGGTTTCGGCTGAGCAATTTGGGGCAGTGTCAGGGTACAAGTTAAACGTATCTAAAACTCAGGTAGTACAGACACCTGAAATGCCATTGTCAGATGCTCCAGTCGTCACAGAAGCCGTATATTTAGGGGTTCGAATAACTGCCGCAGTTGAAACCATCCCGGATTTAAACTTTCTTCCGGTGGTAGAGTCGGTTAATACTAAAGTAGAGTGGTTACACCATCTCCAACTTTCCCTCTATGGCCGATGCAGTGTCCTTAAAATGTTAGTACTCCCGATGTTTTTGTACCAATTTAGGACGATTCCTTTAGAATTATCTCAAAATAGATTGATTAAGGCAGATAGGATTTGTTATAGGTTTTTGTGGGGTTATAGGCGCTCTCGTCGGGTAGCTAAGTGGATGTGCCTTCCCCGGGATTGTGGTGGCTGGTCCGTACCAAATTTATTATTGTACTATTGGGCAGTTATGGCTCAGTCTCTGGGAGTACCACTACTTGGAGATAAGGCTGTGGTGCCACTATGTAATCGTCCGACTATTTTTGAGATAGGTTTAGGTACTGAGGCTAAGGGTATCCTGCTGGAGGTGCTAGAACCAAGTTAATATAAAAGAACTAGATTCAAGGTTGTTATGGCTATGTTTGCCATCTGGCGGAAAATAAGGCGGAATCTATGTATTTCTAATCTCAATATATATACCCCCTTTAAAGCTGCTCTACTTCTGCCCGGTATATTCCAGGATCAAACGATGTTTAGATGGCAAACGCAGGGAGTACGGGTGATAGGGGATTTAGTTGGTGATGGGCAATTGCTACCTTATGTTTCTTTAAAGGACAAATTTCAGTTGCTATCACGTGATTTTTTTTAAATATCTTCAGATTCAAAGCTTTCTTCACAAATATCTGAAGGGTGCACCTTCTATGTTATATAAACTGCCCATTATAGAATTGATCCAAAAAAGAGGTAGAATAGGAATGTTTTATCAGTATTTACTATCTATTCTCCCTGACAATTTGCTGGCCCAAAGCACTAAATGGGAAGGTAAGCTTGGTAAGACAGGCATTGATTTAACACCAGTGCTGGAGCTTGCCAGTGAGGTGTTGGTCTCTGGAAGCCTCAGAACCCAAAGCTATATGGCAATGTTGGATTTATATTATACAACGGCCAAATTTTCAAAATGGAGCAGTAGAAAGGGAGATTCTTGTGCAAGGTGCGGGCTATATGCAGCTGATGTTATTCACATGTTTTATACTTGTCCATCCCTTTCTGGTTTCTTGGCAGATATTGAGCGCTTTATTAATACTACGCTTAAGATTAGCTGTACTCTGACTCCAGAAGTGGTGATATTTGGTTTTGACGTTGGGACTAATGAAGCAGTTAGAAATACGCGACATATATCAGCCTTTTTGTTTATAGCCATGTCCCAGATCCGGTTGTGTATAACTTCTCAATGGTTGTCCTCTGAAGCTCCCACCTTCATGAACTGGCGCGCTAGATTACTAGCTATCCATAGGCTTGCATTTTCAGTCTTTTCTCTAAAAGTTAGGAGGAGGAGGGAGACAGCATCTAGGATTTGGGCACCGGTTGAAGATTGGATTAATTGAAATTATAGGAAATGTTTATTTATGTCCCTCCATCCTTGCCTATTTTACTTGTTTTGAGGATTAGTATCTTTGTGTCTCTTTCTCGCTTCGTTAGCCTTCAAGAAATTATCTTAATTTTGAATGTTGTAATGAATTTAAACCTATTTTTTTTCTTTTTCTTCTGATGTTCATTGCCACAACTGCATTGCTTGGATGTAAACTTCTGTCAATAAAAAAAAAAAAAAAAAAGAAATGATTCTCTTCGGAATCTAGATCCATAACAAATGGTGAATTCACCCTTTCCTGTTTTCTGTGTAAGAATAGCACATAGCCTATATTTGCTAGCTTCGACAGTAATGATGCATGGGAAACCAGGTTCATGGGGTTTTAGGACCAGAAGTACAAAGTTATTTTTCAGTCGCAAATTGCCCAATTCTTTGCGAATGAAAAAGCACACCTTTTCTTGTACCTAGCCCTATTTGCTTGGGTCTGTAACCTAATGCCAAATAACAAATTGGATTTGCTATTAGGTATTAGTAAGGGGGTTGTGTAAATCATCCCTTCCTAATATCAACTCACCGTGGTATGTGTGAATGTTTTGCAACGGAAATACAGTTGCAAAAAATGTGCATATTCCCACAAACTCCGAGTTGGTGGTAGCCGATTTTTGCAAATGGGAAGCGGTCCCCAACGGACCCCTTCTACTTTGTGAATATGGAGGAAATATGTTTTAAGAGCATGCAGTGGTCTCACGGACCACTGACCATTCTTGAAAAATGAAAAGAAACTCTTCTTATTTTTCTTCAAGGAAAATGGCCTGCTTTAAAAAAAAAAAATTGCTTTATTGAAAAGCAATCACAGACATGGTTGTCAGCTGACCCCAACAGGCCATCATCCCTGTGATTTAAGCGATTCCCTATGGGTTGCAGATCAAAACCTACCTCATTAATTTTCAAGAGGAAGGTCTACTTGCAACCCCCTGAAAATCACAAAATGTGTCAAAGACACATTAGTACATGGGTGTTTACAATTACCAAATAGTGAATAGCCAAACCGATGTATTTTTGACCCTTAGTGCTTCAACATTTGTCATTTCACTCTGTACACAATCTAACGTACATTGATGATTTTCATCCAACTTAAAAGGAACTAATTTATACAGCAAATTGACCAAACCCTTCATTTTAGTGGCATACTCTGAAATACATTTAAAGTAAAATTCACAGAGCCCTACAAATGAACGTAGTTCCTCTTTGTCTTTTGTAACTGGACACTCTACAACTAATTGTATTAAACCTGGCCTGGGTACAATGCATTCCCTAGCAATAACATGACCTAAAAACTCAACACTTATCTCCAAAATTCATATTTTTGCCTATCACAACAATAACTATTTCCAAAATTGCTTTGAGCGCCTTGAGCAAGTTCTTGTCATGTTCTAAAGGAGTCTTAGCATAAATAAGAAGATTAAGAACATCATCTTGAAAAACAACAACTCCTAGTATAGTGGCCAAAAGGTGAAACATTAATCTCTCAAACACTGAAGCCACCAAACCCAAAACAAAAGGCATGTAGCAGTGCTGAATTGTGTCAATAGAGGAATTAAAAGCTGTTAAATGTCTGGACAATTTATCCAATTCCACCTGGAGATAAGCCGATGCTGTATCTATCTTAGAAAACCATTCCATATGCCATACCTTTTCTAACAATTCGTTAAGTTTTGGGAGAGAATCCACATCTACCTACATTTTTTTATTAAGGCTGTGCAAATCTGCACTAGTCCTTATGTCTCCATTCCTTTTATGAGCTACCACCAAAGGAGATAACCAAAATAAGGCATCCGCTGCCTCAATGATACTTTTACACCTTTTTCTAGCAACAGCTTTAACTCTTTCTCCAAATCCCCTCTCAGACTAAAAGGCACCATACAGACTTTGCGTTTTACAGGTAAAGCACCATCTTTGATTTAGATTTTATGTCTAAACCTTCAAAGTTTGCCTAAATTGTATGAAAAACACCTGGAAAATTCCGAACTAGTTTATCAACAGCAGTTTGATCATCAGCAACCATGACCTGTTCATTAGTAACAGGTCTCAAAACCATGCAAAATAACCCTCCTTGATGAAACCAGCCAAGAGTATGAAAACCTTTGACAGCTACATACATTTTGCCATGAATTCTACATCCTTTGTACTCAACATTTTCACTAAAACATTCCAACTGTAGCTTCCTCTCTTCATATGAAATGTGATCCATGTCAGGAGGTAACAGTTTCCTATCACCCCTGGTGTTCCGAAACAACAGTGTTGTAATCATTGTCATTCTTGCACCAGAGTCTAATAACAAAAGTAAGTACAAACAAAAGTAAGTATCAACCACAACACCTAAACAAAGATCAAAGGAATATAATGGATTCCCCTTGGTAACTCCATCATCAGACACAATCAAAGCTATCTCTTGGAATTTCGTTGTCCAATTGTTCATTAGAACAATTTTGACATGGTTCCTCTATAACACTTACCACTTTAGCAGAAAGATTATGGGCATTCTGACATACTTTAGCAATGTGTCCCACTATAGAACAATTTCTAGGAAGAAACATTTCTGGATAGGCATGCCATTCCTTGTATGTTGTGTTTAGTCACATCTGAATCAATTGTTGCACCATTTAAACAATGTCTCCTCATTATAAATAGAATCTTTTTAAGCAGACACGTTACTTGAAATTACAGCTACCACTTATTTTTGAGAATCAACTATTTCATAGAAATCTGTGAAAGTCTATACTCTTAGCAACTTTGATCACCAATGCCAACAGCAGGTTCAACACAGAGTGATTTTTGTTGCATATGCTTGGCAAAGAAGTGACCAATAAACTGACACATAACAAACTTATTATTGAAATTTGCAAATTGAGCCTGAGAACTAAGGGGCTGATTTTGATGTTGAGGTGATTGCCACCTACAGGCCATCAGTGGCAGTCCCACCGACAGACAGCCCTTCAGTCCAACCACTGCGCTATGATGTTGGCGGTCGGACCCAAACTATCGATGGGAGACAACCGACTACGATAGGATCTACAATCCCATTGGTCAGTCGACTTTTCAGATGCACATTTTATTTAGCACAAAGATAGATAAACGGAGACTTAGCATCAATCAATAGGCCCCTTAAAATTTTGAAACAAGATTATACATAACTTTTATCATTCAAAGTTACGAAGAAGTATCTACATAGATATCGACGCACTCTCAGTGAAGAAAAAGAAAGGTAATTAAGTGGGATAGGTGTGATGGGATAAGTGTGGGGACTGGGTAAAGGTGTTGTGACCATAACACAATCACAATTAAAAATCAATACGTCCTTTACAGTCTGAATTAGATCCACAGTTCCATGTTTCTCTTATCACAGAGGATAGGGTTTACTCCATTTGATTTGCTCCTATGTTTAGAGAGGTAGTATACAACAGTCTACGTTTCGACCCCGCATCATGTAAGGGTTAGTTGAACCCTCATTCTGGGGACTTCATCAGGACATTCGCAAGGCGAGAGCGCCTATAAATAATAAAATTAAACATGAATGTATCAATGCTTAATAATAAATCGATAGTTTCAAAGGACTGCCAAATAGCTGAATACATACTTTACATTTGGTCATCCCGTGACCATATTGGTTGGACCTCCTTGGGTTCCTATTATGAGTGATTCATCCTGTAATTAATTAAAGGGACGGCAATTACAAAAAGGTAAATAGAAAGAATGTCCTTATCTGGTAATGATTAAGTAGGGGGGACACTCACGGGATGACCAAATGTAAATTATGTATTCAGCTATTTGGCAGTCCTTAGAAACTATCGATTTATTATTAAGCATTGATACATTCATGTTGAATTTTATTATTTATAGGCGCTCTCGTCTTGCGAATGTCCTGATGAAGACCCCAGAATGAGGTTTCAACTAACCTTTACATGATGCGGGGTCGAAACGTAGACTGTTGTATACTACCTCTCTAAACATAGGAGCAAATCAAATGGAGTAAACCCTATCCTATGTGATAAGAGAAACATGGAACTGTGTATCTAATTCAGACTGTAAAGGACGTATTGATTTTTAATTGTGATTGTGTTATGGTCACAACACCTTTACCCAGTCCCCACACTTATCCCATCACACCTATCCCACTTATTAACCTTTCTTTTTCTTCACTGAGAGTGCGTCGATATATATGTAGATACTTCTTTGTAACTTTGAATGATAAAAGTTATGTATAATCTTGTTTAAAAATTTTAAGGGGCTTATTGATTGATGCTAAGTCTCCGTTTATCTATCTTTGTGCTAAATAAAATGTGCATCTGAACAGTGGACTGATCAATATTTGTGACACATAGTATATATTGTGGACTTAATTGTGTTTGAAAGAAATGAACACTGACCCCTTCTTCATATGTACCTAATCATTGGCCCAGGTCAGGTAGTTTTAGGGTATACCCCGTTAAAACTTAACAATACAATCCCATTGGGGCGGCGGACATAACCGTATCTCATGAATGGCAGTGGTGCCAAGGCAGGCACCACCATTGGGATTATGATGTCCCTTTCTGACAGCATTTTCAATGTGGTCTGACTACCATGAAAAGGCTGTCAGAAAGGGACTTTGGAGGCCCCAAACTGGGGACTTACAGCTAGGTTAGTTTGGCCAATTGGGTATGAGATAATTTGACATATTCATTGTATTGGTAATCACAGGCAATTGATGTCTGGTTAGCAGACCTCAGTGCATGCTCAGAGCTGAAAGACCAGCAGCTTCCGTCCCAAAACCTGGGGATGACCACACAAAAAGTGGCATTTCCTTACAAGAATAAGGACAAGCGGATTGGGCTATGTTTGTAGGGTAAACCTCCTGCCCCACAAATAGTATCAATATTTTTCTTTTGCCCAGTAACAGGACAGTAGTTCCCTTTCATTGACCAAAAACTGAAACTCCGATTCTCTTTGGAATCTAGATGCATAACAAATGGTGAATTCCACCTTTTCTGTTTTCTGTGTAAGAATAGCACGTAGCCTATATTTCCTAGCTTTGACAGTAATGATACATGGGAAACCAGGATCATAGGGTTTTGGGGCCAATTTACAAAGCTATTTTTCAGTCGCAAATGGCCTGATTCTTTGCGAATGAAAAAACACACCTTTTCATGTACCAAGCCCTATTTGCTTCGGTCTGTAACCTAATACCAAATCATGAATAGGATGTGCTATTAGGTATTAGTAAGGGGCGTGTTTAGGCCATCCCTTCCTAATATCGACTCGCAGTGGTATGTGTGAATGTTTTGCAACGGAAATACAGTTGCAAAACATTTGCATATTCTCACCAACTCCGACTTGATAGTAACCCATTCGCAAATGGGAAGTGGCCCCCAATGGACCCCTTACACTTTGTAAATGTGGTGGAAACATTTTTTAAGAGCATGCAGTGGTCCCATAGACCACTGCCCCCTCTTGAAAAATGAAAAGAATACATTTTCTTTTTGAAACTCTTCTCATTTTCTTTTGAGGAAAATGCCTGCTTTAAAAAATTAAATTGCTTTATTGAAAAGCAATCACAGACATGGTTGTCAGCTTACCCCAGCTGGCCACCTTCCCTGTGGTTTTAGCAATACCCTATGGTTCGCAGATAAAGACCTACCTCATTACAATTCAAGAGGTAGGTCTATTTGCAACCCACGAGAAATCACAAAATGTGTCAAAGACACATTAGTACATGGGAGTTTGCATTTACCAAATAGTGAATCGCCAGACCTATGTACTTGTGGCCCTTAGTACTTTAACATTTGTCATTTCACTCTGTACACAATCAAATGTACTTTGACTATTTTCATCCCACTTGAATGGAACTAATTTATACAGCAAATTTGTCAAACCCTTAATTTTTGTGGCATACTCTGATATAAATGTTTAGTAAAAATTCACAAAGCCCTACAAATGAACATAGTTCCCCTTTGTCTTTTGCAACAGGAAACTCTACAACTAATTTTATTAAACCTGGCCTGGTTATAATACATTCCCTAGAAATAACATGATCTACAAACTCAAGACTTTTCTCCAAAATTCACATTTCTGCCTTTCACAACAATAATTATTTCCAAAATTGCTTTGAGCGCCTTGAGCAAGTTCTTGTCATGTTCTAAAGGAATCTTAGCATAAATAGGAAGATTAGGAACATCATCTTGAAAAACAACAACTCCTGGTATAGTGGCCAAAAGGTGAAACATTATTCTCTAAAAACACTGATGCCACCAAATCCAAAACAAAAGGCATGTAGCAGAGCTGAAATGTGTCAATAGGGGAATTAAAAGCTGTTAAATGTCTGGACAATTTATCCAATTCCACCTGGAGAAAAGCCGATGCTATATTTATCCTCGAAAACCTTTCCACATTCCATACCTTTTCTAAAAATGTGTTAAATTTTGGGAGAGAATGCAAATCTACCTATATTTTCCTATGGAGGCTGTGCAAATCTGCACTAGTCCTTATGTCTCCATTCCTTTTACGAGCTACCACCGAAGGAGATAACCACAATGAGGCATCCAATAGCACTTTCAAACCTTTTTCTAGCAACAACTTTACCTCTTTCTCCATATACTCTCTCAGAAAAAAAGGCACCTTACAGACTTTGCATTTTACAAGTAAAGTAACATCTTTGATTTAGATTTTATGTCTAAACACTCACATTTAGCCTAGATTGTATGAAAAAGCACTTGGAAAATCCTTAGCTAGTGTGCCAACAACAGTTTGATCATTGCAACCATGACCTGTTCATTAGTAACAAGTCTGAAAACCATGCCAAATAACCCTCCTTTATGAAACCATTCAAGAGTATGAAAACCTTTGACAGCCACATACATTTTGCCATGAATTCTACATCCTTTGGACTCAACATTTTCACTAAAACATTCCAAGTGTAGCTACCTCTTTTCATATGTAACGGGATCCCTGTCAGGAGGGAACAATTTCCTATCACTCCTGGTGTTCCGAAAGAACAAAGATGTAGTCATTGTCGTTCATGCACCAGAGTCTTATAATAAAAGTAAGTACAAACAAAAGTAAGTATCAACCATAATCATCTGCACAAATATCAAAGCAATCTAATGGATTCCCCTTGGTAACTCCATCACCAGACACTATCAAAACTATCTCCTCGAATTTCGGCGTCCAATTTTTCATTTGGGGCAATTTTGACGTGGTTCTTCCATAACACTTACCACTTTAGCAGAAGGATTATGGGCATTCTGACATACTTTAGCAAAGTTTCCCACTTTAGAACAATTTCTAGGAAGAAACATTCCTGGATGACTGTGGCATACAATTCCTTGTATGTTGTGTAGAGTCACATTTGAAATAATTGTTTAACAATTTAAACAATTTCTCCTCATTATGAATAGAATCTTTTTAAGCAGACACGTTACTTGAAATTGCAGATACTACTTCTTTTTGAGATTCAACTCTTTTATAGAATCTGTGAAAGTCTATACTCTTAGCAACTCTGATCACCAATGCCAACAACAGCTCCACCACAGTGAGTGATTTTTGTTGCATATGCTTGGCAAAGAAGTGGCAAATAAACTGACCCCTGATCAACTTATTATTGAAAATTTAAAATTGACCCTGAGAACTAAGGGGCTGATTTTGATGTTGAGGTGACCTCCACATACAGGCCATCAGTAGCGGTCCCACTGACAGACAGCCCTTCGGTCCAACCACCGCATTATGATGGAGGCGGTCGGACCCAAACTAACGGTGGGAGACAACTGCCTCCGGTAGGATCTACAATCCAGTTGGGGCGGCGGTCAGAACCATATCTCTTGAATGGCAGTGGTGCCAAGGCAGGCACCACCATTGGGATTATAATGCCCCTTTCTGACAGCCTTTTCAAAATGGTCCGACTACCATGAAAAGGCTGTCAGAAAGGGAATTTAGAGGCCCCAAACAGGGTCCCTGTTCTTCTTGGTCCACTGCAAAGCGGCCCTGTGGGCCGATGCAGTGCCCCACACAAATCCATGCACGGTGTGCCATGCACCACATGGTGCATGTCACATGGTGCATGGAGGTGCTCATAGTGCTCTTTAGCACTATGGTTTGTGCTCTGGCCCTTTCCTGGGCTGCAGCACAAGCTGCCATATTAAAAAGTGCTCTCCGACCACCTGTCCGCTGATTGCATCATAATTTGGTGGTCAGACCACCAACTGCTTATAGTGCAGTCTCCTGACCACCGTGATAGCATCTGCTGTCTGACCCCTGACATTGTAATCAGCCACATTGTCTACATATAACACTCACATACTTATGAAGATTTTCACTCTTCACCTGTACTCTTTTAGAAAATGTGTGTCTTAAAACTACTAATTAGGTTGAATGTCAAATCTATGTTCAAGTTTCTTTATAACTTCATGATATTCATCCAATTCTTTTCCGTCAACCAAAACAAAGTCTAGGAGAGGTTTCCGAATATCTCTTCCTTCAATCCCAAAGAATGAAGTAGTTGAATTGTTTTCTTTCAATTCTTTCATGTCTAAATCTAGTCACCAATAGTACCCAAATACATACAACTGGAAAGCATCATGCCACTGTTTCCACCTTATAGGAAATGCACCTGGTTTTTCATGAAATGGTGGTGATGAGTTGAGAGACTGCATCGTTATATTGAGGTTATTAAATTCCAAATAAGCTGAAAAACACATATGTATATTCACTGACAAAACAAAGGTTAAAGTAATGTTATAATTAGTGAGTATGTCAGTGACAATATTACCATTTTAAACTGAAACAAAAACCACAGAAATTCATCAGTTATAGTTAGCAACGCTAACTATAACTTGTGCCCCCGCCATGCACTGCTTATGACAGCTCATTTTACATCACTCATGACATGTTCTATGATATTGTTTATGGCATCACTGATGCCATCTCAAATGACAGAATTGATGGCATCACTGATGAAATCATCCAATGAGTGTGTTAGTTTGATATATAGTTTAAATGGTGGAGAGTAGCTGCAAAATTACTTTATTACCTAATCTTCTACAGCTTGTGCCCACCTAATTGGTGTGATTACAATTTGCATATTCCCCCAGTATATCATGTGTTATTAGAAAGAACTCCCACAGCAGGGCCATTTCTACATAACATAGAAGACTGTGTGCCACACGAACTAAGCTATGTACATGTGCTTCTTTTGCTTCAGAAGATGGGATATCTGTAATGTTTTTACCAGGGTATGAAGGCTTCAGGTAGTATAATCTTTAGCATCTTCAAGCCTTGGTTCATTTAAGTGCATACTGTATTATTTGACAAGTGTTGCATAGAGTGTGTGAGTGCCTGTATGAGTTGGTGAGTAGGTAGGTGAGCAGCTGTGTAGGTGTGAGAGTGGGTATCTGGGTGACTGTATCAGTGTATGAATGGGTGTGTGATTGGCTGTATTGGTGTGTGACTGGGTGTGTCAGCAGCTGTTTTAGTGAGTAAGTGGGAATGTGAGTGTCAGTATGGCTGTGTGAGTGTTTATGTGAGTGTGTGTATGTAGGTGTCTGTGTGGGTGTGCTAGAGGGTATGTCAGTGGTTGCATGGGCATGTGCATGGGTGTGTGAGTGTCTCTAAGGCAGTGGGTATGTGAGTAGATGTGTGAATGTCTGTAAAGCCCCAGTGGGCAATTCATTTTACGTGCAGAGTTTTAGTGATCCCGCTATGTGGGGCCAAACAGACCTCACCAATCAAGCCCAAGTGGGCAAGTTACTTGGACATCTTGGACCACTTATTGAATCATAAGTTGCCCAGTACTGTTTATAAGGTGCCGCACTTCAATCCCCATATATTAAAGACCTATAGAACAGTGCAGTTCTCATGATGCAGATCTGCACTAAAACTGTGCGCGTCAAATTAATTACCCACTGGGGCTTTACAGTGTTTGTGGTGCATATGATGAATTGCCCACTGGGGCTTTACTCTTTTCCAAATGCTTTGCGATTGCGAGGAGCTATTTGGCTAAACTAATGAGGTCTATGTAGAAAACATACGTTGAAAGTGTTTGCACAATGCATTATGGTTTATGCAGTTTTCCCACTGTTTACTGACCAGGTCCGCACCAAATGATTCTAAAATGTGTTATATGCAGTACCACTTATGAACAGTACTAAAATGCATATTTGTGCAGTGACGATTTGTGCACATGTAAGGCTTTTTTGCTGCTTGTACCGTAATGATTGAGACAATGATACATACGTCTGTTTATACTTTTTACTTTGGTGAATGTCACGTGTTTCGTATATAACTTTATTGTTTTGACATATCCACTACTCGTGATCAAGAAGCGGACGCTTTGAAACGCGCAGTTTGACTTTTCCATGAAATAAACATCACTTTGAAGCAACAAATGGGCCAAGGCGTGTTGTATGTATATTGATGAGACAACATCTTTTGTGAGTGGATATAGATTTGCATGCTTTTAACCCTCAGTGGGCGTGGTCACTGTGTTGCATGTAGGGACTTGTGGTCCTTTCAAGCACAATTATTTTCTTATAGTAAGTTTTGTCATCTTCCTAAATTTTACAGCATATTTTTTACCCTTCGTGGGCCCCCAGAGTCAGTTGCTGGTAAGTGAAGTCCCATCTACTGAGCTGAAAACAGGCTTGGATATAGTTCCAACCACAGCTTCGCCATTCAAGTGTCCACGATGGTGCTGCCGTGTTAATTTGTGTGAAGCAATGGCCCGAAAGCATTGAGGATGCACTCCCAGTTGATGAAATCTTTCGTGGAGGGCGGCACCATCGCGGACACTTGAATGGCGAAGCTGTGGTTGGAACTATGTCCAAGCCTGTTTTCAGCTCAGGAGATGGGACTTCACTTACCAGCAAATCACGCTGGTCGCCCACGAAGGGTAAAAAATATGCTGTAAAATTTAGGAAGATGACGAACCTTACTATAAGAAAATAATGGTGCTTGAATGGACCACAAGTCCCTACATGCAACACAGTGACCACGCCCACTGAGGGTTAAAAGCATGCAAATCAAGTTCAAGAAGTCTTTATTCGATTAGTTCATCATAAAAGACATAAAATACATATACATATAAAACAGTTAAAACAAGTATTAAATCATTGACAAGCTAATCAGCTTCTTGTACGAATATACAAAACTTTACATAGGGACTCGTGTACAACCATACATCAACAGGTTACTGGAAACTAGGCAATCACCATTTGGTTATTTTTAATGAGCCTACTTCTAAGCACCCAGGCCCACCCGAGGAATTTAGCAACCCCCACAACAATAAGGGGATCCAGGTTGGTTTTTAGCAATCTAGTAGCTTCCACAGCCAATCTGGTTCCTAGCTGCCTACATACTGGTCTTAGCCATTTGGCTCTGGGGGCAGAGTATAAAGGGCACACATACAAAAAATGGTTCAGGCTTTCCCCAATACCTTGGCAATTAGGACAAAAACCCGACCTTTCTGTTCCCCATTTTTTAGTGAACTCCCCTATGGGAAGTGACCCGTATCTAAATTGGAAAAATAGTTTGCGATCCAAGGGTTTAGTTATAGTGTCCCAATACCCCTCTAACTTGGGTGTGTCCTTATGTACAATGAACAGTCCAGTGAGACTGCTCGAGTTCGTTTCCAAAAACATATTATTGGTCACCCTATCCCAATAACATTTTTTAAGATCCTTTTTGGAAGGGAAATTGGCTGACTCAGGCGAGGACCACAGATCGGCATAACCCAAAGCTAATAAGGTAGTCTTAAGGTCTATAAACCATCCAATATTTGAGGCACCAGAGCTGTTCTTAACCTCCAAGCATGCTTCTGCATAATGGTGGAGTTCTGGCGTTGTCCACAGACGGTGCCAGAACATTAAAGGACGGAGTCTTGCTTGGTCCACCACCGAGTGACACCCTAGATCGTAAAGAAGGGGGATTATTGGAGTCGACTGTGGCAGACCTGTGGACAATCTTAGGAATTTATTTTGGGCATGTTTTAATGGATCCAAATTACTACCGCCCCATAGTTCCGCACCATACAAGATTGCTGAAAGAACCTTACCACCATAGATCTTAATAAGCGGAGACATTGGCCTCGTAAATGACCCTTTATGTTCTTTAATCAATGCTCCACCCAGCTGTTGATGTTTCATGGTCATGAGCTCGATCTGGTGGGTCCAACTCAAGGTGTCGCTGAAAGTGACACCCAGGTAGGTGAAGTGCTTTGTTTGTTCCAGGGGGGTATCCCCCATGGAAACCCTGGCATTTATTTGTTTACGTCCCCTTAAAACCATAAATTTGGTTTTGGAGACGTTCACCTCCAGCTCATGATCGCTGCAGAAACTCTCGAACCTTGACAGTGCGTTCTGCAAACCCTGTCTGGTTCGTGAAATCAGGAGAGTATCATCAGCGAACATGAGCAGGGGGATTCTCATGCCAGCCAAACTTGGGGCATCCGTGGGAAAGTTGTCATAGTACTTGGTAACTCTATTAATATATAGAGAAAACAAGGTGGGTGCCAGAACACAACCTTGCCTGACACCTTTGGCCACTGGAAAGTTCTCTGTCACCTCACCCGGTTTACCCCATCGCACAAATGCAAATGTCTGTGCGTGAAGGTTCACTATAAGACGCACCAAGATGGGAGGCATGCCCATATCTGATAGGCAATTCCATAGCCCGGCCCTCGGGACAAGGTCGAACGCAGACCGAAGGTCCACGAAGGCCGCATATAGGTTCCCTTTGCCCAAGGTGACCATCTTCCAATACAGAAGCATGAAACGAAACGCCTGATCCAGGGTACTCACATGGGGTCTGAACCCAGCTTGGAGAGGAGTAAGAATGTTATATTCCTCTATCCAAGCCTGGACACTTGACAGAACAAGACGGGTTATGATCTTCTGGACTGCGTCAATTAGACTGATCGGCCGGTAGTTCGAAGGAACCGACCGATCACCCTTCTTAAAGATAGGCAGTATTTCGGCGCCTGCCCAGGAGTCAGGAACCCTGGCGCCCATGACCAGCGCATTTACCAATCGCACCAGGTACGGTACCCATAAATCTTGATCTTGTTGGAATAGGTCCGCTGGAATACAGTCCGGACCGGGCGCTTTACCCCTGGGGATGGCATTCAAGACTGATTCTACTTCTTTGGCCGAGAACACAAGTGTATCAGTAGTTATCGGCCAACTAATGGAATCTTGCGTAATGCCATGGCAACTAAATTGTTCCTCAAAGTAAGACACCCATTTTTGTTGTTCAATGGATGCAGGACTTGGGCGGTCGTCCTGAGACTGACCCCACCTAAGGAGGTGCCAGAACTATTGTAAGTTCCTAGAGCCACAGGCCTCAGCTAATAAGCTCCAGCGCTCGTCGTCCCATGCAGCTTTAGCCCGACGTTTGGCTACATTATACGCCTTCCTACTAGTTTTAATTAGGGCTGGGTTCTTTAGTTTTAAGGCCTTAAACAAAGACGAATGGGACTCTCGACAAGCTTCGTTGAACCAGTTTACGGGTTTCTTAACCTTCCCCCTACCTTTGTTAACAACAAATTTAACAAACAAAGTTTTTAGGGATAGAAACAAGCTAGCGTGGATGTCTGTGATTTTTGAGATCGTCATTTCCTGGTTTTCACACTTATCAATTTCCATTAAGGAGTTTGATACCAGGGTTCTGATCTTTACGCGTGCTTCCACGTCTACAGAAACCTTTGGCCAGCGCACCCTCCTCATGTCATTTGTTAGAACCACGGCCTCTTGTACAGGATTAGGCTGACATTCAATCGGCCCTGCAAAGCTAGAGTCCTTCAATTCCGCTATGAGTGGTTCGTGGTCGCTTTCTGGTCGTGGCTTCACTATCATGTCCTGAACTAAGTGCCACATTTTGATGTCAGCTAGGATATAATCAATGCGACTGCAATGTCTGCCATTGAAAAAAGTGTAATTACCCATCCTGTCAGAGCTTATGCGTCCGTTTAGGGCATGCAGCCCCCAGTTTAGGCAGAGACCTTTAATAAATGTGGCTGCTTGGGACCACTTAGTGATCGGGGGTAGCTCGAGTTGAGGAATCCCCCAGGTCAAATCCTCTACCTCGGTTAATAACCCATCCTCATTACCTAAGGGTTCAAAACAAGTATTGAAATCACCCATAACAACCACATGACCAGTTAATTGAGTGGAACCCAGGAAATCATCCAAGCACGTGAGGGTGGTCGACACTCTGCCACCCGCAATACCTCTTGCGTATACATTGATCAGCAGTATGTTCAGCCCACTATTTGTTTTCATACTAATTATCAATATATCGGGGCAGTCAATAGAAATTTCCTTAACAGAAACACCTGGAGCCTGTCGAACCCAAATAGTGAGACCACCCTTGGCCCTACCTCTTTGGCCTCTAACTGCTAGTTTGTTAAAGTTCAGGAAGCCTGGAAAATAAACTGATTGGGTCGCCCAGGTCTCCTGAAACGACCAGACATCCCCTTGTCGAATAAAATCAGCCCAATCAGGAATACAAATACACGAATCAATTCCTGCAACGTTCCAACATCCCATGGTGGTGCCCTTTTCACATTTTTGATCACACATTTTTGTTACAGCAATTGGGTAGGGTTCATTAGATTGAAGAGAGGATTCTACATGCCCCAATGCATCTGTAACCAGACCTTCCATTAGCAGACACATTGACCCAGCCTGGGTAGTTGACCCAGAGCTTGCACCTACACTGATGGCTTCACTGGAAGACAGGGGGGTGGGTACCAAAGCTGGTATATCTGGCTCTCCTCTATAAACAATACAGCCCTCCTCAAATTGAAGAAATTGGTCATCCGGACTTTCGGCAACATTTGAAAGGATACCCGGGACATCTCCCCCCCCAAACACTCAGGGTTAGGTTCATCAGCCCTTGTCGAAAGTGCTGGTCAATCATTAGTCGACAACCATGATAGTGGATCATATAGATTTCTCAGAGGAATATTCCAAAGCTCTTTAGGATGGGTAAACCTATTGGGGTAAAGGTGTGCTGGGAAGAGACTTGGGGGCTGTTGTATCTGTGTAAAGGCAGGTGTTGTTGGAACCGGTGGATACATAGACTTATTGGGGAGTGGTAGATCCAGTATGACTGGGGGACCTCTGGGCTTGGTATTAATCTTAGCCCAACCCGGCGTCTGTACAGGACAATTGTAGTTAGATTGAATATAGGAACGATACTGCGCCTCAGGATTAAATTGGAATCCATGAAAGTTAGGGGTAAAATTGGTCCATTTAAGGAGGCTATTGTTGTTTTTATTATTATTAGCAGGAGGTTGATCTGATGGATTTATCAGGGTCTCGGGGTAGAAATAGGTGAGGTTCGTCGTAGAAATCCCTCCCTCATTACTTCCCACATACCAATCAGAGATATGGGATACTACTTTATGGTCCCTAAAGTTAATAATTACTATATCCCCCTCTATATCCTTGGGACGAACCCCTACCCACCGACATCTTCTGACTGTAACAATATCCCCATTAAGATGAGAGGGAAGGGGTCTATTTGTTTTCAGCCAAAAGATGACTTTGTTTTTTAAACTTTCGTTATTTTCCCTATCCCCTTCCGCAACTGGTGGCACACCCGTCATAACAATAACATAATTCGTAGAATCTGGGGGCAGATCTACATTTTTCTTGTGGGGAAGGGGTCTGTTGGTTTTGCCAGTGGAATTAGCGATTTTACCCATCCCATTCCTTGACTGTGGCACTACTCCCTTTGCTGTTGATTTATTGGCTACCACCCTAGGATTTGCTTTGGAACTACTGGCCGTTGTAAGGGGTTTAGCAGCCAGGGCCAAAGCTTTATTTGTTGTAGTGACAGTGTCAGTGTTGGCTGCACTTTTAGTTTGTTTGCTAATAGAACTGGTTATATTACCAGCACCTTGGGATGAACCGGAAGGTTTGTTAGGTGGACCCTTGACTTTGTCCAAGCTAGTGGAGTGTGTAGGCTCAATGATCGCCAGCAGGCGATCCAATTTGTCACCCAATATCCTTACACGCTCCAACACAGGTAGCATAAATGATTTAATAAGCTTCTCAATATTAGCATAGGACACCCCATTAACCCCTTCGCTAGCCAACTCAGGGGTTACCAAAACCTGTATATCTGGAGACAGTGGCGCTACATTGGGTGGAAACACCAACTCAGTGTTTGGTTTGGATAGAGTTGGTGAAAGTGGCTGGCCGCTGTGACCTTTCCTTTTTACCCCACCCTTCCTCCTTCTTTTCCTCGGTGGGGAATGCACAACCCTTTTGGCCTCATCAGGCTTAGATCTACTGTTACATGTACTCTTTGGCAGTATACACTCGCCTGGATCTATACGAACCAATGAAAGGTTGGGCAACATAGGGCAAGGATCCGAATCAATAATATTAATAGAGGGGATGTTTGTTTCCACAAAACTAGAGTGATCAACCGGCGGGCAGACTAAGTGATCACCGCTGGTAACACTGACACAGGGCGGGGAAATAACTGGAAACCTAAATATTCTAGGGGTTTGGTTAATGTCAGTAGCATCGACCTCAATAGAGCTCAACCCTTGGGCAGCCATCTCATGGGTAGAATTTAAAACTGTCTGTGATGGCAGTGAGATTTTCTTTAACTGCTCAATTGAACGTCGACGCTCTGCTCTTCTCTCTGCTAGGAGTAGGTCCATATCTACCTCTTTAGTAGATTTTTAAAAAAATGTATCTAGTGGACCAAGAACAGAGGTGCCTACACCAGGGGGGGCAGAATGACTCATGACTAAACCTGACACGTTAGACTTTCACAACCCAATAATACAAGCTTAAAATTCTACAAGTAAAACAAAAATGTAAAAGTAAAAGAGGTAAATACAATAAAGTGATCAGAGACACAGAGCGCCAGAACAAGATGAAAATGACCTGGCCCAGCCCGGCCTCCTTCGGCCCCTGACGGCCACAGACGGTCCCGCCCTTGTCCCGGGCTTCTCCCGGTCGCTCCCGCACGCTCCTGCTTAGCGGGTAATGATCTTCCCTTAAATGGGTTGTCCGTAGGATTGCAGGCGGGGCGTGGTGGCCAGGGAGAGCAGCCAGGTGACGGGAGGCGCGGTCAGCAGAGGCTTCTGGTCAACGAAGACCTGCCCCGCACGCTCGCAGCCCTGGACCTACCCACGCTGCACAAGCAGGCACCCCTGTGGCTCAGGTGCACAGCGGGACCCGCGGAGCGGGTTCCGCAAGCAGTGGCAGAAAATAAGGGGTCCAACAGAGTCCTCGACCCTCACAAACGGACGGCAGTAAAAACACAGGGTTCCAACGACGTGCAGTCCTCACGGTCTTTTTGAAGAATGCAGGCGGGGCGTGGTGGCCAGGGAGAGCAGCCAGGTGACGGGAGGCGCGGTCAGCAGAGGCTTCTGGTCAACGAAGTCCTGCCCCGCATGCTCGCAGCCCTGGACCTACCCACGCTGCACAAGCAGGCACCCCTGTGGCTCAGGTGCGCAGCGGGACCCGCGGAGCGGGTTCCGCAAGCAGTGGCAGAAAATAAGGGGTCCAACAGAGTCCTCGACCCTCACAAACGGACGGCAGTAAAAACACAGGGTTCCAACGATGTGCAGTCCTCAAGGTCTTTTTGAAGAATGCAGGCTGGCCGTGGTGGCCAGGGAGAGCAGCCAGGTGACGGGAGGCACGGTCAGCAGAGGCTTCTGGTCAACGAAGTCCTGCCCCGCACGCTCGCAGCCCTGGACCTACTCACGCTGCACAAGCAGGCACCCCTGTGGCTCAGGTGCGCAGCGGGACCCGCGGAGCGGGTTCCGCAAGCAGTGGCAGAAAATAAGGGGTCCAACAGAGTCCTCGACCCTCACAAATGGACGGCAGTAAAAACACAGGGTTCCAACGACGTGCAGTCCTCACGGTCTTTTTGAAGAATGCAGGCGGGGCGTGGTGGCCAGGGAGAGCAGCCAGGTGACGGGAGGCGCGGTCAGCAGAGGCTTCTGGTCAACGAAGTCCTGCCCCGCACGCTCGCAGCCCTGGACCTACCCACGCTGCACAAGCAGGCACCCCTGTGGCTCAGGTGCGCAGCGGGACCCGCGGAGCGGGTTCCGCAAGCAGTGGCAGAAAATAAGGGGTCCAACAGAGTCCTCGACCCTCACAAACGGACGGCAGTAAAAACACAGGGTTCCAACGACGTGCAGTCCTCACGGTCTTTTTGAAGAATGCAGGCGGGGCGTGGTGGCCAGGGAGAGCAGCTAGGTGACGGGAGGCGCGGTCAGCAGAGGCTTCTGGTCAACGAAGTCCTGCCCCGCACGCTCGCAGCCCTGGACCTACCCACGCTGCACAAGCAGGCACCCCTGTGGCTCAGGTGCGCAGCGGGACCCGCGGAGCGGGTTCCGCAAGCAGTGGCAGAAAATAAGGGGTCCAACAGAGTCCTCGACCCTCACAAACGGACGGCAGTAAAAACACAAATGCAAATGCAAATCATCAAAGCATCAAAGAGTCCTTCCGAGCAGATTCCAAGCCAGCTATGATGAAGAGGCTGAAGCCTCGAAACGCGTCAGCAAAAGCAAGGAAACAAGGAACAAAGAAATGGATCCAAATACCGGACTGAAGCTGCTGGTGTCCTTTTAATAAATCGAAAGATTTCATCAACTGGGAGTGCGTCCTCAATGCTTTCGGGCCATTGCTTCACATATATATATATATATATATATATATATATATATATATATATATATATATATATATATCATGAACACGCAGGTGAACCATAATCGAGTGGAGCCTCAGACATCAGAATTCTTAAATCATTTATTGACGATTTGCACGCAGGCAGAGAGCAGTTTAAAACACCAAAGTCAATGTAGCGCCAAACGCGTTTCTGGAAACAAATCCCTTCGTCAGTGGCGTGTGCTCGTGTAGGGAGGCAAAGTTAATCACACACCTCCTTTTGTTTAAAACAACCTCCCACAATGGGCGTGGCCCTCTCACGGCATTCTGGTTGTTGTGGTGTTGATATATGATTTCCCCAGTGGGCATGTCTCCCTTCACGAAAATTAAACACATTTTAAATCCCAAGTGGGCTGATGTCATCTTCTGCCCTCCGCTTGTTACGCTTTCCAATCGTCAATTTAAGTCCCAAGGTGGTGCCATCCTGCAGTAGCACCAACACTTGCCTGTCTCCCATTACAGCCATCACCATGTGGCGCGCTGAAGGACCCGCTCCAGCAGTGGGCTCCGCTCACGTCTTGGAACGAGCCGTAAATATCATGAACACACAGGTGAACCATAATCGAGTGGAGCCTCAGACATCAGAATTCTTAAATCATTTATTGACGATTTGCACGCAGGCAGAAAGCAGTTTAAAACACCAAAGTCAATGTAGCGCCAAACGCGTTTCTGGAAACAAATCCCTTCGTCAGTGGCGTGTGCTCGTGTAGGGAGGCAAAGTTAATCACACACCTCCTTTTGTTTAAAACAACCTCCCACAATGGGCGTGGCCCTCTCACGGCATTCTGGTTGTTGTGGTGTTGATATATGATTTCCCCAGTGGGCATGTCTCCCTTCACGAAAATTAAACACATTTTAAATCCCAAGTGGGCTGATGTCATCTTCTGCCCTCCGCTTGTTACGCTTTCCAATCGTCAATTTAAGTCCCAAGAAGGTGCCATCCTGCAGTAGCACCAACACTTGCCTGTCTCCCATTACAGCCATCACCATGTGGCGCGCTGAAGGACCCGCTCCAGCAGTGGGCTCCGCTCACGGCTTGGAACGAGCCGTAAATATCATGAACACGCAGGTGAACCATAATCGAGTGGAGCCTCAGACATCAGAATTCTTAAATCATTTATTGACGATTTGCACGCAGGCAGAGAGCAGTTTAAAACACCAAAGTCAATGTAGCGCCAAACGCGTTTCTGGAAACAAATCCCTTTGTCAGTGGCGTGTGCTCGTGTAGGGAGGCAAAGTTAATCACACACCTCCTTTTGTTTAAAACAACCTCCCACAATGGGCGTGGCCCTCTCACGGCATTCTGGTTGTTGTGGTGTTGATATATGATTTCCCCATTGGGCATGTCTCCCTTCACGAAAATTAAACACATTTTAAATCCCAAGTGGGCTGATGTCATCTTCTGCCCTCCGCTTGTTACGCTTTCCAATCGTCAATTTAAGTCCCAAGGTGGTGCCATCCTGCAGTAGCACCAACACTTGCCTGTCTCCCATTACAGCCATCACCATGTGGCGCGCTGAAGGACCCGCTCCAGCAGTGGGCTCCGCTCACGGCTTGGAACGAGCCGTAAATATCATGAACACGCAGGTGAACCATAATCGAGTGGAGCCTCAGACATCAGAATTCTTAAATCATTTATTGACGATTTGCACGCAGGCAGAGAGCAGTTTAAAACACCAAAGTCAATGTAGCGCCAAACGCGTTTCTGGAAACAAATCCCTTCGTCAGTGGCGTGTGCTCGTGTAGGGAGGCAAAGTTAATCACACACCTCCTTTTGTTTAAAACAACCTCCCACAATGGGCGTGGCCCTCTCACGGCATTCTGGTTGTTGTGGTGTTGATATATGATTTCCCCAGTGGGCATGTCTCCCTTCACGAAAATTAAACACATTTTAAATCCCAAGTGGGCTGATGTCATCTTCTGCCCTCCGCTTGTTACGCTTTCCAATCGTCAATTTAAGTCCCAAGGTGGTGCCATCCTGCAGTAGCACCAACACTTGCCTGTCTCCCATTACAGCCATCACCATGTGGCGCGCTGAAGGACCCGCTCCAGCAGTGGGCTCCGCTCACGGCTTGGAACGAGCCGTAAATATCATGAACACGCAGGTGAACCATAATCGAGTGGAGCCTCAGACATCAGAATTCTTAAATCATTTATTGACGATTTGCACGCAGGCAGAGAGCAGTTTAAAACACCAAAGTCAATGTAGCGCCAAACGCGTTTCTGGAAACAAATCCCTTCGTCAGTGGCGTGTGCTCGTGTAGGGAGGCAAAGTTAATCACACACCTCCTTTTGTTTAAAACAACCTCCCACAATGGGCGTGGCCCTCTCACGGCATTCTGGTTGTTGTGGTGTTGATATATGATTTCCCCAGTGGGCATGTCTCCCTTCACGAAAATTAAACACATTTTAAATCCCAAGTGGGCTGATGTCATCTTCTGCCCTCCGCTTGTTACGCTTTCCAATCGTCAATTTAAGTCCCAAGGTGGTGCCATCCTGCAGTAGCACCAACACTTGCCTGTCTCCCATTACAGCCATCACCATGTGGCGCGCTGAAGGACCCGCTCCAGCAGTGGGCTCCGCTCACGGCTTGGAACGAGCCGTAAATATCATGAACACGCAGGTGAACCATAATCGAGTGGAGCCTCAGACATCAGAATTCTTAAATCATTTATTGACGATTTGCACGCAGGCAGAGAGCAGTTTAAAACACCAAAGTCAATGTAGCGCCAAACGCGTTTCTGGAAACAAATCCCTTCGTCAGTGGCGTGTGCTCGTGTAGGGAGGCAAAGTTAATCACACACCTCCTTTTGTTTAAAACAACCTCCCACAATGGGCGTGGCCCTCTCACGGCATTCTGGTTGTTGTGGTGTTGATATATGATTTCCCCAGTGGGCATGTCTCCCTTCACGAAAATTAAACACATTTTAAATCCCAAGTGGGCTGATGTCATCTTCTGCCCTCCGCTTGTTACGCTTTCCAATCGTCAATTTAAGTCCCAAGGTGGTACCATCCTGCAGTAGCACCAACACTTGCCTGTCTCCCATTACAGCCATCACCATGTGGCGCGCTGAAGGACCCGCTCCAGCAGTGGGCTCCGCTCACGGCTTGGAACGAGCCGTAAATATCATGAACACGCAGGTGAACCATAATCGAGTGGAGCCTCAGACATCAGAATTCTTAAATCATTTATTGACGATTTGCACGCAGGCAGAGAGCAGTTTAAAACACCAAAGTCAATGTAGCGCCAAACGCGTTTCTGGAAACAAATCCCTTCGTCAGTGGCGTGTGCTCGTGTAGGGAGGCAAAGTTAATCACACACCTCCTTTTGTTTAAAACAACCTCCCACAATGGGCGTGGCCCTCTCACGGCATTCTGGTTGTTGTGGTGTTGATATATGATTTCCCCAGTGGGCATGTCTCCCTTCACGAAAATTAAACACATTTTAAATCCCAAGTGGGCTGATGTCATCTTCTGCCCTCCGCTTGTTAAGCTTTCCAATCGTCAATTTAAGTCCCAAGGTGGTGCCATCCTGCAGTAGCACCAACACTTGCCTGTCTCCCATTACAGCCATCACCATGTGGCGCGCTGAAGGACCCGCTCCAGCAGTGGGCTCCGCTCACGGCTTGGAACGAGCCGTAAATATCATGAACACGCAGGTGAACCATAATCGAGTGGAGCCTCAGACATCAGAATTCTTAAATCATTTATTTGCGATTTGCACGCAGGCAGAGAGCAGTTTAAAACACCAAAGTCAATGTAGCGCCAAACGCGTTTCTGGAAACAAATCCCTTCGTCAGTGGCGTGTGCTCGTGTAGGGAGGCAAAGTTAATCACACACCTCCTTTTGTTTAAAACAACCTCCCACAATGGGCGTGGCCCTCTCACGGCATTCTGGTTGTTGTGGTGTTGATATATGATTTCCCCAGTGGGCATGTCTCCCTTCACGAAAATTAAGCGTGACCAAGGGAGAAAATCCCGAAACGCGTCGAGTGTTTCTCTTGCCAGAGACTATTTTCGGACTAATAAATCCACGATTGCTGCACTCTAAACCGACTGGTGTCCGTGATTGCCGTGCTGAGGTACGTTGTGGTGAAGCACGGCTGTGGTGTATATATATATATATATATACACACAGACACATGCAGTGTACTCTGATTGATGCATTCTACTTTATATACTGCTACACGGTAACCAATATCCAGTCCAATTGCTGCCATTCCGATTCCTGCATGACAGCCCATTATACTGGCACATACTGTAAGATAAAAAAAGGACAAATCAGATAGAAGTGACTCTAGATGCTAGCTGGATGGTGGCCATCACATTTTTTTCCCGATTCATGTCAGTAATAGTATAACAGTAGCAAATAATGGATAGCTGCAATTTCACAAATGATTTAGAGACGCAATCAATAATACGAACATGCATTTTACAGTTTCATCGATTTTTTAATTTTATTTACTACTACTGGATACAATAAAGTATCTTTCTGTACATATAAATGCATACATGCAACTATGTATTATATGTCACATAATAGTACCAGATGTGTTTAGGACTGGATTGTAATAGTAGTAAAATAGATGTAGTATGACTTATTTTTAAGGGTGGGCGTAGTTCGCGAAGTAGCGCTACGCGAAGTGCACTTCGTACTACGCGAACTTCACGTAGCACAACGCGAGCTGCGTAGTAGCATGTTCGCAGTGTGCAAGATGCATTTTCAATGATTGTACAGTGCAAACACGCATCCGGCACTGTACAATCATTGAAAACGGCATCTGGCACAGTGCAAGCTTTAGTTTTCTGCCACTCGAGTAGATTTTTACTCGAGTGGCAGCTTTCTCAACGTAAACTGGTAGTTTCTCATCACGAGCGGTCGCGAGCATGCACGACCACTCGCAATGAGAAACCTGACTTCCCCGCGTTGAGAGTCTCGCCGGGATGTCATTTTGCATGCTCGCGGTCGCCAACATGACGTTGAGGACCGCGAACAAGCAAAAAATTACCGCTGCACTACGCTACACTGCGCTACGCGTGTTTGCACTGTGCTAACTGCAGCTCGCATAGTGCGAAGTTGTGCAAACTTCGCAAACTACGCGAGTGTAGAATAGTGCTTCGCCCAGGGTTACTTATTTTAGGTCGTCCTTTATATCTGACATCTGTAACAATGACTTATTTTCATTACTATTGCTGCTTAGAGTCAATCTCTGCATTAGGTGTATTGTTATTGGATTGCATCAGTGCAGGCACTTGCGCTCACGTGAGCTGATATTCACCAAAGGTCACATGATCTAGATGCCAGGCTCCCAGTCAGACAGATATCTGAAGAGGTCTAAACAATTCTGTTCATCTTCTGGGTATTTTTCTGATACTAAAGGCACAAGAGTGGCTTGCCCTTCTGCCAGGTAAAATGCAATGAATTTACAGTGTTGGTAAGAGCAAACATTATACATAAATTAAATGTTGTTCTGTTAGTACTGTGGATATAGAGGTTAAATGCACACTTGCAGCTACTGCATGTGTCCCTGACTTGCATCATTATTTTAACTAGGCAGAGATTATTCAGGATTCTTTTATTCAGGAAATGTGTTGCTAAACCACCCCAAATAACAGGCGATCCTCTGGCTTGCATAGTTCTGGTATAGACTGTGCACTACTGCATTGCCTTTTGCAACTGAAAAGTGGCTTGATTACCAATGTATCACAGCTCAACATTAAATTAACAACTCACAAATCTTTTAATTGAAAAAAAAAACTGTACATGAGATACGATATACGATATATATATGTAGCCCGCTGTGCTGCTCTGTCATAAATACCCAATAAAATTTGTTATGGAAAAAAAATGGAGACACATAAAGCAAGAGTCCCTTAGATGCATGGGCGCCTTCACCGATCTAGTACGTACAGTTTATTAGCAGTGCCAATTAATTCTGCCGGTAGAGCGGCAGAATTTATTAGTAATTCTGAGATACATGAGTAACGCAGAATTACAAAACTCCTCAATTATGCTGTGGGTATTCACAATTCTGCCCACCCCTAAAAAGTACCAATAATGGTTACCCTTCCCACTCTGCTTTCATTAAAACTGCTGTACTTAGCAAACCACAGGCTTTGCTTCATGCTATAGTTTTCTTATACCACTTCTAATTGGTCACTGTTTTTTAACCCTTTCCATATTTTATGTAAAGGAGCCCAAAGTGGTAGAGTTTTTGGGCAGTTCTGTGGATCCACCATGGCGCTCAGCGCGGACTCCAAGGTAAATTTGTGGTGAATCCACGGATCTACACAGAATCCCTTATAAGCATTTAACAATCTGCTGTTAATGCTTTGTATTTATATTTAGCTTCATACCACATACTCAATTAGAAGTCAAACACATCGTAATGAGCAATGTTTGTACACCACTGTGCTTTTAAGTTTCTCTGTGCAGTCTCTTTTGTTCCCTTCCTCCTCTAATCTTTTGGCTCCGATTCCATGGTAACCATGTTTGAAACACTCTCTGCTAGCACTAGGTCACAAGGTTTTCTCTAAGCAGCATAGTAGCAGGTGTGGTTGACTGTAGGCAATTCCAGTCATATCCCAAACAACACACTTTTTTATTTTTTTACAAAGTAAATCACAGTGCGGTAGATCCTTTTTTGTTGAAGTCACTATCTAACTTCAATTCCTGTCCTCCATTTTAGCTGCCTTTCATCCTCAAAACTGCCTCATCATGCTGCAGCTTTGTCCTGTGTGCTACTCCTCCTTGTCTCCAAAATGGTTAGAATGTGGTTTGGGGGCCATAGTTTATGATGTGGGCTAGAAAGAGTGGAACTGACAGGGACCTAGGCTTACCTAATTTAGACATTACTTGGTTTGGCCAGACAAGGTTAAATTGGCACCAAATGGATTACTGCAACACTCTACTACTGGAATCCCCTGCCTATCTAATCTCCAGACTTCAGAGCATCCAGGCGGCTGCAGCAAAACTGGCACTCTCCCGAGAGCGAAGATCCTCTACCACCCGCGCTCTGGCCGACCTACACTGGTTACCTGTACATCAGAGGATTCTCTTTAAATCCCTATGCACGGTGTTTAAGGCAGTGCATGGGCTGGGCCCCCGACCACTTCAAAATAAATTCAAGTGGTACGAACCCACTCGGTCCCTCCGCTCTTCTTCATCCAATCTTATCACAATACCCAGGATCAGGAAAGCCACTTGCGGAGGCAGAGCCTTCAGCATAGCAGCAGCTCACCTGTGGAACAGACTACCTACTGAAATCAGGAAAACAGATGATCTGATGGCCTTTCGGAAAAAAGTGAAAACGTGGCTCTTCCCAAAAAGCTAACCCCACTCATGATATTCCCCCATGCCCACGATGCACAGTGTTAATTAGCTATGTAAACTCAGCGCCAGGATGCCCGTAGGGTTACAGAAGCGCTCTATAAGTAATATTAATAAATAAATAAATAAATAACAATTGCTGCCTTTGGTTGAAAGTATTGCAGATTGGCAACATCCAGACCTCATGATTGTGGACAGTGGTGGCAATGACCTGGGCGCAATTACTGGGTTAGGACTGGAAATCCTAATAAAGGATACCTTTGGTAAATTTATAACACTTTTCCCACATGCTGCCTTGGTGCTCTCCAGCACTTACAAAAGACAGAAATTGAAGTAGTCAACCAAATTTTGTCCACAGATAGACAAATCCAGGAAGCATGTATAATAGTAATGTTTCTGCATTTCTCTGAGACCATAACATGAGCTCTATACTACAACAACCTACGCTTCAATATGGATGGAATATATCAGAAAGATGAGGTCCATTTCATAGATAGAGGCAACAGGGTGTTCCTCAATAACTTAAAAGACTGCATCTTCCTGTATGTGTAGTTATCATCTACACATCATGAACACAAATGCTCTATCTAGAGCCAACCCTTTTCTGAAACACTGGTCCCTTTTGTTTTCAAATCCTTTTTTATCTCTCTCTAGTATCCAAGGATTTGCTGAGATCCCTGGACAAATAAGGGGTCTGTTAGTATGTGTGTAAGTGGTTTTTGGGTCTGTGATTGGTTGTTAGAATGGCGGTATGTGTCAGTGAGTAGGTGTGTGAGTGGCTGTATGGGTTTGTGAGAGGGAGGGTGAGTGTGATTGGTTTTGACGGTGTGTGAGTGAGTGTGTGAGTGTCTCTATGGGTCTGTGAGTAGGTTTGTGAGTGGCTGTATGCATCAGTAAGTGGGTATCTGAGTGGCTGTATACATCGGTGGGTGCATGTATGATTTGCTGTATGGTTCTGTGAGTGGGTGTGATAGTGGCTGTAGATGATAGCTGTCTGCATTTATGAGTGGGAGTGGCTATATGGGTCTGTGGGTGGGTGTGTGAGTGGATATGTGGGTGTGTGAGGGGTGTTGAGGCTGTGTGTGTGGGTGTATGACTATCTGTATGGGTCTGTGAGTGGTTGTGAGGGGTCTCTGAATGGGTGTGTGAGTGATTAGGTGTGTGAGTGGGTGAATGGCTGTATGGGTCTGTGAGTGGGTATGTAAGTGGCTGCATGGGACTGTGAATTGTATATGAGTGGTTTCATGGGTATATGAGTGAATGTATGAGTAGCTGTATGGGTTTGATGAGTGGGCATGTGAGTGGCTGTTTGGGTTTTGTGTGTAGTATGCCAAGATTTTCAGGAAATTTATCCCAGCTTACAAGCACATCCTTGTTCTTTTCCTATCACATATTTTTTGCCTTTAGCAGGAAGTTCTCCAAGTTAGATATTTTGCATTTAATTCTTTTTAGGTTGGTCATGAATACCAAGCCTAAGCGGACTGGGTGCTCAGTAGATGCAGGGCCATAAACATCACGAGTAATCTCTTGTGGTAGATGGTCACAATATTCTGAACTTCCTATCCTGAAGTTAACTATTTTGTTAAACAGAGAGTATAACGTGAACGTGTGGTCAATTGTTGTATTTGCAAGTGTGCTGGGAAACATAGCTGCCGGTGGGCAATCTCCCAAGAAGCGCCCGTTCAGCGCGACCAGACTCAAGTTTTCCAGCTCCCTGAGGAGCTCCTTTGCTCAGCTGGTTTGCTTGCCCCACTAACTTGCTTCCTGATGTGGAATCCCCAGACCCAAAGCTGTTCTTCCACTATTTTGTCTCATTCATAAGACCCTGTTGGAAGCATGTTAAAGTCTCCCTATACTATAAGATTTGAGGTGGCCTCTTCTTCAAGTTGTCTTGATAAATCAGAAACCAGCAGGTTGGCACCGGCCTTTTTATCTAGTGTTTGGAGGTAGATGTTAACAAGTATTAACTGCTGATTGTCGGAGAGTCCTGTTAGTTCCAATTGCTTGTATGCCGTTACTTGTTGTTGCGGTATTAAGTAGTTCCTTGGCTGTAGTTATCATTTTGATGGAGGTGAAGATTGCGAGACCACCCTTTGGGTGACCGAACTTGGCTTCCTTGCAGGCCGGAAGGTGATAGGACTTATATCATTGCATTTGCAGCGGCTCAACCAGCCAGGTCTCCTGCAGACATAAGATGAGATCAAAATCTTGGAAATAGAACAAAAGTTCTTTATCCATGGCTTTGGACCTTAGTCCATTGATGTTCCATGAACAAAGCTTTAATTGATGTGCTTTATTAACTAACTTCCAACCCTGTCAGGTATTCCTTGGTCGGGAATTGATGGTTTGCTATATCCAGCAATAGTTGTTTGACATCATATTCTCATTCGCTAGCCTATGATTCTGCAATGCGAGCTTCTTTGAGTACTGAGTAAGTTTGCCTTGTGGCTACTATATGGCCGTCATATGACTGCAACTCATATAAAAGGTTCTGGATAACCTGTTTCTTTCTGGTGTTTCAATCTGATCCCCCAGGCATTCAGTTGTTGTTCTTCCCTCATTATTCTCTCTGCTTTGTCCTGTGTGGCCCTGGTTGTTTTTGATATTTCTTGGTGTGCCAGATGTTTTTAACATTCACATTCTACGGACTCCAAGTCCCTTGAGGCATCTGCTGTTAGGTTACTAATGCTAGTTAATAGTCTATTCAAGATGTCACCTCTCCCTTTTGATTTATATTTGGGGATAAACAGGATTATCTTAGATTCCTCTTGTCTTGAGTTGCTTTATGAGACCCCTGGGGCTTGCAGCTACTCATTAATCCAAGAGTTTATTGGAGCCAAATATATTGTTTCCTAGTAGCAGTAGGCTGATTGTCCACCCAATGCTTGAATTGAAGCTCCTTGCAATCTCATTACTCATGTGGTTTGTCTGAGTAGCTTAGGAGGTCATTGTCTGGGATAATGGTGTTTCCTCCGTACTTGGTTTCAGTGTGTGCTCCTCATTCGTGCCACTTCCTTGAGCAGATGAAGTCTTCACGATGGGGCTTTCTATTCAATTGGATGGGATCTCTGAGGTTTGTAAGGGCTTTGGGGATGCCAATGCCCTGTTTGTGCTTGGTGCAGATTGGTCTCCAATTTGGGATGTGGCAGATGCCAGGAAATAAGATTTAATGGGAGTGTTCTTGATGGTAACTAACATATTTCTCCCCTTTCTCTTCTGTTTCCAGTGATTTTTCTGCCAAGACCTTATTTTATCTATCACCTCAATGCCCTGGACTTGTCCTAGTGTAACATGGTCAGTGGTCCTTTCTTGCACCAGCATTATTTCTTGTTGTTGAAAATTTTAGTTCATTACGGGCAGGCTCCAGTCCTGGACCCACCTCTTGAGTGATTTGAGCCCCTTTTACTATATAGGTTTATAGGAACTATACAATATGGTACCCAACGTTGGGCTTGGTACTTATTTAATGGTCGAATCGGAGTAGTTCAGTTGTGCTGTTCTCAGAGACCCCTACTCACATTTTTTCCAGAGATGTCTGGAGTGAAAAGTTTCCTTGAAACTTATTCAATAATGGCTTATAAAGATGCTGCTGTGTCAGCACAGTGTGCGAATGCAGCAAGGGAGGAAGAACAGGAATGTGAAATTGACATTTCGGAAAATGACAGAAATGCCCTTACTTTAAAACGAGCAGACTATATAGTCACAGCTCGGGGTTGGACAGTAAAATTCATGATTGAGGCACACAAACCATACATAACAGAGGTATTCTACTCATATGTTAAATTCCCACAAGCAGAAGCACACACAAATACATTTCATTTTTACACTGAAGATGAAACACTAGATGAATATTGTTCATCCGAGGACATTGAAGTTCCGCTCACCTACCAGGAACATATAAACTGGTTTAAAGGTACCCTCCCACACACAAAAGAAAAAGTGAGACTCGGTCTGCTCAAAAGAGATGAAGCAACTTGGCCAGTCCTATCAGCTTACACACCGCACCCAGACATTGAAACTATGCCAGTAGCAGACTTACGTCCACTTAATAAAGAAATAATAAAACTTTACAGAAACCTGACACAATTCGTGATGAGAACACTCACTTTTCAACCACCAAGTCCTATACCAGCCGGACAAATTCAGAGGTACGTAACTAAAAGTACTCTGCAAACTCTACACGCAGTTATGGGTAAAATGCCCACTAGATGTGAACAGATGCCATTCTGTATAGCTCAGAAAATAACTCAGTTAGAGGCAGTAGCTCTACACACAAGCTCTCAAGAAAAACATAGAATGCTAACAGTTTGCTTACCAATGAGCATAGCTCCCCAGCCAGAGGATTGTACTTCTTGTGGTAGAGTTTTCGCTGCCCTATATACCAGAACTCATGCTATCCCATTAATAGCAGTAATACCATATGTATTAAGACAAATACAGAATGAGTATGGAGCAGAACCTGCTCTGAATTTAGGGATGAAATTGTTAGGAAATTTTGCCCAGGTATCAACTATTATATTAGCAAATATAAAAGGGGAGGCAGCAGCAGTGGCAATACGCTAATGCCTGATGGATTTCACTCCTTTACAATAGGAACGTGAATTAACTAAAATTATCAAAGATACCTATGCTGAATTAGGTAGAGATAGTTTGGGAGCTAGAGCAACAAACCTCAACTCAGGGGTGGTCCTGATAAAGACAACATCAAGCAAGCCCCTGATTCTTCTAAGAATAAATGGGATAATAATAAACAAACATTTGCAATGCAATCAATCTAGCCATTGGGACCATATAAGTATTTAGCCATACAGTACATTTGTGCTTTAGCCCATGAAAGGTAATGTAACATAATATCAAGGTAACATAACGTAATATAACATCATATCAACTTAACAAAACAAAACACATGAATCTGTAAAGCTTCCACCACCTTGTGAGATATTTTGGCCATGTTATTGTTTACTGCAAACTCTACTCAATGGTTTACTGTTAATGTACTCAATATTAATAATCATATCGACCTTGGAAGAATGAGAGGCTGAGTGGACCCATCAAGATTTGCAGATGAGATGAGGACAAATCATACATATAGCTACATGTACACTTAACTATAATATTTATGTGCACAGACATACAGACATCCACAAAATATATACACATATATTGTAAACAATAATAGTAAGAAAAAATGACTCATGTTTCGAGATGCTAAAACAACCCACCTTTGCAAGCCCAGAGGCCTGCTCTGCGATCCAGCACCCTCCAGTGCAGCTTGTTTTTAAGTGCTCCAAATGTAAATGGTTGCTTAATGATATATCTCTCAGCCCTGGGTGCCTCATACCTTCCAAAATCAGTGATATCAAAGTATTAAGCTTGAAGGGGGCCTCTCACGCTGCCCGACTCTGATACCATCGACTCCTGTTGAGTATCACTTACTGCCAGAATGAGTATTTACAACGGTCCGCTGCCAAGAGGCTAGGCTTGCGCTGTAGAAATACCAAACATACACATGACTGGAGAGTGTGGAAGGGAACATACAAACACATGCATGATCCAAACATATGTGGGTGCTATTTACTATAACTGAAGAAATGCACATTTTAAATACATGCAAATAAACTAAATCAGGTGAAAGAGTGGTGCTAGATGGACAATGGGGCTACTTGAAAAAAGTCACAGGGCAACTAACTACTGAAAAAGTAAAACAATAGTTCTCTGTTGTCAAACCTAGAACTTTTGATCTCACTTGGGCAGCCAACATGCCCCTCCCCCCACACACACCGCCTCACCTTCAATTTGTTCTTGAAAATGAGGAAATTATATTCCAAGAGTATATTTTGAAATCCAAGATTTCTCTTGTCAGGATTGTATCCTTTTTTTAACAAGAAGGGAAGGACTCACACAAGCATTGACAGATATTGCCTAACAACAAGCTCGGAAGTCATGATTTTATTTTTGCTATCAGAATTTCACAAAATCTACGGAACACAAACAAGTAATAGCAGTATTGTAATTGCCATGCTACAAAGAAATGAGACTTAAAATGGATTCTTTAGGCCTACTTTGGGGCAGAGGCATGCTGTTTTGTTTGCATTTCCAGCATGGAAGTGTGTTATTCTAACTATATCTTGTTTTATAAGCAACAGCTAATTTTAAGAATCTCCCAACAAACTAAAGAAGCTTTAGTCCTTGGTAAGTTGCTTATGTCCTTATTATGATGGAATGCAGGAAAACATTGTACCCTTGAGTTGCCCCTTTTTCAGCCCAAACTAATGCAAATGGCTTTTACAAGATGATAGCTGCGTGATGAGGCTCCTTGACAAGACCTGCGTGCTTTCCTTTTCCCCCATAAAAAGTGTACTGAAAGGCAGAAGGCCGGCAGAGAATTAATGTAGCATACAGTATAAAGGCAATGCTACAACCATGATTAAAAAGAAAAGCTAAAAGGCACACATTGTCCACAGCCACACTGCGTGCAACCCATCCTGTAACAAGCTGACAGACCTAGCGTGTCAGCTCCATCAACCTCTCCAACAGTTAACGCACAGTGCTGCATCCCCTTCCTTGAAATTTTGCCCCAGATCAAATCAGCGGTGCCTCCGCCCAGATTTCACATACATAAATAAACAGTATTTGTCTTAATACTTCTGGTATTGAAGGGATACCATAAGTTCTGGTATAGATGGCAGTGAAAACTGTACCTCAAAGTGGTACAATCCTCTATCAGCGAGAAATCCCCATTGGCAAGCATATTGACAGTTTTCTGTGTTTTTCTTGTGGACTGTGTGTGGAAACACTTGCTCTAATTGTTCTATCTTCTGTGCTATTCAGAATGGCATTTTCTCACATTTAAAGGGCATTATTCCCATAACTGCGTTCAGTGTTTGTGGTGTAATTTAAGTTTCAGTTCCTTGTAGTTGACCTGCAGGGGTAATTTTAGTTGGTTGAAGTGTGAGTTTTTTCATAACAGACTGTCCGATTTTTGTATAATTTTATTTTTTCTTTGTGAAGTGGACATAAGGCTGTAATTGGCAATGTGTCAACGTCTGGATGCAGTGTGTAAGCTGCTAGGACTGGCCAAGTCACTCTGTCTCTGTTGAGTGGCCAAGTCTTACTTAGTCTGTGGTATGTGGGAGGGAGTATTTAAACCAGTTTATAAGCTCCCGGTAACTGAGCAGAACTTCAATGTCCTCATATGGCAATATTCTTCCAGTTTTTCATCCGGGGTGTAAGAATGAAACTATGATGAAGTAAACAACAAGACAGAGCAGCATGTGCACTTGTAAATGGTCAATTGCGGGATGGCAAGTTCTGTCCTAGCAATACACAGACGCAGTCTTTAGGAGATTGCACGGCTCAGCTGGCAGAACTAAAAGTCCTAGTACTGGCACTAAAAAATACGGATCAAGAATTCCCTACGCTTATAGTGTGCAATTCCTTTTACTGTGTGCCATCATATAATTAATATCTTCACTACTGGGGCCAAAATTGTTTCAAAGATTCAAAAGGTTGAAGAATAAAGCAAAAGCAGCTATGGGAACAAGTGGCACAGCTGAAAAAACGTGCAGCAGGCTCACCTGATCCATAGGCTGAGTCATCAACATGTTGGCATTGAAGGGAATTCGTTGGCTGATGAAGCCGCTAAGGTAACAGGTTGAACTGCTGCTTTAGCTGCAATCCTCGTTCTAGCACAAGAGTTGACAGACAGATAATGGTAGCTATTGTCGTTTCACACAAAAACAGCACAGCCTTGCCAAAAGGTTTTTCATTCGAGTACTCCGACAAGATAGATGCACAAATATTCCATATGCTCAAATTTCAGGAGTGGGGGTTAGAGTAATACCAACATGGATCGTAGATTAGATTTAATACTAGCTCCACACAAGGGTCTGGGTTCAGCACACGCAGGTTTTACTGTGACGGATTCATTACTAAAACAACGTTATTGGTGGCCAGGCCTTACCAAACAGACAAAAGCATTTGTCCTTAAGTGCGACATCTGTCAGCAGATAAAGGGTACCACCTTAGCAGGACCACCACAAACACCACTACTGATTTTAGACAAGCCTCTTGCATGTGTCTACTTGGACTACTGCGTCCCCTTACAATCTGATGGGGCTTACAAGTACATCTAGGTGGTAGTGGATTCATGCTCTAGATTCCTGTCGGCTTGGCCATAGCACTCGGCTGATGTATGAACTGTTATAAAGGGTTTGTGAGTCTTCATAGGGACATACGCAATTTGCACATTATACTCTGACTGTGACCCCATATTGAGCTCTCAGGCTTTCAAGGAAGCCATGGGAAGTGTGGGTGTGGCATTGTGGTACTCCTCTCTGTATCATACCGTGGATAATTAGATTGTGAAAAGGAAAAACTGGGACTTAAGGCAATCCTTAACAGCTAGGGTATTGGGCTTGGATGGCACATGGGTCAAACACCTATATGGGGTCCAGAGGGTACTAAATAACATGCCCAGAAGCCCCCTAGGAGGCCATACTCCATACAAGGTCCTGTTTGGGATGAGAATATGGGTACCCGACCTTGACTGTGGCAGCAGAGTGGCAGATTTAAAAGCTTTTGGCATCAATGGCCATTTGGCTGTTTTTCAGGAACTCAATAAATTCCTGGCACTACAAAGCAACATTCAAGCAAAAGGCAAAGCCACTGGGGAAGTTAAAGCAGTCTCTGCAAGACCTGCCTGAGTCCTAAAGATTGGGGATCTGGTCAAAGAAAAGATTGTGGACTAAAATGAGTTTGGGCTGTCTTATAGAAAGCCTGTTTCTGACCTGACTATTGAAGGAACAAGAACAGTTCTTCTACCGCCTCTTGCCGGAAAGAAAGAAAAAAGATTAATATCCATTGTTCTGATCAAACTACACTATGTGGCTGATACTGAACAGCAGGCCGCATGAACTCCTGGGTAGCCGCCAATCTCCTCTCACTACAATACAGGAAGTCCAGACAGAAAGATTAATAATGTTTGATGATTCAACTCTAAGAAGTGACAGAGTTATCAACTATGGAACGAAACTCGTGCCTATTGAAATTGAACAGCATCTAAGCAAAAATGAGACCCCGATCTCAATTTGGCCTAATATCGACATCTATGTGAATATGTCTCAAAATGAGTAATCTTCCAGTTCAACAAAACCTGCTGAGCTACCAAAGATAGATTAAACAGCGTCTGGCTACTTCATCTATTTTGATACCTTCTCCCTGGATCCGAGTGAACCTGAGTCACCACCAGCTTCAGTTTCCTGCAAAGAAAACATTTATAACATCTTCCTTTGACTGAAAAAGACTTATTTTGTTTCTCCCTGGCTACAGCTATTGATTGCAATGGGCCTACTGTTTCTAGTCCTCTGGATAGGGGTAGTGACTGTCTTTTTTCAACTTCTGAATTGACATTATCTCCCAGAACGCTCCGGAGTACATCATGGAACTTGGTCCTGAAACCACATACGTTATCTCATTGTGAAAAAGAAGAGACCAGTTCTTTGTTAACATTACAGCAGTTCAGAATCCTAAAGGAATAGTTTGGGATAGGGTTTCCTATGATGTATTTGGTCCTATTGAACCTTTGACAAAACTACCGGTATTTTAAATTTCTTGAATTATACCATGACCTCCCAGTACATTCTCTGATGATTGGGACTTTGAAACTGTGAATAGCATGCTGTCTGATTTAGAACAATGTGCTGCTTTTTCAAAAAATGAGTTGTATGATGATACATCTGATTTTTACACCATGTATTGTTACCAACATTATGCTCATCATTTCTTGCACAAAACAAGTATTCCGCTAAATGTTTTTGCTTACCATCAATGGGAATATTACCCTACACCACCAAAAGGTAGTTCACAAACATTTTCACAACATTTTGCACACTTCCAACCTGATCTGATATTATTATTAGGTTGCACCTACATCTGCAAAGTAAAATATGCTTATCAACACGAAACAGATATACTCTGCATCCTTTATTTCCCAGTTGTCTTTACGAGGTTTCAACTTTATGGAGGGACACCATAGACACAAAATCTGTCTGGGGGACCTATGATTGGCAGGTACAGGGTACTGAGGCATTATTTAGAGCATGCCTCATACCACAGCAAATTATCTCCTGAATGATAGCATGCAACAGACCTCCTTTCTCGGACTAGCCATGATTAAGGACTTGAACTCTTGGATTCCCTCACCTACACACTTTGAGAGGTGGCAGATTTATACATCAGGTAGTGAGAAGACACTGAATGACATTGTTCATGAAGATTCATACAATTCCTCAGACCCCAGTTGGAAGGGATGGTTAGTTTGGCCTATAGACACAAAAGGGAACCACAAAAGGGTTTAGTATCCACATGCCTGACCAACGCTATGTACAACAAGAACATCTGGGGTGGTGATGTCCTACAGTGTTGGGAAGTTATGCCTAGATTGGCTAAAAACCTCAACGCTGTCCCACATGAAACAACACTTTTTTTCCTTTTTTAATAAAGTTTTTATTTAGAACAAAAATCAAAGTAGAGACATTGCTTTTTATTGTTGCAGACGTAGTACACAGAAATCAGCATTATAACACAAGTCCAGCAAACCCAGGTGCCTCGTATCAACATAATCTCTCACCAAATCAAAGCATTAGTCGTTACCTTTCAATTCAATGGTGTACCCACCTAACGCTTAATAGTGAGTCTGCGGCCTAAGTTGAGGTCCCTTAAGCCAGGTCCCACCCTACAAGCAGCTACAGCCACATATCCTGCAGCGTCTACATCCATAATATGCTTCGGGAGAGCCAGTTTGATGCATGCTGTTTGTCTTAGTGGTCAAATAATCTTGGTAAAGCCCCCAGAAGTTTTTAGGTCGATTGCGGGGCGGTAATAACTTGCTATAGTGCTCAGTTTGCGTGCTGCTGTAAGTCATGTCTTGAGCCCAACCCAATAGGTTGGGGGTCGGGCCGCGGGACCAGCAAATCCTGACTCTACGCCTTCCCATAAGAAGCCCCATATCTATCAGATGCCTGAGTTCCTTAGGTCAATGTTTTAAATAGCCCAACAGAGCTAGCGTAGGGTCCGGGTCAATAGGAGTGTCAATGATTTCGCCAAGTGTCTTAAAAATCAATAACCAGAAAGATGCTATCCTAGGGCATAATCAGGCCAGGTGGTAGAAATCTGTAGGGTCCGCACCACAGTGTTCGCATGCTGCGGAGTCCTGCAACCCATACCTGTGTAGTCTCTCTGGCATGTAATATACCCTATATAAAAACATAAAGTGTATCAGCCTATGACGCCCATTTATTGATACTCGTGTTTTCACAGCAATACTCCCAAGTTGAGTCATCCAGTACCCGGTTCAGGTCTGTCTGCCAAACAAGACAAGCCTTCGTGTAACAGTTAGCCCTATAGCCCTGCGCTATGTTATATATCCTTGAGATTTAGGGGCATATTCACAAGGAGCTATCGCCGAATTAACAGTACATTATCACAAAGTTGTGATACATTTACCTCACCATTCACAAGCAGGTGCTAACAGCCCACAGCACCAGCTTTCCCACGAAAGCAGCCACAAAACACTTCGTCACAGAGGACCCCCGCAACTATCACTAATGAGATGCAGAGTAGGTGTTCCCATGCAAAAAAGCCGCGACAACACCACACCTCAACATTCACATTGACCAGAAAGATCGGCGATAAAACCATAAAACATGCAAAAAGGCATGTTAGCAGCAGGAAATTTACACCTGCTCTTACCTGGTGTAAAGTCGGACAGCAGCCTGCACCACAATTGGGGGTCCAGCCCAAGGCGTCAACAGAAGAGTAACAGATGCCATGGAGCAACTGATCATGCAGGCCGGACACCCAAGAGGGCCACAACACCCACCGCCACCACCCCAGCACCCCCTGACCGTCCCCAGGCAAAGACATGCCACACCTAAACATGTACGAAATAATCCGCGTGATGTCGCACAAACACAGCTGGTGACATGCATGTGACATCACAGAAATGAGCATCACACATTCACTTTCAAAGCTAAAAATTTAACTTTATTGAAACAACACAGAAATGAAATGAAGATATATGGCGGCTCCCATCAACACAATCCGTAGGTCACAGCATGCAAGAAAAAAAACTTGAAATGGAGATTTATAGAGCGCAAAACATTCACCCGAAGGTGTCAAGGCGCTTGCTCACCAGACACAGGGTTTAAGCTACGGGGTTTGAAATCACCTTAAAGACTGAACAGCTAGGGGTTCGAAAGCATCTTAAAGACTGAACAGCCATGTATTTTGCGCTTTCCTGAAGGCTAACAGATAAGATTCCTGTATCAGCGTTATTGGGAGAGAATTCCACAACTTAGTTGCGCCAACCAGAAAGCTTCTTCTACCCCCAGGAACACTTTTTGGCCCTAGGAATAATCAAATCAAGGGCAGAGGATGAACGGAGAAAGTGGACTGGGACATAGGGAAGCAGATTCCGCTTTAGAAAGCCGGGTCCAATGTCATGAGTGGCCTTAAAAACTATACAAAAAGCCTTAAACTCAATATCTCTTTTTATTGGCAGCCAGTGTAGGTCCTTGAGCAACTTTGACAAAGATATGTGTCTTGGAACATTCAACAGGAGCCGAGCTGCCGCATTTTGAACTACCTGCAATTTGGACAGGCACTTTTTCTGAAAGGTTGATAAAAAGCCCATAACAGTAGTCGGCTCTTGATAGGACGAGTGCTGAAACCACCAATTTACGTAGCTCAGCTGGAATAAATGGGAGGATCTTTCTCAAGAGCTTTAATGTTTAGAAAGAGAGAGGTAACCTGTTTGACATGACTTTCAAATGACAGTTTGGAATCAAAGGTGACTCCTAAGTTCTTTACCATAACCACTGGCATTGGTAATGGCCCAAGCTCCGCAGGCCAGAGATCGGGGGACTAGAAGTTGGTATGACCACCGAAAAGTAAGACCTCCGTCTTACTAGAATTACGTTTTAAGCAGTTGCCGGCAATCCAGTCCCCAACCTGACGAAGACAGGTATGAAACTGTGTCATAGTGTAGAAGTGGGCCTCAGAAAGGCCTACCAGTGCTAGGGGTTTGCCCTTCTCTGCACACAAGTCCTCAGACAAGAAAATAGAAGTTGGCACGGAAGCGGAAAGGTTAAAGGAAAGATTTATTAAACCTCATGAGCTGGAACTACATTCACACAACACCCTTCAGTAGTGTATGAAGTAGCACAAGGAGTAGAAGAACCATGGGAGGGGGAGAGAGAGAGAGAAGAAGAGAGAGGGAGAGAGAGAGAGAAGAAGAGTGGGGGAGAGAGAGAGAGATAGCCACACTGCTCACCTGCTGCCTCTGGTGTGTCTACAACCACTTGCCGGTACGTATAGCAGCACACAAGGTCACAAGAAATGAAGGTGTGTAAGATAAGTGAATAGATGATTAAAGGACTGCATGCACATTGGACAGAGGTTTGTAGTACTGCAAGGAGAATGCCTGGGTGAATTTATAAGTGGTTGGGTTTTGGTGCAGTGAATGGATTAGTACATGGTGCTGAATGGGTCACTAGAGAAATGCAAGGGGAGTGATAGGTTTTTAAGCAGTTATGTGTTAGCAAAGACATGAAGTAATCAAATGCTTCTCTCACAATGGTTGCCCAAATGCACACAGACTCACAGTGTGATTCTAGACAAGCAACACTAATCCTTGGACTTTAGCAAAACAGACTCACTAGTCTGTAAGGGGTAAGGTGACTGCACACATTCTACATATTTCCATATTTCACTACTGCACTCTAGTGTGAATGTCTGACTCAGTCTGTGAATACATAAGCAATGACAGGCTTCTAATACTACTAAAACTTGACAACAGGATAGGTTTTTAAACAGTTATGTGTCAGCAAGGACATGAAGTAATCAAATGCTTCTCTCACAATGGTAGCCCAAATGCACACAGACTCACATTGTGATTCTAGACAAGCAACACTATTCCTTGGACTTCAGCAAAACAGACTCACTAGTCTGTAAGGGGTAAGGTGACTGCACACATTCTACATATTTCACTACTGCACTCTAGTGTGAATGTCTGACTCATTCTTTGAATGCATAAGCAATGACTAGCTTCTAATACTACTAAAACATGACAACTGGGTAGGTGTTTAAGCAGTCATGTGTCAACAAAGTCATGAAGTAACCAAATGTTTCTCTCACAATGGTAGCCCAAATGCACTCAGACTCACAGTGTGATTCTAGACAAACAACACTAATCCTTGGACTTTAGCAAAACAGGCTCACTAATCTGGAAGGGGTAAGGTGACTGCACACATTCTACATATTTCACTACTGCACTCTAGTGTGAATGCCTGACTCATTCTGCGAATGCATAAGCAATGACTGGCTTCTAATAAGACTAAAATGTGACAACAGGATAGGTTGGACTTTCATTTCAACCCTTTCCAATTGACATAACTTTCAACACTACCTCCATTCTGCTCAATGCTTGTTACCATAGTAACAGTTCATGGAACACTCAACTGAACACACAGGTCACAAGTTCAGCACACAATGTTGCAAATCCAAACAGCAAGTGTGCTTGACTTTTCAAAATATCAGCTTATCCTATGTACTGTTCCTTTCAAATAATTTTCATTAACCAATAAGAAACATGCTTTTAAAACACAGAAACATGCACCCTATTTTTCAGTCTATAATGTTCTCAAACACCCAATAATTATCCACCATTTTAGAAAAATCTTAGTTTTCAAACTGCCCATTTCACATACATACACCTTCTGAGTGTAATCAGACCTCTCTTCAAGATGCTTAGAGTATGGATTGTGGGACACAGCTATATCTTCTGGAGTCAAAGGTATGCAGAAAACAGATGTATTGACAAAGACCTAGCTTTGCCAAATGTAGACATTAAATGGATTGAACAGAGAGGATTAAAGTGGCACCAATTGATTAGGCCTGGCCGGTAAATCCAGTTCCGCAAGTGGAATTTGCGGAATTTGGGTAATTTCGCGTTCCGCGGAAAACAAAAAATTGCCCAAAATTCTGCATTCCGCGACTTGGCGAATTTTTTTCTTGTTCGCGTCCCCAAATGCATGTTCAAGAGATATTTCTCCTGAGCACGCAAACAGCAATTTGCGAACAGTAAAAAAGTATCGCGAACAAGCAATTCCAAATGTTAACGGAATTTCTGCATATTCGCTGAGATTTTTGACCATTTTGCGGAGATTTGCGTAACGCGATTATGCAAATTCCGCCAACCCCTACAATTGATGCCATTGTTTAAATCCTTTTAGCATCTCCAGCACCCTGACCTCATAATTGTGCACTGTGGTGGCAATGACCTAGGCACTTTGACTGGGGTAGGTCTGGAAATGCTTAGGAAGGACACCTTAGGAGAATTGATGTCACTTTTCCCCCAAGATGCCTTTGTCTATTCTAACATATGCCAAAGACAGAAATGGAACTGGTCCAATCAATTTTTTTCCAGCTAGGAACCATGTCAAAAAAGCTGTTTCTGCTTATCTCCGAGATTATAGGATGGGGTCCATTTACCACAACAATCTGCATTTTAATATGGATGGCATCTATAGGAGAGATGGTGTACATTTTACAGATGAGGGTAACAGAGTCTTCCTCATTAACTTTAAACTCTGCATAGGTACTTACTTAAAGGTACCAAAATCTCTCAATAAACACAAGGGCTCTTTTTAGAGCCACCTAAGATCTAAACACATAAGCTTGATGTATATTTAAAGAATATTACATTTTTTTTGCTTGTAGTCGCGCACCCAGCACATTTTGGAGTCGTGCACCCAACACGTTCACACCAGGGGGCCGCGCTGAGCACCGCACTGGGTGCGTGACTCCTAATTTTACCGTAATTTTTTTCAGCACCTACCACTAATTTCTATTCTCCCCGGGTACCCCATCCCCTGGGGCCTATATACAACGTTGGGGACAGTGGGGAGAGCCCCAATGCCCCCATGGTCCCACGTCCTGCATTGCAGAGAGGAGTAAAAAGGGGATGGCCTCGGGCCACCTCTCTGCAACGCAGCTCTTAGGTACTTACTGGAGGTACCTGGTGGGCTAGTTGGCCCCCAGGGACCCTCAGTATTCAAGGAGACTTAATCCCCCAACTTAAAATGTGCCATGGGCCCTCGAGGGTTACAGTTCGGGGGCCACGCAGCCCCCCTCCCACAATACAATAACCCCGGGGGTGGTGGTTCCCGGGTCTTGGGGGGGTCATTGCGCCCCCCCCCACTTATAATTTTGCAAACCATTTATTTTATAGTCCCGGGGGGTGGCTCTCACTCTTGCATAGCAAATAGTAATGTTGAGAAATTCTTCCGGTAAGATAACAAAGTATTTTGAAGTCCATTTTCGGCAGTTTTGTTGTAGTTTGCTGCCGTTAAAGAGGCGACAATTTTTACGCCGTCTCTGTAAATATGCTCCTAAGTAACCCTGGGCTTAATACTACGCTACGCTAACGGAGCATGCAAAGTTTGCACTAATTCGCCCTTTGCAAATTGCACGTAGTACAGTACCAAAACTGTGCTTAATCACGTAGCCTAGCAGTTAAATCAACAATATGCTCAGATGCTTTGAAAAAGCAATTTTACATGCTTAAAAGCATATAACGAATTCACAGAAGTGAACTTTGCAATGAAAAAATTAGGCAATGAGAGAGCTGATGATTTTTTGGTCCCCCCTAACCTAGGGGAGGACCAAGCAGATGCCTTGAACACAAATTGGCAAAAAAACAATCCCAACCAAAGGCCCTGCAAAGCATTATGGGATGAGATTAGCAGTGGGCAGTGAATATTATAGTATCCAATATCAAAATAATTCTACAAAGAGCTGCAGTTCACCTAGTTGTTACTAGATGTCCCTCACAAGTCAAATGCAAAGCATTGAAATTATTCTTACATCAAGCTGCAGTCCCACTGGTCGTCTGTAGATGTCCCTCACGAGTCAAATGCAAAACCATTGAAATCCTTTCATCAAGCATTTGCATTTGACTCGTGAGGGACATCTAGTAGCCACCAGTTGAACTGCAGCTCTTTGTAGAATTCTTTTGATATTGGATACTATATAATATTCACTGCTCACTGCTAATCTCATCCCATAATGCTTTGCAGGGCCTTTGGTTGGGAATGTTTTTTTGCCAATAACTGTGTGTGGGGTGGTCCTAAGAGGATGGGACCACCACCAAATCGTTCAATAAGATGTGCTTTTTTGTTTTCAAGGCATCTGTTTGGTACTCCCTCTAGGTTAGGGAGGATCCCAAAATCATCACCTCTCCCACTGCTTGCTAATTTTTCAGTTTCCCAATTGTGAAAGTACTATATGCATTTTAGCATATAAAGATAGAGATACTTATTTTATCATAATTGACACTGAACAGGATGCTATTTGCAATTATTTTGCAATTTTTTCACAGTGCCGACAAGTACACAGTGTCATCAGCTATGCTACGCAGACTAGGTGTACTACGTGAAGTTCAAAGTATACTACGTGAAGCTACGTGTAGTGCTGCTACGCAAACTGTGCCCAGGCCTAAGTTTTGTAATGTGGACAATCTCGTCTCCCATTTAAATAGGCACGATGTATTTATTGAAGTGCATTGTGAATCGTGAAGCAACACTGTCTAATTTTGATCGATAAATAATTGAATGAGTTGTGTACTTCTTTTGCTCGTAATGTGCAAAGGGGCAGATTTACAAGTTCATTGTGTTACTATTGCATCACTTTTAAGATGGGAAAAGTGATGTGAAAGTGGCGCAAGGGGGTTGAATATCTGGTACACAGTATTGTTTTACTTTGCTTTCCTTACTGTCATGTAGAGGATCCTGGATAAATATAACGGTTTCTGTACAGCCAGTACCTTTTAACCCTATCCCCAAACTGCTTACTGCCTGTTACCATAGTAACAGTTCATGGAACACTTAAGTGAACACAGAGGTTAAAAGTTCACACTATGTTGCTAATCGAAACAGTTACTGTGCTGGAGTTTTAAAAGTTTTCCATAGGAACCGTTAGTCGTAGCTATAGACTCTGGTAAAGAGCTGGTAAAGAGTTAGCGTCAGTATTATACTTCTAGTTATAAATATCATTTCTATTTTTAAATGTTTTCTAACTTTATTATTACCAAACTAAATAATAGTGAAATGTTGTCAGAAAAAGAAGACGTATATACTTTTTTAAAATTAACATTTATTGAAACAACAATAAATAACTGGAAACGTAACGTAATGATAACAATATAATATATAACTCGAAACAAAACTTTAACAAAACAATTTAATAAACAAAATGTGATATGGACTCCAATAGAAGTAGGGTAGGTAATTTGCAAAACAAAAATGAAAATAAGTGTTCAAAATTAGATTGATGTGACTGAATGAGGTCAAACATTACAAGTTAACGTAATACTTGGCAATCTTTTTTAATTTGCACATCTGCAGTGTGCCTGATACATTCCACTTCTCTTATAGGCCCGCGTTCAAGAGGTGTCTGTATGGAAGTGCCTACTGCGTCAGATTTACAGAATGGACCAACAGGTCTTTAAAATGATTCAGAGATGAGACAGAATTAGGTGAGAGATCACATCATTATGCAGGACAATATTCTTTGGGGCTTATTTACAAGCCCCTTGTGACACTTTTGCGTTACTATTCCAATGTTAAAAGTGATGCAAAAGTGGCGCAAGGGGCTTGTAAATAAGCCCCTTTTTTCTAACGCATTTAATCGGAAGCATTGTGTATCTAGGCCGCTCTGCTTACCTTGTGTAAACACTGTGACCAACAGAGTTCACAACTTGAACTCAGCTTTGGTTCAACACTGGGGAGTAATACATTCAGCCTTGATTTTTATAGTGGCAGAGTGGACAGCACCATCTATAACTTTAAAAAAGAAAGAGAAACAATGGGAGAGAGAGTGTGAGAGAGAGAGAAAAAATGACATTAAAACGTGAGAGAGAGAAAGTTATAGATGGATCAGTTAATACTGGAGAAAATCTTCGTAGCTCACCTTTTGCCTTCGTTTTGTGTCCAAGCACATGCTGGTTCATAGTGCATCCTCCAGTGTAGTGATCTGAAAGATAGTATATAGAGTTAGTCATAGCATAGTACATACAACTGCACAAGTATATTTGTATTTATTTATTTGTACACTCTGGATAATGTATTTAATCAACTTCCACTGTAAGGAGGTGTCTGTGCGCTGTTTTTCTGCCAAAGTAGTATATCCCATGCACTCCCACTACATAGCCGTGAGTTCTCAATACTGCGTACTTAGACTGTTGCACTCCATTGACTCGCAGAGTCCGGAGGTGAGTGCTTTTTCTTGCGAACTCAAAGGCAGATTTACAAGCTCCTTGCACCTCTTTTCCCATGTTATAAGTGACACAAAAGTGGCGCAAGGGGCTTGTAAATCTGACCCTCAGATTGTTGTAACCTATCTATTCTCACTGCTCAGAGGTAATTGTACATTTCTACATAGTGAAGCTACTGCACACTACCCACTCTCTCCATCCATAGATGACTTGTTGTTGTTTCAGAAACAAGCTTCTTTGCTCACCTTGTGCCATTGGCGTGATTCAAAGAGGGTGCACCACGTGTTGGAGTAGCCTTCTCAGACGATGTTTCGATGGCCACGCATCATCGCATAATGCACGAACGTAGAGCTTTGGAGGTGTTTGGGGGGAGGACGACGCCAATTGTGAAACACAAACTGTAAGATAAAAAGGAAGTTAACATTGTATGTTATTTCTTTATCAAAGGAGAGAGGAAGTGAGAGTGACTGCAAAGAATATTCGCAGCTCACCTTTCTGTCACCGGTGTGTTTTTAACCACATGCCGGGACATAATGCACCCTGAAGCTCTACATCTAAAAGATGGTAAAAAAAAGATGTTATGATTGGTATTTGTTACTATCTTAATGTGGAGTAGAATAGCATTGTCTTTTCAGACACCTTCCCTCCCGCATTTAAAAACAACTATTTGTACAGTTCCAATTTGTTTAATAGGCTTCTATTTTTGAAAAATTACTATAGTAGTAATGTTTTTATGCGGTCGTGAAAGCAAGTGGTGTGAAGTGATACACGTGGTTTCGATCATCACGAGCGTCAGACATTTAACCGATTATAAAAACGTTCCCGCTATTGGAAAAAAATATATAAATGCAATAGGATACGGTACATAGGACTGTGTACGCCTACATCAATGTGTCGCCTTTTTGTATCCAGTCTGCTGCACCACATCGACTCCCTCCGATGCACACCCAGGCCTCATTGCTCACCTTTTTGTGGATTGGACACCTTCTACATCACGCAGTCCCGCTCTGCCACCAAGAAGTCTGACATATGGTGCTGAGTCTTGATATCGTCATTCGAAGGGACATATTAGTGCTCCCATCATCATCGCATGTTTCTCAACCGCTCAGTCCTTGCCGTACCAATAACTTAGTGACCAAAGAAGCCACGCACGTAGTTGTGGGCCCCCCTACTCGGTGGTTCGGGCCTACATGAGGCGTCCGAACCACTATGACGGGCCATCACAGCGCTTGCGATGGGAGCAACTCTAAAATGGCATAGAGCACGTGCCCCCCGTCTTTTTTATTGGTAGGGTCACGTGTGTAGTGATGCATGTGCTGGATGGGTGTGGTGTGGGTGTATATCAGGCATGAGGGAGTGTGTGTGTGCCGTTCTGACAACTAGACCTGGAACTAAGAAATGAGTACAATGGAAATCTGGGCAATGGTGTGTTTTTGTTTTTTCCTGGGAGTGTAAGTGGAGTGGGCTGGCCTGACGTATGCCAGTGCTGCGCGAGGCTCTGAACCATGACTCAGGAGCTATGGGCGTGGTTCCGTCATGGACTATATGAGTAATCAAGTGATTCGGGTGTATGTTTTGTAGTGCTGAGGTCACCGGGGTCTTAAACGCAAATGTATCATTATATCTGAAAATTTCCACAACATGGGCAACATGGAAGGTACCGGGTATCACTGCCTCTATATTCATCCATAGTTGCACACATAACAGATGGTGGACATGAGGCATTTCTGCGTTTCTGAATATTTGTTGTACATTCAGTGGAGTGTTGTAGCTGTAGTAATACAGGGCTGTGAAAGGTTTAAGTTGTAGTTTTTGGCACATGTAGGGCAGCTAATATATATACGTATGTGGTCATTCAGGTATACTGTCGAACTTGGTGCTGGAAATCAGTGTTCGAGGCTCGGAGTTGCATCCACATGCTGTTATTGTAGAGTAATGATGTAATCTACGCGTGCCAGAAAATGTACTGTAAATACGGTGCTCATGTAAATTGCTGATATAGTTTTAGGTTGATTTTGTGCTATATAAATATGCACTAAAAAAAAGGAGGAATAGACCAATCAATCATGCCATTTGTATAGCGCTCTACTCACCCGGGAGGGTCTCAAGGCGCTTGGGGGGAGGGGTATGCTACTGCTCGAACAGCCAGGTCTTGAGTTGTTTCCTGAAGGCGAGATGGTCCTGGGTCAGCCGAAGGTGGATGGGGAGGGAGTTCCAAGTCTTAGCAGCCAGGTAAGAGAAGGATCTTCCTCCGGCGGTGGCTCTTCGGATGCGTGGTACGGCTGCGAGGGCAAGGCTGGTGGACCGTAGCTGGCGGGTGGGCGTGTAGAAGGTCAGGCGGTCGTTGAGGTACTTGGGGCCCAGGTCGTGGAGAGACTTGTGTGCGTGGGTGAGGAGCCGGAACGTGATCCTCTTGTCGACGGGGAGCCAGTGCAGGTTCCTCAGGTGGCTGGAGATGTGGCTGCGTCGGGGGACATCCAGGATGAGTCGGGCGGAGGCTTCTGGATGCGCTGGAGTCTTTTCTGTAGCTTGGCTGTGGTTCAGGCGTAGAGGGCGTTTCCGCAGTCCAGGTGGCTGGTGACGAGTGCCTGGGTGACAGTCTTCCTGGTCTCGGTCGGGATCCAGCGGAAGATCTTGCGAAGAATACGCAGGGTGTTGAAGCACGATGAGGAGACGGCGTTGACTTGTCTGGTCATCGAGAGGGAGGGGTCCAGGATGAAGCCCAGGTTGCGTGCGTGGTCGGTTGGCTTGGGTGCGGTGCCCAGGGCTGGGGGCCACCAGGAGTCATCCCAGGCGGAGGGCGAAGATCCCAGGATGAGGACTTCCGTCTTGTCCGAGTTCAGTTTCAGGCGGCTGTCCTTCATCCACTCGGCGACGTCTTTCATCCCTTCGTGTAGGCAGGTTCTGGCAGTGTCGGGGTCTCTGGTGAGGGAGAGGATCAGCTGGGTGTCGTCGGCGTAAGAGATGATGTTGAGGTTGTGCTGGCGTGCGATGGCTGCGAGAGGTTTCATGTAGATGTTGAAGAGGGTGGGGGCTGAGTGAAGATCCTTGCGGGACGCCGCAGATGACTTCGGTGGCCTCGGAGCGAAACGGGGGGAGGCGGACTCTTTGTGTTCTACCGGCGAGGAACGAGATGATCCACTCCAGTGCCTTCTCTTGGATACCGATGTTGCTGAGGCGCTGGACTAGGGTGCGGTGGCAGACCGTGTGGAACGCAGCGGAGAGGTCCAGGAGGATGAGGGCCACTGTTTCCCCCTTGTCGAGCAGGGTCCGGATGTCGTCGGTGGCTGCGATGAGAGCGGTCTCGGTGCTGTGGTTGGCTCTGAAGCCGGACTGCGAGGGGTCGAGGGATCCGTTCGTCTCGAGGAAGGCGGTCAGCTGTCTGTTGACGATCTTCTCGATGACTTTAGCAGGAAAAGGGAGGAGCGAGATGGGGCGGAAGGTTTTGAGATCGGTGGGGTCCGCTGTAGGTTTCTTCAGGAGGGCGCTGATCTAGGCGTGCTTCCAGCTCTCCGGGAAGGTGGCGGTGTTGAAGGAGGCGTTGATGATGTTCTGGAGTTGGGGTGCGATGGTGGAGTCGGCCTTGTTGAAGACGTGGTGTGGGTAGGGGTCGGTCGGTGATCCGGAGTCGATGGTGTTCATCGTGCGGGCTGTGTCTTCGGTGGTCACCGTGGTCCAGGTGTGAAGGGTGGCGGTGGGGGGCGTTGGTTCGACGGTTGGGTGCGTGGGTGGGGCGCCGAAGCTGTTGTGGATGTCGGCGATCTTGCGGTGGAAGAACGAGGCGAGGGAGTCGCAGAGGTCTTGTGACGGAGTGATGTCGTTGGTGCCGGTGCTTGGGTTGGAGAACTCCTTGACGATAGTGAAGAGCTCTTTGCTGTCGTGGGTGTTGTTGTCCAGTCGTTCCTTCAGGGATTTCTTCTTGGTGGTGCGGATGAGCTGGTGGTGCTTGCGGGTAGCGTGTTTGAGGGCGGTCTTGTTGTCGGTGGTCCGGTCCAGGAGCCAGGCTTTCTCCAGGGTGCAGCAGGTCTTCTTGGAGTCCTTGAGGTCATCGGTGAACCAGGATGCCTTCTTGCTTCTGGGTCTGCTGAGAGGGTTCTTTAGTGGCGCGAGGTCGTCAGCGCAGGCGGTCAGCCACTGTGTGAAGTTGCGGGCTGCTTCGTTGGGGTCCGTTGTGTTGGCGGGTGGGCTCTGGCTGAGGGAGGTGGTGAGCTGGTCTGCGGTGATCTTGCTCCAATTCCTGTGAGGTACCTGTTGCGGGTGGTGGTGAGTCGTGGATCTTTTGAAGCTGAAGTGGACGCAGATGTGGTTGGTCCAGTGGAGTCCGGTGGCGTGGCTGAAGGTGATGTACTTGCTGGAAGAGAAGACGGGATCAAGCGTGTGGCCGGCGTAGTGGGTGGGGGTGTTGACCAGTTGCTTGAGTCCGAGGTTGGCGAGGTTTTCCAGCAGGGCGGTGGTGTTGCGGTCCTTGTTGTTCTCCAGGTGGAAGTTGAGGTCCCCGAGGAGGATGAAGTCAGTGGAGGGGAGGGCGTGCGGGCTGATGAAGTCTGTGATGTCTTCGCTGAATTGTGTGCGTGGTCCCGGGGGTCTGTAGACAAGGGTGCCTCTGAGGGTCGTCTTAGGGTCGGTGTGAATCTGGAAGTGGAGATGTTCGGCTGCGGCGAAGGAGTCGTTGGCGTCGGTCGTGATGCGGATGGTGTTCCTGTGGACGATGGAGATGCCACCTCTGGTCTGGTTGATGCGGTCCCTCCTGATGATCTTGTACCCGTCCGGGATGGCGATGGCGATGTCGAGTGCAGAGGAGCCGGGAGGGAGGAGCAGCTGGGTGGCGGGAGCGGGGCGGCGAATGGAATCACAGGGGGGCGGGGCCGCAGGGAGGCAGCGGCGGGAAATTCCAAGAAGCAGCGGGCAGCGGGAAATTCCCAGGAGCAGCGGGAAATTCCCAGGAGCAGCGGGCAGCGAGCGAAGGAATCTGCAGGCAGGAGGCGGTAAAGGCAGGCAGGAGCGGCAGCAGTGAGTGGGGCGACCAAGCCCTGTGGAGGGCTGAGCGGTCACACTTACTGTCAGAGGTAATATGGTTGCATACGCTATTTATAGCACAATATAATGTGGTAGGGTGCAGGAGCAGCACTTTACAGACATAATAAATACACATACACAGATAGATAGTTGAAGTGGGTACGGGCATGTATGCTCGACTCCATTTTATTACGTTGCTGTTGGTAACAAGTAGAATAGTAATCTTGATATCATACACAGATATTCAATCGTAATTGGTTTATGACTAAGGTGGGACCACTATATGTGAAATAATACACAGAAGATTCTATCGTAAAGGGTTCTTGAGTTGTGGTACACTGAGATAGGGGTGGTTTGTGTAGAGCCTGCAATGATGCGTGGTTCAGACAGAACGCACTGGTAACAATGTCTTTTGACAACTGAATATTGCTATAATAAGGCCACGCAGCGATTATTTATGGTGTACTGAGTTAGTGATACATGTGGTGCTCAGCGTGTGCTCACCCTGCGATGATGAGTGGTTTGAGCGGTCTGTACTCAAAATATTGTGTGTTGCATACTGGTCTGCATGAATTTTCAGGTTAAAAAAACTACCATCAATGGTTATCAATTGCTCTGAAAACTAGGTCTACTAATTGCTCTCCATAACAAATTAAACGATTGCATTTCACACAGTGCATTCTAACTTTCTCAAAAGGGAGACTTATGTCTGGTTGCAATGTTGAAGGTGAGATCCCTGGGGTACTTGGTATTGCCGGTGGTGCAGGTACATTTTGGCGCTATGTTCTACTTTCTTTGTAAACATTGTTCACAGGATGTAGGGATTAAAGGTGCTTGAGCATAATAGCAGTGCCACAGGAGTATTTTTTGTCTGTGCCTTAAATAAATCAAGGCTACATTCCCTACTGCCTGTAGTATAGATACAAAGCTGAATTCAAGTTGTGAATCCTACTGTTGCAAGTGTACATCAAAGCTACTATTCAGCACAGTTATATAAGAATGCTTTTTTCACTTATTTTAACAAAATCTGAATACATACAGTATAATTGACTCTGCATTAAATACATCAAGGCTGAATTCCGTAGTGTCTATAGTGTAGATGAAAAGCTGAATTGAAGTCGTTAACCCTGCTGTCCGCAGTGTAGATCTTAGGGTGGCTGCATTATCTGTAATCATGATTGAAGTGGAAGATAGAACACATATGCAGCATACATTTTATTATTCAACTAAATCAATAAGTGATATAAAGTAAGTTTTCAAAGGAAGCATAATAAAGGGATATTGTGTAAGATTTGATAGGTGTTATACTTAGTTTGGTTTGCACTGAGTTAGTGGTATCTGAAACAACTAGTTTCTGTGGAGCCTGCGATGATGCACGGTCCTGGCAGGCCGTACTGATACTAATGGTTTTGATCTTGTATATTCTGCCTTAGTAAGGCAACGTGATAATGATTTTTGGTGCACTGAGTTACTAGTACCTTTGGCACTTAGCTTGTACATATCCTGCAATCATGCGTGGTTGGGTGGGGTACAGTAATTGGACTAATGTGTTTTGTCAATAGAATTTTGCATAAATTCCATTTAAAAGGGACAGTATTTCTCACTGTGACATAAAACTGTTCACTCTTTTTTGCGATGATTTATGGTGCACTGAGTTAGTAGTATATTTGGTGCTGAGCTTGTACATATCCTGCGATAATGCGTAGTGCCGGGAGGCCAAACTGAGAGCAATGGTTTTTGACTAGTGAATTCTGCTTTAATAACGCTACGGAGAGATGACTTGTGGTGCAGTGAGTTAGTGGTACCGAAAAACTCAGCGTGTGCGTACCCTGCAATGATTCGTGGTTCAGGGGGGTCGCAGTGGTATAATATCTCTTGTCTACTGAAATGCGTCATGTTCAATCGTCTTTCTACCTGAATGGTGAGCCCTCACAATGTAGATCGAAGGCAGTAGTTATCACTGACATCAAGAAATTATTTTTGTGGTATCTTTTAACCCCTTCGCAGCGGGGGTAATTCCCTCGCTGTGCTGGGGGGTAGAGGGGGGGGGGGGCGCACAGCCCCACGGTGCTCGTGACGAGCTGAGCTCATCATGCAGCATGGTGGCGCTGTGCTCATTTTCGTGGAACGTTCAGCACAGAGGACCGTTGGACTTCGCCCTTTTGGCAGGTTCACCCCTAAACTTTTTGCTTTTAAATGTGACCTGATGTTATTTGTTTTTTGCTTCTGCGCACTTTAACACTGTGTCCCAGTGTAAAGTGCGTGCACAGTCTGAGTGAGTGTGGTGAGATTGGCCTGCCCTCCCATAGGAATGCATGGGGGATATGTGTGTCCATGGTAGTTCCTGATGTGAGAGGAGTGCAGGGGCGAGTTTGGTATGTGCGAACTCGTGAGAATAAATGCTGGGTAACGGTGTGTGCAGACTTATTGTGTCTAGTGGAAGAAGTGCCACTTTTAGAAGTTGGCATGTCTGTGTGCAGTGAATGTGAATTGACTGTCTGGCTTGTGAGTGACAGGGGCTGGCTGGTGTGCTTGGCTCCAGGAGTCAGGATGGGTCTGCCCGGTGGTGAATGGGGAGATCTGCATGGAGATGGGAGGGAGGAGTTGCACCTGGGACCTGAATAGGGCTGTGCCTTCCCTCCACAATGCTGGCTCCGCCCCCTGTGGTGCGTCTGATGTCCCTAGCCTGTCCTGTGAATAGGGAGAGGGGCTGAGCACAACAAAGTGCTCCAGAACCAGTTGCCTCTGGTTTGCCCCTTGCCCTGCACCCTTGAGACAAAGAGAATTTGTGTATTAAAAGGGGCTGTGACCCCATGTATGTGTTCACTCTTGTTCCTGACTTGAGGGGTGCCTGCTGCTGCTGGGCACCAGGAGGAACCACCACTGGGACTGCCTCGATGCTGGAGGGCCCTGTGAGCAGACCCCTGGGCACTACCTTTGCCCCCCTTCATTTTGAAAGACTCTTTGGGGACTTTGCATTTGAGCGCCTGTAAAGCGCTTTATTTCCATTCCTAAAGAAGCACTGGATCTCCCTTCTCTGAGGAGCGCTTCATTGTGGTGCTACGAGGAGCAGCGCCTCTGATTTGCACGGCAGCACAAGGCTGCGATAATTTTTTTGGTGTGCTGCAATCATTTTCTGGTGGGGGGACCCCCAGCGTGGAGCCCCCCCGCAATTGTGCTTATTGGTGGCGCGGGTGCCCACCCCTCATTGCCTGCCATATTTGGGGGAATGCGGGTGCCTGTTTAATGTCCCTAGCGGGTGCCCACCCCGCCAGAGACGGTGTGCTGAAAAATGGGAGCCTACCCCATATTACTGCCGGCAGCCTTGAAGCCCTGAGGGCCGCCGCTCTGCCTGCGGTGAACCGGAAGTACTGGGGAGAAACAGGAAGCAGACGGGAGCCCACCCGCGCTCCTGTAACCTGAGGAGGGCCGCAAGGACAAAGGCGGCGCCTGCACCCGGGGCCCCCGAAAGCAAGGGAGATCCCTGTGGTACCCAGGAAGGAGCAGCGAGTGACTCGAGGTGCGGGCGGGGCTCCAGAGCCAGAGGAGAGCCCCAAGTGCTGCCTAAGTCCCTGGAGCCTCAGAGGCTCCAAAAGAAAAGCACCACCCAAAGAGGAGGAGGTCCGGGAATGCGGGGCTCCCATGTGCAAGGGAGAGCCCCGTGGTGTGGTGCCTGCCCCCGCCATCTTGCAGGGGGCAGGCCCCAAGAGAGAGAGCCCCCAAGGAGTGGGAGCTCTCCGGTAACTGCTGTTCTACCCCAGAGGAGTCCTGAGGCGGAGGGACCGCGCTGGCAGGAGCCAGGAGGAGAGGAGACCAGCAAAAGGAGCAGACACCTCCCCCTGGAGCCCTGGTGAGTGGAACTACATTATAGGAATGTTGGTGATACCCTGGCTGATTTGGCTATCGAGCCCCGGGGGCCATTGTTTGGTAAAAGTCCCGGAGGGGGACTAGGGGGCCAGATTGTGCCTCTGGGACCCCAGTGGGGTCCCAGAGGCACGTTAATGCCAGTGCTTGTTTATTGGCCTCATTATCCCCGAGCCTCATTGGCTCCACCAGGTACATATTTATCTAGCACCAGCGCGCTCCACGCTTTGAGGGCGAGTTCTTGCTCCCTATATTGCGCCTAATTCAAGGGGACACATGTTTATTTTTGAGCCCAGAGGGCTCCCACGTTGTGCACATTGGTCCTGAGTGCCAGTGAGAGCCCAGGCCGAATTACTACCTCACAGCTGCCCAGCAAGTAGTGGGCAGCTGCACCGTTTAGGTCTTTCTTTCTTGTTAGGGGACAAGTCTTCGACTCAGGAGTGAGACACACTCCTTTGCCCCACTCATTTCTCTGCTGCCCACCAAGTAGTGGGCGGCTGCCACGTTTAGGCTTGTTCTCTTGCGCACCCTTTGCTTTTGCTGCCTAGGCATCTTGCGCCCTGACACTGTTGGACAAAGGGCATTTGAGCCCCATGGAAGGCCAGTTAGCCTGAGGTCAGTAACTTCTGTGATTCTTGCACAAGGTGATGGTATACTGTGTTTTGTGTTTGTGGTGGTGATTACCTAATACCTAAATGTGATTTGTGCGTAATGCTTTTATGACTGGTCTATACCTTTAAATGTGTTTCATGATTAGGAGGTTGTTTTACCTAGTATGGTTTATGCTAGTCAGTTTATGTTTCACTGCGTGACCTATGCCTATGGTGATTAGTAGTGCGTGTCTACCTAGCTTTTACCAGTGGTTACTGGTGGTGTTCTACAATTATTATTTTGTGCTACAGTTCTGTGGTAAATAAATAAATAATACCCTATTTTTGAATGTATAAATGAATAACAGATAGCTCAATAAATAAGAGTCAAGATTCGAGGTAGTAGGAGTTTTGCAGGTTTATTACAACATAAAGGACAGGAACAGGACAACCTGCATAGGAATAGGATGGCAGGGCCCAGCAGCTGCTGGGGCTGGATCTGGGATGAGCGCGCTAGCATTTAATAACAATACACAAGCATATATAGTAAAACAGTTGCATTACAGTACATATGATAGGCGGAGCAGTGGGTGGAGCAAAGGGTGTGACGCGTAGCAGTCGCAAAAGATAAGGGTGAATAGAGGTGTAACGGGGCGTATACATAGACATGTGATGCAAACGTAACAGAATATGTCATGAATGGGGCGGAAACCATGGAGGGGGCTACCTGAGGAGCCGGGACCTCTAACCTGATGGTGCGCGCAAACTAGCAATGACGTATCACTAGGAGAAACTGGGGGCTATGAACTCTGTGCTAAGAGCAGAGACTGAAGTCTGGAGAGTCAGGGCGACATGTACCTAAACAGTATCTAGTATCTGATGTTTAGAGAACATGTTGATATAAACTAGAAGTTAGGAGGGGAAAGGCTGACTTGATTCTAAGACTGGACCATGCATTATTCTACATGTAGTGCGTGATGAAGAATATTAAATGACCATTAATACAGTATTTCTCTAACGTGGAGACGTGAAGGCTAGACAATGACGGAAACTATTGATGCAGCTCAGTAGCTTAGGAATGCAGAGAAGGAGGACTGAACTGATAACTGGAACTATAACATACTTTTGGCAGACTCAGAGGCAGAGCCAGGCTGGACCGGGCACTGCAAGGCAGGAAGTAAGTGAAGGGTCGAGGATACAGGTGGGGGCTGTATCGCTCCTCAGCGAGGTTTCAGGAGACAGGAGCTGAATCTGGTGTCCAGGCCCTTTTTTGAGGCCTAGAAACGGGGACTTTATAATGGAATAACGTGCACACTGAGAGACGTGGCAACGTAGCTTTACATAGGCCTGATATTCGTAGTATTCACGAGGACTGGAAACTGGCATATTAGAGGTGGACACAACTATAATTGCGTCTTTAATCAAACATGGGGAATACATATGCATATTAATCATGCACACATAACATATGATGGAGGAGGCGTAGGGACACAGAACATGGCAAAATTTACTTTTCCACATTCCCTCCTTGTCACTACGTTTCCATCAGGAAACATCAATTTTCATGATACCGTCTATCATTTCATACAGTATCATTTGCTCGTCTCGAATTTTCTTGGAACGGGATTTAGAACGGGGCTTGGGACTAGGAATACAAGAGGTAGCACAAATGCCGCAAATCGCAGGGCCACATTGTATACAGAGGCAGCAGCTGAATATGATCGCTACTGCAATACCTAGGAAGGACAATATTTTCCATCCCCATGCGGAAATTATATTCCAGAACCAACCGGACCATGTCCAGGTGCCTGGATCTTGGTGTAACAGATGGGCAATCTTATGGAGTCTGGTTATAGCTGAATAAACAGACGGCGCGTTATTTGGAATGAAAATGCAGCAACTAGATCCGATGACTCTACAGGCCCCGCCCCTATCGGCCAGTATGACGTCAAGGACGAGACGATTCTGTAAAACGACAAATCTCATAGCAGATTGCTCTTCGGTTAAATTACCTAGAGCAGAGGCAGTCTCATTTACTACAGCTTCGAGGGTTCTGGTTAACCTGCGGATTAGCTTACTATTCTGGATAGGTCCTATAAAGAAAAAGAAACCTCTGTTGAAATCTGTATACTGTTCTAGAGCAGTTTCAGTATAATCGACAATTGGGGACTCCCTTCTATGTCTAATGTGTACTAGATGTGTGTTTCTATGATAATCAGATGGGGCTAGGAAAACTGGTGGCAGTAGGAAGGCAATGTAACAGGTTCCCTCCCAATCGAGGGGCAGACGAACATATGCAGTTTGACCACAAATAAAATAAGAATGACGTGAAGCTTTGAAAATAGATTTCCCACTGTCACTATACTTGACAATAGTAGTACAATCACTGTGTCCTACATGTACGGAACCATAATTTCGGACACATAATTCGCCTTTGACTGGTAGTACTGAAATAGCAGGTAAGTCTGGAGTAGTATCAGACTGGACATTCAGGACCATGAAATTCGAAGAATAATTACCTAAATTATACACTTCATTTTCTAGATCTAACCCGGTTCTGTGGGGAACACCTTGCTTGTCTGGAAAACATGTACTGTTAAGAAAAGACATATCTGTTGAGGATGACGTTAACGTGGACCATGCTCCACACGAACCATTATGTGAGAATGGATAAGGAAAAAGTGGCAGAACTCCCTTCGGTATCTGGAAAGGGGGGAGTCGACCACACACCCAACAATTAGTGGCATTGCTGGACTGGTGTGAGTAATGTAACATGCGGATGAATGAGTTATTTCGCATAGCGAGGCGGTAAGAGAGTTCATGAGGAGGCAGATCACTAAACGTGTGCTCTACTGTAGCATTAGCAGACTTATTTACATGAAGAACTGGGAAATACAAGAAAAATGCATAACTGGTGCAGGAAATCATAATGCTGAGAAACAATATGAAACATAGAAAAACGATACATCGAATTGAGTTTTGACTAACTCTCTCACTATGGGGGTCTATTTTATACATGTCAGAAACAGTCTAACCGTTTCACCTAGGGGAGGACTTAGACAATCAAACTGACTGACTTATTTTACTAGACCTTAACTTGAGTTTATACTCCTGTTGCGGAGTTTTCTCTAACAGGGGAGGGTTTGTAGCAATGTCTTTTGCGGGACAGTCCTTGAGAACAATATTTTGGCAATCCTTCAAATCCTGGGAAATGTTCTTTAAGACGGGTTTCAGTCCATTAAATTGTTTGACATGAGAAAGGTGCACCCAGCCTTTGCGACCTTCCAACTTCACGGCTGTACGGGTGGTGAGGAGGACCTGTCGGGGCTCTTTCCAACGAGGCTCCAGCGGACTCGATCTGTCAAAATTCCTGACCATCACCATGGATCCTGGAACGATTTCATGCGGTGCCACCTCGGTATTGTCTGGAAATGCGGCGGCAACCTGTGAACGACATGAGTTGAGGGCAGACATCAAGGAAGCTAGGTAATCTGTCAGCATATTACTTGAAACATCGGTAATACTTCGGGGTCTAGGAGTACCCCACATGTTAGGGGGGCGGCCGAAAACGACCTCGTACGGGGACAGACCTGATCTGGAATGTGCGACCATGCGCATATAAAATAAAGCGACTGGTAGAGCTATTAGCCAGTCCACACCTTTTTCTTTGCATACTTTGGCGATACGGATTTTCAGAGTCTGATTATGTCTCTCTACAAGACCGGCTGCTTCAGGATGGCGTACACAATGAAACTTCCACTGGTACCCTAACAACAGGGAAACATGCTTCATGAGTTCAGATGAGAATGGCTGGCCGTTGTCAGAATATACGACTCTAGGGAGTCCATAACGGGGGAAGAACTCACGAACCAACTGCTTGGCAGTGGTCGCGGCTGTGTAATCTGGGACTGGATATGCTTCTGTCCACCTGGACAAAGCGCATACAACTACAAGGACATACTTGAAACCTCGACATCGCTCCATCTGAATATAATCCATCTGGAGGACTTCAAAAGGGTGGTCAGGGGGCTGGAATCCACCTTGTTCTACCGGGACACTTTTACCTGGATTAAACTGACAACATATCATACAGGTACGGACTTTCTGCTTGGCTGCAGCTCGTAAATGCTTGTTGAACCAAATGTTCTGGATACTGTCTAACATAGCTTTTTCTCCTAAATGTGCTGGACTATGTGCGGTATTAATAATGACTTGAACCATAGAGTCGGGGAGAAACCATGTGGCTCTACCCTTTGTTAACCATCCTTGATCTGTCTGGACCCCTCCTTGTTCGGACCATTTCTTGATTTCTTCGGGAGTAGCATGTAACTGGATATCTATGACATCTTGTGTAGGGTCCTTAACTGTCATGCATGTGGTCGGATCTGGAGTATGTGTCTGTGTCGGATTAACTGGAAAGTCTGGAGTCTGTGCTGTAAGCTTGGCTGTGCGATCTGCTAAATCGTTACCTTGAGAAATGGTGTCAGTAACTTTCGTATGTGCTTTGCACTTCATGATAGCGATAGATGTCGGTAAATGTATGGCATCTAACAGAGCTTGAATAAGGAGACCATGCTGAATCTTGGTTCCATGAGAAGTCATGAAACCTCTCTCCTGCCAGAGCACTCCGAAGTCGTGTACAACTCCAAATGCGTAACGTGAATCTGTGTAAACATTAACTTTCAAGTTCTTGGCGTGTATGCAGGCTTGTGTCAGAGCAACTAGCTCTGCTGCTTGAGCGGACAGAGTGTCAATACGGTGTGTTTCAATAACTTCGGTGTCAGTAGTCACTGCATACGCGGCGACTAGTTCTCCTGTACTTGTTCTCATACATGAACCATCCACATAAAGTGTCAGGTCGGGGTCTGGTAACGGAGTATCTGTCAGATCTTGTCTTGGCTTTGTTGTAATGTTAACTACTTCCACGCAATCATGTGTGGCAGAATTCGAAGTAACTGATGGTAACAGTGTAGCAGGGTTCAGGATGTTGCAGCGTCTGATTTCTATGTGTGGCTGGAACAATGTCAATTCATAACCTGTTAAACGTGCAATCGTCAAGTGCTGAGTTTGTGTTCGGTTTAAAAGAACTTCCACGGAATGTGGAACTTGTACTGTCAAGGAATGTCCTAAGACTATGGAATCACTTTGTCTGATAGCTAGGGCTGTGGCTGCAACTGACTTGAGGCACGCAGGCAGAGCCTGGGCTACAGGATCTAATGTGCTCGAAAAATAAGCACAGGGCTTGTATTGTCCTGCTTGATCTTGTGTGAGAACAGATAATGCTGTACCTTCGCGTTCAGTAACGAAAAGTGTAAAAGGCTTACTGTAGTTCGGTGTAGCTAGAACTGGAGCTTGGCATAGGGCTTTCTTTAACTCATTGAAACTAAGTGTATGTTCAGATGTCCAAGGGAGGACAGTCGATACGGCTGCCTCCTGTGTCGTTAACTGTATCAGTGGCTTAGCTAGAAATGCATACTGAGGAATCCATTGTCTGCAATAAGAAGTAAGGCCGATAAAAGCACGTACCTCCTTCTGGGTCTTGGGCTGAGGAAGACTCGCTATTAACTGGATACGGTCTGGTGTCAACTGCCTACCCCTCTTGGACAGTAAGTGTCCTAAGTAGACCACTTGCTGGACACAGAATTGAAGCTTAGAAGGGGACACCTTGTGCCCCATCTCGGCTAAGAAATACAGAACTGTCAGTGATGCTCGCTCGCAAGCACGTTCGGAACGGGCTGTGATCAGGAGATCATCGACATACTGGAGCAGGGCAGTGTCAGTTGGCATGTGAATGTTGTCTAGTTGTCTCTTAAGTGCTTGACTGTAAATACTAGGACTTTCTGTGAAACCTTGAGGAGCTCGTGTGAACATATAGCTCCTTCCATTTAAACAAAATCCGAAAAGGAACTGGCTGTCTGGGTGAATAGGGACACTGAAAAATGCGTTCTTGAGGTCTATGACAGTGAAGAACGTGGCTTCGGAATCAATGGCCGTTAATAGGGAAGAGATGTCTGGGACAACTGGGTACTGCGGAATAATACATTTATTAAGCTCTCGTAGGTCAATCACTAATCGATATACTGGGGGTGCATTTGGATCAGTGCGTTTCATGACTGGAATGATCGGAGAATTACATACATTGGAGTCAGTTTCTACAACCACTCCTTGAGCCATGAGCTCGTCAATAATTTTGGATAAGGCTGCTACAGCCTCAGGTGGCAATCTGTACTGTCTGATTCGTGGTAACACTACACCTGGCTTGAGAGTCACACGATAGGGTGTGATTTGCATGTAACCTACATCAGTTGGACCTTGCGCCCATAGATGCTGTGGAACATTAGACAGTCTTGAATCAAAATCTCGTAATACATAGTGACCCTTGAAGTCACGTAGGAACAATCGTATTCCCTCTGGGGAACAGCATATAACTGCACCTAACTCTTTCAGTGTTTTAATGCCTAATAGGTTTTCTGGACATGACTTAGTAAGTAACAGATCAGTAGTGCGGGACAATGGACCTACTTCTAGAGAAACTGGTTTTGAAATCTCATTTACGATAGGTTTTCCTGAAAATCCAAGGGAAACATTTCTTGAGCCTGAGAGCGGAACCCCTGGAACTTCGGCGTGACTAATTGTGGTCCTACTTGCCCCTGTATCAATCAAAAACTTTCTGTCTTTCCCTAATACTTGACTGTGAACATAGGGACCTTCTTGATCTACAGGTATCTCGATGAGAGGCAAGCCTACCTCCCTCTCTAGGCTGTTTCATGAATACTGCTGGTACTCTGGATACTCAGACTGTGCATACTGGTACATCTGCTGTGTAACGTGCTGTGTTGCAGCAATAGGCTGCGGTGCTGTAACTGTCTGTTGTGCATTCTGTGGCTGAGGAGTCTGTGAAACTTGTTCTTGTCTAGGCGGACGTGGTCTTTCTTTAGTCTTACCAGTAGCTATGTTGTGTTTCAGAACTGCACACTCATTTATAAAATGACCTGGCTGTTTACAATAATTGCAGTTCCCTTTAACGGGAGCTGCAGGATGACTGACTTGATTCGGACCCCTCTTCTGACTGTCTTGAGGAACAGATTGTGCAACTAGTACTTTCATCTTCGTGTCTTTCATACGTTTCCTTTCGTGTTCTTGTTCTTCTCTGATTCTATTCTGGTGGTATTGAAGCATCTGCAACATCTGGGACGGGGTATTAGCTTGCCAGGTACTTTCGACTTTCAAAACTCGATTTTTAATTTGTGGGCTTGAATTCTCGACTAATTTAGTAACAAAAAGGTGAGGGTATGACTCACTACTTGTCTTGAGGCCACTGTTGATGCTAAAACATTTTTCAAATCTAGAATAAAAATCACTAATATCTTCGTCTTGTTTCTGTTTACAGGCTGAGATTGCATCCCAGTCTTCTTTTCTAGTTGTCAATAATCTGGGTAAAACTTGTATTAATAATTCCGGTAATTCTTTACATTTATCTCCAAGACCGGTACCTGGTACTCGTGCCTTGTCTTCAGCTTCTAGAACTGCCCAATCGATCTTTTTCTCTCCCACCTCCCATTCTTTTTCCTTGAGCTTTTCATACACCCCTGCGGGCAGCAGAACCTTTAACATTTTAATTATATCTGGGTACGTGTATTCTCCCATACGGAGCATGTCTTTTAATTCTCTATGGAACCCTGCTGGATCTTTGTCATGACAGGGAATTAATTTCTTCATCTCGAGGAGTTCCATCTTTGTAATCGGAGTGTAAACAAACACTCGTTCTAGTTCGCCACCCGTTCCTCTAACTGGGTGGACTTCTCGTAACGGATTCTGTCTCTCCATGTAAAATGGTTTACCTTCTGGGGGTGAGACATGAACAAAATGTGGGTTCAGAAATGTTCTATATTTGTGACGCTGTTCTAGAATGACACTAATTAAATCGGTACCTAAACCTCTCCATCTATACTGGAGTAACTCGTTCAGGACATCATGTAACGGGCCTGGATCAGAGTGCTGACCCTCATACAATGTAATGAGGTGCTGAATCATATACATACCCACCAGTCGTTGCTCGGCTGGGGGCATTTTCAGAAACATTTGTGCCACTATTTCGTCTGGAAAAGTGATAGAATCAGCAATCCATCGGACTGCTGATCGGGCTAGTTCTTGTTCATGCATGGTACTTAACTCACTGTAACCGATTCGTGATTTCAGAATGTGATCGGTAGCTTGAAACACTTGTTCTAGTGAACCTTGTTCTGGTGCTGGAGAATGAACAATAGACTTGTGTTCTAGGCGTAAATGGCGATCTGGAAATCTAGATTTTCCTACATACGCTATTCTGGCGGGATTCTCGTCCTCTACCTCTTCAGTATCAGAGTTACTTTCTTTCTCGCTTACTTGTGCTGCTTTACGTTGTTCGTGTAATTTTATTATTTCTCTACGGATTTTCTTGTACATACTCTCCATAGCACCGACGGTCTTGTGCTTACCCTCGGCTATATTATCACTCCACCTTGTCAGGATTTTCATTTCGGCTTGATCTTTAGACGGGTAATCTTGTTCTCTTATTAGACAATTGATCAGAAACTTTAATATCATGAGCTGGATCTCGGCTTTCCTTTGAGACATGGCCTCGCTAATGCTTTCTGGATCATCCCCTGTACGGATGAAACGATATATTCTGTCTAGATCTTCTTTCATATTCGGTAAGGTGACTAGATACTCGGCCACCTTTCTTACGCGGAATGAATATAAAACCATATTATCCTCGCTTGGGACTGGATCATAGCCGCATTCGGCAAGGGATTTTCTTATTTCTGCTACAGTCTGATGTCTGGGCGTACGCTGTGACGCTTGTGCATGTAATTCGGCTGTTGTTAAACGCTTGTGTGGCGGCGGGGTTTGAGGAGTACCTCCCCCTGCGGCCCCTAAACTAGAGTCGTCTACTGAGGCTCTTCGTCCTGGCAGTGTGGGAAATGGAAATGCAGGCTGGACTTGTATGGCGGGCTGGACCGGGGGTACCGTAACAGGTACTCCGGTGTCTGGAGGAGCGGGAAGTGCCTGATTTACAGGGACTGGCGGAGCGCGAACAGGATTTGCATATTCTGGGACTGTGTCGTCCAAATAGGACGAAATAAAAATATCAGCTGCGGTCTGTTTGTGACGTAGCTTGGTCGGAACTAATGGTGGCGGGAAATTACTGGATGCCTCTGGGGTCGCTTTTGGCAAGCCCTCGGCAAAGAGAGGATACATACCCCTAATAAGGGCATGCCTCTGTCTGTCTGACTGTTCGGCTTTGACTTGTTCACCTATCTCGATTAGTTCTTTTTCTTGTGCTCGTTCTAAGGATTCTCTACTTAATTCTGACTTTCTGATTTCCTTTTCAGTTCTTTTATGAGCTTCTTTGCGCCATAACTCGATGGCATCTTTCTGTGACTGTCTGGCTTTCTTTTTCCATAATGCCTCTTCTACTCGCATGATGCACTCGGCATCCCATGTACCCGATACGGGCCATCTATACTTTTCTTCTAACTGTTTGGTATACTCCAATTTTCAACTCCAAACTCCCAGTCTTTGTTTTTTTCTGCTGTCAGCTGGCAAAACTTAGTACGCCAGCAGAAGTGACTCAGCAATAGCGGAGTGCGGCTTGCAGGCTTAGTCTGGAGTGCCAGTTCTAAGCTTTGCAGCTCAGTAATCCTGCGGCTAGGAGCAAGGCGGTTGGACTTGGTTTTGCATCTGAACAATCGGTACAGAAGTTACCTCAGGCTCTCCCGCACCCCTGTTATAACTAGACTGAGACCCAGCCGGAGTTATGACTGAAAAATAACTGCATCAGGAAAATTGGTTTATATAAGAGCTTGTAAAAAAAACAAAGGTCATCCTTTAAGGAACACATTGATACAGATAAACACTCTAAAAGGATTTAACACCATTTCCACCTTCTTCTCCAAAAAAGAGATGTCAAAATAAGGTGGCGACTATGGAATTTAAGCCTAAACTTCATCCTGGAAAGGCCGAAGTGGAAACAAAAAAGTTACTTTTGGCAAATCCTACCAATTCTAAATGCAGAATCAGAGTGACTCAATCTGGGGTTGAAGTAAGCCCTAAAGTTTGAGTGGAAGGTTCCCCGCTGGCAAATCATACAGTCTACACAACCATAAACAGAGTGACTCAGTCTGTTGTTGAAATATGTTCTGAACCTAGAGTGGAAGGCCCTCCAATAGATGATTTTAATGTCCCAGACATTAACATCAATCTGAATCCTATTCTGAGGGTCTTCAGTCTCCTAAGCCTCACACTTCAAATATTTCACTTTTCTCAAACTCACAGGTCTACCCCCTTGGCCCTTCCATTAAGATGCAGCTCTTTAGTAGTACGTCTAGTGGATCATCTTTATTAAACTCAAGGGCATCCGTCACCCCTGACTTGTCCTTGGGCTAAATCTAGATACAATATGGCGCTTATGCCATGCTTCTGATACATAAAATGACCTGGACTGTCCCTAGGCGGAACTGGAACTGCTGCTTCCAGCAGACCCTTTCTGGTTTTTAACTGACGTAATTTCGAAAAGAGAGGCATGACTGAACTATAATCTAGACACAATACAATACACAATAAACACGATACTTATTCCCCATTCATACCACGACATTAAAATACATGAAGAACATTTAAAGATAACAGTTCGGACAGAATACTACCTGGAATACGGAACACAGAATACATGAATTTTCTCGAGAACAGAACTGACTAGAACAGGAACTAGATGCACTGCTGAAACAGTACGAAACTTACCGGTCTCATACAGAGACACGTCAGGACCCGCATCCACCGAAGTGGACACTTCGTTTGTGGGTCTGTGTACCACCAACCCACAGACCAGAGTCAATTAAATTGACCCTGTCTAGATACTACCCCAGTAACGGTACTCACCGGGCAGCAAGAACGGAAAGCCTCAGACTGGACGGGACTGCTTGGACGCCGGACGGGCGAACTTCGGACTTCAGTTACGGGTGGGCCTCCGGATACCTCGGACCTTGGACTCTCGGCTTGGGCTCTGGTCGGGACTCGCCGCGTTCCTCCACCGTCTCGTTTGGATGCTGGACCGCCTCCTCCGTCTCCTCCGTGGGCCTGAGGGATACTTGAAGCAGAAATATCTGCCGGTGCGCAGAAGAGTTCCGTCACGACTGCAGAGGGTCAGGGGGTCGGCGTGGCTTCACCGACGCGTGGGGAAAGGGCAAGTCCCTATTCGGGCGCCATTATGTGGTAAATAAATAAATAATACCCTATTTTTGAATGTATAAATGAATAACAGATAGCTCAATAAATAAGAGTCAAGATTCGAGGTAGTAGGAGTTTTGCAGGTTTATTACAACATAAAGGACAGGAACAGGACAACCTGCATAGGAATAGGATGGCAGGGCCCAGCAGCTGCTGGGGCTGGATCTGGGATGAGCGCGCTAGCATTTAATAACAATACACAAGCATATATAGTAAAACAGTTGCATTACAGTACATATGATAGGCGGAGCAGTGGGTGGAGCAAAGGGTGTGACGCGTAGCAGTCGCGAAAGATAAGGGTGAATAGAGGTGTAACAGGGCGTATACATAGACATGTGATGCAAACGTAACAGAATATGTCATGAATGGGGCGGAAACCATGGAGGGGGCTACTTGAGGAGCCGGGACCTCTAACCTGATGGTGCGCGCAAACTAGCAATGACGTATCACTAGGAGAAACTGGGGGCTATGAACTCTGTGCTAAGAGCAGAGACTGAAGTCTGGAGAGTCAGGGCGACATGTACCTAAACAGTATCTAGTATCTGATGTTTAGAGAACATGTTGATATAAACTAGAAGTTAGGAGGGGAAAGGCTGACTTGATTCTAAGACTGGACCATGCATTATTCTACATGTAGTGCGTGATGAAGAATATTAAATGACCATTAATACAGTATTTCTCTAACATGGAGACGTGAAGGCTAGACAATGACGGAAACTATTGATGCAGCTCAGTAGCTTAGGAATGCAGAGAAGGAGGACTGAACTGATAACTGGAACTATAACATACTTTTGGCAGACTCAGAGGCAGAGCCAGGCTGGACCGGGCACTGCAAGGCAGGAAGTAAGTGAAGGGTCGAGGATACAGGTGGGGGCTGTATCGCTCCTCAGCGAGGTTTCAGGAGACAGGAGCTGAATCTGGTGTCCAGGCCCTTTTTTGAGGCCTAGAAACGGGGACTTTATAATGGAATAACGTGCACACTGAGAGACGTGGCAACGTAGCTTTACATAGGCCTGATATTCGTAGTATTCACGAGGACTGGAAACTGGCATATTAGAGGTGGACACAACTATAATTGCGTCTTTAATCAAACATGGGGAATACATATGCATATTAATCATGCACACATAACATATGATGGAGGAGGCGTAGGGACACAGAACATGGCAAAATTTACTTTTCCACAGTTCTACTAAGTGCTATTTCTACAAAGTGCTATGTCCACTAAGTGCTGATTTTGACAGTGGCCCACGTGGCCCTGTCATGTGTATATAATCCCCTGCTAATACTGCCCAGTGCCAGTTGGCACAGTGTAATTGTGTCATTATGATCTAATGTGTTTATGGTAATACAAAGGCTAATTTTATATATAACCTTGTGTGGAGTTCCTTTTTGTGGTGTGCCTAGGGTGTTGCTGCTGTGTGTGTGTGTTGAGCAAACGCTTTACACATTGCCTCCGGGATAAGCCTGACTGCTCGTGCCAAGCTGCCAAGGGGGTGAGCAGGGGTTATCTTTGGAGTGTAACTCCCTTGCCCTAACTAGAGTGGTGGTCTCTGCCTGGCTTTGGCGCAAGCCTTAGCCAACCAGAGATCCCATTTCTAACAAGGACATACAGCACAATTTACTCTACCTTAAAAAAACAAGGCTACATTTCATGCTGTTGTAGTATAGATTGAAAGCTGAATTCAAAATGTGAAGCCTGCTGTCCGTACTGTAGATCGAAGGCAGAAATATTGACAAATGAGTTTTGTCACTTATTTTAACAAAATCAGAACACATACAGTACAATTGTTCTGCAATAAATAATTCAAGGTTGCATTCCCTACTGTCTGAGTATACATGCAAAGTTGACTTGAAGTTGTGAACCCTGCTGTCCGCAGTGTAAATTGAAGGCAGTAGTTGACACAGACATCGAGGAATGCTTTTTTTGTCACATACTTTAACAAAATCTGAGGACACAGTACAATTGCCTTAAAGAAATCGAGACTGAATTCAGTGTTGTCTGTAGTGCTAATGCGCCACTGGTATCAAGTGGTAAACTCAGTACACTCATTAAGGAATGATTTTTGTAGCACCCTTCAAAAAAATTGTCTCTGCCTTACATAAATCAACGATAACTTGAATGCTGTCCGTAGTGTAGATGAAAAGCTGAATTCAAGTTGCGAACCCTGCTGTTCGCAATGTAGATCTTAGGTTGCACTGCATTATCTGTAATGTACTCCATACATTGACTATTGCATACGGGACTCATGAACTGGTATCAAGTGGTGAACTCTGTTAATCGTTGTGTACATTTGAAGGCAGTACTCAGTACAGTCATTGAGGAATGTTTTTTTGTGGCATCATTTAACAAAATTGTCTCTGCCTTATATAAATCAAGGCCAACTTAAATGCTATCCGTAGTGTAGATCGAAAGCTGAATTCAAGTTGTGAACCCTGTTGTAGGCAGTGTGGATTGAAGGTAGTAGTTGACATAGACATCGAGGAATGACTTTTGTCACTTATTTAAACAAAATCTGAAGACATACAATTGTCTCTGCATTAAATAAATCAAGGCTGAATTTCCTACTGTTCATAGTTTAACAAAATATGAGGTCGAGACAGAATTCCATGTTGTCTGTAGTGCTTCTGCACCACAGATATCAAGTTGTAAACTCTGCCGACCGCACTGTAGATCGAAGGCAGAAGTCTTTTAGTCTCCTCATTTCCTCTCTTGCGAAATTTCCCTGATGTTTTGTCTGAAGATGTCTCCTCATACTTGCTGTTCCACAAGAATATTTTTTTGTAGGGTCACCCCTGCACAGCACCGCCTTTCAGATTTTGCAAGTGACTTTGGTGGCATTACCCTTCTTCTGCATCGGAGGAAAAGTAAAAAACTTCCGGACAATTGATGTATACTTCTCTGGAGGGGGAGGTTCAGGCACAAATTTTTCATTTCCAGAGTGTTCTGAATCAGAAGATGCTTCATTAGTAGCCATTTCTCCATCTTTGCTGAGAAACAGGTGTGCAAAATTGAAAAAGAGCAGATCTTGCCAGTAGATGTCTTCTTCTCATGAAGGTGTAACAAGAGTGATTGAAATGGGTGGGCTACTTCAATACTTACAATAGGAAGCGTAATGAACCAATGAAATCCCTTTTTTTCTGTTCACATGGTGTCTGCGCACGGTACTCACACGCAGTTGGCACCCAACTTGCACCGAGCGCGACTCCGCTAAATTGCATTTAAAAGAAATGTAACTTTATTGAAAATTCAAGAATATTATTTTCATAATTAGCTCAGATAATGTCTTGTATTAATATTTATATTAATTAAATATATATCTAGGTTTTTGAACATTAAAAAATTCCGCGGGGGTCCCACACCCACCGTGTCCCCCCGCATATGACGTCACTCGCAACCGCGTGACCGTCACGTTGCGTAATACGTACATCTCGTGTATGCTCCACAAGTTGCGTACCAGTCGCATAGCATCCGCGTTCGGAAAGTTGTACTCGTCGCACTTCATACGTGGACCCTACACATCAATACTAAAATGGCGAATATGTTCCGCGCAGTGAACAAGAAGGGTGCGCTTTGAGTGCAAAGAAAGGGTCTTGGTTAAGGAGTGTAAGGACATACTAACAGCCTCGTCCTGGCCCATTCCCGCATTTATGTACGCGGATGATGCGGTCCTCATGGCCCGCACTCCGAATGCTTTACAGAACGTTGTCAACTTGTTTGTAAATTATTAGTCAGGTTTAGGACTTTCAGTAAACTGCTCGAAAACGTATACAATGTACTGTGGGACAGGGCTAAAAAGGAAGACAAAAACTCTCTACATACAATCCAAGCCTATAGAGAACGTTTCAACCTTTTCCTGTCTCTGAATTTTATTTGACCACTCAGGGCTTTGGATCCTGGCGATTAGGGTCCAGAAGACTTCTGTTCATTAAATCCCTGATGACCTTGCAAAATTTTAGCAAAAAATAGGCAGATGCTGCCCATCTGAAATGCTACAGATCTATAGAGCTACATGTGTGGCTATTGCCACTTATGGAGCAGGAATATGGGGGCATGCAAATGTAAATATATTGCAAATTACAGAAAATACGTTTCTCAGGTCTCTTCTGTTCCAGATAACACAGCAAATTACATATGTCACCAAGAACTGGGTATGCACTTTTTGGAGGATTTAATTAAGATCCAACCCCTCCTATGGTATAAAGTTTGGACGTCAGAGGAGACGGCCTTTAATCGCCACATATTAATAGATGTCCAGGCGCTGGAAAGAGTTAGTCGGATAAGATGGTGGGAATATGTAAGAACATTTTTGACCAACTTAGGCCATCCTGAATACTATAAAGAACCACATACACTGTCTACTGTATCAAGGAGAGACTTCAAAGCAATGTGTATACAACACTTGTGTGAAATTGGAAACACCATAGAATTGAAGAAGTCCACGGTCCAAATATACTCTATGACCTATACACATACAGCTATACAAATGTATATTACGCTGACTACTAATGATTATGAGAGATTCTTGCTGACCTGGTTGAGATTTAATATTCTACATAGAAGCCTGAGCTTTTCAACTCCTAACGACTGGCCAAGAATATTAAGCAAATGCCCTTGTGACGACGTCTCGACCCAATCTACATTGCATGTAATGTTTTTTGTAAATGTTATTCTAACCTCAGAAAAATGTGGATTATTCCAGTTATAAAAAGACCAGGCCTGCGACAATATAAACTAGCGTTTCGTTTTTTGCAGTCGCTAGAAAAAGAAAATTTATTTATTATAGCTTCTGGAACTGCATTTTTAAAACATGTTTTTGAATATCGCAAATCTATTTTGTAAAGTTTTTAATATGGTTTTTAAACTTGGTAGGAATTTGAATTTTTAACTGTATTGACTTAAGTAAATGAACTTTTATGGTCAACGTTATCAGTTACTGAATAAAGTAACTTTGAATTGAATTGAATTGAGTGCGCAACTCTCAAACAAAAAAAAGAAAAATGTAAGAATATTTAAAAGAATATGACATAATAAAAAATATATATATTTATTTTAAAAAATATTAAAAAAAATATGTGTAGAGTAATTTAAAAAAAAATCTAAAAATAAGTAGATTAAAAAAATGTACTTAAAGATATAAAACAAATTGAACAATAAATATATTAAAAATTATCATTTAAAAAAACCTTTGAAATTCACTGAAAAAAACATAGGTTTCAGATATGTTATAGTTAGGAATTAGCATTTAAAAAACCTTTGAAATTCACTGAAAAAACCAAAGGTTTGAGGCGTGTTATAGTTAGGGATTATCATTTAAAAAACCATAGAAATTCAATGAAAAAACCATAGGTTTCAGGGGTGTTATAGTTAGCTGGATATTTCACTCATACAACACCATTGAAATTCCTCCGTTATAGTTAGTTGTACTAACTGTAACTCTCGGGCCCGCAATCCACTGATGATGACGTCACATATTACATCATTCATGACATGGTCAGTGATATCACTGATGACATCTCAAATGACATCACTGGTGCTTGTTTCAGTTATTGTATAAGAGTGCAAGTATGTGTTAGTATATGTTTGAATAAGTGAGGTGGTGTGTGTATAGCTGTATAGGTGAGTAAATTGGAGTGTGATTAATTATTTGCATGACTGACTAGGTGTGTGAGTAACTCTATTGATGAGTGGAGATATGTGAGTGCATATGATAGTGCCTTATTAATGGTTGACTTCATGTATGAGTGACTGTATGGGTGAATGAGTGGATGTGTGTATAGACCTAAGAGTCAGTGAGTAGGTATGTAGTAACTGGTATTGGTGTGTCTTTGGTTTCAAAAATGGTAGTCTATATTTTAGAGTGGGTTTATGAAAGTTTATATTATAGTATGAGGAGGCGCATCAGATTATCACGCGGATGATGTCATCAGTGATGTCATTTGAGATGCCATCAGTGATATCATCAGTGATGTCACTGACCATGTCATGAATGATGTAATTTGTGACAGCATCAGTAGTGCATTGCGGGGGCGCGAGTTATATTTAGCTGATCTAACTATAACAGCTAAATTTCTCTGGTTGTGTACGAGTAAAATGTCCAACTAACCATAACATCCCTGAAACCTGTGGTTTTTTCAGTGAATTTCTAAGGTTTTTAAATGTTAATTTCCAACTAAAACGTCCCTGAAACCTATTGTTTTTTCAGTGAATTTCAGTGGTTCTTTAAATGCTAATTTCTAACTATAACGCCCCTGAAACCTGTGTTTTTTTCAGTGAATAACAAAGTTTTTTAAATGCTAATTTCTGACTATGCCTACAAAGGTAGAACATTTACAGAAAGTCAAAGAAAGGTGCAGAAAGAAGCAAGAGATGTGCACAAAGAATCAACAGAGGAACAGAAAGAGGCCCTGTTGCAAAGTCATCCTGTGCCTCCAACTTTTTGCTGACTGGTACTGGTGGTAACTGGCTCTGACTAACCAGGCCTGGAGCCAGTGCTATGCTGAAAGACACTTAGAATACAATGAAAACACCTACATACACTAGGGTACACAATGAATTGGGGTACCCCTGTGATTGGCATGACCTCCCGTGTATGGCCCTAGTACATAATAGGGCAGGGGGATTAAAACTACCTCTAATTAAAAGGTGCAGAAGGAGGCAAGAGAAGTACATGAAGAAGCAACACAGGTGCCGAAAGAGGCAAGAGAGGTGCAGAAAAAAGCAAGTGAAGTGCAGAAAGAGGCAAGTGAGGTGCAGAAAGGAGCAAGAACAGTGCGAAAGAACCAACAGAGATGTAAAAAGAGGCAAAGGGGTGAAGAAAGGGGTAGGAGAGGTGCACAAAGAGGCAAGAGAAGTACAGAAAGAGGCAGGAGGTATTCAGGATGAAGGAAGAGAAGTGAAGAAAGAGGCAAGAGAATTGCTGAAAGAAGCAACAGAGGTGTAGAAAGAAGCAAGAGAAGTGCAGAAAGAGGCAAGTAAGGTGCAGATAGAAGCAAGAGTAGTGCAGAAAGAACCAACAGAGGTGGAAAAAGAGGGAAGATGGGTGGAGAGAGAGAGAGAGGCAAGAAGGGTGCAGAAAAAGGTGGGATGGGTGTACAAAGAGGCAAGAGAGGTATAGAAAAAGGCAGGAAGGGTGCAGAAAGAAGCAAGAGAAGTGTAGAAAAAGCCAAGAAAAGTGCAGAAAGAGGCAAAAGAGGTACATAAAGAGACAACAGGAGTGCAGAAAGAAGCAAGACAGGTGCAGAAAGAAGCATGGAATGTGCAGAATGAAGCAACAGGGGTGCAGAAAGAAGCAAGAGAAGTGTAGAAAGGAGCAAGTAAGGTGCAGAAAGAGCCACTAAAAGTGTTTAGAGAGGCAGGCGCCCCAGCCCCAGTGAGACATGGAGAAAGAAAGTGACTGCTCGAGAGACAAACTGCACAGGAAAGTCGAGAAGGGCAGAGAGAGAGTGTTAGTGGGTGGATGGAGAGACTGAGTGGCTGGGCGGATTCATGGATATTTTGGAAGGGGATGGTAGGTAGATAGATACATCTGTGAGTGGGTGGTTTGGCAGATGTCTGTGGGATGGATATAGAGAACCGCGATGAGGTAAATCATACGGGTAAGAATGAGCCACCAACAGAAGGGGGCGAGGTGCTCCGTGAAGCTGACTCTCATTGGAGGGCTCTGAGGTGTAAAGAGGTGGGTAATTCCCCAGAACTGCCCTCTGGTTCACCAACCCAAGGAGCACGGTGATGGTGTGCACCCCGGAGTTATGGCGCTGACCGATACTCACACCCACGGTGATGGTGTGAAGTCCTGTAAGGTAGCTTAGCGAGTTCAGTGCATGTAGCAGAGATCTGCAAGTCACCAGCAGCCTATCCAGAGTGACTCCTTTCATTATTATCCCTAGTAAGGTGCAATCAGTTGAAAAAAACATGACTCTCTTAAAATGATAGTAGTTACAAACGATAACCCTGTTAAGTGTGTCATTTTTTAAAGTGTGGTTGTAGTGTTAATTTACACGTCCCGTTGGATTTTTCAGTGAGAAAGGCATTCCACCATTCCTGGCCGCACCCCTTCTCACAATATACAAGACACCATCCGAGATTTGCACCATTGCACAAGTTCAAAACACAAAATTGTTTGTGCTCCGAAAGAAAGAATAAACCGATACACTTTCAACTATTTCACTTCCATTGTTTTGTTAAGCAAACACCGTTTTGCAACTAGACGCATCATCACGTGCCCTTCACCTGTAAAAAAACGAATTCAGACTAACTGCCTCCCAATCAGAATTTACTACTGTTTTACTACTTGGTGTGTTGGCTGTGTGCATTGTTTTACTATATCATATCCCTGAAGAAGGTGTGGCCACGCTTTGCCATTCTTCACTGCAATACTATAAAAAAAATCCATGCTCATTCCTGCTTGAAACTTCACTGAACAGTGAGATCCTGTCGACATATAAAACAGATGTTGTTCTTTTAAAAGGAGTGGGCAGTGACCTAGTTAAAATGAGTTTGAAGCCACCAGTGAGTCCGGAGTAAGCTTCTCCTGCACGCAAGTGTTTTTTTTTGCTACAGCTAGAGCTCACGCACTACGGTGCACTGTGTGGACTTTTACTTTTGGGGCAAGGGCGCAGGAAGGGAGTTGCTGCACCAGCAATGATGGGAACGAAGGGCCATATTATCAAGAACGGGCGATACATTATTGCTGCTTTTATCGGCAGGAAACTGCCGCTAAAGCGACGATAATGGGCTTGATAATATGCCTTTGTGAATTCCCATAGAAGCCCATGTTCTGGTGTGAACCTGACCTTCTATGGGAATTCACAAGGGCATTTTATCAAGCAGCAGTTTCCTGCCGACAAAAGAGGCGATAATAGATCGCCCTTTCTTGATAACATGGCCCGAAGTACTTCCAACGTGAGGTGTTAAGGGCTTGCTTAACTAACTCCCCCCCCCTCCTGGGCTCCAAACTTTGTCACTTTATACCAACCTCAGGGGCCCAACTTGCCGTGATCTCAGTAATGTCATCAGTGATGTCACTGACCATGTCATGAATGATGTAATATGTGACATCATCAGCAGTGGATTGCGGGTGCGCGAAATATAGTTAGTACAACTAACTATATATGAGAAATTTCAATGTTTTTCTAAATGCTAATTCCTAACTATATATGACCTGAAACCTATGGTTTTTTCAGTGAATTTGCACGGTTTTTTAATTGCTAATACCTAACTATGTAAGGCTTGAAACCTATGGGTTTTTCAGTGAATATATATATTTATTATAATATACACATAATTTTTATTTTTAAGTTTTTTTTTATATGATTACAGGGTCCGCGCACCGTGAGAGCTACAAAAGCACACCGTAAACGCTCTGAGCTCTTACCCCGACAAATTTTTTAAATTTCTAAAACATAATATCTACGTTTTTAATGTAGATTTTAAAGGTAGACAATATCTGCTTTAATGTAGAAACTGTTTTTTTAAAACTTTTAACAACAGTATATTACTTTTTGAAATAGTAATAAATCTCGCGAGGGTATGTCGCACGTGCACGCAACGTAAGAGCTCAGTCCGCACAACGTAAAAGCTTCGAGCTCTAACCCCCGATAGTTTTATAAACTTTAAATCGTTATATCTACGTATTCATTGCACAATGTAAAGGTACACATTATCTGGGATAATAAAGAACATGTTAATTTAAACTTTTAAAGACCATATATAACTTTATTAAAGAAATTATAAATCTCGCGAGGGTGCGTACTACATAAGCGCATCGTAAGATGACGTAACCGCTCCGTAAATAATACGTAAACACACCGTAAGCTTACATAAGCTTACGTAAACACTCCGTAAGCTTACGTCCAACCATGTGAACTTATAACAAAAGATTTCATTGGTTTATATTACTTCCTACTCCAATTGTTGAAAGACCCCTCCCATGTTCATCATTCTTCTTTGGCTTTCAGAGAAGTAACACCTGTTTTCCAGTCTCCAGACATCTACTTATTGAACTTTTTTTTTAAATGGCTGAACAACCTGACTCAGACCATTCTTCATCTGAAGAATTTGTTGCAGAGGAACATAATCCAACAAAAAAAAAGAATCAATAGTTTGGAAATTTTTCAGCTTTCCGGAGGATAAGAAAAAAGTAAATGCGCAATTCGTCACCTGCAAGATCTGTCAGTCAGTGCTGTCAAGGGGAGAAAATATTCATTTGAAACCTACAGCATGGAGCGGCATGTTAAAAACCTACTCCCAAATAATTGGTTAAAGGCTAAGGCGCAAAGATTACAGAAGAAGGGATCACAGGAGGAGGGCTCTCTTCCTAGTACTTCTGCTTCAGCATCTGGAGTACCACCAATGCCAGCCTCAATGGTGCCAAACATTCAGCCAGAGCTGAAAAATCTAATGATGCAGTGTATACATTGCAGTAAACTCATAGCCTTTGGCCAAGAGTCAATTCAAGTAATCCTACAGAAGAACAGGAACCACAGGTGCATCACATAAGTTTTTTTCTTTTTTTTCATAGTTTGTTCCAGTTGAACAGTTGTTTAGTTTACAAATTTAATTTTTTTACATCGTTTCTCTAGCAAAACAAAAAAAAAAAAAAAACAGTTCTTTTTAGAACAACCTCTACTGGTTAAAGAAAGAACTAAATTTCTATGTTTGTATGTAAAAGTTTGTCATAGTGAATGTCAAAGTGCAAAACAATAAGGATGTGGTCCAGCATAAACCTATAAGGTGTTTCCTATAGTATACTGTACTACTTCCAAAGCTCTGAAATGTAACATATGTATATAAATATGTTACAACTCAATGGGCCAGATGTACGTAATCTCGATTTACCTACTCATAAATACCGAGGGCCCGATGTAGGTAATCCCAGATTACCACTTCTTAAATACCGAATCATACCAATTCGGTATTTAAGAACTGGCAATGGGGATGTAGGTATTTTTACCGAATTAATTACCGATTCGGTAAAATTCGGTAATTACCCATTCGATAATTACCGAATCTGTATTTGCCATTGATTCCTATGGGCCTTGAAGCCCATAGGAATCAATGGCAAATACCGATTCGGTAATTACCGAATCGGTAAATACCGAATCCTGCCAGGGGGAACAGGGTGTCACTTTGACACCCTGTAGCACCCCAGTTTTTGGCTTGTGTGCTATGTGACACACATACATGCCCTTAGGGAATGTATGTGTGCCACATGGCACAGGTGTACATGCACAGATGTGCATGTACACAGGAATTCCTTATTTACCACCCAATTGTATTGAGTGGTAAACAACGAATTCTTAGACACCTCTAGCACTATCAACAGTGCTACCTACATTAGAATTTACAGATTTGGTATTTTTACTGAGTCTGTATTTACCGATTCGGTAATTTTTCCGATTCGGTAAATACAGAATCGGTAAAAATACCAAATCTGTAAATAAGTGCCTCCTACATAGGAAAAGGCATTTACCGGTCGGTAACGGCCAAATTCAGCCGTTACCGACCGGTAAATGCCTACCTACATCGCGTCCCAAATCATACCAATTCAATATTTAATAGTAGGTAAATGGGATGTATGTAATTTCTCTTTTGAAATTACCGAATCTGTGTAATTCAGTCATTTTACCGAATCGGTATTTACCGATTCGGTAATTGCCATTGATTCCTATGGGCCTTGAGGCCGTATAGTATTCGGTGGTAACTAACAAATATTTAAGGGCCTGTTGCACTGTTTTCAAAACAAAGAAGTGTAAACAAAAGTGATTACAAAAGGAAAGAGGTGTGAGAAACAGAGAGAAGGAAGTGCACTGGAGGAAGTGGAGTGCCAATAAATGAAGGTTTACTAACAGGTAAGAAATGGATAACAGAGTGAAGGAAGGAGAATAAGATCAAACCTAACAAAATAAAGAAAGAGGGAAACTGACTGAGATAAAGAGGAGGAGTGGTAGAAAGAGAGAGCAAAGAAGATTAACTGTAAGGGAGACACATGTAGAGAGACAGGGAGCAAGGGACTGAGAAAGAGTGAGGCAGTTATTCTGTCACAATAAGAGAGTGATAACAAACTTATTTTTGATTCTCATACTTACCTTATAAATAATGAAAACTTATATACTGATGCGAAAAAAGTTTTTTATTTCTTATTCTTACATTCTAAGATATAAAAAACTTAAAGAAATTATTTTTTAAAAATATAATATCTGTAAAACACAAGAAACAAATAAATTTTAATGCATACAATGTATATTTCACAATACTAGAGAGAAGGAAGGAGAGTAAGAGTCAAGAAAGATAGATGGCACATGCAGAGGGACACATGCAACAGGTAGAGAGTAAGATGGTGCAGGCAGAGAGTGAGATAGAACAAGTAGAGGGTGAGATGGTGCAGGCAGAGGGTAAGATGACACACGCACATACATATATTGTACAGACAGAGGGTAAGATGGCACACACACAGAGAAACATGGAACAAGCAAAGGAAGACATAGCAAAGTCAAAAGAGAGATGGCGAATGAGCGTGAGACAAGGGGAGTGAGGACACAGAGGGAGTGAAGGAAAGAGTAAGAGAAGGGGACTGAGTGAGGGAGCAAAGAAAGACAAGTGATGGAGTGTGGGTGAGTTAAAGAGAGTGAGTGTAAGGGAAGGGCAGTGAGACAGTGAAGGGACAGAGGAAGTAAGGCTAACAGAGAGACAGTGAAGAAAGAGAAGTGAGGATGTCAGAGTTCAAAGGGAGTGACAGAAGGAGTAAGTGAAGTGGAGTAAGGTGAGTGAGGGAAGGTTAATGAGTAAGGGAGCAAAAGAAGGAAAGAGAGGTGAAGGGGGGTAAATCAGATGAACTGAGAAAAGGTAAGTGAGGGAAACAAGAAAGGAGAAAGAGAGTGAAGGATAGGAATAAAGGGTACTGAGAGAAGCAGCCTAACGAAACAAGGGTGAGGTGAATGAGAGAAGGACAGTGAAGTTGAAGAAAGACAAATGACAGAGGGTGGATAAAGTCAAGTGAGCGTGAGACAATGGGAGTAAGTGATTGACTACACACAGGGAGTGAAGGAAGGAGTGATAGAAGGAGACTCAGTGCGGGATCAAAGAACGAAAATGAGGTAGTGTAGGTGAGGGAAAAGGAGTGACAGAATGAGGTGATGGAGAGAGTCACGCTAAGAGACAGGGAGCGATGGAAGGATAGACAAAAAGAGAAATAAAAAAGTTTTTTGGGTCAGTCGTACTTACCTTATAAATGAAATATCTGTGGAAACGAAATCAGTTATAATAATTTATTCACAATACAAGAGACAAAACAGAAGAAAAAGGAAAGAGGAGTTAGGGAAGGGAAATGAGGGAGAGGGAAGGGGGAACTAGTGCAGGTGCGTTAACAACAGTGAGTCTAAGAGAGAGGGACTGATGGAAGAGTACAGAGAAAGTAAGAGGACACAGGGAGTTTTGTGAATGTGTGTTTGAAGTGCAGTTAGGTGAGTTACAGAAGGGGAATTAGTGAGTGAGCAAAGGAAGGAAAGAGAGGTGAAGGGGAGTGAAACAGAGGGACTGACTTAACATGAGTGGGTGAGAAGACTAAGAAGAAGGGGAGTGAAGTATAGGGAATGAGGATAAGTGAGAGAAGCACAATAAAGGGACAGTGGTGACGTAGGGTAAAAGAATGACAGTAAGTTTGACGAAACAGAGGTGATAGAGGAAGAATAAAGGCGAGTGAGCATGAGACAAGAAGAGTAAAAGAGTGAGGAAATACAGGGAGTGAAGGAAAGAGTGAGAGAAGGGGACTGAGTGAAGCAGCAAAAAAAAGTCAGTGACAAAATGTGGATGAGTTAAAGGCAGTGAACATAAGAGAAAGGGAGTGAGAAACTGAAGGGATGAAAGCAGTGAGGTTAAGAGAGAGGCAGTAAGGGAAGGATAGAGAGAAACATAAATAAAAAAGTAATGAAAATGTATTTTTTATTAGTCGTACTTACCTTATAAATGTAATATCTGTGCAAGAGAGTAAACAAATCAGTTATAATATATATTTCACAACACAAAATGCAAATTAACTTGTACAACATGTTATATGGTTTATTTTTGCTGTTCTCAGAATATATTGATTTTCACTAAAAACAGTGAGTTCAATACTATTCATCATATCACAGCAGGCAAAAAAACACAATCAAAATGATTGTGTTTAAAAAAACCATAAAACTTAGAAAAAACATATCTTAAATGTTTTCTTCCAAACAGCAATTTCTAAGACACAGTATCTCATTATTATACTCTCAAACTAAAGTGATATAGAAACATATATTAACCACATTTACCCGAAATACGTATTCTTCAGTTACATACCTTTCCACATGGCCAAATGGTATACAGAAAGTTCTCTTTTTGGAAATTACTTAATAGTAGTTTTAAACTTCCATTTACCTGACTTTCGGAATGAAAACTCCAACATCTATTTCATCATCTAACAATAATTATATTTGCACCTATGACTTACTCTTGATAAACATTTCCTATAATACTGATATCATTCACTATGTGATACACTTATACTACCTCTGTGACAACTACCAGTTTACTAATTATCTTCATCACTTTCACTCACAAACTAATTTTGAACAACACACTTACTTTTATTAACTGCTCAAGTTTCAAGTTTCAAGTTTAGTTTATTGTATTTGATTTGGTTCTCCACTGAGAACCACAAATATTAAATACACAATATAATAATTTAAACAGTTTTGATAAAATATTCATATTAATACAAGATTAAAAATGGTTTTAAAAATTTGTAAAAATTGTAACATAATAATTCGTTTGGTGGAACTTTACATAAACTAATCAATTCTTGTATTGAATTAATTATGCATTTTAAATAAACTGGTTGTAAAAATCTTTTCCTTGCCTTTACCACTGACAAATTAGTGCAAGTAGACAATAAATGTTCCAAGTCCTGCTCTCCACCGTTACACAAATTACAAATAGGGTTTTCTTCTAAATACCATCTAGATGTAAGGGTTTTTACAGGGAGTATTCCAAGTCGGAGCAGGACAATCGATCTCCTAGCCCCATGATACAGATTAAAATGTATATATTGTTGGGGTTTCTTATATTCAATTATTTCAGTAATATTTTTTATATAAAGACAGTTTAAGACAATGTTGAGAGTCAAGGTCAAAACTTAGTCTTGTAGTAAAGTGCTTGAGGAAAAGTTTCAATTGGGTAGGAGTCCATGAACGTAACAGCTTGATGTTAACCTCTGATAGTTTAAAAGCAAATAGGGCATTACTTAAAAATACATAGTTCGATGATTCACGTTCAAATGTCTCAATTTTTACCAGGGATCGGAGCGTTCCTTCTTCAGCATGGAGGAGATTATACGCCCACCTGATGATATTGGCGATACCTCTGGCATAGGAGCTAGTTAATGAAAACTCAAGACGGAGAGCTTGCACTGGAACCGACTGGGAGAACTTCATTAGTTTCCGTAGGATCTTTCCTTCTTTTAAATCTAAAAAGGACCACTGACTTATTGGTATGTGTTCAAGTGCGTACGACAGTACTGGTGGTACTTTAGCACTATATACCTTAAGCATTGCAGAAAAATGTCTCTGTCCAGATGCAGCATATAGCCGTAAGAGTGCTCCTACGTGAACATCAGATTTCCGGGTCAAATTCAGAGTATGGGACTTATTTTGTAAGGACTTGGTGAAGATTCTTCCTAGGTAGGTGTATTCATTTACCATTTCCACCGTTTTTCCCCCTAACGACTAGGTAAATTTAGTACTCCTTTTTCTACCAGAGAATGGTACTATTTTTGTTTTCGAGATGTTCGGTATTAGGAAGTTTTCCTCTGTATAGTTATAGAGAGCCAGAAGGTTTCTTTGCAATCCAAAGGGGATTAGATCTAGGATAATAACATCATCTGCATACAATAATGTATGTATTTTGTGGGAAGCGATTTTTGGCGGAAAGTTACTTATTTGCTGAAAACATTGAGTTAAATCGCTGAGATGGAGGGAAAACAATAACGGAGCGAGGAGACATCCCTGCCTAAGGCCATTTAGGGTCGGGATAGCATTGGTGAGCCCTTTTTCCTTACCCATTTGGACTTGGCACCAGGTATCTGTATGTAATGCTATCAGTATGTGTAGTAGATTGTTCGGGATACCCATATTGCTGAGTTTTCTCCATAGTGTCGCTCTATCTACTCTATCGAATGCGGTGGAAAAGTCGATAAAAGCAGCATATACAACTTGAGATTTTATAGTAACATATTTATCTAAGATGGTTTGCAGAACAGCGATATTATCGGTGACTGAATGCTTTGGTCTAAATCCAGCCGGGTATAGTGGAATCTGTCCAGATGAAAAGGCCCAGTCTTTTAAATGATCTAAAACAGTCGCTGTAAAAATCTTTCCAGTTGCATCCAACAGGGCTATCTGTCTATAATTGCCAGGATACAGCCTTATACCCTTTTTATGTATGGGTATTATAATGCTCCCCTTCCAGGATTTGGGTATTTCTCCAGTACTAAAAATGTGATTGAAAAGAGGAGATAGCATCTTACTCCATTCTTTGGGGTTGCATTGGAGGACCTTAATTGTTATTTGGTCCGGACCTGTTGCTCCTGTAGATCTTGCCTTTCTTATATTTAGGTCGATAGAAAATGGGCTAGAAACACCACAGTCTGAACATTTTCTTTCTGAGTTCCTAACAGAGTGATTACTTATTTCTGCGGTAGTGTTTAATGTATATAAGTCGGTCAGATAAGATTCCCATTCTGATGGAGGCACCGGGATGGCTTGTAATTCTTTTTTTATGCCTATTTCTTTAGCGATTATATTCCAATACACACGTTGATCATTTTGTTTCACTGCTATCTGCAAATCTACCCAGTTTTTATCTTGGAGTGCTCTCTTGCTTTTTTCTCTTTCTCTCCTACGTTGATTTTTCAGTTTATTAATTTCTAGCTGTCTAGCGGCTGACTTTTCTAAAAATTGTTGTTGTATCAATTTGTTTAGATAAGTCATGTTGCTAGTTAACTTTTGTTTTTTGCTGTGATTCTTTGTAGGATGCCTCAGCTTTTCCTGTAACTTTTGTGTTAGTTTTTTAATCACAATTACGAAATTTGTTATCGGATTTGCTGCATGAATTCTTTGCAAGAGCTGCATTGAGTCAATTATGGAGATTATTTTGGTAAGAGTAGCTGAACTCCAATGGATCCGTCTTTGAGATGGGTTTACCAGGACTGTACTATGGCTATACATAATTCGATTAGATTGAGACTGTTGTGCTTTCCACTCAGTACTTAGCTGTAGTTTCGCATGATCACTACCTTCAGAAAAGTTGAGTTTGAGTTGTAAAACTGATTTGAACAGATCGTAACTGCAGATCATATAGTCCAGTAGTGAGGGATTACAGTTTCCCTGTCTAGTATTTGAGGCAGGGATGTCTCCTTCTACATTGCCATTTAATATTGTTCCATGTAGAATCGGTAGTGTTGCTATTAGAATCTTCCCTCTTTTATCCGCCTTATTATCTTTAGGAAGAAGTGGAATAGAGATTTCCAGGGCCTCGTCTGTGAGCCAATTTGCCCATTTCAGTAATAACTCATTAGATATTTTCCCGTTAAAATCCCCCATGATAAAAAGTGATGGATAGCCCTGGTTTTCTATTGTTTGTTCGATATCCTTTAGGATTTCTACAGTAAGAGCATCCATTTTTGCTCCAGGGGGGATATAGATGTTGTAAATTAGTAGATCTTTTAAAATTTCTCGGGAATTTGTATAGCACTTGATTTTAATACATTGATGATTCTTAGAGTTAGTTGGAATTATTTCTTGTGCCCATTTGTAGTCTTCGTTTAATAGGATCGCTATCCCTCCTTTCGCTTGTCCCCGATCGACCTGTTCTGCAGGGATATCATATACAAAATATTTCTCATAATTGAAGTTTTGTGTAGTCTAAGTTTCTTGGAGGGCCACTATTGCTGGGGAATCGTTTGTTATTTCAGCCATTTTTTCTTTAGTTTTCCCCGCTATGTTCCATGAGGTAATCGTCAAGCCTTTGCTAAACAGAGAATTTGTTATCCTTAGTTTGTTTATTGCTATTCAAGGTTTCCGAAATCCAGTACCAAGAATGATCATTCTTTGTTGTTTTAACACTGGCGGTTTTCTTACTCCAGATTTCTCTTCCATCGTTCTTTATGGACACAAATATATTTTCTGTAGCATGATCTAACTGCTCCAATCTTCATTGTCCAATTACTTTCACTAAAATGTCGGTTCTAAAAACACTAGGTAAGAATTTGTTAAGTCAAAAGGCAAACATTGTTTGAAAATCAATTGAGTATCTTTACAAACTTATGTAAAAACATATATTATCAACATTTACCCGAGAAACTCATTTTTCATTTATGTACTTTCCCACATGGCCAAATAGTACGTAAAAATTCCTTGGTTTGGAAAATACTTAATAATACTCTTGACCTTCCATTTCCCGACCTTCTGCATGAAAAGCTCCAACGTCTTTCATAACACCTAACAATATTTATATCTCCACCCAAGGATGTGTATCATGTCCATAAAACCTTAAACAACCAGTAAACTATCAGAATCTGAACATCATATAGTATCCTGATGACTAACTTTTATTAATTGTTTCAATCTTTCTAAGCCAATTACTTTTCCTAAAATTTAGGTTGTAAAAACACTAGGTGAGAATGTTTTAAGTCAAAAGGCAAACGTTTTTTGAAAGTCAAAACAGTATCATTACAATAAGTCCAGCCTTTTTGACATTTTAAATAAGCTGTATAATGTCCAGATGTTGTTGAAGGACCATCATGGAAAATAATTGCTACTGTTACAAAGGTTCTTCCTGAAATTGATAATTGAGAAGCCACAACATTTTTAATTAAAGTTGTTAATTTAGTTCCATCAGGTCTACATCGTTGGAACATTAAAATTACGTACTGTCCATAACTTTGTATAAATAATGTTGATAGCATTGCAGAGTTACATTGGGTACAAACCATGTTTTGATCAGCTGCTCTAACTAGATTATTAAAAGACACTGATTTGCAGTCTGGTAAAGTAAAATATATAAATCTTTCAGTATCTACTGTTGTACTACTTGAAAAGGAACAATTATCGCAGACATGTTGCCATTCATAAGAAAGGCCAAAAAGATTTTCAACATCTATACCTTCCTCTTGCAATACAACAAGCATGTACATTAGAAATTCCTGACAATCTTGCTGAATATCCTGAGAAAATTGAGTTAAACCAGAACATATGTCTAAATCATTTCGAATATCAGAAACACTTTCTATATTTGTTCTATCACTGCTACATTTCTCAAACACAGTATTCAACAAACAACAAAAACTTTGATCCCGATTTTCAAAAATCTGTTCTTGCAAACTTTGGAGAAAAAAAACAACATTAACCACTACATTAGCATAACAGTTGACACCAGAACTGTTCTCAAACTGAAATCCAACAATATCTTCAACAGAATCCTCTTTGTTTCTGCTTACAATTACTGGTTCATCTACTTTTCTTTTTTTTGCTACAGCCTTGCTACAATTTTTCTCATTTCTTCTTTTTCGGCCTACCACACGCTTTTCAAATAGAGGATATTGAGGTAAATTTGGAGTATACTCTCTTCTTAACCTATTATATTCCTTTACACAATTTAGATCTGCACTAATTTTTATCTCATCAAAATCAATCAAGTACAATCCAGATAAAGTTCTGACTCGAGATAAAGCAACATATGCCATACACTCCTTGAAGACAGAACTTCCAATATTCATCAAAGCACTATCTACACTTAAACCTTGAGATTTATGAATAGTTACTGCATATGACAAAGAAACAGGAAACTGTTTTTGGCGGACATATAAATCTTTCACAAGCAAAAATCGAACAGAACAACGACTAAACTATTGTACTTCTTCAATTCCATCAAATTTAATTTTCAAAAATTCAATTCCATCTCTATTTCGGTAATTCACAAAATCAACAACATGACCCATTGCTCCATTTACTAAACCTCTTTCCACATTTAAATTCCGTCGTAAAATTATACGACAATTTAAACATAGATATAGATTCTTTTCAAACCCAGCAGTTTTAGAAATTGTCTTCTCTAAAGAATCCAACTTTGATTTCAACTTTTCTGACAAAACAATAGTAACTCCTTTGTGCTCTATTTTATCAAGAGCTTCCAGTTTCACAATCTCTTGATGTTCTAACTCTAACATTTTGTTGTTGAAGACTGAACATTCTCGAAGAGTTGGCATCAAGCTATTACAGTTTTGTTTTCAGCAATTTTCTGATAAATAATCTCTGGGAGAATATTTTCCTTTGGAAACAAATTTGAAATTAATCGTGACTGTAAAGCTTCTTTGCCATGTTCAGTTACTTCTCCAATTCTTACATCTTGTAGAATATTTTTATAATCTTCATCCTTTGCCTGTCGCATGTTTTGAAGCAGTTCTGCATATTTAAAATATAACCAGATATTCACATTTCCAATGCTTCCTAGGCACTTTCTTGTAACTTCATGCGTAAGCATCTTAAACACTGGTTGTCCTTTCACTGGAGTTAGCTGCAGTAGATCTCCAAAGACAATGATGTGTTTGCCTCCAAATAGCACATCATACTCTGTTTTAAGAATTTGTTGCATTCCTAAATGCACAAAAGCAAGCATCACATTTCAAACCATGCTTACCTCATCAATGATAAGAAGTTTCATTTTCTTCAGCACTCTACCAACTTCACAACAAGCTTCTCCAGATAGCTTGTGATATTGTAATTTATAACCATGCTTTACTGGCAGCATCAATAAACGATGTAAAGTAATCCCTTTAATGTTATGTGCTGCCAACCCAGTTGGAGAGGTAACAACACAAGACAGTGATGACTCTGTTCTTTTCTACAGATAAGTTGCAATTGATTTAATCAGAAAACTTTTTCCAGTTCCGGCTTCTCCACTCACATACTGTCGGACAGGTTCAAATGACGTACATGAGCACTCTTTTTTATCATGACGTAAACCATGCTCAATCTGTTCTGTGACTTCATCATATATTTTTTTCTGCTCCACGTTTAGTTGATTTTCCAAATCTTCTAAATTAACTACATCCTCCTGAGCTTGTTCCATGGGTCTTTCCACCTCTTCCATGGCAGTGGCAGCTTCATTTTGGATAATTGGTCCTCCTAGGGGATCCTGACTCAACAAAGCAGAACTCTGACTGTCTTGAGAACTGTCTCTAGCAATCTCTGCTGCAATGATAGCTTCTTGCTGTATTTCATCGTTCAACATTTGCAGATAATTTGAAAAAATAGGACATTCTATGGTATCCTTGGTTGCATTGAAAGAATCTTCAAAACTGAGAAAATCTCCAAGTAGTTCCTCTTCTGAATGCCATGGCTTAAAGAGTTGCAAAAGAGCTAATTAGAAAAATTCCCTTTTATCAGGAGATTCGCAACTCAATTTACGATGATTAATCGAATGTCCTTTTCTTTGTTTCACCAGACATCCTTCACATCCAATTACAGCATTTACTCCTTTATTGATATATTCTGTCATATTCCTCTTAAAAGTATAGCTTTGCAGTACTTCATAGAGACAAACGTTCTCAAGATGACTACTTCTATTTGGATAATATGTATCCAACATGTTTGTCTTCAAAATATCTGTACTGTTTGGTTGAAACTCCACCAAATACTCAATTTCTTGTGCAGACTTCAAAACTCGGTTTCGTGTTGCAGCAAGACCTAGACTCACCCAAATGATGGATCTCGATTTGGCATACAGACTTGCTGATGATAACCGATCTGAACATTCATATGCTCCAATTTCTGGATGCGACAACATCTTCAGACTGTAACTGTATAATTTCTTACATAGGCTCTTTTCATGCGAAATATCCTCCCACATTTCCTTCAATTCCGTCTTTTCTGATTTTGTGATGTAAGACGTTACATATCGAGCCACAGCAATAGAGTTGTCAGCAACATATTGAATATCCATGTTAGCATTCCACATGGACAAATTGACTGGGTTGTAGTCATTTATGTATTTAGACTCTTCATTTCTTTTCAAGTTGTACGTATTTTTCGGTAATTTTCTTGTCACAGTATGTCGCAGTGAAGACATAAAATTGTTCACTCTTCCTTTAGATATTACTGGTCATGGAAATCCAAAACGACATTTTGTGTAGAACTTCTCCTTGGATTTGAACTTTCGACGACAGTACTTTCCACAGCGATGGGTTTGAAAGCATAAGACTTGATGTCGTAAATTGTCTTCTTCTGTACTTTTCGGAACAACACATGTGGAATATTGTTCAAGGAAACTCATCACTGTGTCATCCGAATCTGTTCCAAATTTGGGAGCATCTTTGATCCATAGCAGCATATGTATGTGAGGAGCACCTCTTGCTTGATACTCCTTTCTCCAAAAGAAATCCAAAACCTCTCCAAGTGGAGGATTTTTTTTGTTTGTGATGAAAGATATCATAGCTTCAAATCAATGATTAAAATACCTACAAACATTAACTGGATCCAAAGAGCACAGTTCTCCAGGTGTCTTGAATTCCATATTTTCTATGTTTCCCTTTGCCTCTCGAAGAAATTCAAGTAAGTCTACCCAGGCATACTCAGCACAGCTAAGAGTGAGGAACCGTGTAGGAGTTCCTAAGTTTCTTAGCATACATTTCAATTCCCCATGACGACGGTACCAATACTCATTCGTACCACGCTGACATGCCTTGAGATTGATAAGGTGAGATTCCAAAATACTGTCTTCCATTTGGACTTTATCCATAAAGTCCCTTGCCGAAACATTTTAAAGATGTACTCCAGATTTCAGTATATGGTTCACAGCATAAGATAGTCCAGAGAAGTCACTCTCAAACAGAAGATGAAACAAATATGGAATGCATTGACGAAATCTTGGATCTTCTGCATATAATCTTAAAGTCCGGTATTCCAACGCAGGAATTTGAACAGGTCGGTCATCATATCTTCCACCTTGACCTGTTGGAAACAATTGAGGAAAACAACGAGCTTCCAAGCTTTCTTCCCATACACTTATGGGACTTCCTTTGGCTTCTTTCATTTGGAACAACTCAATAGCATTACCCATTACTTCTTTGGAATGCAGAGGATGAACACTATAACGCTCATAAATCTGTTCACTTCTAGACACATCTACTTTTTCAATCTGTCCAGCTGATGAATCACTGTCCTCTTCTACAGTTGTTTCCTCTTCTCCTACATATACATTTTTGTAGTACATATTGTTTTTTACTAAATACAATGTTGCCTTTTTGACTTTCCTAACATCCACTAATTCTTGCCAGATTTTCTTACTCTTTGTAGGAACGCCATTAACTAGAATAACTAGAGGTTCCTCTTCCACTTTTTCTACGCCAATGGTGTCAATATTTTTCTTTAAATCTAAAGGCAAAAAAACAACTCTTCCCTTTAATCCTCTCTGTAAATCTGAAGAAGGCAATTTCCCTGTCTTAGGCTCCATGCGAACAATAGCCTGAAAAGGATGCACACATTGAATCAGAATACACTCATAGGTATTTAAACCCATCAATTCAGATGGAATCTTTACCAACTCAAGATTATTATGTACAGCTCTAGCAGGCATTCTGTTTTCATTTAATTTATTATAACAATATTTACAAATACGTTGATCAGAACCCAAATCAAAACAATTCTCAACCAACAAATAAGTTGCAAAATCCTTCCATTCATTATTATTTTCCATTTCACTTTTAACATATAAATCAACTAACCGAGTCTGATTCTTATAATGAGTTCGTCGACAACATACACAAGAAAAATTTGGCCTTTCACTTGAAATGACATTAAACTTTGTAATTTCATGATCAAAATTTTGAGTACTTACAATCTCTTCCACATTACTTTCTATTACTGTATCATTTTCGGCAGTGTCCTCTTTTTCACCAAAGTAACAAAACTCTATTTCATCACAAATCTTCTTCACATCTAATTCAGATCCATGCAAAAGAGCACTGTTTAACTGTTTTAGCTTAAGTGCTGGACTTTTTGCATAATACAACCTTCTCACTATTTTCCTCACTTTAGTTTGATGCACTGCTAACATCCTAAAATGGTGAAAAGTACTCTGACATACTTTTCTAGAAATACAAGCCAGTGAATGACCATGCAAACCTGTTTTTTCCCTCACTATGCAAGGATCTAAGTCTTGCAACATCTTAAACTTTTGCTTTAGACTTTTCTTACTATATGTACGTAAGAAATTGCAAAACAAATTAAAAGAATCCTGTCGCACACTACAAATACTACTACAATTCCAAGTATACACCGGAGCCTTAGGACATCTCCCTAAAATCTCATCAGCTAACACCTCATCTGCATTTCTAGGCACAATTTTTTCTTTTTCAACTGGACAACCGTCCTTCACCTCATATGCTTGACCACTGGTGTCAACTGCATGCACCAAAACATTACCTTGAAAGTAACTCTCTTTATTAAAAAAATGTCTCACAACTTGAACTATGCTTCCATTCTCCCGAAAAAACATCACAAAAATAAGTCCGATTAATTACTCTTTTCCACTTATATTTTGATTTCAAATCATTGATTGCCTTATCTAGTGTACAAACTCTATTGATTACTAAAATATACAGCTTTCTCTTCACTTCAAAAGCCTGATCAACAAACTTTTCTATTCTTTTCTTTCCTACTATATTTCTTAAGATTATCTGCTATTCCTATCCCTCTCCATACATTCACTGCTTGCACCCATGTTAAAGGTTGCGCAAGGCACTTCTAAAAAAGGAGCATATTTACAAGTCCAACGAAACCATTACACTATCTCTATACCAGCATTGAATCCAAGCATGAAAAACAATTTGTATATTCTATCTCAATTTATACCATTAGTAAAATCCTTTGCACATCTCTCACAGCATTTCATATTCTTGTCCGTGTGCCAATATTATTACTCTGCATCCATTTTCTGCTTGCACCCATGTCAAACATTGCGCAAGGGGCTTGTAAATATGCCTCTCTTTTTTGTATATTCTATCTCAATTTATGCCATTAGTAAAACCCTTTACCCATCTCTCACAGCATTTCATATTCTTATCAGTGTGCCAATTTTATTACTCTGCATGCATTTTCTGCTTGCACCCATGTCAAACATTGCGCAAGGGTCTTGTAAATATGCCTCTCTTTTTTGTATATTCTATCTCAATTTATGCCATTAGTAAAATCCTTTATGCATCTCTCACAGCATTTCATATTCTTGTCTGTGTGCCAATTTTATTACTCTGCATGCATTTTCTGGTTGCACCTATGTCAAACAATGCGCAAGGGGTTTGTAAATATGCCTCTCTTTTTTGTATGTTCTATCTCAATTTATGCCATTAGTAAAATCCTTTACGCATCTCTCACAGCATTTCATATTCTTATCAGTGTGCCAATCTTATTACTCTGCATGCATTTTCTGCTGGCACCCATGTCAAACATTGCGCAAGGGGCTTGTAAATATGCACCTTTATCTTATATTCCATCTCAATTGATGCCATTAGTGAAATCCTTTATGCATCTCCCACACCATTTCATATTGTTTTCTATCTGCTATTCCTATCCCTCTCCATACATTCACTGCTTGCACCCATGTTAAAGGTTGCGCAAGGCGCTTCTAAAAAAGGAGCATATTTACAAGTCCAATGAAACCATTACACTATCTCTATACCAGCATTGAATCCAGGCATGAAAAACAATTTAAAAAGAAGTCTACCCTATAAACTAAAAGATACAAACTGTAAGCACACACAGCTAACATTATGGAAAAAGATGAAAATATAATTCCTCAATTCACATACACACACAGTGTGACCCTTGTGAAAAATATTATAGCCACACATTTCAGCAACAATCATTTAGCATGGTAAATCGATTTAGACACAGAACACAACCCATTTCAATATGCACTACATTACATTGCTGAAACCTAACTCATTTCAAAATGTCATTTCAAATATGCACCATTCATTTTTTGAATGACTAGGCTTGTAAATATACCTCTCTTTTTTGTATATTCTATCTCAATTTATGCCATTAGTAAAATCCTTTACACATCTCTCACAGCATTTCATATTCTTGTCTGTGTGCCAATTTTATTACTCTGCATGCATTTTCTGCTTGCACCCATGTCAAACATTGCGCAAGGGGCTTGTAAATATGCCTCTCTTTTATGTATATTCTATCTCAATTTATAACATTAGTAAAATCCTTTACGCATCTCTCACAGCATTTTATATTCTTGTCTGTGTGCATTTTCTGCTTGCACCCATGTCAAACATTGTGCAAGGGGCTTGTAATTATGCCTCTCTTTTTTGTATATTTTATCTCAATTTATGCCATTAGTAAAACCCTTTACGCATCTCTCACAGCATTTCATATTCTTGTCTGCGTACCAATTTTATTACTCTGCATGCATTTTCTGCTTGCACCCATGTCAAACATTGCGCAAGGGGCTTGTAAATATGCCTCTCTTTTTTGTATATTCTATCTCAATTTATGCCATTAGTAAAATCATTTACGCATCTCTCACAGCATTTCATATTCTTATCAGTGTGCCAATTTTATTACTCTGCATGCATTTTCTGCTTGCACCCATGTCAAACATTGCGCAAGGGGCTTGGAAATATGCCCCTCTTTAACTTATATTCCATCTCAATTGATGTCATTAGTGAAATCCTTTATGCATCTCCCACACCATTTCATATTGTTTTCTATCTGCTATTCCTATCCCTCTCCATACATTCACTGCTTGCACCCATGTTAAAGGTTGCGCAAGGCACTTCTAAAGAAGGAGCATATTTACAAGACAATGAAACCATTACACTATCTCTATACCAGCATTGAATCCAAGCATGAAAAACAATTTAAAAAGAAGTCTACGCAATAAGCTAAAAGATACAAACTGTAAGCACACACAGCTAACATTATGGAAAAAGGTGAACATATAATTCTTTAATTCACACAGGTACTCACTGTGATCCATGTCAAAAATCTTTAAGCCACACATTTTATCAAATAAGCATTTAGCATGGTTAAATCATTTTACACACACAGCACAAACCATTTAAATGAGCACTACACTACAATGCAGAAACCTGACTCATTTTCAAAATACAACAGTAATGAAGCCCAATATGCTTGTTATGCTTCTCAATACTGCAAACAGCACTCTCTCTATATTAATCACCTTTAAAATCGCTTTTGAAAATATAGAACAGTGTCAAACACACAGCAGATTTTCTTAAGCAGAATCTCTTAAATGCAGCTCAGACACTGGAACCAGAAATGGCACACTTTCCCAATCATTCTTCACACATATTTCAGGTCCTAACCAATGAAATGTCTTCCCACACTATTTCAAAACTAAACTAACATTTCAATTGGTTCTACATTCCCACACTTTCAGACTCACATAATATTCACCCATCCCCCTAGTGCTTATTCAACCTGTTACCATGGTAAATCCCACCTAAGGAAGAACAGAGTTTAAAAGTTCATCATACTATGTTGCAAATAAATCCAGCAAGGTTGTTAGAGCTTTCAATATAACAGCTAATCATGTGCAATGTTCCTTTCAATGACCTTTTCTGAACCATTCGAATTGCTTCTTTTAAAAAACAAAACTATGCACCCTAATATGCTCTTTTCCATTTGCAGAAAGCACCAATCATTTCTTAAGCTTCAAGTGCAGTGAATGTCCTCCTCTTTTTTCTAAACTGCAAGCTTTCCAACTGCCATTTCGTTTACAGCCCTCATCTGAGTACAACCAGACCTGCCTTGGAGATGCCTTCAGTATGGTTTGTAGGACACAGTTTTGTATTCTGATCTAAAAGGTATGCAACAAACAGAGGAATTTTAAACCTTGATTTACCAAATGTGGATATTTTATGGATTGGCCAGAGAGGATTGAGATGTCACCAATTGAACCATTGGCAACATCCTTCATGCATCTCCCACACCCTGACCTCATAATTGTGCACTGTGGTGGAAATTACTTATGCACTTTGACTGGGGTTGGTCTGGAAATGCTATTGAAGGACATCTTTGGGCAATTGATGTCACTTTTTCCTCAAACTGCCTTTGTCTATTCCAATATATGCCAAAGGCAAAAATGGAATTGGTCCAATCAATTTTGTTCACAGATTGAGAAAGCAAGGAAACATGTAAATAAATTTGTTTCTGCATACATGAGAGACTATGGAATGGGTTGTATATACCACAACAACTTGCGTTACAACATGCAAGGCATCTATAGGACAGATGGTGTACATTTCACTGATGAAGGGAACAAAGTCTTTCTCTGAAACATCAGACTCTGCATTGGTACTTACTTGTAGGTACCAAAAAAACACAATGAACACAACGGCTCTTTTTAGAGCCAACTAACATGTAAACACTCAAATATGATTTTTAACTTTATTTTTTTTATTCATTTTTACAGAGGTCCGCGCACCGAGCACTCACCGAGCACTCCCCGTGCACAGACGTATCGTGTTTTCTGATACTTTTAAAAAAAATAAACATTATTTTTAACCTTAGGAGTCCTTGAAGGACCCCCTGAGAAGGCTTAAGGGGTCAGGGACACTCTACCCTACCCCCTTCCCACGTTTTTAAGTTATATTTTTCACTCTCTTCTGAAACCACAAAATGGCGGAGATAGGGATCGCGCACCGTGCATTTACCGAGCACTCACAGTGCATGCACCGAGCACTCATGGTGTGGGGACCTATTGGAATTAAAAAAAATAAATAAATAAAACTAAATGGAAATGGACATCGTCTCCTCTGTAGATACCTTGTATGTTGTAATGCAAGTTATTTTGGTAAATTGAATCCATACTGTAGTCTTTCAGGAAAGCAGAAACAGATTTGTTCACATGATTCCTTCCTTTCTCAATGTGTGGTCAGAATTGGCGTAGGGAGTCATGAGTTCCTACTCTGGTGAAACACACTTGCTGTTATATATACTTACTTATGTTGTAAACTAGTGCATCAGAGACAGTCAGTGAGAGAAAGGATGCAGGACATGAAGAACACAACATTGTATCACTTTGCTACTACCTCATAAATTACATTTAAATAAGCATCATTTTCAAAACAATTTTTCTTTACTAAATTAAAATTTATTTATCAGAATTTTCAAAATCTAAAAGAACTTGTAGCATTTCTTCATCAGGAATTTCATCCATCAAAGTGTCTGAAAATGATTTGTTAAACTCAACAATGTCTACAAATTCCATTATTTCCATATCTAGTGTTTCATCAAAAAAATCTGCCATGGTATCTCCTTCACGATCTTCATGATTTGTTTCATCTATAGGATCAATATACACCACAGAAGTTGCCTCAATAAACGTTGCTGTTATTTCAAAGAAGATGCTGGTAGGCTCCTCATTTTCATTCATCATTTTATGTTAGTGTACTATTAAAAGAAAGTGAAACAGCGCTTACTGCATGATTTCCTGCGCTGGTGAGACACACTTGCTGTTCTTTAAACTTACTTATGGTGCAATCTTGTGCATCAGAGACAAACAGTGGGAGAAAGGATGCAGGACATGAAAAAGAGATGTCAAATACACATTTAAGAAAATTTTGGGGGAGAAGGGAAATATTTATGAGTAAACTTACTATGTAAAACCAAACATTATCAGTTTGCTACTACCTCATAAATGATAGTTTAATAAGTATAAATTCTCATACAATATTTATTTATTGTTGGAAATTTTCAAAATTTAAATGATCGTCTAAAATTGCATCATCAGCAATGTCAATATTAAAAATCTCCCAAAAAGAATCCGCAAACTCAATGAACTCCAAAGCTTCCATTAAATCTGAATCCAAGGATTCATCATAGAAATCGTCCAAGCCATCTCCTCCATCATAAAGCTCTCCTTCAGGAACATCCTCAATAACAGTCACAAAAATGTCTATAGCGTTGTCAAATGACTCTTCATTTTCAGCCCTTATTGATGTTAGTGTACTATTAAAAGAAAGAGAAAGACAGCGAGATGGTGCAGAGGAAGAGTGAGATAGGGCAGAGAAAAACTATTAAATTCTATAAGAAGAGTCACTACTGTGTAAATCTCACACCAGAAATTGAACACCAAAATTTCCTTACAAAACTACCTCAGACACTATAGTCACAAAATGGCCGTGTTTCCCTGGACAGTGTATAGTATCAAGCAAGAATTAGAAATATAAAGCACTGCATCTGATGTTGCCCTACTCAATCCATAAGTATAACAGAAAAACATTAAATAACTAACAGAAAACATTTTTCCTATTAACTTAAAGTAAACAACAGAGTTCTCCTTACAAATTAACAACTCACATTCTAGAAAACTGTTGAACAGTAAATTGTGTCTCAATCTCACACCTCAGAAGTATACCTCAAACACTAAAATCTCACAATGGCTGTGTTTCCCTCTCATTTATAATACATATTCAGATACCCAGCCAATCAAGTATTATCACACACAAAATCAAAACCAAAGTAACATTTTAATTGGTTCAAATTATCAACACTTTCAAACTCACATAATATTCAACCTACCCCCAATGCTCTCTACCAATTACCATACTAACTCTTCACAAAACACCTACCTAAACCCAAAGGTGAAAGAGTCATCACTCAATGTTGCACTCAACCAACATCTAAACACTGAAACTTGTTATTTTAATGTATTTCTTTTTTGTCTTTTTGAGCCGAAGTTCGCGCACGGTGCGCGGACCCCGCGATTTTTTAAATTTTTATTTTTATTTTTTTCAACCTTCGGGGTCCTTTACAGACCCCATGACAAAACCTAGGGGGCTCAGGAATCTCTACCCTGCCTCCTTGTCAACTATTACACTTCTCTTTACACTATCCTCTGCCACAAAAACAAGATGGCGGACAACACTTCCTCATTTCGTCTGACTGGAACGTTGACAGACGTCCAACAGCCAATCAGAATTCCGCACGCGCACGCTAAGGTCCGCGCACGTGCAAGGACAGTGCAAGGACGGTGCAAGCTCGTGAGCGCACCGTGTCCCGCCTATAGATATATAATTTGAAAAAAGTCAATTTTCTCAACAATTACTGAAGGGATTTTCACCAAATATACAAAAGGCACTTCTGCATACCAGGCTCTACCATTTTGCCAAGTTTGCAGTAATTCCATTCAGCCTTTCGTTCTGTAGCTGTGTCTAAAGGTCCTATGAAAAATTGCATTGGACTCAATTTCACATTAAATTTTCTCAAAAACTACTGGAGGGATTTACACCAAACACACAAAAGGCACTGCTGCATACCAGTCCCTACCATTTTGCCAAATCTGGTGTAATTGCGTTCAGCCGTTCGAGCTGTAGCCTTGTCAGAATGTCCCTATGTAAATTAACATGGGGAAAACACGTTTTGGGACCCCCCTTTTGTTCTCGGCCCCCGCTTGACGAATCACCCCGAAACTTTCAGGGACGGAGCGGAGCGCAGCGAGTCAAATTTAAGGAAAATTACAGGCAGATCCCTCAATCGGCGCCAAAGTTATTCCCAATAGAATGTTTGGAATTTCCTATGGTAACTAGGTCCTAACTAGCCAGTAGGTAATATATATATATTATATTATATATATATATATATATATTCACTGAAAAAACCATAGGTTATAGACCATATATAGTTAGGAATTAGCATTTAAAAAACCTTATTTTACTCACACAAAACCATTGAAATTCCATATATAGTTAGTTGCACTAACTATATATTGCGCACCCGCAATCCACTGCTGATGATGTCACATATTACATCATTCATGACATGGTCAGTGACATCACTGATGACATCACTGATGACATCTCAAATGACATCACTGATGACATCACTGATGACATCATCCATTGACTGTGTGTTTCTGTAAAGTTTAAATATGTTTTACATATTGAAAAATGAGTAGATGTAGAAGTGCCTAAATAAAAGATTTAGTAGGTGCGTGACTGACTTTATGAATGAGTAAGTGATTAAATGTGTCTCACTGAGTGCATGGGTTAGTGACTAAACTGTCTTAGTTTGTGCATCATTATGTCTGTTGTTCTGTAAAGTGCTGCATGTGTTGATCAGTAGCTATATGAGTAACTATATGGGTTATTGATTGATTGTCCAAGTATTTGTATGGGAGACTGAGTGTGTGTGTGGCTGGCTGGGAGATGTCTGACTCTGTGCAGATCAATGTGTTCTTGTATCAATGATTGTATAAGAGAGTAAGTATGTGTTAGTATATGTTTGAAAATGTAAGGTACTCTATGTTTAACTGTATAGATTAGAAAATGGAAGTGTGATTGATTCTTTACAGGACTGACTAGGTGTGTGATTAACTCCATGGATCAGTGGCAGAGTGTGAGTGTCTGTATAGGTGTATGAGTGCATATGATAGTGTTGTAAAGATGAGTGATTGTATGTATGAATGATTGTATGGGTGAATGAGTGAATGTGTGTGTAGACGAAGGAATCAGTGAGTGCGTATGTAGTAACTAGTATTGGTGTGTCAATGGTTTAAAAAATTATATTCTGTATTTAACACTGGGTGTAACAGAGGTTATATTAAAGTGTGAGGAGATGCATTGTATTGTCACATGAATGATATCATCAGTGATGTGACCATTGATGTCAAATGAGATGTCATCAGTGATGTCATTTGAGATGTCATCAGTGATGTCATCAGGGATGTCATTTGAGATGTTATCAGTGATGTCATTTGAGATGTCATCAGTGATGTCATCAGTGATGTCATTTGAGATGTCATCAGTGATGTCATCAGTGATGTCACTGACCATGTCATGAATGATGTAATATGTGACATCATCAGCAGTGGATTGCGGGTGCGCAATATATAGTTAGTGCAACTAACTATATATGGAATTTCAATGGTTTTGTGTGAGTAAAATAAGGTTTTTTAAATGCTAATTCCTAACTATATATGGTCTATAACCTATGGTTTTTTCAGTGAATTTTCAAGGTTTTGTAAATGCTAATTCCTAACTATATATGGTCTATAACCTATGGTTTTTTCAGTGAATTTCAATGGTTTTTTAATAGCAAATATCATAAGCTGTCGAATGTCAAGTACGTGGTAAGTGAAAACATTTTCGTGTTTATGCACACTGATCTGCTTTGAATGGTGCCCCCCCCCCTCATTTCTATTAGGAGTACTCTCTCTTTGCAGATAGTGAAAGGTAGTTAACGCAGGTCTTTGCCCCCATTGTAATCCGTCGTGCCTGCTTCTCTCTCCATTTGATTCATTGTTATCCAAGTATTTACTGTTTTAGAATTAGTTCTCTTTGGTTCATTCTCTATTTACAAACAAACACAGAGTCGCAATACTCTGTTTAGTCTTTGCAGATAACGAAAAATCGTGTAAAAAAAAAGAAAAGGAATCGAGCAAAATCAGTAGGCCACTAATGGGATCTCTTTTTGACCTCGCTAAAATAGAAACATTAGGAACAACCCCTCATGACAAATACAAAACTAGTGAGATGAACTGAACTCCACACAATGATGGCTGCAAAACAGCTCTGCTCCGCCACCCACCCCGCCCAAAATAACGATAAAGAACGGCTGCCATGATTGGTTGCGGAATGACCACGACGGAGCTACGAAATGGTGCTGCTCTCATGCTAACCCCAGCTTCGGTCTGAAACATCCAGAAACACTGTAGACTACCAATTCGATCAGTTCCGATAGCGCCCCAATGTAACCCGGTAGAGAAGAACTAGCCCTCCCCTCTTTGACTAATAGTTCTTGTTGCCTGTCCCTTCTGTTGTCATTTAACAGAACTATTTAGCCTGCTGAAAGGGGTTGTGTTCCGACCGCTGGTTGGTGGAGACATTTTGACTATATTCTGTACCTGCGTTGTCGCGTAATGCGTCATATGACGCGCCGCGTTAGCGCATCCGGAAGTCATCCGGGGCGCGCAGCGCGTAACGTAAGCATAACAAGTCATGTGACTTGTTAATAAAACTTTTCATTGGTTCATTTTACTTTTCTTATTGTAATGATGAAAGGCTTGGTCATATGACCTAAAAATTACGCTTTTCATTACTTCCGAACATTATTTTTTCTTAAATATATGTTATAATGTTCCAGGCTAATGTACTTTCCCGGAAATTTTACAACTGTCCTGCAAGTAAAATATATTCTTTTTTCGAGAAAAAGAGCGTTTCTTCGTCCCATGACGGAGCCGTTGAGCAAAAGAGGGTCGACCTGCTGTCTTAGTCGCCGATACGCCTGAATATGAGATTCTTATCGATCACTTTATGTTGCAGGAATAGAAAACACAACAGCCCTTGACCATTTATCTTTACTGCGTTCCTTCGTATTATACCTTTTACCCTTCATGTAATTGGTCTGCTTTATTTCACTTGCCTTTTAATGATTCTAAAACAGTCACTATTATTAAAAACTTTACCAATGTATATACTACTACCATGTTTTCTTTTAAAAACCTTTATTGTGAAAATTTCATTATAAAAATACGAGCCTATAACCACGTGGGCCTGCCACGGAGCAAACTGTAATCGTATATGATAAATAGACATTTACACTGTAGAGGAACATAACGGGCGGGCCATTAGGTTGCAAGAACTAAGGTGTCTAACAGTTACGGAATCGGTGGACGTACATTTTATAATTAAAATACGACAGGGCAAGTTACAATAAAATTATCTAGATATACATTTGCGGGCAAGTACCATGGGTGACGTTAATTCGAACTTTCAACAGTACAGTAATCAATAACACATCAGAACTTAATATCAATAGGGATGTCGAAATATTCAATCAATTCTCGTCCCCGCCCGCCATATGCTTCAAAACTGCATACGTATCTCGTGATTTCAAGGTTCTGCAACCAGTACACAACAAGGAGTTACGAGTCCCATTTATTCCGGCGCCATTTTGGGCGAGGACGGGCAGGTCCAGGATATAGTCAAAATGTCTCTACCAACCATCGACTATGATGATGTTCATATGCTGTATTTATTAGAGTAACACTCAGATGTCCACATGAAATAAATTTGCCACAATCTAAACATGTCATTTTAATCTTTCCAAAGTTCTTCTAAATATTTGGGACCGTTTCCCTTGCCTCTGAAGCTCTCAGTGCCACTTCTTTGATGAATGTACTAGCAGGTCAGGGGTTCTCCTCCAAATCTCTCTTTTATGCAGCACTATAATTAATTGGTGCCACCTCTCCATATGACGATGCATGGTATAGTTACCACAACTATATTTTTTTTCGGTTCCTCTAGAGAGTTCATCGTGGCAGATGAAGCGTGTAACGTACCGGGCATTTACCTTTTTTTGCATGTACAGGAAAGGAAAAAAAAATCGAGCGTCCGAGTTCTAAGGTGTCCCAGGGCCATTTTAGTGGACCAGGCCCAAATCCAAAGAACAGGCCGCCATTTTGAGAGTCCTGTTGCAGCCGCCTGTCGCTGTAGCATCAAGAGCAGCCGAAACTCAGCTGAATGGCAACTGAAACGGTAAAGGGGCGCCCCACTACAGCAGACGAGCCAGGCCCAAATCCAAAGAACTGCTATCTCACAGGCTAATGGGGCGACCCACGCCGAGTTTCAGCATTGTAGGATGACCACACAAGTACAGCAACTTGCTAGACATCACCTCGGTGCCATCCGGATCTCGGCGCCCCACTGCAGATGAAGTGCCTCTCAACTATGAAACCACCACGGTGACATCCGGATCTTGGCGCGTTGTGCTGCCTTCGGCCTATTCGCACATCGGTCCGCTACTGACGCCATCTCACAGGCTAATGGGGCGACCCACGCCGAGTTTCAGCATTGTAGGATGACCACACCAGTACAGCAACTTGCTAGACATCACCTCGGTGCCATCCGGATCTCGGCGCCCCACTGCAGATGAAGTGCCTCTCAACTATGAAACCACCACGGTGACATCCGGATCTTGGCGCGTTGTGCTGCCTTCGGCCTATTCGCACATCGGTCCGCTACTGACGCCATCTCACAGGCTAATGGGGCGACCCACGCCGAGTTTCAGCATTGTAGGATGACCACACCAGTACAGCAACTTGCTAGACATCACCTCGGTGCCATCCGGATCTCGGCGCCCCACTGCAGATGAAGTGCCTCTCAACTATGAAACCACCACGGTGACATCCGGATCTTGGCGCGTTGTGCTGCCTTCGGCCTATTCGCACATCGGTCCGCTACTGACGCCATCTCACAGGCTAATGGGGTGACCCACGCCGAGTTTCAGCATTGTAGGATGACCACACCAACTTGCTAGACATCACCTCAGTGCCATCCGAATCTTGGCATCTCAACGCCTAGTGGTATCTTGCATACAAAAAATATTGTTACGCTGCCTTTGGCCCCATTCGCACATCAGTCCGCAACTTAGACATCACCTCGGTGCCATCCGGATCTTGGCATCTCAGCGCCTTGTGGTGTCAGTCAGAAAATATTGTTGTGCTGCCTTCGGCCTATTCGCACATCGGTCCGCTACTGACGCCATCTCACAGGCCAACAGGGCGCCCCACGCCGACTTTCAGCATTGTAGGATGGCCACACCAGTACCACAACTTGCAAGACACCACCTCGGTGCCATCCGGATCTTGGCATCTCAGCGCCTTGTGGTCTCTTCTACACCGGAAATATAGTAGAAAATATTGTTGCGCTGCCTTTGGCCCCATTCACACATCAGTCCGCTACTGACACCATCTCACAGGCCAACGGGGCGCCCCACGCCGACTTTCAACATTGTAGGATGGCCACAGAAGTGCGACAACTTACTAGACACCACCTCGGTGCCATCCGGATCTTGGCGCGTTGTGCTGCCTTCGGCCTATTCGCACATCGGTCCGCTACTGACGCAAACTCACAGGCCAACGGGGCGCCCCACGCCGACTTTCAGCATTGTAGGATGGCCACACCAGTGCGGCAACTTCCTACACACCACCTCGGTGCCATCCGGATCTTGGCGCGTAGTTAAGCTGCAGCAGCTGCAAATAAGCTTCAGACAGTGTTACAACCGCTGCTCAGAACTCTCAACTATGACACCACCTCGATGCCATCCGGATCTTGGCGCGTTGTATTGCCTTCGGCCTATTCGCACATCGGTCCGCTACTGACGCCGCCTCACGTGCCAACGTATTTTCTCCGCATTTTATACCCTATGCCGCATAACAGGTCATGTGACTTGTTTATAAAACTTTTCATTGGTTCATTTTACTTTTGGTTTCCTAATGATGGAAGGCTTGATCATATGACCTAAAAACAACACTTTTCATTGGATGAAAACTTTTTTTCCCCCCCAAACGATGAAAGCCCCACCTTGTTTCTGGATGTTTCAGACTGAAGCTGGCGTCACCATGAGAGCACCACCATCTCGTAGCTCCGTCGTGGTCATTCCGCGAGCAATCATGGCAGCCGCTCCCCACCAGAAGCCTGCAGGAGTCGGGGACCCCAAAACTTTTGATGAATTCTCAAGGCGGAGGGGACGCTTTCGAGAATGGGGTCCAAGACCTAGCAGACAAGCGTCCGATTTCCAAGGTGTCCCAGGGCCATTTCAGTGGACCAGGCCCAAAAAGGAAACAGCCTGCCGCCATTTTGAGAGTCCTGTGGCAGCCGCCTATCGCTGCACCGCAAGAGTGGGCGCAACTCAGCTGAATGGCGGATTTTGACACAGTGGACCAAAAGCGGACGGAATGGCAACTGAAACGGTAAAGGGGCGCCCCACTACAACAGACGAGACTCCACCTGGAGAGGCCCGTTCACGCCGCCTCCCCCGGGGCGCTCCACGCCGTTATTCGGAGCAGCATTGTAGGATACCAAAACCAGTGCGGCAACTTACTGGACATCACCTTGGTGCCATCGTTCTGCTGCCTTGGAACTATTCGCACAACAGTTTGCTACTGATGACCCACCCCCCGCGACGCCCCACGCCGTTATTTGCTGGGTGGCAACTTACTAGACATCACTTTTGTGTCATCTTGATTTCGGCGCGTTCTGCTGCCTTGGAACTATTCGCACAACAGTTTGCTACTGATCACCCACCCCCCGCGACGCCCCACGCCGGAAATCTGGACGTTGTGCTGCGTTGGGACTATTCGCACAGCCGACCGCTACTTCGTTGTTTTTCTCTAAAAATGTTTATATGTTATTACTATTTTTGTTTTCTTGTATATATTTATAAATTATTAAAGTTTTATAATCTTACTACTTTGTCGGAGTGCTATATATTTTTAATGTGACACATAATTGTAAAAACTTTGATGTACAAAGAGTCATCCCTGGAATCTTCCGCTTCAGGCTCGGTCCCCTCCCCAATCACAATACAGGATGGTTTTCAGATAATAGCAACGCTTCTGCTGTGACGGATCTCATCGAGTGTGGGCCTTGATCTACTATAACTCCTTTGAAGAGGGGTGATTCTTTACAGCTGTGGCCATAAACTACATCTGCAGGGCTAGCTGATACCCTAGGACCAGCCTGGACAATCGGACACAGAGGAAAAGGAGTGTCAGAGGGTGCGGTAGTGAATAGGGCGAAAGGGAGGTGTCGGGCGGGCACAGGGTGTGATTCTCAGGGAAGAACAGCGCAGATGGGGGGAGGTTTATTACCCATGCATAAAACAGAGAGCGGGGGTGACCACTGCCTGGGGGAGATGCTTGCGAGGGTGGGGAGCCATGCTAAGGATCGACAGCGTTCACAGAGTGGATCTGGTCAAGGCATCTAAAATGGCTGCCGTGCACGACAAAAGTGTGGCATTTGAAAAAAGACAAGATGGCGCACACAATGTTTTTCAACAATTCCTGATTTCCTTCGAATCGAACGTTAACAGACGTTGGGGCATATTACCAAAGTTAAGCGATATTTATCCCTAACGATGCATTGCAAAGATTTTTTTACCGTCAGAAATTATCGCAGATAAACCTTGCTATTATCAAGGTTTATCGCAAATACGATAAAAAACGAGCGCAATGCATTAATGTCGCTGAAAACTCCGCGATATTCATGCATTACCGAGCTAATGCTCTTAGCCATGTTATCCACCTCCCATTGGATAACATGGCTAAGAACTGCTCAGGGCAGCTGTTACTTTTTGGAGATATTCGCGCTTATCTCGAATATTTCCAAAAGTTGATAATAGGAGATAGCGATGTTAGCGACTGTTTCCAGTCGCTAACATCTTGGCATGCCCACTTTGCATGTCATTAGTGATAAATATCACTCACATGCAAAGTGGGACCCAAGATGGTCGCTATCTCCTACTAGCCGTCGCTAACTGGTGTTAGCAACAGCTAGGTAATACACATATAATTTTATCTCCGCGAAGCTGAGCGCTGTTACAGATATATATCTTGTTTTTGAACGTTAATTTCTCAAAATGCACTGAAGCACATATATTGAGACATAGCAAAGGCACATCGGGCTACCAGTCCCTAATATTTTGCCAAGTTTCGTGCAAATCCATTCAGCCGTTCGATTATTGACATTTAGATACGTCTACAGCCTGAATGGCTGAACGGAATTACACCAAACTTGGCAAAATGGTACATCAAACCTAAGAGGTCAGGGAGGATCTACTATGCCCCCTTATGGTCATTTGCCCCTTCGCTTTGGCCTCCTCTTGTCTCTCGATCCTACCGAGAGACAAGATGGCGGCCGCTACGTACTGTTTGGAATGTTTACAGACACCGGAGAGCCAATCAGCTTCGCTTCGCAAAGCTCCGTAACGCGAAAAGTACGCGAAGCGGTGCGCTGTTACAGATATATATCTTTTTTTGAACGTTAATTTCTCAAAATCCACTGAAGCACATATATTGAGACCTAGCAAAGGCACATCGGGCTACCAGTCCCTACAATTTTGCCAAGTTTCGTGCAAATCCATTCAGCCGTTCGATTATTATTATTATTATTTTTTTTTGCCCCGCGGGGCCCTTTTAAAACCTCCACATCAAACCTAGGGGGTCAGCGAGGATCTACTATGCCCCCTTATAGTTATTTCCCCCTTTGTTTTGACCTCCTCTTGTCTCTCGATCCTACCGAGAGACAAGATGGCGGCCGCTACGGACTGTTTGGAATGTTGACAGACGCCGGAGAACCAATCAGCTTCGCTTCACAAAGCTCCGTTGCGCGAAAAGTACGCGTAGCGGAGCGCTAACCGGTCCGCTGTTACAGATATATATCTTTTTTTAAACGTTAATTTCTCAAAATCCACTGGAGCACATATATTGAGACCTACAAAAGGCACATCGGGCTACCAGTCCCTACAATTTTGCCAAGTTTCGTGCAAATCCATTCAGCCGTTCGGGCTAAAAGTGAGGCCAACCGCCCTATGGAAAACTCAATGTTAAAAACACGTTTTGGGACCCCCCTTTTTTCTCGGCCCCCACTGGACGAACCCCCCCCAAATTTTCAAGGGCTGCTCAGAAACAAAATGTGCCATTTTCCTGAAAATTTCAGCCAATTCCGTCCACAAACGCCAAAGTTATTAGACATAGAATTTTCAAAAAACCCATAGAGAAAAAATCCTAACTATATATACCTACTGGCGACCGCCAGTAGGTAATATATATATATATATATATATATATAGATATATATATATATATATATATATATATATATATATATATATATACATATATATATATAATATATATATATATATATACATATATATATATACATATATATATAGGGGGTCAGCGAGGATCTACTATGCCCCCTTATAGTTATTTCCCCCTTTGTTTTGACCTCCTCTTGTCTCTCGATCCTACCGAGAGACAAGATGGCGGCCGCTACGGACTGTTTGGAATGTTGACAGACGCCGGAGAACCAATCAGCTTCGCTTCACAAAGCTCCGTTGCGCGAAAAGTACGCGTAGCGGAGCGCTAACCGGTCCGCTGTTACAGATATATATCTTTTTTTAAACGTTAATTTCTCAAAATCCACTGGAGCACATATATTGAGACCTACAAAAGGCACATCGGGCTACCAGTCCCTACAATTTTGCCAAGTTTCGTGCAAATCCATTCAGCCGTTCGGGCTAAAAGTGAGGCCAACCGCCCTATGGAAAACTCAATGTTAAAAACACGTTTTGGGACCCCCCTTTTTTCTCGGCCCCCACTGGACGAACCCCCCCCAAATTTTCAAGGGCTGCTCAGAAACAAAATGTGCCATTTTCCTGAAAATTTCAGCCAATTCCGTCCACAAACGCCAAAGTTATTAGACATAGAATTTTCAAAAAACCCATAGAGAAAAAATCCTAACTATATATACCTACTGGCGACCGCCAGTAGGTAATATATATATATATATATATATATATAGATATATATATATATATATATATATATATATATATATATATATATACATATATATATATAATATATATATATATATATACATATATATATTACCTACTGGCGGTCGCCAGTAGGTATATATAGTTAGGATTTTTTCTCTATGGGTTTTTTGAAAATTCTATGTCTAATAACTTTGGCGTTTGTGGACGGAATTGGCTGAAATTTTCAGGAAAATGGCACATTTTGTTTCTGAGCAGCCCTTGAAAATTTGGGGGGGGTTCGTCCAGTGGGGGCCGAGAAAAAAGGGGGGTCCCAAAACGTGTTTTTAACATTGAGTTTTCCATAGGGCGGTTGGCCTCACTTTTAGCCCGAACGGCTGAATGGATTTGCACGAAACTTGGCAAAATTGTAGGGACTGGTAGCCCGATGTGCCTTTTGTAGGTCTCAATATATGTGCTCCAGTGGATTTTGAGAAATTAACGTTTAAAAAAAGATATATATCTGTAAGCGCGGACCAGGCAGCGCTCTGGTTCGCGGACTTTTCGCGCAACGGAGCTTTGTGAAGCGAAGCTGATTGGTTCTCCGGCGTCTGTCAACATTCCAAACAGTCTGTAGCGGCCGCCATCTTGTCTCTCGGTAGGATCGAGAGACAAGAGGAGGTCAAAACAAAGGGGGAAATAACTATAAGGGGGCATAGTAGATCCTCGCTGACCCCCTAGGTTTGATGTGGAGGTTTTAAAAGGGCCCCGCGGGGCAAAAAAAAATAATAAAAATAATAATTGAACGGCTGAATGGATTTGCACGAAACTTGGCAAAATATTAGGGACTGGTAGCCCGATGTGCCTTTGCTAGGTCTCAATATATGTGCTCCAGTGGATTTTGAGAAATTAACGTTCAAAAAAAGATATATATCTGTAACAGCGCTCCGCTTCGCGTACTTTTCGCGTTACGGAGCTTTGCGAAGCTGATTGGTTCTCCGGCGTCTGTCAACATTCCAAACAGTCCGTAGCGGCCGCCATCTTGTCTCTCGGTAGGATTGAGAGACAAGAGGAGGCCAAAGCGAAGGGGCAAATGACCATAAGGGGGCATAGTAGATCCTCGCTGACCCCCTAGGTTTGATGTGGAGGTTTTAAAAGGGCCCCGCGGGGCAAAAAAAATAATAATAATAATAATCGAACGGCTGATGACCATAAGGGGGCATAGTAGATCCTCGCTGACCCCCTAGGTTTGATGTGGAGGTTTTAAAAGGGCCCCGCGGGGCAAAAAAAAATAATAATAATAATAATCGAACGGCTGAATGGATTTGCACGAAACTTGGTAAAATATTAGGGACTGGTAGCCCGATGTGCCTTTGCTATGTCTCAATATATGTGCTTCAGTGCATTTTGAGAAATTAACGTTCAAAAACAAGATATATATCTGTAACAGCGCTCCGCTTCGCGGAGATAAAATTATATGTGTATTACCTAGCTGTTGCTAACACCAGTTAGCGACGGCTAGTAGGAGATAGCGACCATCTTGGGTCCCACTTTGCATGTGAGTGATATTTATCACTAATGACATGCAAAGTGGGCATGCCAAGATGTTAGCGACTGGAAACAGTCGCTAACATCGCTATCTCCTATTATCAACTTTTGGAAATATTCGAGATAAGCGCGAATATCTCCAAAAAGTAACAGCTGCCCTGAGCAGTTCTTAGCCATGTTATCCAATGGGAGGTGGATAACATGGCTAAGAGCATTAGCTCGGTAATGCATGAATATCGCGGAGTTTTCAGCGACATTAATGCATTGCGCTCGTTTTTTATCGTATTTGCGATAAACCTTGATAATAGCAAGGTTTATCTGCGATAATTTCTGACGGTAAAAAAATCGTTGCTAAGCATCGTTAGGGATAAATATCGCTTAACCTTGGTAATATGCCCCAACGTCTGTTAACGTTCGATTCGAAGGAAATCAGGAATTGTTGAAAAACATTGTGTGCGCCATCTTGTCTTTTTTCAAATGCCACACTTTTGTCGTGCACGGCAGCCATTTTAGATGCCTTGACCAGACCCACTCTGTGCACGCTGTCGATCCTTAGCATGGCTCCCCACCCTCGCAAGCATCTCCCCCAGGCAGTGGTCACCCCCGCTCTCTGTTTTATGCATGGGTAATAAACCTCCCCCCATCTGCGCTGTTCTTCCCTGAGAATCACACCCTGTGCCCGCCCGACACCTCCCTTTCGCCCTATTCACTACCGCACCCTCTGACACTCCTTTTCCTCTGTGTCCGATTGTCCAGGCTGGTCCTAGGGTATCAGCTAGCCCTGCAGATGTAGTTTATGGCCACAGCTGTAAAGAATCACCCGTCTTCAAAGGAGTTATAGTAGATCAAGGCCCACACTCGATGAGATCCGTCACAGCAGAAGCGTTGCTATTATCTGAAAACTATTCTGTATTGTGATTGGGGAGGGGACCGAGCGTGAAGCGGAAGATTCCAGGGATGACTCTTTGTACATCAAAGTTTTTACAATTATGTGTCACATTAAAAATATATAGCACTCCGACAAAGTAGTAAGATTATAAAACTTTAATAATTTATAAATATATACAAGAAAACAAAAATAGTAATAACATATAAACATTTTTAGAGAAAAACAACGAAGTAGCGGTCGGCTGTGCGAATAGTCCCAACGCAGCACAACGTCCAGATTTCCGGCGTGGGGCGTCGCGGGGGGTGGGTGATCAGTAGCAAACTGTTGTGCGAATAGTTCCAAGGCAGCAGAACGCGCCGAAATCTAGATGACACAAAAGTGATGTCTAGTAAGTTGCCACCCAGCAAATAACGGCGTGGGGCGTCGCGGGGGGTGGGTCATCAGTAGCAAACTGTTGTGCGAATAGTTCCAAGGCAGCAGAACGATGGCACCAAGGTGATGTCCAGTAAGTTGCCGCACTGGTTTTGGTATCCTACAATGCTGCTCCGAATAACGGCGTGGGGCGCCCCGGGGGAGGCGGCGTGAACGGGCCTCTCCAGGTGGAGTCTCGTCTGTTGTAGTGGGGCGCCCCTTTACCGTTTCAGTTGCCATTCCGTCCGCTTTTGGTCCACTGTGTCAAAAGCCGCAATTCAGCTGAGTTGCGCCCACTCTTGCGGTGCAGCGATAGGCGGCTGCCACAGGACTCTCAAAATGGCGGCAGGCTGTTTCCTTTTTGGGCCTGGTCCACTGAAATGGTCCTGGGACACCTTGGAAATCGGACGCTTGTCTGCTAGGTCTTGGACCCCATTCTCGAAAGCGTCCCCTCCGCCTTGAGAATTCATCAAAAGTTTTGGGGGCCCCGACTCCTGCAGGCTTCTGGTGGGGAGCGGCTGCCATGATTGCTCGCGGAATGACCACGACGGAGCTACGAGATGGTGGTGCTCTCATGGTGACGCCAGCTTCAGTCTGAAACATCCAGAAACAAGGTGGGGCTTTCATCGTTTGGGGGAAAAAAAAAGTTTTCATCCAATGAAAAGTGTTGTTTTTAGGTCATATGATCAAGCCTTCCATCATTAGGAAACCAAAAGTAAAATGAACCAATGAAAAGTTTTATAAACAAGTCACATGACCTGTTATGCGGCATAGGGTATAAAATGCGGAGAAAATACGTTGGCACGTGAGGCGGCGTCAGTAGCGGACCGATGTGCGAATAGGCCGAAGGCAATACAACGCGCCAAGATCCGGATGGCATCGAGGTGGTGTCATAGTTGAGAGTTCTGAGCAGCGGTTGTAACACTGTCTGAAGCTTATTTGCAGCTGCTGCAGCTTCACTACGCGCCAAGATCCGGATGGCACCGAGGTGGTGTGTAGGAAGTTGCCGCACTGGTGTGGCCATCCTACAATGCTGAAAGTCGGCGTGGGGCGCCCCGTTGGCCTGTGAGTTTGCGTCAGTAGCGGACCGATGTGCGAATAGGCCGAAGGCAGCACAACGCGCCAAGATCCGGATGGCACCGAGGTGGTGTCTAGTAAGTTGTCGCACTTCTGTGGCCATCCTACAATGTTGAAAGTCGGCGTGGGGCGCCCCGTTGGCCTGTGAGATGGTGTCAGTAGCGGACTGATGTGTGAATGGGGCCAAAGGCAGCGCAACAATATTTTCTACTATATTTCCGGTGTAGAAGAGACCACAAGGCGCTGAGATGCCAAGATCCGGATGGCACCGAGGTGGTGTCTTGCAAGTTGTGGTACTGGTGTGGCCATCCTACAATGCTGAAAGTCGGCGTGGGGCGCCCCGTTGGCCTGTGAGATGGCGTCAGTAGCGGACCGATGTGCGAATGGGGCCAAAGGCAGCGCAACAATATTTTCTGAATAGAAGACACCACAAGGCGCTGAGATGCCAAGATCCGGATGGCACCGAGGTGATGTCTAAGTTGCGGACTGATGTGCGAATGGGGCCAAAGGCAGCGTAACAATATTTTTTGTATGGAAGATACCACTAGGCGTTGAGATGCCAAGATTCGGATGGCACTGAGGTGATGTCTAGCAAGTTGGTGTGGTCATCCTACAATGCTGAAACTCGGCGTGGGTCACCCCATTAGCCTGTGAGATGGCGTCAGTAGCGGACCGATGTGCGAATAGGCCGAAGGCAGCACAACGCGCCAAGATCCGGATGTCACCGTGGTGGTTTCATAGTTGAGAGGCACTTCATCTGCAGTGGGGCGCCGAGATCCGGATGGCACCGAGGTGATGTCTAGCAAGTTGCTGTACTGGTGTGGTCATCCTACAATGCTGAAACTCGGCGTGGGTCGCCCCATTAGCCTGTGAGATGGCGTCAGTAGCGGACCGATGTGCGAATAGGCCGAAGGCAGCACAACGCGCCAAGATCCGGATGTCACCGTGGTGGTTTCATAGTTGAGAGGCACTTCATCTGCAGTGGGGCGCCGAGATCCGGATGGCACCGAGGTGATGTCTAGCAAGTTGCTGTACTGGTGTGGTCATCCTACAATGCTGAAACTCGGCGTGGGTCGCCCCATTAGCCTGTGAGATGGCGTCAGTAGCGGACCGATGTGCGAATAGGCCGAAGGCAGCACAACGCGCCAAGATCCGGATGTCACCGTGGTGGTTTCATAGTTGAGAGGCACTTCATCTGCAGTGGGGCGCCGAGATCCGGATGGCACCGAGGTGATGTCTAGCAAGTTGCTGTACTGGTGTGGTCATCCTACAATGCTGAAACTCGGCGTGGGTCGCCCCATTAGCCTGTGAGATGGCGTCAGTAGCGGACCGATGTGCGAATAGGCCGAAGGCAGCACAACGTGCCAAGATCCGGATGTCACCGTGGTGGTTTCATAGTTGAGAGGCACTTCATCTGCAGTGGGGCGCCGAGATCCGGATGGCACCGAGGTGATGTCTAGCAAGTTGCTGTACTTGTGTGGTCATCCTACAATGCTGAAACTCGGCGTGGGTCGCCCCATTAGCCTGTGAGATAGCAGTTCTTTGGATTTGGGCCTGGCTCGTCTGCTGTAGTGGGGCGCCCCTTTACCGTTTCAGTTGCCATTCAGCTGAGTTTCGGCTGCTCTTGATGCTACAGCGACAGGCGGCTGCAACCCCCATTAGCCTGTGAGATGGCGTCAGTAGCGGACCGATGTGCGAATAGGCCGAAGGCAGCACAACGCGCCAAGATCTGGATGTCACCGTGGTGGTTTCATAGTTGAGAGGCACTTCATCTGCAGTGGGGCGCCGAGATCCGGATGGCACCGAGGTGATGTCTAGCAAGTTGCTGTACTTGTGTGGTCATCCTACAATGCTGAAACTCGGCGTGGGTCGCCCCATTAGCCTGTGAGATAGCAGTTCTTTGGATTTGGGCCTGGCTCGTCTGCTGTAGTGGGGCGCCCCTTTACCGTTTCAGTTGCCATTCAGCTGAGTTTCGGCTGCTCTTGATGCTACAGCGACAGGCGGCTGCAACAGGACTCTCAAAATGGCGGCCTGTTCTTTGGATTTGGGCCTGGTCCACTAAAATGGGCCTGGGACATCTTAGAACTCGGACGCTCGATTTTTTTTTCCTTTCCTGTACATGCAAAAAAAGGTAAATGCCCGGTACGTTACACGCTTCATCTGCCACGATGAACTCTCTAGAGGAACCGAAAAAAAATATAGTTGTGGTAACTATACCATGCATTGTCATATGGAGAGGTGGCACCAATTAATTATAGTGCTGCATAAAAGAGAGATTTGGAGGAGAACCCCTGACCTGCTAGTACATTCATCAAAGAAGTGGCACTGAGAGCTTCAGAGGCAAGGGAAACGGTCCCAAATATTTAGAAGAACTTTGGAAAGATTAAAATGACATGTTTAGATTGTGGCAAATTTATTTCATGTGGACATCTGAGTGTTACTCTAATAAATACAGCATATGAACATCATCATAGTCGATGGTTGGTAGAGACATTTTGACTATATCCTGGACCTGCCCGTCCTCGCCCAAAATGGCGCCAGAATAAATGGGACTCGTAACTCCTTGTTGTGTACTGGTTGCAGAACCTTGAAATCACGAGATACGTATGCAGTTTTGAAGCACATGGCGGGCGGGGACGAGAATTGATTGAATATTTCGACATCCCTATTGATATTAAGTTCTGATGTGTTATTGATTACTGTACTGTTGAAAGTTCGAATTAACGTCACCCATGGTACTTGCCCGCAAATGTATATCTAGATAATTTTATTGTAACTGGCCCTGTCGTATTTTAATTATAAAATGTACGTCCACCGATTCCGTAACTGTTAGACACCTTAGTTCTTGCAACCTAATGGCCCGCCCGTTACGTTCCTCTACAGTGTAAATGTCTATTTATCATATACGATTACAGTTTGCTCCGTGGCCGGCCCACGTGGTTATAGGCTCGTATTTGTATAATGAAATTTTCACAATAAAGGTTTTTAAAAGAAAACATGGTAGTAGTATATACATTGGTAAAGTTTTTAATAATAGTCACTGTTTTAGAATCATTAAAAGGCAAGTGAAATAAAGCAGACCAATTACATGAAGGGTAAAAGGTATAATACGAAGGAACGCAGTAAAGATAAATGGTCAAGGGCTGTTGTGTTTTCTATTCCTGCAACATAAAGTGATCGATAAGAATCTCATATTCAGGCGTATCGGCGACTAAGACAGCAGGTCGACCCTCTTTTGCTCAACGGCTCCGTCATGGGACGAAGAAACGCTCTTTTTCTCGAAAAAAGAATATATTTTACTTGCAGGACAGTTGTAAAATTTCCGGGAAAGTACATTAGCCTGGAACATTATAACATATATTTAAGAAAAAATAATGTTCGGAAGTAATGAAAAGCGTAATTTTTAGGTCATATGACCAAGCCTTTCATCATTACAATAAGAAAAGTAAAATGAACCAATGAAAAGTTTTATTAACAAGTCACATGACTTGTTATGCTTACGTTACGCGCTGCGCGCCCCGGATGACTTCCGGATGCGCTAACGCGGCGCGTCATATGACGCATTACGCGACAACGCAGGTACAGAATATAGTCAAAATGTCTCCACCAACCAGCGGTCGGAACACAACCCCTTTCAGCAGGTTAAATAGTTCTGTTAAATGACAACAGAAGGGACAGGCAACAAGAACCATCAGTCAAAGAGGGGAGGGCTAGTTCTTCTCTACCGGGTTACATTGGGGCGCTACCGGAACTGATCGAATTGGTAGTCTACAGTGTTTCTGGATGTTTCAGACTGAAGCTGGGGTTAGCATGAGAGCAGCACCATTTCGTAGCTCCGTCGTGGTCATTCCGCAACCAATCATGGCAGCCGTTCTTTATCGTTATTTTGGGCGGGGTGGGTGGCGGAGCCGAGCTGTTTTGCAGCCATCATTGTGTGGAGTTCAGTTCATCTCACTAGTTTTGTATTTGTCATGAGGGGTTGTTCCTAATGTTTCTATTTTAGCGAGGTCAAAAAGAGATCCCATTAGTGGCCTACTGATTTTGCTCGATTCCTTTTCTTTTTTTTTTACACGATTTTTCGTTATCTGCAAAGACTAAACAGAGTATTGCGACTCTGTGTTTGTTTGTAAATAGAGAATGAACCAAAGAGAACTAATTCTAAAACAGTAAATACTTGGATAACAATGAATCAAATGGAGAGAGAAGCAGGCACGACGGATTACAATGGGGGCAAAGACCTGCGTTAACTACCTTTCACTATCTGCAAAGAGAGAGTACTCCTAATAGAAATGAGGGGGGGGGGGCACCATTCAAAGCAGATCAGTGTGCATAAACACGAAAATGTTTTCACTTACCACGTACTTGACATTCGACAGCTTATGATATTTGCTATTAAAAAACCATTGAAATTCACTGAAAAAACCATAGGTTATAGACCATATATAGTTAGGAATTAGCATTTACAAAACCTTGAAAATTCACTGAAAAAACCATAGGTTATAGACCATATATAGTTAGGAATTAGCATTTAAAAAACCTTATTTTACTCACACAAAACCATTGAAATTCCATATATAGTTAGTTGCACTAACTATATATCGCGCACCCGCAATCCACTGCTGATCATGTCACATATTACATCATTCATGACATGGTCAGTGACATCACTGATGACATCTCAAATGACATCACTGATGACATCTCACTTGACATCAATGATCACATCACTGATGATATCATTCATGTGATAATACAATGCATCTCCTCACACTCTAATATAACCTCCGTTACACCCAGTGTTAAATAGAGAGTATCATTTTTGAAACCATTGACACACCAATACTAGTTACTACATACGCACTCACTGATTCCTATGTCTACACACACATTCACTCATACAATCATTCATACATACAATCACTCATCTTTACAACACTATCATATGCACTCATACACCTATACAGACACTCACACTCTGCCACTCATCCATGGAGTTACTCACACACCTAGTCAGTCCTGAAAAGAATCAATCACACTTCCATTTTCTCATCTATACAGTTAAACACAGAACACCTTACATTTTTGAAACATATACTAACACATAGTTACTCTCTTATAGAATCACTGATACAAGTACACATTGATCTGCACAGAGTCACACACCTCCCAGCCAGCCATACACACACTCAGTCTCCCATACAAATACTTGTGCAACCAATCAATAACCCATATAGCTACTTATATAGCTACTGATTAACACGTGCAGCAGCTTGCACAACAACAGACATACTGATGCACACTTTTAGACAGTTTAGTCACTAACCCGTGCATTCAGTAAGACGCATTTAATCACTCACTCATACAGTCAATCACGCACCTACTAAAACCTTTATTCAGACACTTATACATCCACTCATTCTTCAATATGTAAAACATATTTAAACTTTACAGAAACACATAATCACTGGATGTTGTCATCAGTGATGTCACTGACCATGTCATGAATGATGTAATATGTGACATGATCAGCAGTGGATTGCGGGTGCGCGATATATAGTTAGTGCAACTAACTATATATGGAATTTCAATGGTTTTGTGTGAGTAAAATAAGGTTTTTTAAATGCTAATTCCTAACTATATATGGTCTATAACCTATGGTTTTTTCAGTGAATATAATATATATATATATATAACCTACTGGTGGTCGCCAGTAGGTAGTTATAGTTAGTACCTAGTTTCTATTGGAAGAACATTTTTTGTTTTGCTTTGGTATCGTTGATGAATCTTCATGAAATTTTCAAAACTAATTCTTTGTTCATATCAGCTCCTATGTTGAAAGTTTGGGTGTTATCGACAAGCAAAGAACAGCGCACCCACTGGGGGTGAAATCGGTTGTAGTACAGAGTCCAGAAGGCCAGAGTGTTGGCCACCCCCATCCGGGCAGGAACTATTTAATGACGATGTACAACCGCAATGCGCCTCTTTGTTTTGTAAAACCAACGCCGCTGAAGAAGGGATTGCTATTCTCCCAAAAAGCGTCTGGCGTTTAACTTACTTTTGGATCAGCACTCCAGATTGGGAACCTGCTGGCAAGCTGACAACAAATTAGTTAAAGCTATTCTGTTCATGTGGCACCTGTATTTGATGGATATATATATATATATATATATATATATATATATATATATATATATATATATATATATATATATATTTTTTTTATATATATATATATATATATATATATATATATATATATATATATATATATATATATATATATATATATATATATATATATATATATATTACCTACTGGCGATAGCCAGTAGGTATATATAGTTAGGATTTTTTTCCTATGGGATTTTTGAAAATTCTATGTCGAATAACTTTGGCGTTTGAGGACAGAATTGGCTGACATTTTCAGGAAAATGGAACATTTTGTTTCTGAGCAGCCCCTGAAACTTTGGGGGGGTTTCGTCAAGGGGGGGCCGAGAAAAAAAGGGGGGTCCCAAAACGTGTTTTTCCCATGCAATTTTCCATAGGGCGGTTGGCCTCACTTTTAGCCTGAACGGCTGAATGGATTTACACCAAACTTGGCAAAATTGTAGGGACTGGTAGCCCGATGTGCCTTTGCTATGTCTCAAGATATAGGCTCCAGTGGTTTTTACGAAAATTAACTTTGAAAAATATATATTGGGCTACATTGGGCTATATATATGTTGGAGCCCAAATGTAGCCCAATGTAGCCCAATGTAGCCCAATGTAGCCCAATGTAGCCCAAAGATGGCCACCAGAGACAAAAAAACAAATGTAGCCCAAATATCAGCCAGATGTAGCCCAACTATAGCCCAATGACAGAATGTCCCAGAGTGTTCTAAAGAACAACTAGAGTGCTAACAGTCCTACTTATTACAAAGGTATGGCACACCTGAAGCCATCTTGATTGGAATAAAGTGGTAACTCTTAAAACATTTAATTTAAAAAGGAACAAAATGAGGGGGTTCATTTTGCCATAGAAAGTATGATTAGCGAATATATGACGAAATCCCGCATACCATCAGTCCGCAAAAAAAATCCTGCATGTACTATTAGGCCGCAAATTAAAATAACGAAAACTTTTAGAACGAATATGCCTTTAGCATACACTAAACAACTAAACTACCCTAAACCCTAAAACACTACCCCCAGCATGACCCTACACTACACAAACAGTACAACACTACCCTAAACCCTAAAACACTACCCCCAGCATGACCCTACACTACACAAACACTACAACACTACCCTAAACCCTAAAACACTACCCCCAGCATGACCCTACACTACGCAAACACTACAACACTACCCAAAACCCCAAAACACTACCCCCAGCATGACCCTACACTACGCAAACTACCCTAAACCTTAAAATACTACACCCCAGCATGACCCTACACTACGCAAACACTACAACACTACCCAAAACCCTAAAACACTACCCCCAGCATGACCCTACACTACGCAAACACTACAACACTATCCTAAACCCTAAAACACTACGCCCAGCATGACCCTACACTACGCAAACACTACAACACTACCCTAAACCCTAAAACACTAGCCCCAGCATGACCCTACACTACGCAAACACTACAACACAACCCTAAACCCTAAAACACTACCCCCAGCATGACCCTACACTACGCAAACACTACAACACTACCCTAAACCCTAAAACACTACCCCCAGCATGACCCTACACTACGCAAACACTACAACACAACCCTAAACCCTAAAACACTACCCCCAGCATGACCCTACACTAAACAACCACCACAACTCTACACTACACTAACACAACACTACACTACACAACACTACACTACACTACACAATCACTAACCCACGAAAAAATTAACACAAACCCACTTACCTCTCTCGTCATCGTGGTTTTCACAACGCAAATGCATTTACCATACATGCCTTTAAAACGTAATTCTTTGTAAAGGCATGCGCGATAAATGCACATGCGTTTTGAAAAAATGCGGGATAATGGTATGCGAGGTCAATGACCTTGCGGGATAATGGTATGCAGTCTGAAAGTCTGCGGGATAAAAAATGCGGGAAAATGGCTGCAAACCATGATTAGCAGCAGACTTCCCTGGTGAGCACTAGCTTTACTACAGTGATCTAATGAGCAACTAGAGTGCTAACATTCAGAATTTATGGCAAATGTGTGACACATCTGAATGCCTTCTTGATAGAACCAAAGTAAACAAGCATTGAAAATGCAATAGATCTCGCCCTCGTTTAAGTTAATCAATCAATCAATCAATCAGGTCATTTGTAGAGCGCACTACTCACCCGTAGGGTCTCAAGGCGCTGGGAGGGGGGGGGTGCCGCTACTGCTCGAACAGCCAGGTCTTGAGCTTCTTCCTGAAGGAGAGGTGGTCTTGGGTCAGGCGCAGATTGGTCGGAAGTGAGTTCCAGGTCTTGGCGGCCAGGTAGGAGAAGGATCTTCCTCCTGTTGTCGCTCTTCGGATGCGGGGGACGGCGGCGAGGGCGTGGTTGGTTGATCTGAGGAGGCGCTTGGGAGTGTAGAAGTTGATCCGGTTGTTGAGGTAGCTCGGGCCTTGGTCGTGTAGGGCTTTGTGCGCGTGGGTGAGGAGCCGGAAGGTGATTCTCTTGTTGACCGGGAGCCAGTGCAGATCTCTCAGGTGTCCGGAGATGTGGCTGCGTCGGGGGATGTCGAGGATGAGTCTCGCCGAGGCGTTCTGGATCCGCTGGAGTCTCTTCTGGAGTTTGGCAGTGGTTCCGGCGTAGAGGGCGTTGCCGTAGTCCAGTCGGCTGGTGACGAGGGCTTGGGTGACCGTCTTCCTCGTCTCGGTGGGGATCCACCGGAAGATCTTACGTAGCATGCGCAGGATGTTGAAGCATGACGAGGAGACGGCGTTGACTTGTCTGGTCATGGAGAGGGAGGAGTCCAGGATGAAGCCCAGGTTGCGTGCGTGGTCCGTCGGTTTAGGTGCGGTGCCCAGGGCGGGGGGCCACCAGGAGTCGTCCCAGGCGGAGGGCGTGGAGCCCAGGATGAGGACCTCCGTCTTGTCTGAGTTCAGTTTCAGGCGGCTGGTCGTCATCCATTCGGCTACGTCTCTCATCCCTTCGTGCAGGTTGGCTCTGGCGGTGGCGGGGTCGTTGGTCAGGGAGAGGATCAGCTGGGTGTCGTCGGCGTAGGAGATGATGTTCAGGTTGTGTTGGCGTGCGATGGCCGCGAGGGGGCTCATGTAGACGTTGAAGAGGGTTGGGCTCAGCGAGGATCCTTGGGGTACGCCGCAGATGACTTTGGTGGCCTCTGACTTGTACGGTGGTAGGCGGACTCTTTGTGTTCTTCCGTCGAGGAAGGAGGTGATCCAGTCCAGTGCCTTCTCCTGGATTCCGATGTTGCTGAGGCGCTGTACTAGGGTGCGGTGGCAGACAGTGTCGAAAGCCGCGGAGAGGTCCAGGAGGATGAGGGCCGCTGTTTCTCCGTTGTCCATCAGAGTTCGAAGGTCGTCGGTGGCGGCGATGAGGGCGGTCTCGGTGCTGTGGTTCGCTCGGAAGCCGGACTGTGAGGGGTCGAGGGATCCATTCGTCTCGAGGAAGGCGGCCAGCTGTTTGTTGACGGTCTTCTCGATGACTTTGGCCGGGAACGGGAGGAGCGAGATGGGACGGTAGTTCTTGAGGTCGGTGGGGTCTGCTGTGGGTTTCTTGAGGAGAGCGCTGAGTTCGGCGTGCTTCCAGCTCTCAGGGAAGGTGGCGGAGTCGAAGGAGGTGTTGATGATGTCCCGCAGGTGGGGTGCGAGGACAGCGTCGGCTTTGTTGAAGATGTGGTGAGGGCAGGGGTCAGTCGGAGATCCGGAATGGATGGAGTTCATGGTGCGGATGGTGTCTTCGGTGCTGATCGGGGTCCAGGTGCGGAGGGTGGTGGTGGGTGGCGTCGTTGCGGTTGTGGCTTGCGTTGGTTGGTTGTTGAAGCTGTTGTGTATGTCCGTGATCTTGTTGTGGAAGTAGGACGCGAGGGAGTTGCAGAGGTCTTGCGACGGGGTGATGTCGTTGTTTCCGGCGTTGGGGTTGGAGAGCTCTTTCACGATGTTGAAGAGTTCCTTGCAGTTGTGTGCGTTGTTGTCCAGCCGGTCCTTGTATGCATTTTTCTTGGTGGCGCGGATCAGTTGGTGGTGTTTCCGGGTGGCGAGCTTGAGGGTGGTCATGTTGTCCGTCGTTGGTTCCCTTCTCCAGGCTTTCTCGAGGGCTCGACAGTTCTTCTTGGAGCACTTGAGTTCGTCGGTGAACCATGGTGTTTTTCTGCTGCATGATCTGCTGGGCGGGGTCCTCAGAGGGGCGAGTTCGTCCGCGCAGTTGCTGATCCACTTCGTGAGGTTGTCGGCGGCCTGGCTGGGGTTCGCTGAGTTGGCGGGAGGGTGCTGGCTCAGGGAGGCGGTGAGCTGGTCGGCTGTGATCTTGTTCCAGCTTCTTCGAGCAACCTGTTGCTGGAGGTGGTGGATCGTCGTTCTTCTGAAGGTGAAGTGGACGCAGCTGTGGTCCGTCCAGTGGAGTCCTGTTGCGTGGCTGAAGGTGACGTCTTTGCTGGATGAGAAGACGGCGTCGAGTGTGTGTCCGGCGAGGTGGGTGGGGGTGGTCACCAGTTGCTTGAGTCCGAGGTTGTCGAGGTTGTCGAGCAGGGTGATGGTGTTGCGGTCGTTGTTGTTCTCCAGGTGGAAGTTGAGGTCCCCCAGGAGGATGTAGTCGGCGGAGGGGAGAGCGTGCGGGCTGACGAAGTCGGCGATGTCCTCGCTGAATCGTGTGCGTGGTCCCGGGGGTCGGTAGATCAGGGTGCCTCTGAGGGTGGTCTTCGGGTTGGTGTGGATCTGGAAGTGCAGGTGTTCAGCGGTGGTGAGGGTGTCATCGGTGTTGGTAGTGATGCGGATGGTGTCTCTGTGGATGATGGCGATGCCTCCTCCGGTCTGGTTGTCGCGGTCCCTCCGGGTGATCTTGTAGCCCTCTGGGATGGCGATGGCGATGTCAGGGGCTGAGGAGGCGTTCATCCAGGTCTCGGTGATGAAGGCAACGTCGGGGGCGGTGGTGTCGAGGAGGTTCCAGAGTTCTACGGCGTGTCTGTGGACGGAGCGGGTGTTGAGCAGGATACACTTGAGGTGGGTGCTGCTGGAGTTCGGCTTGGCGGGTGCAGGGAAGGTCCGGATGCAGGTGAACTTGCAGGCGAGGCAGCTGAAGGGTCCGTGGGTGTGCTTCGGGGCGGCTCGGTGACATCCTGGGATGTGGCCGGTGTTGAGTGCGATGAGGTCGGCGGCGCTGTAGGTTCGTCGGGTCGGCTTCCGTCGGTGGGGGCCAGGGGTCCTGGCGCTGGTCGCGATCCGGTCACGGACGGGCGCAGACGGGCTTACCTTTGGCGCGCCTTCGGCCATTCTGTTTGTAATGAGGTGGCTTTTTAGCTTTGCTTTTATTAGTGTTTTTAAAACTTTCATGTAAATAACATGCATATGTATGCATATATGTATATGTATGCATGCATTTATATTTATATAGATATGCAGATTATATATGTTTATATATGTATATTACCTACTGGCGATAGCCAGTGGGTATATATAGTTAGGATTTTTTCTCTATGGGATTTCTGAAAATTCTATGTCTAATAACTTTGGCGTTTGTGGACGGAATTGGCTGAAATTTTCAGGAAAATGGCACATTTTGTTTCTGAGCAGCCCCTGAAAATTCGGGGGGGTTTCGTCAAGGGCGGGCCGAGAAAAAAGGGGGGTCCCAAAACGCGTTTTTCCCATTCATTTTTCCATAGGGCGGTTGGACTCACTTTTAGCTCGAACGGCTGAAAAGATTTACATGAAACTTGGCAAAATTGTAGATATGGTTTGCCCCTAAACACAAAAGAGGGTAATATTAGGGAAATATTTAATGACCTAGCATAGCTGCGATCCCTACATGTAATACAAAAACTTTACACAGACAATGGGTCAGGGTTACTGGAAGCTAACTCATAAACTGTACATTGATTGGGATACAATCTAGGAATCCATGGTTTTCGTAGTGAAAAAAGTGTATTCCCATCAGATACCCATCCTGTTCCGCCCTACATCATTTGGGATCCTTCACCCGAAGGAAGTGGAAACTTGTCCACTGTAGATTAGGTAGATTGTAGCCCAATCTTTTTTGAGGATACTAAGATATGATGGTTGGAAAAATGGTAACAGGTGGTAAATGACTAGCAGTGCAAAGAAAAAGTGACAAGTTCAAAGGAACTATGTGAGGTAAGTTAATATTGGGTTGTGGGAATGGAAAAAAACTTTTAATGGGATCCTAACCACACCCAAGGAAATAAAAACAGTGCAAAGTAGTGTAACAAATGACTACTTAGATGTTAAGAGGTCGACATGTTTCTGCAGTGTAATAGGGTCAAATGATCCCTGTCTGCTTCTTCAGGACCTTATTAATAAATGCTACTGCTTATGTGCTAAACAACGATTTATAAATAAAATTCATATCACCTGAGATCGCCCATGGAGATGATCCAGTTGGTCATGTGAACATGTGAAACAAAGGCACACAAATACACATATACAGTTAATATCGATAGCTTCAAAGAAAAATACACATTTGTGTAAAATAATTTTGTCAAGGAATATTGATCAATAGTTGCTAAAAGGTCAACTTAATTGCTACAGAGCAAATATGAATAGAAAGCCAGGGTAACACTTTACCCACTCACCCATTGTTTGGGGAATGAACTTTCCACCTCACCCGGCTACAGCTCAGGTATAAATGGAGCACCGCTCTATAGAGTAAAACAGGAAAAATAATACAGAAAGAGGAAAAACCAAAGAGAAAAACAACTAGACTTGATTTGTTATCATCCTTGCCTGATCGGCACTGCTTAAAAGGCAAACATTAGTGTATGTAAAGGATGTTTTATACACATCTCGCAAAGACTCATTTGTCTTACAATTATTCATGTTAATATGCGCTGAAAACAAACGCGCTAAGCTGACATATGAGCGGAAAAACCTCACTGCGAATGTCAACGTAGGCTGCCCGCTAAGTAGAGAGAGTGCCGCTGGCATCTAGGCGGAATTGCCCCACCACGAATGTCAACTAGGTTAACCGCTAAGTGGAGAGAGCAACGTTGGTCCACCGACAAAAAGTTCGGCAAGCCTGGCGGAAAAGCAAAGCCCCCGTCTCGTTAGCATTGCTATAGCGGTGGTTGAAAGTCAAGCGGGAAAGCAAACCAGATTTCTAAGCACTATCCCCATGTCGTAAGCTTACCTGTCCGTCGGTACTCCTGACATCCGTCTAGGCTGTCAAGTGGGAGGTACCCGAACGGACAGGTAGCGGGGTATTATGACGTGTCTTCGCGCGCCACTGTATAGTCAGGTGACCGCTAATCGTGTTGGATTGCTGGGTAATGTAGTCTATCTTGGAAGACACTAAGGAAAGACTAAACAAGTCTTTCGTTCGTTCGACTGTTATAACCATCGGACTCACGCTAAGAAAGTGAAGCCACAATTCACGTCATCCAATATGAAATTATTAACAGCGCTAACTTCGAACTGGATTTGCATACGTCCTGTGATAGGGCGTGGTACATCTCGCCCAAGGCTCATGGGAGATGTAGTTTTGATATGCAGAAGTATGGCGCGAAGTATTGCAAGTTTGCAATAATAAAAGTGACAACAAACTATCTTGTTTGTCAGCGTGGACATATATTCTGTAATGACTATGATCATTTATCGCATGCATATTTTATTAAAAATCATTTGATAAAGATGATGATTGGTAGGAAAGCCTGCATCCTCACTGGCTAGCCATTGCCATAACGTGCAGATCGTTATAGGTGTAATAAAAAACTATTCAAGTAAATGAGGAAACATTTCTCAACGATATGGGTCATCATATTCTGATTGAGGCATAAACTGGACCGGCATACAAAGTAGATTTTACCTCATTTCTAGGCCACTGTGCAATTCATCACGCGTAGTCTGATTTATGTGCCCTAAGTTATTGAGGATAATCTGCAATACCAGGTCTAGATACGATCCCTTGTAGAAGCAATCAACACGTTGGGGAGTTTATAGCGACATCCAAGGGATATCTTCATTCAATCCCACTTTATCTGTTCGAAGTCTATACACCCATTTCTGTTCTCTTCTGTGTAGGAAGGTGCTGATATTGGAGGTGTATTGGGGTATGACTGGTTGTTCCAACACTGTCCAGCGTAGGTCGGTTGGAGAGTGTTGGGCTGATAAGAAATGATTAGTTAATCTAGTGGCCTGCTTGTTGCAACGTATCGAGCTCTTATGCTCTGATATTCTTATCTTTATTTTTCTCGTGGTCATGCCCACATACCTCTTATCACAAGGGCACGTGATGAGGTAGATTAGGTTTGAACTATTACAATTCGTAAACCTTCGTTGCTCCCATGGTCGTTCAGTTCCAATGTTGATCATGGTAGATTTAGAGGTCTGGGGGCACGCAGCACATTGTCCACACGGGTGCTGGCCGGTGACTGCAGGCATGTCCCAGAGGGTTCCAACTGCTCTCGGAGTGTCCATCTTTGGTCTGGTGTGGACCAGTTTATCTTTTAGATTTTGACCTCTCTTAAAAGCAAAGAGAGGGACTGGCAGAGTGTCCTTACCAGTATTGAGAATTCCCCAGTGTTTTTTGATAATTTTAGAAATCTGATTAGAGGATGTGCCAAACGTTGTCACACATGTCATCCGTGTAGATTTTTCTTTGGGAGGTAATGTTTCAAGCAAGCTGGCTCTGTTGTTATTTGCCGCTCGTTTTTTAGACTGATAAACCAATTTATTGGGGTAATCCTTCTCCAATAGGTCTCGTGTCAGGTTCTTTGCATGTATTCCAAAGGACGACTTGGTCGTACAATTCCTTTGTATGCGCAGAAATTGCCCATAGGGCAAATTATCCCTTAGAGATTTTGGATGGCAACTGTGGTAGTTGAGCAATGAATTCCTGGCCATCGGCTTATGAAAAAGCTCTGAAGTCAAGCCTTGAGGTGTGCCGTGGATCAATAAGTCCAGAAATGCCAATTTATTAGCATCGTGTTCCATGGTGAATTTCAAGAACCGATTTCGTTGGTTTAACCACTCATGGAACTCCTTGAGTTGAGATACATTTCCACGCCATACGACGAAAATATCGTCTATATAGCGTTTCCACGCTCGCAGACACTCAAGATGGGGGTTAGTGTCTGCGAGCACGTGCTCCTGTTCGAAATGATGCACGTAAAGATTCGCGAGGCTGGGGGCAAAAACGCTGCCCATACTGGTCCCGCTGATCTGTAAGTATAATGACTCTTCAAAGGCAAAAAAAAATTCTGTCATGGCCAATGTTGCTAGCGTCATGATGAACCTGACTGGAGTTATAGAGTTCAGCTCTCTTGCAAATAGTAACTCCTCAATCACTTGTAGTGTCTCAGTTTGTGGTATTGATGTATATAGACTTTCCACATCGAATGACACCAAGATGTCGGTCTGGATGTCATAATCGATTTCCGGTAAAAGTCTAAGGACATCTTTTGTGTCCTTCAAAAACGTAGGCATTTCTTGTACCATCGGTTGTAAAAAAACATCGACAAAAGTCGATAAAGGCTCCAGCAATGATCCTATCCCCGATATTATGGGGCGCCCAGGTGCTGGGCGCTGAACCTTATGTATTTTGGGTAGTTGGTAAAAATAGGGGGTGACAGGATTAGAGTTGTTATTTTAGATGTCGAAACTTACCGCAATGAGTGCTTAAGGCAACTCAATGACGGTAAATCTTACAAAAAACTTACAGAAGATCCAACTGCAAGACTAACTAACATCATCGGGCATGTAGTCGAGGAAGCTCTCGCTGAGGGATGGATTACTCCGAAAGAAGGACAATACCTTCGTACCTCCAATCCTGTCACCCCCTATTTTTACCAAAGACCCATAATCTGAGACACTACAGCAATGACATTTCCAGGCTTCTTTATTACTGCCAACGCGTTTCGAAGCTCCAGCTTCTTCTTCTTGGGCAGCTGGTGAAAGCTGTTTAAAAAAGAAATGTGGCATGGGACCTACTAAGGGGAAAACGAACTTCCATGAGGGACTGTAAATCCCAGCATGCATCTCGAAAATTAGCGCAACAAAGCGTGGCTCACTGGGGGCTAATCTACATAAAGGAAGCATGCAGGCTTGGAGAATCTATGCCGCATTTCACCAGCTGCCCAAGAAGAAGAAGCTGGAGCTTCGAAACGCGTTGGCAGTAATAAAGAAGCCTGGAAATGTCATTGCTGGTCTTCGTGTGTTTAATTGAACCGCAAGGCTCACGTCAGCTGTGAGTGCATACTTCAAGCTTTCGGGCCTTTGTTTGCAATGAATATACACGGCTGCCCTGCCGTGGAAGTGTGCACCATTTCGAAAGGAAATATGAAAAGCTGTGCGGAAATGGAATCCTACCAACACTGCAGACAGCACAGTTGATGACGAAAATATGGACCTGGCTGACATGAAAGGGGCCTACTAAAGGTATTTTAATGTACAAGAAAGCTGTTTAAAAAAGAAATGTGGCATGGGACCTACTAAGGGGAAAACGAACTTCCATGAGGGACTGTAAATCCCAGCATGCATCTCGAAAATTAGCGCAAGAAAGCGTGGCTCACTGGGGGCTAATCTACATAAAGGAAGCATGCAGGCTTGGAGAATCTATGCCGCATTTCACCAGCTGCCCAAGAAGAAGAAGCTGGAGCTTCGAAACGCGTTGGCAGTAATAAAGAAGCCTGGAAATGTCATTGCTGGTCTTCGTGTGTTTAATTGAACCGCAAGGCTCACGTCAGCTGTGAGTGCATACTTCAAGCTTTCGGGCCTTTGTTTGCAATATATATATATATATATATATATATATATATATATATATATATATATATTACCTACTGGCGGTCGCCAGTAGGTATATATAGTTAGGATTTTTTCTCTATGGGATTTTTGAAAATTCTATGTCTAATAACTTTGGCGTTTGTGGACGGAATTGGCTGAAATTTTCAGGAAAATGGCACATTTTGTTTCTGAGCAGCCCTTGAAAATTTGGGGGGGGTTCGTCAAGGGGGGGCCGAGAAAAAAGGGGGGTCCCAAAACGTGTTTTTAACATTGAGTTTTCCATAGGGCGGTTGGCCTCACTTTTAGCCCGAACGGCTGAATGGATTTGCACGAAACTTGGCAAAATTGTAGGGACTGGTAGCCCGATGTGCCTTTTGTAGGTTTCAATATATGTGCTCCAGTGGATTTTGAGAAATTAACGTTTAAAAAAAGATATATATCTGTAACAGCGGACCGGGCAGCGGCCCAGGACGCGTACTTTTCGCGCAACGGAGCTTTGTGAAGCGAAGCTGATTGGTTCTCTGGCGTCTGTCAACATTCCAAACAGTCCGTAGCGGCCGCCATCTTGTCTCTCGGTAGGATCGAGAGACAAGAGGAGGCCAAAGCGAAGGGGCAAATGACCATAAGGGGGCATAGTAGATCCTCGCTGACCCCCTAGGTTTGATGTGGACGTTTTAAAAGGGCCCCGCGGGGCAAAAAAAAAAAATAATAATAATAATCGAACGGCTGAATGGATTTGCACGAAACTTGGTAAAATATTAGGGACTGGTAGCCCGATGTGCCTTTGCTAGGTCTCAATATATGTGCTCCAGTGGATTTTGAGAAATTAACGTTCAAAAAAAGATATATATCTGTAACAGCGCTCCGCTTCGCGTACTTTTCGCGTTACGGAGCTTTGCGAAGCTGATTGGTTCTCCGGCGTCTGTCAACATTCCAAACAGTCCGTAGCGGCCGCCATCTTGTCTCTCGGTAGGATTGAGAGACAAGAGGAGGTCAAAGCGAAGGGGGAAATGACCATAAGGGGGCATAGTAGATCCTTCCTGACCTCTTAGGTTTGATGTACCATTTTGCCAAGTTTGGTGTAATTCCGTTCAGCCATTCAGGCTGTAGACGTATGTAAATGTCCTATGGAAAATTGCATGGGGAAAACACATTTGAAAGTGTTGAAATTTAGAACCAATTAAAATGTTACTTTGGTTTGTATTTGTGTGTGATGAAAGTTAATTGGTTATGTATATATGTCAAATGAGAGGAAACCACAGCCATTTTGTGATACTACTGTCTGAGGTACATTTGTGAGGAATTTTTGGTGGTGAATTTCTGGTGTTTGATTTACACAGTACTAACACTTTTCCTACTTTTAAAAAGGTGAGTTGTTAATTTGTAAGGGGAACTATGTTGTACACTTGAAGATAATTTGAAAAATGTTTTCTGTTATTTATTTGCAGTCCTTCTGTTATACTAAATACTTGATAACGTTAGTTTTATATTATGTATTACTAAAAACGATAAATGAAAGTGATTATTTTTTTCTGCAATTTACAGCAAGCAATTTCAAAATAAAATGGCTCACAATGAAGAGACCGTGGCAATTTCTTTTGAATTGTCCACTACATTGATTGAAATTGAGAGCACCAATAATGAAATATTGTCACAAGGAGGACATGACTTGTATGATTCCATTAGATTGATTGAAATGGACAGCACCAAGAATGAAATATTGTCACAAGGAGATGACTTGAATGATTCCACTACGTTGATTGAAATTGAGAGCAGCAATAATGAAATATTGTCACAAGGAGGAGATGACTTGTATGATTCCATTAGATTGATTGAAATGGACAGCACCAATAATGAAATATTGTCACAAGGAGGAGATGACTTGAATGATTCCACTACATTGATTGAAATTGAGAGCACCAATAATGAAATATTGTCACGAGGAGATGACTTGAATGATTCCACTACATTGATTGAAATTGACAGCACCAATAATGAAATATTGTCAGAAGGAGGAGATGACTTGAATGATTTTTTTGATCAATCTCTTGATGGCGAATTTATCGAGTGTTTGGAGACCATAGAGTTACAAGAATCATTATTGAAGACTTTTCATGAGGACATTGCTGATGAGGACATGTTACTAGTTCTTTCAAATTTAGAAAATTCTGAAGAATAAATGTATATTTAGAAATCAAAAATTGTTTGAGACATTATTCATTTTTATTTTTAATTTATGAGGTTGTAGCGAAGTGATTGTAGTATAAAATGAGACTTATAGTATAGAGTGCAACATTTTTATGTTACATGGTAAGTTTACTCATATTTACTTCCCTTCTGCCACTATATTATCTCCAATGTGTATTTGACATCTCTTCTTCATCTCCGGCCTCCTTTCTCTCACTGTGTGTCTCCGATGCATCTTATCGCTGCTATTTTGTGTAATTACAGAAGAGAGTAAAATAAAATAGTTCGGAACGTGAAAAGGGGGCAAAGTAGAGTACTCCTCACCCCCTAGGCCTTTTTAGGCGGTCCCAAAAGGATCAGTTTCTGCTTTCCTGAGAGATTATGGTATGAGTTCCATATACCACAATAACTTGCATTACAACATGCAAGATATCTATCTCCTATTACCAACTTTTGGAGATATTCGCGCTAAGCGCGAATATCTCCAAAAAGTAACACCTGCCCTGAGCAGTTCTTAGCCATGTTATCCAATGGGAGGTGGATAACATGGCTAAGAGCATTAGCTCGGTAATGTATGAATATCGCTGAGTTTTTAGCGATATTCATGCATTGCGGCCGTTTATTATCGCATTTGTGATAAACCTTGATAATAGCAAGGTTTATCTTCGATAATTTCTGATGATGCTTAGCGGTAAAAAATTCGTTGGTAAGCATCGTTAGCGATAAATATCGCTTAACTTTGGTAATATGCCCCAACGTCTGTTAACGTTCGATTCGAAGGAAATGAGGAAGTGTTGAAAAACATTGTCTGCGCCATCTTGCCTTTTTTGAAATGCCACACTTTTGTCGTGCACGGCAGCCATTTTAGATGTCTTGACCAGACCCACTCTCTGCACGCTGTCGATTCGTAGCATGGCTCCTCACCCTCGCAAGCATCTTCCCCAGGCACTGGTCACCCCCGCTCTCTGTCTTATGCATGGGCAATAAACCTCCCCCCATCTGCGCTGCTCTTCCCTGAGAATCACACTGTGCCCGCCCGACACCTCCCTTTCGCCCTATTCACTACCGCACCCTCTGACACTCCTCTTCCTCTGTGTCCGATTGTCCAGGCTATCAGCTAGCCCTGCAGATGTAGTTTATGGCCCCAGCTGTAAAGAATCACCCCTCTTCAAAGGAGTTATAGTAGATCAAGGCCCACACCCGATGAGATCCGTCACACCACACGTGTTCCTACTATCTGAAAACTATCCTGTATTGTGATTGGGGAGGGGACAGAGCCTGAAGCGGAAGATTCCAGGAATGACTCTTTGTACATCAAAGTTTTTACAATTATGTGTCACATTAAAAATATATAGCACTCCAACAAAGTAGTAGGAATATAAAACTTTAATAACATATAAATATATACAACAAAACAAAAACAGTAAAAACATTTAAACAACGAAGAGACCGTGGCAATTTCTTTTGAATTATCCAATAGATTTATTGAAATTGACAGCACCAATAATGAAATATTGTTGTCAGTAGCGGTCTGTTGTGCGAATAGTTCCAAGGCAGCAGAACGCGCTGAAATCTAGATGGCACGAAAGTGATGTCTAGCAAGTTGCCGCCCAGCAAATAACGGCGTGGGGCGCCGCGGGGGTGAGTGAGTCCAGTAGGCACCACAGCTATTCTTAGCGGCATTGCAGAATTACTGCTGGGGACAATGCCTGTGCTGTAGCAGGGTCACAGCAGAAACAAAAAGGATTCTGTTGAAGATGTTGTTGGTTTTCAATTTGAAAACAGTTCTGGTGTCAACTGCTATGCTATTGTAGTGGTTAATGTTTTGTTTTCTCTAGAAAATGTAAAAGAGGGGGAGGCAGTCCAAAGTTCCGTTAAAAGGGCAAAGGAAAGGATCGGTGGTTTGAACTATCAGTCAAAAAGGGGAGGGGGTGCAACAATTTTTCCTACCGGGTCACACTGTGCTTTCACCGGAAGTGAGGTCTGCAGGATTCTAGTAATTCAAAGTGAGGCTGGCGCCGACGTCCCGCGGATACAGTTTCGTCACTCCACGGGTGATCATGGCAGTCATTCCCCATCGGGGGTCGGAGACTCCCGCGGCTCCTCTAGAATCTTCAAGGTCGTGGAGGACTACGGTGGTGGAGTCAACCAGTGACCGGGCCATTTCTTTATGCTGGGCCCGCTCTTGCCAGGTCGACCGCCATTTTGAGAGTTCGGTAGCTACTGGCGATCGCGGGGTCAAATGAGCGGACGGGCTCCACCCTGCCGGGCGAGACGTTGCAGCATAGCCACAGTGGAAGAACCCTTTTCCGGGCGCCTGGAGCGCTGAGGGTGCAGCTGGGAAGCCTCCACCTGGGGAGGCGGGAGAGGCCTGTTCGCACCGTCTCTCCCTCCCAGTGCACCCCACGGCGTCTCGCTTGAGATTTGTTATGGCCGGACCAGGCGATGAGGACGAGGGGGGGGGGGGTCGGAGGCATGTGCAAGACATCCCCCCCCCAGTGTTGTCGCAGCCATTTTTCAAGAAAGAAGAAGTGTCCCGTCCGTCTTCGGGCCGGGCTTCCGGTAGATGTCGGCGGACGCCCCTGGCTCTGGCCCCATTAACGGGTTTCTTGGTTTATTGGCTGCAGCCGGATCCCGTCGGCCTCGGCCCCCCGACCGTTGGTGGCCGGACCGGAAGAGCATGTGGCGGGATTACCTGCAACTCTCAAGGGCCACCGCGGCCGGACTGGGAGAGAGAGGGGAGGGTCGAGGAGACATTCCCCCCCCCCTGCAACTGTTCAGCGTTGTAAAGGCAATCCCCTGGCCGGGTCCCGCTGGTCTCGGCCTCTCCTCCGGCTACACCCTACGTTAGGATCTCCTGGCCGAGGCGTGGCAGCAGGACCTGCTTTATATGGGCTGCTCCCGGCTGGGCGTAGCCGGAACCCTGCCCCACCTTGGAAGTTTCCAGAGTGGGGGCGGATGTTCTACTGACTTGCATTTTCCCTAGTCTATCGATTTTTTGGGCGTGGCAGGCGGTGGGACAGCGAGGGGTGATTTGGTTTCTCTTACTGTTTTTCTGGTCTCTCACCACTGGCATATTTCTAACGTTTTCTTGTTTCTAGGACATTAATAGGTTTTATCATTACGTTATGTTATCGTTTCTTTGTTCGTTGTTTAATAAAAGTTCATGTTCATCAGTGGCCTACTGATTTTCGATTTCCTATTCTTTTCTTTCCAGGTTGTTTCATGCTAAAGTTTCTGTTAACAGGATACAGTGATCACTTCGTTATTATTGCATATGTCTTTTTCACTAGGGGTGCTCTCTGGTCGGGCCAGATGACGTATGTCTAGTAAATGGTCCGGGTGAAACAGGTGCATCAATCAGTGGGGAGTAGATAGGCATGACAGATTACAACGGGGGAGAAAGGTCCGCATTACGTACCCTTTCACTACTTGCAAAGATTTTCCTACGTTTATTTGCAAACAGGGAATACCTCCAAAAAGAACTAATTCCCAAACAGTCAATGTTCGGACAATCAATCAATCAATGAGGAATGAAATAGGTACGACGTGTTAAAGGCTTGCGTTACCTACCCTTCACTATCTGCAAAGGGAGAGAGAATATTCCTATTCTTCCTCGTTTGCAGGCAGAGAAGATCCTTAAGAGAACCAACTTCGAACAATTCAATGCTCGATTCAAACAATCAACAAGGGGTACTGTGAACACAAATGAACGCCGCTTATGTACATACGCATTGCTATTTTCAACAGGTTGTTCCTAATGTTTCTATTTTAGCGAGGTCAAAAAGAGATCCCATTAGTGGCCTACTGATTTTGCTCGATTCCTTTTGTTTTTTTACACGGTTTTTCGCTATCTGCAAAGACTAAACAGAGTATTTTGACTCTGTGCTTGTTTGTAAATAGAGAATGAACCAAAGAGAACAATCAATCAAATGGAGAGAGAAGCAGGCACGACGGATTACAAAGGGGGCAAAGGGCTGCGTTAACTACCCTTCACTATCTGCAAAGAGAGAGTACTCCTAATAGAAATGAGGGGTGGGGGGTAGCATTCAAAGCAGATCAGTGTGCATAAACACGAAAATGTTTTTACTTACCACGTACTTGACATTCGACAGCTTATGATATTTGCTATTAAAAAACCATTGAAATTCACTGAAAAAACCATAGGTTATAGACCATATATAGTTAGGAATTAGCATTTACAAAACCTTGAAAATTCACTGAAAAAACCATAGGTTATAGACCATATATAGTTAGGAATTAGCATTTAAAAAACCTTATTTTACTCACACAAAACCATTGAAATTCCATATATAGTTAGTTGCACTAACTATATATCGCGCACCCGCAATCCACTGCTGATGATGTCACATATTACATCATTCATGACATGGTCAGTGACATCACTGATGACATCACTGATGACATCTCAAATGACATCACTGATGATATCTCATTTGACATCAATGGTCACATCAATGATGATATCATTAATGTGACAATACAATGCATCTCCTCACACTTTAATATAACCTCTGTTACACCCAGTGTTAAATACAGAGTATAATTTTTGAAACCATTGACACACCAATACTAGTTACTACATACGCACTCACTGATTCCTACGTCTACACACACATTCACTCATTCACCCATACAATCATTCATACATACAATCACTCATCTTTACAACACTATCATATGCACTCATACACCTATACAGACACTCACACTCTGCCACTCATCCATGGAGTTACTCACACACCTAGTCAGTCCTGTAAAGAATCAATCACAGTTCCATTTTCTAATCTACACAGTTAAACATAGAGTACCTTACATTTTAAAACATATACTAACACATACTTACTCTCTTATAGAATCACTGATACAAGTACACATTGATCTGCACAGAGTCACACACCTCCCAGCCAGCCATACACACACTCAGTCTCCCATACAAATACTTGTGCAACCAATCAATAACCCATATAGCTACTTATATAGCTACTGATCAACACATGCAGCAGCTTGCACAACAACAGACATGCTGATGCACACTTTCAGACAGTTTAGTCACTAACCCGTGCATTTAGTAAGACGCATTTAATCACTCACTCATACAGTCAATCACGCACCTACTAAAACCTTCATTCAGACACTTATACATCCACTCATTCTTCAATATGTAAAACATATTTAAACTTTACAGAAACACATAATCACTGGATGTTGTCATCAGTGATGTCATTTGAGATGTCATCAGTGATGTCATCAGTGATGTCATTTGAGATGTCATCAGTGATGTCATCAGTGATGTCACTGACCATGTCATGAATGATGTAATATGTGACATCATCAGCAGTGGATTGCGGGTGCGCGATATATAGTTAGTGCAACTAACTATATATGGAATTTCAATGGTTTTGTGTGAGTAAAATAAGGTTTTTTAAATGCTAATTCCTAACTATATATGGTCTATAACCTATGGTTTTTTCAGTGAATTTTCAAGGTTTTGTAAATGCTAATTCCTAACTATATATGGTCTATAACCTATGGTTTTTTCAGTGAATATATATATATATATATATATATATATATATATATATATATATATATATATATATTCTACTGGTGGTCGCCAGTAGGTAGTTATAGTCAAGACCTAGTTTCCATTGGAAAAACATTTTTTGTTTTGCTTATAACTTTGGTATCGTTTGATGAATCTTCATGAAATTTTCAAAACTAATTCTTTGTTCATATCAGCTCCTATGTTGAAAGTTTGGGGGCCACCATTTTGTGATTCCGTTGAAGTGAGTAAGGGGAAAAAAGGACAAAAAAAGTAGGAAAGAGGAGGGTAGGAGCGCTGTGAGCTCTGTAGGGTGGTTAGAGTGTGCTATAGAGGGAGTGTGAAGTGAAGTATTTACCCTTACCGGTGTGAAAGTGCTGTTTTGCCCAGAGTGAGATTGTGGTGAGGTGAGGTGCTGGTAAACTCGGGGATGAAAGTGTGCGCCTAAACCGTGAGTTGAATGCTGTAAACTGATGTGCTGTGGGAGCTGTAGCAGACTGGCTGAAGCAAAGTATTAACGCCTACCAGTGTGAAAGTGCTGTTTTGCCTAGAGTGGGACGATGCTGAGTTGAGGTACTGGTAAACTCGGGGATGAAAGCGTGGGTTCTTAAAATGTGAGCTGAGTGCTGTAAACTGATGTGCTGTGGGCGCTGTAGCATACTGGCCCAAGACAAGTATTTTCCCCTACCGGTGTGAAAGTGCTGTTTTGCCCACTGTGAGATGGTGCTGAGGTGAGGTGCCAGTACACTCTGGGATGAAAGCGTGCATCTAAATCGTGAGTTGAGTGCTGGAAATTGATTGCTGTGGGCGCTGTAGCATACTGGCTGCTTTAGCATAGGTGTGCAGGTGGTGTGAGTATGCATTTAGAGTATAGCGGGTGTGGGAAGCAAACTACTCACTGGTATTGGTCTGAAGACTCGGGACGAATCTTCATGAAATTTTCAAAACGTATTCTTTGTTCATATCAGCTCCTATGTTACATTTTTTTAAGGAAAAGTAAAAAATGATGAGAAAAATCCATCCAAGAATAACGTGAGTTTCTTACAAGTCTTGGAGATTGCATGCAGAAGTTCTTCAGCGGCTTGAGATGTGTAATGTTCCAAAAGGCTATTGTTGTCATCATGTGAGAAAAGCAAAGCGATCCAATTCATGTCCTCGAAGGGACAGTAAAGTTCCTCGAATGTTGGAGCGGCAATTTGAATGGCAGGCAATCTGCGATGTTGTGAAATGTTGCACGTTGCAGGAGATCTTTCGCGGCTGCGCAGAAATCCCATTCCGCCACAATACCATTTTACATTGCATTCGCCATTCCTCCACTGCCAGAACAATCACGTTCATGGTTTTCAAGATACTGCATTACCTGCTGGATATCGGGAGCGATTGTTGGGATGTTGGTAAGGCATACATCCATTTGCCAGTCGAATGGGCAAGTTTTGCAATCAAAAGATGGTTGCACGCATATTGCATATGTGTAAATAAATGGGTTATGTTGTAGCTGGTTCCAATAATTGATAGAGGCAGGTAGCCAAAAAGTTTTTCCATTGATGTAGCTTGGTGTAGAGGCGTATTCTGTCGGACATAGTTGTTACCACAGAGAACTAAGCCATTTTCTACAAGCAGAATTAGTAGTAGGATGGCTGCAAACAGAGCGAGAATTATGGGCACTGTTCCTGTTATTCCAGAAATGATCGAATTTTTGAAGTCTGGTATTAAAAGAAAAACAGTTTGAAAGAGTGGTAGAAGGCCGTAGGAGACCGTGTTAAAAAAGTGTGCCAGACCTTGAGTGTGAGATGTGTTGAAAATTGACGCAACCATGATAGTACAGTTAGTAGGGAAGATTAAGGAAACGTGGCTCGTACATACCTCCTCCCCCCAAATGTTTAGGGTAGTGGGCTGGCTCGGTGTATGTAAGGCTAGCTTAGGGGTATGAATAAAAGGCACGTTTCTCTGGGTGTGGTTCTCTTCCGACTTGGCGAACGTGTCTGATCGATCTACACAGCTTACACCGCCACGAGGTGGGCCGAGGTCTGCGAGCTCGGGAGGCTGCTTAGATTAACGCTGGCTACCAAGACACAGGCACACAGTGCCCAGCCTGAGGCCCAGGAGCGTGGAGTGCTCTGCATACTACTAACACGGTAGTCCAACAGGTACCAACAGTGGAACGGTGTTTTGGTACCATAGTGGGCGATGCTAGAACTGTATCTGAGCGTGGAGTTGAAGGTACTCCCTTCGACCAGGTGCAACCAACTCTAGGTCCCAACAGTGGAACGGTGTCTTGGTCCCACAATGGAAGATGTCTGATATTACCAGTTGCTTGGTTTTCACAGAACTGCCCCTGTTGTGGTGCATCAGACTGTGCTTGCGTAGGTAACTGTTGCACATGATTATTGTGCTTGGTTGACACCAGTCGGTGCAGTACACCGCGGTACAGCAGGTCCGAACAGTGAAACGGTGTCTTGACTCTATGATTGAGGATGTCAGAAATTAAAGTCTCTGTTGATTTCTGTGTACCCCCTCTGATCGGGTGCAACGAACTTTAGGTTCCAACAGTGGAGCGGTATCTTGATCCCACGATGGACGATATCCGATATTATCTGCAGCTTGGTTTTGATAGAACTACCTCCGTTGAGGTTGATCACATTCTGTGATTCCATAGCTAACTGCTGCACGTGATTATTGGGCTTGATTGAGTGTAGTCGTTGGAGCACTCTACGGTACAGCAGGTCCGAACAGTGGACAATGGACAATGTTAGAACTGCATCTGAGAATGGAGATGAAGGTACTTCCTTCCACCAGGTGCAACCAACTCTAGGTCCCAACAGTGTAACGGTGTCTTGATCCCACAATGGACAATGTTAGAACTGCATCTGAGAGTGTAGATGAAGGTACTCCCTTTGACCAGGTGCAACCAACTCCAGGTCCCAACAGTGGAAGATGTCCGATACTACCTTCTGCTTGGTTTTCACAGAACTGCCTCCATTGAGGCGCATCAGTCTCTGTGCTTGTGTAGCTAACTGCTGCACATGATGATTGTGCTTGGTTGACACCAGTTGGTGGAGTACACCGCGGTACAGCAGGTCCGAACAGTGAAACGGGGTCTTGATTTTATGATTGAGGATGTCATAAGTTAAAGTCTGTGTGGATTTCTGTGTACCCTCTCCGATCAGGTGCAACCAACTCTGTGCTTTAGAAACCAACGGCATGTGGCTGTGAGGTGTTAATGACCAGTGGCTCTGGCTTACACTGCGGTTATCAGGGTTCACAATTTAGATTGAGTGGTGATTGTTAAATTACAGAATCCAGTAGTCAAGTAAGTACAACGTCTATTGAAATATACACAATATTGTTTTAGTATACTTGCTTGAAGAACTTTTTTTAGATGAGTTATAGGTTTAGTAAAGTGACCATATTCATTTTGCATATCAAAAGTACAGTGAATAGTATAGACTATGGACAGATGAAATCGCAATTCGAATTGTTTTGATTTATTTATTGCAGAATGTTCTGTAATTTATTTTGTTGTATTTTGTGAAGAGGCAGTGAGAAAGAGTATTCATGGTTGTGTGTGTGAGTACTGCCTTCAATAACAATGCAGACAGTAGTGTTCACAATTCAGATCGAGTCGCTATTGTAGATGACGCAGTCCTGTAAGAAAAGACATTGCTATTGTTTGCTCTTTCTGCACCACTCATAGGCATCATTGCAGGCTCCGCACACAGTCTTTGTGGCTTCACGCATTGAAAACTGTGGCGCTCAAGTCATTGCCACTATGAGCGGTCTCTCTGGCCAACACTGCTGACAGCAGTGTTCACATTTGAGATTGAGTTGGTATTGTAGATGATGCAGTCCAGTAGGAAAAGCCATTGCTCCAGTGCGCTCTGTTCGCATGACGCATACGCATCATTTCAGGATACACACACGTTATTTGTTTGCTTTGCGTATGACAAACTGGGCAGCTTAAGTAAATGCCACGTGGCTGTGGGCCCTTGCTGAACGCTCTCTCTGGCCTATAATGCAGACTTCAGTGTTCACATTTGACATTGAGTCGCTATTGTAGAAAACGCAGTCCTGTAGGGAAAGACATTGCTTCAGTGTGCTCTGTCTGCACCACTCATATTCATCATTGCAGGCTCCGCCCATGTTTTTTTTTGCTTCACATATTGCAAACTGTAGAGCTCAAGTCAATGCCACGTGGCTGTTGGCCCTTGCTGACCGTTCTCTCTCGCCTACACTGCAGACAGCATTGTTCATATTTGAGATGGAGTTGCTATTGTAGATGAGGTAGTCCTGTAGGAAAAGACATTGCTCCAGGGCATACTGTCTGCACCATGCATACAAATAATTGCAGGCTCCGCTCACGCTTTTTTGTTGCTTTGCTTACGACAAACTGGAAAGCTCAAGTCACCTTACGTAGCTGTGGGTCCTTGCTGACTGCTCTCTTTGGCCTACACTGCAGAGAGCAGTGTTCACAATTCAGATTGAGTCGCTATTGCAGATGATGCAGAGTTGATGGCAAAAGATATTGCTCCTAGTACGGCCCGTCTGCAGCACACATAATCGATGACTGTGCACATGCTGAATGCTTTTGATGTGGCTATGTAAGTGCACTAGAACTAATGGAGTGTTTTTGATATAATCTTTTTGCGTAATATTCCAGATCTGTTAGTTGTGTCTCAGTATACTACAAGTTGTGGTTCTTTTGCAATAGAATTTTTTCTGTATTATTTCGCATCTACTGTCCCTACCTTAGTGCAGCACAAATTATCGATTCTTTTAATCTCTGTTTGTGATCCAATGATTACTGTTGTAGTTGATGGTAGCAGCAACTATTCCCTGATGGCTGCTTTACACTCACCCCACACGCATCCAGCACAGACGTCACTGGATATGTGACCCTGGTAATAAAAAAGTGTCAAGCGCACGTGCCTGTACCCACTTCCTCTATCTATCTGTGTCATTGTGTTCATTATCTATGCATGATACTGGCCCTGGGCGGTACCACATTACATTGTGCTGTGGACAGCATATGCAACCATGTTACCTCTGGTAGTGGAGAAAACTTTGGTTATGTAACTTTTAGGTGTATGGCTATCACTGGTGAAAGGCTACTTTACAGACCATGAATATTGATGAAGATCATGGTTGCATGTTGTGTGTAGTGTAAGATATGTGTACGTAGCAAAAAGTTTAGAAAAAAGCTCCCTAAGCAGAAGAGGTGTGTCTCATGAAATGCAGTACAGAGATTGACTAAAATGGGTGGTTTTTTCCAACTGTTACAATGGAAAATGTTATGAACTAATGAAATGCTTTTTTTATGGTCACATGGCAATCATGCACCCAGCGCGTAAGGAGACACCTGACGTGATTTTGAGAAAATATATTTACTATAATATAAGTTTATTACAGTTGGAAATATATAAAGGTTTGAAATATTTTTGATTATCGCTTGTTTTCATATACACTTTAAAGTTAGTTACATTTAGTTTTGTGACAAAGAAAATGAGGGAATGGCGTACGTGGCGCAACACCATACATCTATAATGTAACATAGAGCGTGGCAGCGTGCACTCGTTGCATATGCAACACGCAGCGGGCGAGACCCCATATTTACATGACATAACGCGCAGCTTGGTAGTGTGTACCTGTCGCATACCAAAGTAGCAGCTGGCGTGACCTCATATGTATATGTTGTTACACGGGACGCGGTGCCACAAACCCGGCAGATCAAAAATGCACATCATTTAAATGTGGTGGATAGGATTCACGTGCTGATCAAGCTTGGTAGACTACCGGTACGGGACTACGGTTTTCTAAAAAGAAAAAAAAATGATACCCATATTTTTTGGGAAAGTTATAAAACTTTACATAATTTTTAAAGTTAAAAAAAGGATAATAGAGTTGAAAAAATATTAAAAAACAATTAGAAAAAAATACAGGTTTTTATAAATATGAAATTAACATTTAAAAACTTTGAAATTCAATGAAATAACCATGTCATGAGTGATGTACTATGTGACGTCATCAGCAGTGCATTGTGGGCACGCCTGTTATAGTAAGCTCAACTAACTATAACGGGTGGATTTCTCTGGTTTTATATGAGTCAAATGTCCAACTAACTATAACGTCCCTGAAACCTATGGTTTTTTCAGTGAAAAAAAATATATATATATGCACACATGGACGGTATAGTTAGGAAATTAAATTAAGAAAACTGTAGAAATTCACCAAAAAATCCTAAGGTTACAGGACTTTATAGTTAGGCCCATTATCAGTGGCGGCTGGTGACATTTGAAAGTGGTAGGGCATAAAGTTATTACGGTAGTGTAAGTCACACTGAAAAGAAAGCTTTTGCCAACATGGGTGTCGCATTGAGTCGCAATGGCGCCAGTGAAGACGCTTGCAACAAAGGGCAACAAAACCTGGGATTCTGAAGTTTACTTTGGACTGCGCCAACCCCTCTGCAGATGGCAGCTTTAGTAGTGCCAGATCTTATGTCAACACAACAACTCAGAAGAAAAAAAATTGTACTAAATGAATACACAAGAAAGACCCAGAATCAGCCCCATGCAGCCTGATTAGAGTTAACGAAGCATACATACAAGTAAACATTCCATTTACTGAGATGAAGTGCGGACAGTAATGCAACGAGGAAAACGAACACCTCTACGCAATAGAAATAAGTAAAACATATAAAATTAGAGTGCACCTGTAAAACGGCAAAATAATATTTGGGAACTGACTGACAATAAGCCTAAATTAATGGTAGATGATTAGCAGACAGCAGAGTACGGGACACGGATTCTCTTACACCACAATAAACTCAGTTAAACAATTTCTGCACCTGTCCAAATATGTATGGATATCATCTCTAGCCTCCTCCTCAAAGTAGTAAAACACTTGTCTGAACGAAGGCATAGTTCCTTCCTCTCTCAAGCTGGGTCAAGTCATACAATTACTTTAAAAAAAAAAAACCTTCGACATGGTTGATTTACAGATTCTCAACCTACCCTTCCAGAATAAAGTCATTCAATGCCATTGCAAAAAAACGCTGAAAGGTTTTTCCAAAACCAATATACTAATCAAAGCCATGTGCTATTTCAGCTTAAAACACAGCACTGAGACATCGACCCTGCAAATTGGACATGACGTTCTGAACATTTACATAAAGGTGAAGTCTATCTGCTAGTTCAAATAACCTTTATTTGGATTAATACAAAGAATAAAACAGTCATCAAGATAAAAACACAATACAATTGTTACATACTATATTGCTACACAGCAGCATGCCATTATCAATGTGTTATTGAAATTAGTTTGTGAAACTGAAAACTGCAGCGTGCGTTTCAACACCCTTGAGCAGAAGGGATCGTCAAGCACATATCTTAAGAATGAAACAGGCTATTCAAGAATTGCAATACAATACTAGGTTCAAACACGTGCTGAAAAAGGCTTTTTTTCAGCCTGGACTGAGGTGACAGCAAAGACCTGCTCGCGTCGGCACGACCTCCTCAGAGGGAGCGCCATCTCCCCCGTTATCTTTAATATTCAGAATTAAACAGTTGTCACTGTACCAACCGCTCACTCGTCTCCTTCCCTCCCGCTGTCCTCTCTCTTCCGACCGGGCGCTCTCCTCCACCTGCCACACACACAGAGCGGCAGCCACAAAAAAACAACACAACACATCCTGTGGAGAAGCCGTTACTTATTTTTAATTGCACAATTTGTTGCGCTCTAAATATGATGACCCTTTCGGAATCTGAACGCGTTCAGGGTAAATGACATGGTGTAATGGCGAGTGAATATAAGGGTTATTTACAGCTTTTCTAATGTCTAGAAGGAAGAAAAATCAAATATGCACACTGCACAGTGCAAATATCCTGTGGTAATTAGTTCCACCGCTTACTGTTGGGGAACAGTGGGGTGCCGATCGGAAGTTGAGGTCACTGCTGGTGATGGTGAAGCACTGTTTCCCTGATGATTCCAGGTAAGACATGTGATGTGAACCCCATCTGTAGAGAAAGTGAAACTGATGCGTGTGGCCCATAAAGCGGGTAACGTGAGCTCACGGCTCTCTGATCTAGTGAGAACGACGAGTCAGCCTTTGCCAGTAAGTATTTTATAACTGCAAGGGGCCGGCTTGGACAAAAAAGTAGATATTGACAGGCATACTCCAGGAGACACATGAGCGAGCACACACACACAGCGGCAGCCACAAAAAACAACACAACATACATGGGAGATGTGAGTTCAGTTACAGTCTCGCACTCGCACACGTAGGCACACACGCACAGCTGTCACCACCAGACTCACCAACATACATACACATGGGTCAGTCATCGACCTACTTCTGTACTGGAGATTGTTGTACTGTAAAAAAACGTACTTTTTATGAGGTGACGTGATTGATTGACTCACTCCACATCAACACTAGTCTCGACAGACTGTGTGGAGATTGCAGCGCAGCAGGCACGCACGAGTCACAAGGCGGGTACTGTGGGGTACATGTCCATGACAGAGAGTGTAGTAAATACTACACACTCTCCTCGTGACTCTCTCACTCCTCGTCGTGTGTTGTTGTGGACTGCAGTGCACGCCAGGCACGGTGATGTGCATACAGCATGGGGAAATCTGGCCAATCACAACTGCATGGCTTGACATAAGCCACATGTGATTGGCCATTACAGTGCAGCACTTAGCAAACATCCACCACCCACGCGCGGCACCAGTGCTGAAGTCTCGGCGGTGTCTCAGCCAATCCTGGCGCAGCATTACCAGCGCCACTGCACCAGGATTGGCTGAAGAGCAGGGATAATACTGCCCATTATGAGACCCGGGGAGCCGGGTCCCTGCCTGTTTGCATGCTGTAGGGGAGGAGGAGGAGGAAAGGTACTACTGGGTGTGCGCATGCGTGGGCCAATCATAAAAATGACTAGCCCAAAATGCGCACACACACACACAGTGCCTGCTGCGCTACCTATGGCTGCGCTGTCACTCATTGCCTCAGCCCCGCCCCCACTGCCTTCCGCGATTCCGATTCTGTCGGGCTTGTCCTGCTGGCTCTCTCTGCCGCAAACTGCTGCGAGTGCGCCGCTTAGTGAAGCGGATAATTTATTTTTGAAGCCTAGTAGTATTTATTTACTTCCTGCAGCGTGCAGTCGTCCATGGCTAGTGGGGCAACGCCCCAACGCACCTAATGGACGCACCGCCACTGCCCATTATATATGCATAAGACCATAGAAATTCAGCAATTATAGTTACTTAAGCTAACAGTAACTTGCACCCCCGACATGCACTGCCTATGACTGCACATATTACATCAGTCATGACATGGTGGTCAGTGACATCACTGAGTACGTCACTGAAGAGATCTTTGATGACATAACTGATAACATCACTCCCTAATATACACTCCTAAAAAAAATATAAATTAACATAAAATATACATGTCTGCAGAGAGGTGGTTTGAGGCCACGCCCCATCTTTCACTTCTCTGCAACGCAGCGCTGTGGTGCTTACTGGAGGTTCCTGGTGGGCTAGTTGGCCCCAGGGACCCACAGGATTCAAGGGGACTTAGTCCCCCAACTTAAAACACTCCACAAGAAGTGTTTGCTCCTATGTCACATCAGGCCCCGCCCCCTCCCTTCACCACTATGCAAACGCACCTGGTGGCACATTTTAAGTTGGGGGATTAAGTCCTGGGACACTGCAGGAGCCAGCCCTGGGGGGTGGCGGTCCCCAGGGCCATCAAAGGGCTCCTGGGGGGGCCGCATTGCCCCCCTTCCTACCAATGCACAGCCCTGGGGAGGTGGTGGTCCCCGGGGCTCAGTGGTCTATAATGGGCCCCCATATTACAATGCTAAGGGGCCCATTATCATGGTGGGCAGAACGCCACCACCCAACCAGTGGTGGCGATCCACCCACCAAGACACCCCAGCAGATGCCCTTTTACCCCCCACCACATTAGCATGGCGGGGAATACCACAGCGGATGGAAAGACCATCTGCCGCTTTTCCGCCGGTAGGCAATCATCCCGATTGCCTACCGGGCCGAAAAGGCCCATAATATGGAGGCGGTGCCTTGCAGGCATCGTCATCCATATTAGTATGTGGCATTTTTAATACCTTTCCATGGCAGACATGCCACCATGGGAAGGCATACGGATTTTGCTTTTGGGGGTCTGTGGCGGGCCCTCAGGGATGGGCTGCACTTGGGGGGTACCTATGGTAATTTATCAAGGACTCCCAGGTTCTTGATATTTTACAACATGGGTTCCGGGGAGAACATGGGACGGAAACCGCTCTGATTATGGTGGTGCAGGAGATTAGGTGGATTCTGGACAGGGGTGGGAAGGCTGCCTTAATTTTATTAGATCTATCGGCAGCCTTCGACACCGTTAACCACATGCTGCTCCTGTCCCGTCTTAAACAAATAGGGCTGCATGCTTCTGCTACCACACTTATGGCCTCTTTTCTGGGAGAAAGATCCTTCATGGTGCAGCTTAGGGATTTTTCATCAAAATCATTCAAATCCCCTTGGGGGGTTCCCCAGGGCTCCTCTCTAAGCCCCACCCTTTTTAATGTCTATACAGCCCCGCTAGCAAACATTATTAGGGAGCAGGGTTTCCTTCCTATTTCTTACGCAGATGATACACAAATAGTGGTGGACATATCCAATAACACCTCAGAGATGGCAGGTAAATTTCGTCTCTGAATGAATCAGGTCAGTCTCTGGATGCAAGCTAATTGCTTGAAACTAAATGGAGATAAGTCCGAGGTCATGCTGCTGGGAGCCGACACTAACATCTGGACACCCAACTGGTGGCCGGACGGCATTGACAACTGCCCATCACCTGTGGGCAGTGTAAGGAACCTTGGATTCATGTTCGATTGCAAACTCATGTTTAAGACCCAAATTAACAAACTCACCTCCTCCGTCTGGTTCACCCTGAAGCTAAGTCGTAAACTACTGCCGTACATCCCTCCTGAAGCCTGTAAAACACTGGTAACCATGCGGGCCTTTTCCAAAATGGATTATGGGAACGCTTTATATGCTAGCCTACAAAAACAGCTTCTCTCAAAACTCCAGCGGTTGCAGAATACTGTGGCCCGGCTGATACTGAACATCCCCCGGTTTGAGCCAGTGACCTCCAAGCTTAGAAATCTTCACTGGCTACCTGTTGAGAAACTAATCCAATTTAAACTGGCATGCCTGGCATATAAATCCATGCATGGGTCAGGGCCGCATTTCTTGAAATCAAACATGGCACCCTACATTCCAGCCAGGACGTTGAGATCTAGCAGTGCTAACCTCCTCCGCACCCCCTGTTTCAAACAACTAAGATGGGGGGAGAGGTTTTCTGCTGCACTCAGTGATAACCTGGAACAAACTCCCTGCAGAAATAAAAAACAGCTCATCTCTGCTAATTTTTAGAAAGAACATAAAGACCTGGCTCTTCTCTGGGTAGCCTGGCCCAGACTCCTGCACGACTCACCCAATGCCCTCCGCTCAACAGTCTCAGTCATGTCAGCACCAAGATGCCCGCGGGCATTCGTGCACTGTACAAATCCTATAATCAAATCATAATCAAATCTCTGTGCAGTAATGAATCGACACTAAGCCGTGCGCTTGATATAACAATATAAAGAAAAGAAAAGAAGGAAAACGGCCATAAGTGTACTGAAAATGAGAATGGCTCACTGCATGTCTGCTCAAGATATATACTAAATGAATATATCTGGATAGTAACTCTACCTTATAAGGGTGAAGGATGCATGGATTAAAGAAACTGATCTTCCTCAATATACAGTTCTCATAGAGTAAACTGGAAAAAGAGAAGAAAAGGGGTGTCATGATGTATGGGAACCACTAGTAAAAGAATACCATCCATGGATAAGGCAGTATTGGAGGTGCAAAACAGTTACCTATTGCGAGGCGGTTCTAATTCTGTGAATGAGCTGCTAATCCAATACACGCTTTAGCCTCTGCTGTATATAAAAAGAAAAACATAAACTCCTAAATATGTGTAATGACGATACAGCATTGGACAGATAAAATAGTGTCCTTTGTTAAATATCTAGAGGTGCTCCTTATGCGTTCGGATAAGCAGAAAAGAGCTACAGGTCATTGCGTGTGATGTAGACATAATGTAGTCATAAAGACCCATTGGTTATCACATAGGTAGTGCTGGTTGACTGGCTAAATCCAGATTAAAAAAGCATAAGGTTAGATGCCAGGTGTAATAATGGTAGCATACTCTTCACCAGAGTGCCAATAAAATCAAAGTAATGGGAATAGCCCATATTTATTTATTTGTTATTTATTATCACATTTGTAGAGCGCTCTGTTACCCGGAGGTGTCCTGGCGCTGGCTGCTAGTGCTGGTCTGAGTGGATGGGCTTAGTGGGTAAAGAGCCAGGTCTTAAGCTCTCTCCTAAAGGCCATCAAGTCCTGAGATTGTCTGAGCGAGAGTGGAAGTTTGTTCCAGGCCTCTGCTGCCCCAAGGGAGAAGCTCCTGCCTCCCCAGCGAGCTCTTTTAATTCTGGGGACAGTGACCAGGGCCAGTTCCCCTGACCTCAGGGTTCGTGCTGGTTTGTGCCAGCGGAAGAGCAGTTTCATATATCTGGGGCCTGTATCGTGTAGGGCTTTAAAGACCATGCATAGAGCCTTAAAGACAATTCTCTTACGGACTGGCAGCCAGTGTAGAGTCACCAGATCCTGAGCTACTGCTGCGAATTTGGGAGTATCAGTGATCAGGCGGGCAGCTGCATTCTGCAATAGTTGGAGTTTATTAAGAACGCTCTGCTGGGCGTTTAACATCAAGCTGTTACAATAGTCCAAGCGAGAAAGGACTAGACCTGTAACAATGGTTTTCCTGTGTTCCTTCTCCACATACGGGAGAATTTTTCTGATGGTTTTAAGGATATAGTGCAGAGAGGAAGAGAGTACGTTGATCTGGGGTTTAAAGGACAAGGAATTGTCCATCAAAATGCCTAGGTTTTTTACTTTGTCCACCGGGGAGGGGAGAGGACCCATTTCATCTGGCCACCATCTCGGGGACCAGAAGTTATCCCTAGCTCCGAAGAGCAATACTTCTGTCTTCGTGGAATTAAGATTTAGACAGTTTTGTGCCATCCAGCAGCCCACCTCATGCATGCAGTTTTTAAATCTGTCTGCTGTATTCTCAATATTTCCGGGTAAAAGTGACACCACTATCTGTGTGTCGTCTGCATATGCCGTGAGGTGAAAACCGAACGATCGTATCACCGGGGCAAGAGACGCAACAAACATTAAAAAGGGTCGGGCTAAGTGAAGACCCCTGGAGAACTCCACAAGGCAGCACAAACGGATGCGATTCATAATCTCCTAGGGCCACTGCCTGGGTTCTGTCGGACAGGAAGGCCTGTAAGATTTTTAGTGCCTTTCCCTGGATTCCACAGGCCCTCAACCGGTCCACCAACAGTTTGTGGTGGACCATGTCAAAGGCCGCGGAGAGATCCAGCAGGATCAGGGCCGCTCTGCCTCCTGCGTCCATCACCTGCCTGATGTCTTCTACTGATTTGATCAGGGCGGATTCCGTGCTGTGCTCCGCCCGAAACCCGTGTTGGGAAGGGTCAAGATGATCCCCCGTGTTTAAAAAGGCGCTTAGTTGTGCATTGAGGCTGCCTTCCATGATTTTAGTGGGGAGGGGAAGTCGAGCAATCGGTCGATAATTATTCATCTCGGTGATGTCTTGATTGTTTTTTTTTAACAGTGGCAGGATAGAGGTTCGCTTCCATCTGGATGGGTATTCCTCTTTCTCCAACATCCGATTGAAGAGTGGGGTGAGTCCACTTGCAATGACGTCTGGAGCTAGTTTGGCTATACCAGTAGGACAGGGATCATGAGGAGAGCCTGATTTTATTTTTAATAGGCGCCTCACCACTTCCTTTTCAGTAATGGGCTGAAATTGTTGAAGTGTAACCGAAGGGCCGAATGGCTCCGGGCCCTCCCTCAGCTGAATGAGGTGTTTAAAAAGCCCAGCTTACCAGTTCGATAATTGCAGAGTGCAGGCAGCTCAAGACCTACTGCTGATGTGCAAGAAGCGACTGATTGCAATGCTGACTCGAAGATTGGAAGAAGCGCGCTGAGTGTTTAAACAGGAAACTGATAGATCACATGACTGTCACGTGACTATCAGCCAATCTTGATGGCTGCAAAGGCAGTCTAGGACCCAGTCTTTAATGCAGCGGCCATCTTGGAATGCATATAAGTATCAACTGCTAACCTTCAGCAGCAGACCCTTTCACCATAATACATCCTAATTGCCATTGTGGGATCGCCGTACCTCTTGCAGGTGGTCCTGATTGCCGTTACGCTCACCATCGTAATGATGCCCTTAGTGCCCCGGGGAGGTGGTGGTCCCCGGGACATGTGGAGGGGCTCGAGCCCCCCCCACACAGAATTTTTTTTTTTAAATATATCCATAGGAAGGTGTTGGTACCTGGGACAGTGGAGGGCTGCGTGCCCCCGCTAAACATAAATGAAGCCGCAGGGAGGTGGCAGTCACCGGGGAGGAGGGGGCCCCCGCGGGTCCCTGCTATATATTTCATGCATGCCTCTGGGACCTGGCCCACCCAGGGGCTCAAAAATACCAAAGCGCCGGAGCCCGCGCTTTGTTTTAAAAAAATAAAATTGTCTGAATTTGAGCAACCAGCACAAGTCCAGCTGATTTCTTTTTAAAAAAATGCTTTCTTTGGCCCTAGGAAGTCAGGGTGTCTGTATCCTGCCCCTTTTCTTGTTTTTCATCCTTATTTCTCTGTTTTCTTGTGACTCGGTTACCAAGTCGCAAGATGGCTGCCAGCACTTCCTGGTTTGGAGTGTTGGCAGCCAATCAGAGTGAAGCTCATGCCCCGGAGGAGTTGCGACTCCTTTTGGTGCTCAGATATCGATATTTTTCTTTTTTGAATTTCTCAGGAAGTACAGAACGGATTTACATCATTTAAAAAAAGGGCTCTTTCTGAACCAAGGGCTACCCTTTTGACAAATTTGGTGTAATTCCAATCAGCAGTTCGGACTGTAGCCTGTTCCAATTTTTCCTATGGAAATTAACATGGGGAAAACGCATTTTGGGACCCCCTTTTTTTCTCGGCCCCCACTTGACGAATCACCCGAAACTTCCAAGATAGTAACTGACCAAAGAGGGACATTAGTTTTGAACATTTTGCGAAGATCCGTCAACAGGCGCCAATACAAAAACTTATAAATAAATAAATTAATGTGTCCCAGTGTTATGTAACTGGTGCTCGTGTAAAGCGCTCCCTTGGGTTTGTTTTCTCTTGCTGTGGTGAGCACTACCTGTACTCAGACTCAGTGCATAGAAGCCCTCAATGTTATTGGCTGGGAGAGGATGGGTCATTAAAGAGATGCTGACTTTGGAACTAGGCAATCAGACTCGAGTCCCAGCGTTGAATCAGCACCCTGTGAATGCAGGCAAATTGCTTCACCTTCCCTTGTTCACAATATAAATGCATCCCTGTGTTATGTAACTGGTGCTCGTGTAAAGCGCTCCCTCAGGTTTGTTTTCTCTTGCTGTGGTGTGCTCTGCCTGTGCTCAGACTCATTGCCTAGAAACCCTCAATGTTATGTCACCTTCCCTTGTTCACAAATCAATGCGTCCCTGTGTTATGTAACTGGTGCTCGTGTAAAGCGCTCCCTCGGGTTTGTTTTCTCTTGCTGTGGTGAGAGCTGCTTGTGCTCAGACTCAGTGCCTAGAAGCCCTTGATGTTATTGGCTGGGAGAGGATGGGGGATTACAGACATGCTGACTTTGGAAATAGGCATCTAGACTGGAGTCCCGGCGTCGGCTCAGCACCCTGTGATTCCAGGCAAATCGCTTCCCTTCCCTTGTTCACAATATGAATGCGTCCCTGTGTTATGTAACTGGTGCTCGTGTAATGCGCTCCCTCGGTCAGTTTTGCGTTAAATAAAACTGCTCTGATGAGAACAAAACGAGATCTCAGCCCCGCCCGTCCCAGACCTTCAAGGCTGAGACAGAACCCACCAATCAGAAGGCAGAACAGCAGCGCGTCATCTCTCACCAGGTTGATCCTGGCTTATGTCCTTTTGTGTTCCTGTCTGATCCTTTTCACAGTGCTTAAAAGCCCCTACCACCTGTCTTGGCTGCAGACCACAACGAGGTGTCTGCACAGGGGTGTCACCCCCAATCCCAGTTGCATTTTTGTTTTGAAATCCCCTTTTTTCCGTGCAATACTTACCAGACTTAACTACATGTCAATTAACTCCCCATTCATCGCAGTCCCATCGTATTTTGTGCTGGCTATATGATCTGCTCACACCCTCAGCTTTAGCATGCCAAATAATCCCATACTAAAAAGTATATAACAAGCATTTGCAATACAATAGGTCTCGCATTTACGCGAGTTTGAGCTATAGGCATTGTAAATGACAAGGTGTTTTATTTATGCTTAAAAAAAAATACATAAAAAAAGGCATTGTCATTTACAATGCCAATAGCTCAAACTTGCGGAAATGCAAGACCTGTTGCATTGCAATTGCTTGTTTTTCTGTGTATTCTGTCTTGGAGTTCCACTTCCCTCATTGTGTGCCAGTGTTAAGGGGCTTGGCACTGTCACATGGCCACAGATATATCCCTGTTTTATGGCTGGTTATATCCTGGAGGCAACGCGGGGGCACGGGGGGGCAGCGCTGGGTCATTGTCACAGCCTCGGGCTCTGTTCCTCTGTGTTTTGGCTGTTGTTTCACAGATGAGAGATCTCCCTGCATGCCTCCAGTCAGCAACGTTTCAATCGTAACATCTGGAGCAGAAGTGTAAGTGGCGGGTGAGGGGCGATGGGGGTGGCGAGGGAGGAGGGGGGCTGCAAGAAACTGTTGCATTTGGTTTCACCAAAGCATGGAAGGAAGCCGCATTGGGCGCTATGGTTGGGCCAGATTCTGTGGCTCCTCACGTTAGGCGCTAACAATTGGGGAGATCAACGGACAACTGAGCGGGGTCAACGAGACCCCGTGGGGAGTATTTTGTGACTGTAAAAGGGGGAGCCTCCTGAGGCCACGACTGAGTCCCTCGAGTCAGTGGCTTAATGAAACTTGAGGGGGGGCCCCTGCAAACTACATGGAGGGCCCCCCCCCTTCTCCGTGCCAGTTTAGAGCTCTCAGGCCAGCGACCCGCCATGCAGTGCTATTGTTACGCCACTGTCACCAATACAGCCGTTATAAGTAACACTGGATGGTGGAGTTAAAGGTTGGGCTCAGTCTGCCAGCAGGCTATCATAGGTGGTGGTCCATTCATTGCAGACTCCTGTCATGATATACAACATCGGGCCCGCTCATCGTTCAGTTTTGACAAAAGTGCATCCACTGCTCCTTCTCGTTTCCGTTTTAAAACATTAGACAATGTGACAATGCAGTATTTCAAAAGCAGATGTAACTACAAAGAGCACATTTTGCCACTACATTTTTATTAGTAGACAATAGCAATTTTAAGAGGCATTGCAGAGCTTCATACACATTTTGACCCCAATTCCATCACAGTCTCTCTTTCTCTCTCAGTCAGTCTCTCTCTTTTAGTCAGTGGTCTCTCTCTCTCTCTCTCTGTCAGTCAGTCAGTCTATCTCTCTCTGTCATTCAGTCTCTCTCAGTCAGTCGTCTGTCAGTCAGTCAGTCTCTCTCTCTCTCTGTCAGTCTCTCTATCTCTCTTTTTCTGTCAGTCTCTCTCTGTCAGTCAGTCAGTCAGTCACTCTATCAGTCAGTCTCTCTCTCAGTGTTTTAGTCTCTCTCTCTCTCTTAGTCAGTCAGTCAGTCTCAGTCAGCCAGTCTCACCTTCTCAGTCAGTCTCTTTCTTTCTGTCAGTCAGTCTCTCCCTTTCTGTCAGTCAGTCTCTCAGACAGTCTCTCTCTGTCAGTTTCTCTCAGTCAGTGAGTCTCTCTCTCTCTCAGTCAGCCAGTCTCTCTCTCTCAGTCGGTCTCCTTCTCTTTCTCTCTCTCTGTTAGTCAGTCTCTCTCTCTCTGTCAGTCAGTCTCTCTCTATCTTATTCTCTCTCTCCTAGTCAGTCTCTCTCTCAGTCAGTCTCTCTCTCTCTGTCAGTCAGTCACTCTCTCGCTCTTATTCTCGCTCTCTCTCAGTCAGTCTCTCTTTCAGTCAGTCTCACTCACTCTCTGTCAGTCAGTCTCTCTCTCTCTGTCAGAGTCTCAGTCCCTCTCTCTCTCTCTCTGTCAGTCTCTCTCTCAGTCAGTCTCTCTCTCTGTTGGTCAGTCTCTCTCTCTCTCTGTCAGTGTCTCAGTCTCTCTCTTAGTCAGTCTCTCTCAGTCAGTCAGTCTCTCTCGGTCAGTCAGTCTCTCTCTCTCTCTCTCTCTCTCTCTGTCAGCCTCTCTCTTAGTCAGTCAGTCTCTCTCTTTGTCAGTCTCTCTCTCTCTCTCTCTTAGTCTCTTTCTCTCTCTCTCTCAGTCAGTCTCTCTCTTAGTCAGTCTCTCTCTCTGTTGGCCAGTCTCTTTCTCTCTATCAGTATCTCAGTCTCCCTCTCTCAGTCAGTCTCTCTCTCTCAGTCAGTCTCTCACAGTCAATCAGTCTCTCTCAGTCAGTCAGTGTCTCTCTCTCTCTGTCAGTCTCTCTCTTAGTCAGTCTCTCTCTCTGTCAGTCTCTCTCTTAGTCAGTCAGTCTCTCTCTCTCTGTCAGTCCCTCTCTATGTCAGTCTCTCTGTCAGTCTCTCTCTCTCAGTCAGTCTCTCTCCCTGTCAATCCCTCTCTCTGTCAGTCTCTCTCTCAGTCTCTCTCTCTCTCAGTTTCTCTCTCTCAGTCAGTCAGTCTTCCGGACAGTCTCTCTCTTGCTCTCCCTCTGTCAGTCTCTCTCAGTCAGTCATTCTCTCTCTCTCGCAGTCAGCCAGTCTCTCTCTGTGAGTCTCTCTCTTTCAGTCAGTCTCTGTCAGTCAGGCTCTCTCTCTGTCAGATAGTCTCTCTTTCTCTGTCAGTCTCTCAGTCTCTATGTCAGTCTGTCTCTCTCTCTCCATCAGTCAGTCTCTCTCTCCTAGTTAGTCAGTCTCTCCCAGACAGTCATTCTCTCTCTACCTCAGTCAGTCAGTCTCTCTCTCTCTCTGTCAGTCAGTCTCTCTCTCAGTCAGTCTCTCTCAGTCAGTCAGTCTCTCTCTCTCTGTCAGTCTCTCTCTTAGTCAGTCAGTCTCTCTCTTTGTCAGCCTGAGGAAAATGATATTTTGCCTGACCAAATATGACCAAATATGTCCACTACATATACCCTATGTTACATGTCATGTGCATGTCACCTATGCATATTTCCCGTAGTGACCTGAATCACTAGGCCTCTGCAAACATGTCCTGCAAGTCAAGTCATCAAGTCTCCCAAACGTTAAGCTAAAATGAAGGCCCATGTATTTGCATTTTGCATTGTGCTCTTTTAAATAAATATCATACTGGTTGAGCCTGAAACCACTTTCTGAATTAATGTTTACATGACTCCTGACACACTGAAGCTGCAGTTACGTCCCTCCGACCTCGCAAGAGGCCTGCCAAGACAGTATTATTTATGAATAACAGTTATCTGAGGAAAAGTACACAGAACCCGTCCGAGGGAGATAGGCCTAGCCATTCTGTCTCCATATAAGTAAATCACAGTGCTTGCACCCATAGAAAGCTCATGCAACGAATAAATATGCCCTCTCTGTCTTTTAGTGACGAACAACCTTTGCTTCTTTTTCTTGCTGACTCTAGATATCAGTTGTACTAGATGTGCTGGTCGCCTTGACATAAAAGATCTCTCTGCTAGGTTGGAAGTCAGCCTCCACCCAGTTACACGTCAATTGCACGTCATGCTCAAAGTTGCACAATTAGGGCACAGTTAGAGCTGGTCATGCCAACTCCTCCTCTAAGTACCCACCCACCTATGACACCTACCTATCACCTCGCTATGACTCATCAAAGTACACACCCTCATGTACACCCACATGCTCTTATCTCATTTTCTGTCTTGCGCCTGCTCCTATGTACAAGGAGTGAAAAGTATATAATATAATGTTTTGTTATTAAATGTTAGAAGACTCTTCCTGAACCTCTGTGGTGATGGAACATATTCTCCCTTTGACTCGAGTTATTGGAATAAAGCCCATTTTAACTCAGATACCACGGACTCTGCTTCTCACTTGATGCATGCTAATTGTTAATGCCTAGAAATTCAGCCAGGGTAATATTTTATTTACCACATAATTTGGCGCCCTTACAGGGACATATCCCTTTCCCCACTCGCCGGAGTTGTGGGTCTAGTCTTTGCCCCCTTCTACAGCCGTGACGGACTTCAAAGCGCACCAGCAGGTCTTCCTGCCACTCCCTCAGGCCCACGGAGGAGGACGGACTGCGACCAGGCATCCATGTGAGGCGGTGAGGAAAGCGGATCGTCTCAACCTGAGGCCCAGCCCGTGAGAGAGCAAGGTCCGAGGTCTCCAGAGGTCCACCTGTTCCAAGGCGCAAGAGTAGTCAAGTCAAGTTTCCGAGACCTTCAAGTGTCAAGTTCTGCTTTCCCGGTGAGTATTGCATCTAGTTTCAAGACGGGCTCATTTTAAATGAGAACGGTAAAGACGTGTCCACGGTTAAGTTAAACGTGGGCCCGGTAAAGACGTGTCTCAATTTTTTGGGACCGGTATGGTTGTACTGTATTTTCAGTGCACAAACTGTTTTTCAAGTACATGTTTAACTCTCTGTATCAGTTTAGGTTGTATCTGTATCTGTTTCAGTGTTTACATTGTTTAGTGTGAATGATTGTTGATTGTTACAGTCTATTTTTGTGTATTGTGTTTCCATTGTATTGGTTTCTGTTTTCAAAATTACGTCAGATAGGGACCAGAAGAGGTTTACTAGAATAGACAGTTAAAATCCGGCCTAGAGACACACCTGGTCATTTTATGTATAATAAGCATGGGCTAAACGCCATTTGGAAAAAGAAGTCAAGACCCTCTCAGAAAGACGCCATTGAGTTATGGCGCAAAGAGTGACATAGGAGAACAAAGAATGAATTCAATAAAGCAGAGAGAACTAAACAAGCCAAGAAATGCCGTTGTTAACTGGTATTTATCCCGTTCTGTCAGAAAAACTAGCTAAAGTGACCACCTCAGAAAGACCCAGTAGGTAGAGAACGCCACCACCTTTACCCTTTAGAGTATGTAGAATTAAAGCCAACAACATCTGAAGAGTTCATTTCCTTGTATCTAGACAAGTCCCTTCTGGACTGCGAAAGTGCCTTGTGAGTCACTAGTTGGTTTATTTGTGAATTGCGCTTTGTGCTTAAGACTTGTGAATAGTTTGTTACATCCATGTGTGTAACGCCTTGTGAATGGCTTGTAGTTGCTTGTGAATAGCGACTTGAGATTAAGACTTGTGAGTAGTTTGTTGAATTTTCCTAAGTATAGCTCCTTGTAAATATGCCTTGTGAATAGCGTGTCATTTTTGTGACTTGTTGAGTTTCTTGTAAATATGGCTTGTAAATAGCGCCATGTAGTTATGTTTTGTGCAGAGCATGTTATCATCAGGTCCCTAGCCGTTACGTTAGGCAGGAGAGAGCTGGATCTCTTTCAAGTGCTTAGAGAAAATGTTTTGAAGATGTGCGTATGTGTTCTGTGATAACGTGGAGAGATGAGTTCATGACTTTCCCATGTACTGCAGTCATTGGGGAATGATTGTGCTTCGGCTGCCAAAGAGTTAATATCTTTTATTGAGAAGGCAGTATTTGTTTTAACAAGGTGTTGAGGAATTTTGGCATTTTTTTGGGTGTTTGCGGGGGGCGTGTTTTTGAGCGGAAATTCGTACCCGTTCCTGCGGAGGGATTTGATTGCTTTTTGGTGAGGATTTAGGGAATAGCTTGGACTACTGTGATGCAACATTTGAAAAGGATCTGAGCTGTGGAAGTGGTGGAAAAAGCATGTTTTGTGTGGAGGTGCGATTTGCCATGTTATCCAATGGGCGTATTCAGTTTGCAGATGGAATGGTAAAATGTTGCATGGAGGGTAAAGGAGTGTTTTTGTGAAGGGTTTTGTCTTGGAATACTTGATTTAATGTGTTTAGCTCAGAGGACGGTAAAGTTGTAAATAAACCAGTCGGATTGAGATAAGGGTTTTGCACGGAGGGTGCTTAGATGTTTTCAGGGTTGACAAGAAAATATAAATCAGATCCTTCATAGAATGCGTTTTTATTAGTGTAATAGAACAGTTTTTTTTTTCAAATAGGAATGTTTCTACAGGATATTTTTCCCAATGCAAGCTGCCCTTTAGAATAGCCTGTGAATGTTAGCACACTCACTTAGGAAAATGGCTATTTGTAAATTAATGAACGTGGCCCTTTTTGATAGCTATAATACACTACCATCTTAATGCATTGCTAAGAGTCCCCTACATTAGTTTGATTTGCATTCATTTAATTTCAAGACTGACCTATGTACTTTGACAGGCTGCTTCAATTGATATGTGCAGAGAACAGTCCCCACTTAAATTAGAAAACATGGCCTTTTGAAAAAGTATGAATCTGGCCCTTTTAATAGGTAGAATAGAAAAGCTGACACACTTGCTTATGAAAATATTGGTTATGCAATGCAGAATTAAGAAGTTCGACATGTTATTTTCAAAAAAAAAGTAAAATATGGTGTGTTTCCATGCCATGATTGTTTTGTTCTGTTTATTTTTTCCCTTGCAGCTAGTAGCAGTACAGAATTATTTTAAAATGCTAGCATGTCACTCAGTTACAAAAAAATATATGTCTTTATTAATTTACTTTTTACCACGTTTTAAAAGTTTGCTTCAGTTAAAGTTAGAAAAGCTCTGGCCTGGGAAGAGATATGTTATGAAGTACAAGGAATGTGTTTGACCTTGAGACAGTCCGTCCGAGACCGAGATGGCCTGGTTCCCAGTAAATGTTTATGTAAAGGGAGGGCTACTCCCTCTTGGAGCGAGCAGTGCCTGTCTTGTTGGCCATCCTCCAATTCTTTTCCGCGGACAATTATTGGCTGTCCTCCAGCTGAGTCAGGCTCTTCCTTGCAGCCAGCTTCATTGACTTCAGATAAAGTCACGCTTGCAAATGGATAGTTATTCCCCCAGTAGTGTAAACAGAATAATTGGCAGGAGTCTTGCTCTTGCAATGAGTTCAGCATCTGGCAGTCATTCAATTGTAGATCTCAGTGTAGCCCGGCTTGGAGTTGATTCAAAACTCCGAGCGCGAACATAATTCTAGAGGGAGGGGCTGTTTCTCACAGAGGCTCCAGCCTTCTGTCTATGACAAGATTACTTTGGTTTTATTCAAATACATTTAGAGAACATATTGTAGGTAGTATGGTCATACTATTACCAGGATTTAGAGTAGGATTTATTGTAAAACTGCAGAGGTTTTGGATAGAGGTTCCCCAATATAAAATAGTGCTTTTGAATTGAGAATTCATTTTTATTTATTTATTTATTTTTATATAATTATTTTTGCTAGATTGATGACAGTGAGCCCTAGCATTTGCAGTCAGACACTAAAGACAGCTAGACAGTGTTTACATGCCTACCAACACAGCACTGACATTCTAATTACAGCAAGATCAGAACCAGACTGTGACATTGCATCTCTGACAGTCTTGCACTTTCTGTGTAAAGCAAGTGGTGTACAACACTTGCTTTCCAAGGAGGGTACACCAGGTAGACAGCTAACACAAGAATCATACAGCTCATTACTAACCTTTCACAGCCCAGGACACAAAAGGAAGTACGTGCCTTTACTGGCCTTACTTCTTACTGTAGGCAATGGATTCCCCAGTATGCATATCTAGCCAAACCACTCATACAGTTAACTACACAGGAGGCAGCCATTTTGACTGTTCTCCCTAGGACACAAGAACACACCTTGGCATTTGAGGAATTAAAAAGAGCATTATGTCAAGCGCCAGTTTTAAGCGACTCCATGTCACAGTAAACATTTTATGGTTTTTTTTCTTATTTTTATTTATTTTTACATTTGACTGTAGCGAGACTGACAGGATATGAACTGACATTATTTCAACCACACATAGAGATCAGACGTTGTAATATTCTGAATCCTGCAACGCTTTTGCCCTCAAGTACAGTAAATGCATCACCACATGACTATGTGGAAGTAATGAATAAACCAAGACAAGACATGACAGATATTGCACTTCTGGGCCCAGACCAGACACTCTATGTAGATGGATCATGCATGAGAACAAGTACAGGAGAATTAGTAGCAGCGTATGCCGTGACCACAGAAGTCATAGAGACACAGAAAATAGACACACTGTCTGCTCAAGCAGCAGAGCTCATTGCTCTGACACAAGCCTGCATAAGAGCAAAGCACTTGAAAGTAAACATTTATACGGATTCACAATATGCCTATGGCGTTGTTCATGATTTCGGGGTCCTGAGGAGGAAGAGAGAGGTTTCTTGACCTCTCATGGTGCCAAGATTCAGCATGGCCAGCTTATTCAGGCCCTGTTAGAAGCCATACATTTACCTACAGCCGTTTCTATCCTGAAATATAAAGCTCATACCAAAGTTACAGACACCATTTCCCAGGGTAATGACCTGGCAGACCGAACAGCTCAGACAGCACAGACACCACCAGACACGACAAGGACAGAGGTACCATTACTGACATAAAGCATGACAGTCAGGGATCCCACTCAAGATGTACTCGACATACAGACACATGCCACAACAGATGAGATAAAGAAATGGACTTTACAAGGAGGGATCCAGACTAACCAAGGTTAGATGACACATGGTTTCTTTCAGGTTCTATGGTACAAGTAATCATAAGCCCAACACATAGTCCCGCACACTTAGGAGAGAAGGCAATGCTAGACTGTTTACAGTATATTTGGTTTAACAAGCACCTATGTGCAGCAGTGAAGCAGAAAGTGCGAACGTGTACGATCTGTTGTCAGTTCAATCCAGGTAAAGGCATTCCGGTGGAACAAGGCGGATTTCATCCTCCTGACCACCCTTTTGAGGTTCTCCAGATGGATTATATCCAAATGGACAGATCAAGGAATCAACAAATATGTCTTAGTAGTTGTGCACTGTCTAGATGGACAGAAGCATATCCAGTTCCAGATTATACTGCTGTTACAACAGCCAGACAATTAGTGCGCAGTACTTCCCCAGCTATGAATCACCTCATGTGATCTACCTCATGTGATCTATTCAGATAACGATCAGCCATTCTCCTCTGAATTAATGAAACAAGTGTCCCTTCGAGGAAATTCCATTGTGCCAGACACCCAGAAGCCGTAGGCCTTGTAGAAAGACAAACCAGACAATCAAGACAAAAAATTGCTAAGATCTGTACAGAAATAGGCGTGGATTGGATGGTTGCCTTGCCGGTTGCCCTCTTTTACATGCGTATGGTAGCTCATTCCAGAACAGGCCTATCTCCTTATGAACTTATGAACTATATGTGGGGTACGCCTATGCCTAAAAATGAAAAACTGACTGATGTTGACAGTAACATGCTGACAGATTACCTGGCTTCCTTGATTTCTGCACTACTCTCTTTTCATTCACAGGTTGCTGCTGCCTTCCCTGACACCTGACACCCAGGTCAAGGAACATGCCATAGCACCAGGAGAATTTGGACTCCTCAGGATCTTTGATCGTTTAAGTCCCCTTGAGCCACGTTGGAAGACGCCGAAGTTGGTGGAAGGACGTAAAGGCCAAACTCACCTTCATCACTATTTGGAACTTTGGAATTTCGAAACTTTAAAAAAAAAAAAAAGAACACTGACCTTTGCTAGAAAATACCCCTCAGCAAGAGTATAGGTCTAGAGTAAGATCTAGTAAGTCAGACGTAGTTTAATTGTTTAAGCCCACCCGGTGGTGAATCGGTTAGACTCGATTCTGACATGCATAAGATCACATATGAGAATAGCAAGAAGAGAGATAAGAAGGAAAAATACTGCAAGAGATTACGCAGTAGATGTATAGTTACTTTAATCATCCTTTTTATTCTGTGCATTGTTATAATTGGTGTCAGTTTATTGCTACATGTTTTCTTTCCCATTTCCTCACATATGCACTCTTCCAGTAACAGTACCATAGAGCATACATTTAGCGACCTGCCACCCCATGAATTGTCATATCGACTTGCACTGCGTAACAATACATTTATTCGAATGTTACACCATTCTCATCAGACCAGCAATGCAACTGACTGCTGGGTATGTGGCCAACTGCCACCTTATCAAGAAACGAAGGGAGTTCTGCCCTTCTACCCTTTACCGTTCTCACACAATGGTTCGTGTGGAGCATGGTTTGCTCTAATGACATCAATAGATAGAAGGTACATAGCTTATTCAGGTGGCTGGATATATGGAAACCTGAATAAAGTAATGAATGAAGCATGCTTTCCAGACAAAGACGGATTCCCCCAAAGAAAGGGATCCGATTTAGAGAATGAAGAGTACGAACAGGGAAATGCATCTGTTAATTTTATAATGTTAAACGTTCAGCCCAAGCAAAATACAGGTCCACCGTTTATATCAGTCCTGCCAGCAAAAGGTGATTTATGTGTTAGTAAGAAAGGCTCAGTACATATGGGACACAGCAAGTGTAACACTGTAGTAGAGTTTGATGATAACGGACTTTCTTCTTTCAAAACATCACGCCATACCTATTTCATTTGTGGTCAGACAGCCTATGTACATCTGCCCTTAGACTGGGGTGGGATTTGTTATATAGCATTCTTATTGCCACCCGTTTTTCTAGCCCCATCAAATTATCATAGAGATTCACGATTAGAACATGTTAGACAAAAGAGAGAGACAGATTCTGCAGGTATCGATCAGACTGAAACAGCATGGGAGCAATATACAGATTTCAACAGAGGATTCTTTTTCTTCATAGGTCCCGTCCAAAACAGTAAACTGATATGCAGGTTAACAAGGACTCTTGAAACAGTTGTAAATGTAACTGCATCTGCCCTGGCGAACTTAACCCAGGAACAGTCTGCTATTAGACTTGTCGTTCTTCAAAACCGCCTCGTTCTAGACGTCATCTTGGCGGATAGGGGCGGAGCCTGTAGAGTCATCCGATCTAGTTGTTACGTTTTCATCCCAGATAATGCACCATCTGTGTACAAAGCAATAACAAGACTCCACAAGATTGCTAATGCCATACATCAAGACCCAGGCACATGGACTTGGTCCAGTTGGTTCTGGGGTGTAATATCTGCATGGGGATGGAAAGTTATGTCCTTCCTAGGAATGGCCCTACTTATGGTATTTGGTTGCTGTCTCTGTCTGCAGTGCGGCCCGGCGATTTGCAGCCTGTGTGCTACTGCCTGTATTCCCCATCCACGTAAACAAAGAGTTAAAGATGAACAAATGATTCTGTATGATGAACTATACGGTCTCATGAATATAGATGTATCCTAAAGGGTTATGTAGGGAACAAGGAGGGAATGAGGAAAATGATATTTTGCCTGACCAAATATGACCAAATATGTCCACTACATATACCCTATGTTACATGTCATGTGCATGTCACCTATGCATATTTCCCGTAGTGGTCTGAATCACTAGGCCTCTGCAAACATGTCCTGCAAGTCAAGTCATCAAGTCTCCCAAACGTTAAGCTAAAATGAAGGCCCATGTATTTGCATTTTGCATTGTGCTCTTTTAAATAAATATCGTACTGGTTGAGCCTGAAACCACTTTCTGAATTAATGTTTACATGACTCCTGACACACTGAAGCTGCAGTTACGTCCCTCCGACCTCGCAAGAGGCCTGCCAAGACAGTATTATTTATGAATAACAGTTATCTGAGGAAAAGTACACAGAACCCGTCCGAGGGAGATAGGCCTAGCCATTCTGTCTCCATATAAGTAAATCAAAGTGCTTGCACCCATAGAAAGCTCATGCAACGAATAAATATGCCCTCTCTGTCTTTTAGTGACGAACAACCTTTGCTTCTTTTTCTTGCTGACTCTAGATATCAGTTGTACTAGATGTGCTGGTCGCCTTGACATAAAAGATCTCTCTGCTAGGTTGGAAGTCAGCCTCCACCCAGTTACACGTCAATTGCACGTCATGCTCAAAGTTGCACAATTAGGGCACAGTTCGAGCTGGTCATGCCAACTCCTCCTCTAAGTACCCACCCACCTATGACACCTACCTATCACCTCGCTATGACTCATCAAAGTACACACCCTCATGTACACCCACATGCTCTTATCTCATTTTCTGTCTTGCGCCTGCTCCTATGTACAAGGAGTGAAAAGTATATAATATAATGTTTTGTTATTAAATGTTAGAAGACTCTTCCTGAACCTCTGTGGTGATGGAACATATTCTCCCTTTGACTCGAGTTATTGGAATAAAGCCCATTTTAACTCAGATACCACGGACTCTGCTTCTCACTTGATGCATGCTAATTGTTAATGCCTAGAAATTCAGCCAGGGTAATATTTTATTTACCACAAGCCTCTCTCTCTCTCTCTCTTAGTCTCTCTCTCTCTCTCTCTCTCTCTCACTTAGTCAGTCTCTCTCTCAGTCAGTCTCTCTATCTGTTTGTCAGTCTCTTTCTCTCCATCAGTATCTCAGTTTCCCTCTCTCAGTCAGTCTCTCTCTCTCAGTCAGTCTCTCTCACAGTCAATCAGTCTCTCTCAGTCAGTCAGTCTCTCTCTCTCTCTCTGTCAGTCTCTCTCTCTTAGTCAGTCTCTCTCTCTGTCAGTCTCTCTCTTAGTCAGTCCCTCTCTCTGTCAGTCTCTCTCTCTCAGTCAGTCTCTCTCCCTGTCAAACCCTCTCTGTCAGTCTCTCTCAGTCAGTCATTCTCTCTCTCTCTCGCAGTCAGCCATTCTCTTTCAGTCAGTCTCTTTCTATGAGTCTCTCTCTTTCAGTCAGTCTCTCTCTCTGTCAGATAGTCTCTCTTTCTCTGTCAGTCTGTCAGTCTCTCCGTCAGTCTGTCTCTCTCTCTCCGTCAGTCAGTCTCTCTCTCCCAGTCAGTCAGTCTCTCTCAGACAGTCATTATCTCTCTACCTCAGTCAGTCAGTCTCTCTCTCTCTCTGTCAGTCAGTCTCTGTCAATCAGTCTCTCTCTCTCTCTCTCTCTCTCTTTCAGGCTTTCTCTCAGTCAGTCAGTCTCTCTCGCAGTCAATCAGTCTCTCTCTCTCTCAGTCAGTCAGTCTCTGCCTCTCTCTCTCAGTCTCTCTGTCAGTCAGTCAGTCTCTCTCTACCTCAGTCAGTCAGTCAGTCTCTCTCTCTGTCAGTCAGCCTCACTCTCTCTCAATCAGTCTCTCTCTCTGTCAGTCAGCCAGTCTCTCTCTCAGTCAGCCAGTCTCTCTCTCTCTGTCAGTCAGTCTCTCTCTATCTTATTCTCTCTCTCCTAGTCAGTCTCTCTCCCTGTCAGTCTCTCTCTCTGTCAGTCAGTCACTCTCTCGCTCTTATTCTCGCTCTCTCTCAGTCAGTCTCTCTTTCAGTCAGTCTCACTCTCTGTCAGTCAGTCTCTCTCTCTCTGTCAGAGTCTCAGTCCCTCTCTCTCTCTCTCTCTCTCTCTCTCTCTCTGTCAGTCTCTCTCTCAGTCAGTCTCTCTCTCTGTTGGTCAGTCTCTCTCTCTCTCTGTCAGTGTCTCAGTCTCTCTCTTAGTCAGTCTCTCTCAGTCAGTCAGTCTCTCTCGGTCAGTCAGTCTCTCTCTCTCTCTCTGTCAGCCTCTCTCTTAGTCAGTCAGTCTCTCTCTTTGTCAGTCTCTCTCTCTCTCTTAGTCTCTTTCTCTCTCTCTCAGTCAGTCTCTCTCTTAGTCAGTCTCTCTCTCTGTTGGCCAGTCTCTTTCTCTCTATCAGTATCTCAGTCTCCCTCTCTCAGTCAGACTCTCTCTCTCAGTCAGTCTCTCACAGTCAATCAGTCTCTCTCAGTCAGTCAGTGTCTCTCTCTCTCTGTCAGTCTCTCTCTTAGTCAGTCTCTCTCTCTGTCAGTCTCTCTCTTAGTCAGTCAGTCTCTCTCTCTCTGTCAGTCCCTCTCTATGTCAGTCGCTCTCTCTCAGTCAGTCTCTCTCCCTGTCAATCCCTCTCTCTGTCAGTCTCTCTCTCAGTCTCTCTCTCTCTCAGTTTCTCTCTCTCAGTCAGTCAGTCTTCCGGACAGTCTCTCTCTTGCTCTCCCTCTGTCAGTCTCTCTCAGTCAGTCATTCTCTCTCTCTCGCAGTCAGCCAGTCTCTCTCTGTGAGTCTCTCACTTTCAGTCAGTCTCTGTCAGTCAGGCTCTCTCTCTGTCAGATAGTCTCTCTTTCTCTGTCAGTCTCTCAGTCTCTATGTCAGTCTGTCTCTCTCTCTCCATCAGTCAATCTCTCTCTCCTAGTTAGTCAGTCTCTCCCAGACAGTCATTCTCTCTCTACCTCAGTCAGTCAGTCTCTCTCTCTCTCTGCCAGTCAGTCTCTCTCTCAGTCAGTCTCTCTCAGTCAGTCAGTCTCTCTCTCTCTGTCAGTCTCTCTCTTAGTCAGTCAGTCTCTCTCTTTGTCAGCCTCTCTCTCTCTCTTAATCTCTCTCTCTCTCTCTCTCACTTAGTCAATCTCTCTCTCAGTCAGTCTCTCTATCTGTTTGTCAGTCTCTTTCTCTCCATCAGTATCTCAGTTTCCGTCTCTCAGTCAGTCTCTCTCTCTCAGTCAGTCCCTCTCACAGTCAATCAGTCTCTCTCAGTCAGTCAGTGTCTCTCTCTCTCTCTCTCTGTCAGTCTCTCTCTCTTAGTCAGTCTCTCTCTCTGTCAGTCTCTCTCTTAGTCAGTCCCTCTCTTTGTCAGTCTCTCTCTCTCAGTCAGTCTCTCTCCCTGTCAAACCCTCTCTGTCAGTCTCTCTCAGTCAGTCATTCTCTCTCTCTCTCGCAGTCAGCCATTCTCTTTCAGTCAGTCTCTTTCTATGAGTCTCTCTCTTTCAGCCAGTCTCTCTCTCTGTCAGATAGTCTCTCTTTCTCTGTCAGTCTGTCAGTCTCTCCGTCAGTCTGTCTCTCTCTCTCCATCAGTCAGTCTCTCTCTCCCAGTCAGTCAGTCTCTCTCAGACAGTCATTATCTCTCTACCTCAGTCAGTCAGTCTCTCTCTCTCTCTGTCAGTCAGTCTCTGTCAATCAGTCTCTCTCTCTCTCTCTCTCTCTCTCTCTCTCTGTCAGGCTTTCTCTCAGTCAGTCAGTCTCTCTCGCAGTCAATCAGCCTCTCTCTCTCTCAGTCAGTCAGTCTCTGCCTCTCTCTCTCAGTCTCTCTGTCAGTCAGTCAGTCTCTCTCTACCTCAGTCAGTCAGTCAGTCTCTCTCTCTGTCAGTCAGCCTCACTCTCTCTCAATCAGTCTCTCTCTCTGTCAGTCAGCCAGTCTCTCTCTCAGTCAGCCAGTCTCTCTCTCTCTCAGTCAATCTCTCAGCTGGCCAGTCAGTATTCAGTCTCTGAGTCAGTCAGTCAGTCTCTACTCTCAATGTCTCTCTCCATTCTCTCAACTCTGTCCACTCTATCTCCACTGTCTCACTCTCTCTCCACTCCCTCACTCTCTCTCCACTCTCTCTCCATTCTCTCTCTACTCTCTCGCCACTCTCGTTCTCTCTCTCCACTTTCTCACCACTCTCTCACTCTCCACTCTCTCCCTCCACTCTCTCGCTCTACTCTCTCTCCACTCTCTCTCCACTCTCTCTCTCTTCTCTCTCTCTACTCTCTCTCCACTCTCTCTCCACTCTCTCTCTCTACTCTCTCTCTCCTCTCTCTCCACTCTCTCTCCACTCTCTCTCTCTCCACTGTCTCTCTTCACTCTCTCTCCACTGTCTCCCCCTCCACACTCTCTCTCTCTCCATTCTCTCACCACGCTCGCTGTACTCTCTCTCCACTCTCTCTCCACGGTCTCTCTATCCACTCTCTCTCTCTCTCTCTACTCTCTCTCCACTCTCTCTGTCAGTCTCTCTCTCTCTCTTAGTCTCTCTCTCTCAGTCAGTCTCTTTCTCAATTAGGCTCTCTGTCTGTCGGCCAGTCTCTCTCTCTCTGTTAATGTCTCAGTCTCTCTCTCTCAATCAGTCTCTCTCTCTCAGTCACTCTCTCTCTGTCAGTCAATCTCTCTCTGTCAGTCTCTCTCTCAGTCAGTCAGTCTCTCTCTCTGTCAGTCCCTCTCTCTGTCAGTCTCTCTCTGTCTCTCTCTCTCAGTCAATCAGTCTTCCAGACAGTCTCTCTTTCTCTCTCTCTTTCTCCCTCTGTCAGTTTCTCTCAGTCAGTCATTCTCTCTCTCTCGCAGTCAGTCAGTCTCTCTTAGTCAGTCTCTCTCTCTCAGTCAGCGACTCTCTGTGTCAGTCGTTCTCTGTCGGTCAGTCTCTCTCTCTCTGTCAGTCGGTCTCTCTCTCTCTCTGTCAGTCTCTTTCTCTTAGTCGCTCTCTCTCTCAGTTCAGTCAGTCTCTCTCTCCTAGTAAGTCAGTCTCTCTCAGTCAGTCATTCTCTCTCAGTCAGTCAGTCTCTCTCTCTCTCTCTCTGTCAGTCCCTCTCTCTGTCAGTCTCTCTGTCAGTCTCTCTCTCTCAGTCAGTCATTCTCTCTCTACCTAAGTCAGTATCTCTCTGTCTGTCAGTCAGTCGCTGTCAGTCAGTCAGTCTCTCTCAGTCAATCAGTCTCTCTCAGTCAGTCAGTCTCTCTCTCTCTCTCTCTCTGTCAGTCCCTCTCTCTGTCAGTCTCTCTGTCAGTCTCTCTCTCTCAGTCAGTCTCTCTCCCTGTCAATTCCTCTCTCTGTCAGTCTCTCCCTCAGTCTCTCTCTCACTCTCAGTTTCTCTCTCTCAGTCAGTCAGTCTTCCGGACAGTCTCTCTCTCTCTCGCTCTCCCTCTGTCAGTCTCTCGCAGTCAGTCATTCTCTCTCTCTCGCAGTCAGCCAGTCTCTCTCTGTTAGTCTCTCTCTTTCAGTCAGTCTCTCTCTGTCAGTCAGTCTCTCTCTCTGTCAGATAGTCTCTCTTTCTCTGTCAGTCTCTCAGTCTCTCTGTCAGTCTGTCTCTCTCTCCCCGTCAGTGAGTCTCTCTCTCCTAGTCAGTCAGTCTCTCTCAGACAGTCATTCTCTCTCTACCACAGTCAGTCAGTCTCTCTCTCTCTGTCAGTCAGTCTCTCTCTCAGTCAGTCTCTCTCAGTCAGTCAGTCTCTCTCAGTCAGTCAGTCTCTCTCTCTGTCAGTCTCTTTCTTAGTCAATCAGTCTCTCTCTTTGTCAGCCTCTCTCTCTCTCTTAGTCTCTCTCTCTCTCTCTCTCTCTCTCTCTCTCTCTCTCAGTCAGTCTCTCTCTCTGTTGGTCAGTCTCTTTCTCTCTATCAGTATCTCAGTTTCCCTCTCTCAGTCAGTCTCTCTCTCTCAGTCAGTCTCTTTCACAGTCAATCAGTCTCTCTCAGTCAGTCAGTGTCTCTCTCTCTCTCTCTGTCAGACTCTCTCTCTTAGTCAGTCTCTCTCTCTGTCAGTCTCTCTCTTAGTCAGTCCCTCTCTCTGTCAGTCTCTCTGTCAGTCTCTCTCTCTCTCTCTCTCTCTCTCAGTCAGTCTCTCTCCCTGTAAATCCCTCTCTGTCAGTCTCTCTCTCAGTCTCTCTCTCTTAGTCTCTCTCTCTCAGTCAGTCAGTCTTCCGGACAGTCTCTCTCTCGCTCTCCCTCAGTCAGTCTTCCGGACAGTCTCTCTCTCGCTCTCCCTCTGTCAGTCTCTCTCAGTCAGTCATTCTCTCTCTCTCTCTCTCTCTCTCTCTCTCAGTCAGCCAGTCTCTCTCAGTCAGTCTCTCTCTGTGAGTCTCTCTCTTTCAGTCAGTCTCTCTCTCTGTCAGATAGTCTCTCTTTCTCTGTCAGTCTGTCTCTCTCTCTCTCTCTGTCAGTCAGTCTCTCTCTCCCAGTCAGTCAGTCTCTCTCAGACAGTCATTATCTCTCTACCTCAGTCAGTCAGTCTCTCTCTCTCTGTCAGTCAGTCTCTGTCAGGCAGTCTCTCTCTCTCTCTCTCTCTCTCTCTCTCTGTCAGGCTTTCTCTCAGTCAGTCAGTCTCTTTTGCAGTCAATCAGTCTCTCTCTCTCTCAGTCAGTCAGTCTCTGCCTCTCTCTCTCAGTCTCTCTGTCAGTCAGCCAGTCTCTCTCTACCTTAGTCAGTCAGTCAGTCTCTCTCTCTGTCAGTCAGTCTCACTCTCAATCAGTCTCTCTCTCTGTCAGTCAGCCGGCCAGTCAGTATTCAGTCTCTGAGTCAGTCAGGCAGTCTCTACTCTCAATGTCTCTCTCCATTCTCTCAACTCTGTCCACTCCATCTCCACTGTCTCACTCTCTCTCCATTGTCTCACTCTCCATCCTCTCTCAACTGTCTCTCTACTCTCTCACTCTCTCTCCACTCTCTCTCCATTCTCTCTCTACTCTCTCGCCACTCTCGCTCTCTCCACTCTCTCGCCACTCTCTCACTCTCCACTCTCTCCCTCCACTCTCTCGCTCTACTCTCTCTCTACTCTCTCTCCACTCTCTCTCTCTTCTCTCTCTCCACTCTCTTTCCTCTCTCTCTCTCTTCACTGTCTCTCTCCACTCTCTCTCCACTCTCTCTCCACGGTCTCTCTCTCCACGGTCTCTCTATCCACTGTCTCTCGCTCTCTCTCTCCACTCTCTCTGTCAGTCTCTCTCTCTCTTAGTCTCTCTCTCTCAGTAAGTCTCTCTCTCTCTTAGTCTCTCTCTCTCAGTAAGTCTCTTTCTCAATCAGGCTCTCTCTCTGTTGGCCAGTATCTCTCTCTCTGTTAATGTCCCAGTCTCTCTCTCTCAGTCAGTCTCTCTCTCTCTCAGTCAGTCAATCTCTCTCTCTCTGTCAGTCTCTCTCTCAGTCAGTCAGTCTCTCTCTCTGTCAGTCCCTCTCTCTGTCAGTCTCTCTCTGTCTCTCTGTCTCTCTCTCTCAGTCAGTCAGTCTTCCAGACAGTCTCTCTCTCTCTCTCTCTCTCTTTCTCCCTCTGTCAGTTTCTCTCAGTCAGTCATTCTCTCTCTCTCGCAGTCAGTCAGTCTCTCTCTCTCTCTGTCAGTCTCTTTCTCTTAGTCGCTCTCTCTCTCAGTTCAGTCAGTCTCTCTCTCCTAGTCAGTCAGTCATTCTCTCTCTACCTAAGTCAGTATCTCTCTGTCTGTCAGACAGTCTCTGTCAGTCAGTCAGTCTCTGTCAGTCAGTCAGTCTCTCTCTCTCAGTCAGCGACTCTCTGTGTCAGTCGTTCTCTGTCAGTCAGTCTCTCTCTCTCTGTCAGTCAGTCTCTCTCTCTCTCTCTGTCAGTCTCTTTCTCTTAGTCGCTCTCTCTCTCAGTTCTGTCAGTCTCTCTCTCCTAGTCAGTCAGTCTCTCTGAGTCAGTCATTCTCTCTCTACCTAAGTCGTATCTCTCTGTCTGTCAGTCAGTCTCTGTCAGTCAGTCAGTCTCTGTCAGTCAGTCAGTCTCTCTCTCTCAGTCAGCGACTCTCTGTGTCAGTCGTTCTCTGTCAGTCAGTCTCTTTCTCTCTGTCAGTCAGTCTCTCTCTCTCTCTGTCAGTCTCTTTGCCTTAGTCGCTCTCTCTCTCAGTTCAGTCAGTCTCTCTCTCCTAGTCAGTCAATCTCTCTCAGTCAGTCATCCTTGTCCTCTCCCGTCTCAGAGGCTGTGCCATGTGGGGAATGCTGTCTCTGGGGCCCCATCTTTTTTCCAGGCCTGGCGCGCTCTGACTGAGGAGAAACAATGTAACTTGTTACATTGTTTCTCTTCAGTCCTGGGTCAGCGAGGAGCTCAGAGCAGGCTGCAGACTGCAGCTGCCTGAGAGACATCCCCTCACAGCTCTCTACCGATGAGCTGAGGGGGCCCCCCTTCATGGACTGAAGACTCGGGCCCCCCGCACCACGGGGGCTGCGGGGGTGTTTGTTACGCCCCTGCCTCGAGTCAAAAAGCCTGTGCCATGAGAAAGGGTATATTGGCCTGTGGGCGCAGATCGCAGCTTTATCTATGGAATGGCTACTTTTGTCGAAATAAAAGGCTAACCCGCCCAAATTCTGCCAGCCGTGATCGTGCTGTCCATACCGGCCTGGGAAGGACAGTTGAGGGGATGGAGTGGGCTTTGGTTTCCCAAATATTTATCATATCAATGGCTTTTTGCAGAGAGAAGTGGGGCTGGGGGGGGGGTTTAGAAGAGAAAGCCAAAGCGGTCAAATGGCTCCCAGGATTCTTGTTTCCGGTCCAGGGAAGACATGGCTTGGCAGTTCGGGCTGGACTGTTCCCATGAGGCACAGGGTCGGACTGATTTGCATGTGGCAGTGTCTGAACTTGGGTGGTGGAGTGAGCTAAGGAATGGTGATGGATTAAACCCAGATCAGTTGACTGGGGTGAGTGTTTGATTTGCTCAAACGCTCCGTCCATCATTCCCTTTGGTATCGCTTTTTATTTTTTAAGAACACTACATCCTGCTCTCTAAATGTAATGAAATACCCGAAAAATGTTTTTTTAAGGATGTCTTTTATAAACTATGGGGCAGATTTACAAGCGCCTTGCGCCTCTTTGCGCCACCATTGTGTCACTTTTTGTGTCAATGCAGCCTATTTACAACGTGATGCATCTAGGGAGATGCTTCACGTTTTAAAGCCCTGCATCACATTATACCTGCGTCGGGTATAATGTATGCAGCGGGGCGTTCCTATGAAAGAAAGCCTCGTAAAAGTGACGCAGTGAAATCTACAAGATTTCACTGCATCTCTTTTAGGACACCACTGCGTCAATACCTTACGCCTACTTGAAGCCGGCATAAGGAGTGACACAGTGTAGTGGGAATAAGCCACAAAATGCATTGCTGGAGTTGCATCGTGCTTGCGACACAACTCCAGCAATGCGTGACTTTTGCCCCAACAGATGCGTCTGAAATTCTGACGCATCTGTCAATCCTTCCTCCATGGTGCGCCGTATTGTAAATACGGCGCGTCCATAATGGCGCAAGCATTTTTTAAGGTGGCGCAAGGAAAGTGACGCTTTTCTTTAGATTCGTCACTTTCTTGTAAATCTGCCCCTATGAGTGTTGTAGAGGCGCATGCTGGCAATCTCAGAAACACCGGTCACCGGAAGAGCACAGAAACAATTAAACTCGGGACCTGTAAGTTGCTAGTTGAGTAAAGCAACATTGGGTCTTGTAGTATAAGGGAACTCCCTTGGTTCTCCAGCTCAATAAAACGCGAAAGAATTTCAATGTCAGAGGGGAGACTTGAGGGGCTGGGATGGAACATTTAAAAGAGAAATAGCTTTTGATCTGAGAACATTATACATGTGTCAAAACTCTTCCCACATAGGGCTCACTGCATCCATGCACACTTTGATCCATGCATGCATGCACGATCCAGCCGGCAACTTCTCAGACATGGTGGGGTGCAACAAGGCTATTTATACATTTTCGAGTATCAGTGACCACTACATTTCCGCTAACTGGGAAGCCACGGTCAAAATATCAAGTGTACAACGTTAACAGTGCCTTACAGTTACCAATGGTTGTTTCACTCTACACTGTACCATGCCAAAATAGCGCTGGTCCATTGTAAATAATTTAGTTGTGGCATTACTGTGGTGGCCAGATAACCGTTTGAAACTGCCTCAGGCACTACCATAACACGGCTGGAAGTTGCAGAGTGGTCTCCAGCTGACAGAGTGGAACCAGTGTTCTGTGCATTGTTGCACAGCACCTTCTCCTCTGATGGGCTTGAGCATGGTCGGTCCCTCATACCTTTGTTGCCCAGCTGCTACAGAAGCCTGGCTGATTCTCGAAGAAGGTATATGATCCTCTGCGGACTCCTACTCTGTTGGATTGTCCAGTGACGAACACAGAGTACTTCTCTAATGCTCTGAACACCAATGGGATTTAAATGGCCTTCTAACCATGGTCACTAGTTGCCTATATAAACCCATGGGAGCAACACCATTCAGTTGTAGACCTGGACAATTGGATTTTCTGATGCCAACATCTGACCAAGAAAAGGAAGGAAGGAAGTCTGAATCCCACTCAGCATCTGAATTAGAGGGCACAGAGCATATGGTGCTCTTTTAGTTAATCACTTTACTAATCCTGTCCCGGGATACACAAGCACAAGGTGGCGCTTTGGGAATTCTTCCTTGCTTGTTCTCAAACCTCCATATGCATCAGAAGATGTACCTCCTTCATACACTGTTTTGGATGACTTACTACTAAGCGTGGGCTGAAAATTCGTTCCGCTCGCGGAATTTGCGGATATTCCGTGATTTCGCAATCCGCGAATCTCGCAAAATCGCGGTAAAATCCGCGAATCAGCGGGGACGAATTTTCAGCCAAGCACTTACAGGGTTACAGCAGCAGGTGCAAAAGTTGAAGCTAATTTTTTGTAACCTTTTACAAAAGGGTTACAAAGAAATTAACTTCAACTTGGGCACCTGCTGCTGTAAGCTTGTAAGTGCTTCCTGGCGCCTCGTTGCCTACTTGCAACTATTCTCTGACCCTGCTCTGACCCTTGAAGCAGGGTCAGAGAATAGTTACAAGTAGGCAACGAGGCACCTGTGACGAAAATTAAACCTCAACTGGAAGCACTGACAGATATAAAAACAAGCATTTGCAATGCAATAGGTCTCGCATTAGGAATGTTTGAGCTATTGGTCTTGTAAATGACAATTTTTTTATTTATCTGTTGGTTTTGAAAATAGCTAAATTAATAGCTTTGTCATTTACAATGCCAATAGTTATAACTTTCGCAAATGTGACACCTATATCATTTGTAATGCAACATGTTTTGTATTTACGTGACTTAGCTGTATTGATATTACAAATTACAATGGCTTTTAATTTTGTTAAATAATTAATACTTAAATAAAAGTGATTTTAATTTATAATGGCAATAGCTTAAACTTTTGTAAATAACTTTTGTGAAGATAATCAGTGTATTTTATTGTGACGAAAATCCAAGAACAGAAGTGAAATATTAACATCTTTTGTGACATTTGTTATAAAGTTTGAAACATTAAGAGAACATATTTGAACCAGTTGTTGTTGAATGGTTGCGCAGATTGATGCTGGGGTGGTGCTGAGTGGTGCTGTGGTGGTGCTGAGTGGTGCTGTGGTGATGCTGAGTGGTGCTGTGGTGGTGCTGAGTGATGCTGTAGTGGTGCTCAGTGATGCTGTGGTGGTGCTGAGTGGTGCTGTGGTGGTGCTGAGTGATGCTGTGGTGGGGATGAGTGATGCTGTAGTGGTGCTGAGTGATGCTGTGGTGGTGCTGAGTGGTGCTGTGGTGGTGCTGAGTGATAATGTGGTGGTGCTGAGTGATGCTGTGGTGGTGCTGAGTGATGCTGTGGTGGTGCTGAGTGATGCTGTGGTGGTGCTGAGTGATGCTGTGGTGGTGCTGAGTGGTGCTGTGGTGGTACTGAGTGATAATGTGGTGGCGCTGAGTGATGCTGTGGTGGCACTGAGTGATGCTGTGCTTGGCGCTGAGTGGTGCTGAGTGATAATGTGGTTGTGCTGAGTGATAATGTGGTGGTGCTGAGTAATGCTGAGGTAGCGCTGAGTGATGATCTGGTGATGCAGAGGGCAGAAAGGCACAAAAAGCAGTCTAACAAAGGGCAGAAGGGCAGAAAAACAAGGGAAAAGCGAGTCTAACAGAGGGCAGAAGGGCACAAAAAACCAGTCTAACAGAGGACAGAAGGGCAGAAAAACAAGGGAAAAACAAGTCTAACAGAGGGCAGAAGGGCACAAAAAACTATTCTAACGGGGCAGAAAGGCACAAAAACGAGTACAACAGAGGGCAGAAGGGCACAAAAAACGAGTCTAACAGAGGGCAGAAGGGCACAAAAAACGAGTCTAACAGGGGGCAGAATGAATCCCGCCCTGCGTGTTTGTCCACGAAGATGCCACCTTTTTGTGCAATACCTCTACTCAACTGGAGTATTTCTACTGTCTAATCAGTAAGTGCTCCCTCGTTGGCTAAATGTATAGGGGCAGATTTACAATAACTGGCGCATCCCCAGGGATGCGCCAGTTATTGTGTGCCGCAGCTCCGCCACCCATGGTGCGCCGCATTTACAATGCGGCGCACCATGTGGCAAAAACGGCACAGATGCGTCATGCATCTGTGCCGTAAAAGCAGCGCATTGCTGGAGCTGCGTCGCGCCATTGTAATTTGTAATATCCAGCAGCTCCAGCAATGCTCTGGGGGGCCCTATCTCCCCAATGCTGCATCAAGCCTTGCGCCTGCTTCAAGCAGGCGCAGGGTTTTGACGCAACATTGGCCTAAAAGTGACTGAGTGAATTCTTGTAGATTTCACTCAGCCACTTTTAGGAGGCGTTCCTGCGCAGGAACGCCCTCCCCTGCGCCGGAACGCCTCCTGATGGCGCAGGGCTTTACAACGTGACGCATCTCTCAGATGTGTCACGTTGTTAATACCCAGCACCATGGCGCATCTTTTGTGCTGCCGCTGCATCACACAAGGGCTCGGTAGAGGGTGGCAGTGGTGACCCAGAGGGTGGCAGTGATGAACCAGAGGGTGACAGTGATGAACAAGAGGGTGGCAGTGCTGAACGAGAGGGTGGCAGTGCTGAACCAGAGGGTGGCAGGGGTGAACCAGAGGGTGGCAGTGATGAACCAGATGGTGGCAGGGGTGAACCAGAGGGTGGCAGTGATGAACCAGAGGGTGGCAGTGGTGAAACAGAGGGTGGCAGTGGTGAACCAGAGAGTGGCAGTGGTGAACTAGAGGGTGGCTGTGCTGAACCAGAGAGTGACAGTGGTTAACCAGAGGGTGGCAGTGGTGATCCAGAGGTGCTGTGATGAACCAGAGGGTGGCAGTTGTGAACCAGAGGGTGGCAGTGGTGAACCAGAGGGTGACAGTGCTGTACCAGAGGGTGGCAGGGATGAACCAGAGGGTGCTGTGATGAACCAGAGGGTGGCAGTGGTGAACCAGAGGGTGGCAGGGGTGAACCAGAGGGTGGCAGTGGTGAACCAGAGGGTGGCAGTGCTGAACCAGAGGGTGGCAGTTGTGAACCAGAGGGTGGCAGTGGTGAACCAGAGGGTGACAGTGCTGTACCAGAGGATGTCAGGGGTGAACCAGAGGTGCTGTGATGAACCAGAGGGTGGCAGTCGTGAACCAGAGGGTGGCAGTGGTGAACCAGAGGGTGACAGTGCTGTACCAGAGGGTGGCAGGGGTGAACCAGAGGGTGCTGTGATTAACCAGAGGGTGGCAGTGATGAACCAGAGGGTGGCAGGGGTGAACCAGAGGGTGGCAGTGGTGAACCAGAGGGTGACAGTGATAAACCAGAGGGTAACAGTGGTTAACCAGAGTGTGGCAGTGGTGAACCAGAGGTGCTGTGATGAACCAGAGGGTGGCAGTCGTGAACCAGAGGGTTGCAGTGGTGAACCAGAGGGTGACAGTGCTGAACCAGATGGTGGCAGGGGTGAACCAGAGGGTGCTGTGATGAACCAGAGGGTGGCAGTGGTGAACTAGAGAGTGGCAGGGGTGAACCAGAGGGTGGCAGTGGTGAACCAGAGCCAGAGGGTGGCAGTGCTGAACCAGAGGGTGACAGTGGTTAACCAGAGGGTGGCAGTGGTGAACCAGAGGTGCTGTGATGAACCAGAGGGTGGCAGTCGTGAACCAGAGGGTTGCAGTGGTTGACCAGAGGGTGACAGTGCTGAACCAGATGGTGGCAGGGGTAAACCAGAGAGTGGCAGTCCTGAACCAGAGGGTGGCAGTAGTGAACCAGAGGGTGGCAGGGGTGAACCAGAGGGTGGCAGGGGTGAACCAGAGGGTGGCAGTGGTGAACCCTAGGGTGGCCGTGTTGAACCAGAGGGTGGCAGTGGTGAACCAGAGGGTGCTGTGCCCATACACGACCGCATGGGTATCTTCGCCATGCAAGCGGCCTGCGAACATGCAAAAAGCCCTGCAAACACGCAAAAAACCCCGCGAACACGCAAAAAACCACGCAAATACGCAAAAAACTAAAATCCGCAAATTTGCACGAATTCGCGGATTTTGCGGATTGCAAATTCGATTTCGCGCGAATTCACGGAACGCGAATTCGCAAATTTCACCCATACTTACTTACTACCTCCAAGCCAGAAACACTTAAAAGGCTAGGTGTGGTGATAGCCCTGAAATTCTGTCTCTGTAGTTCAGGTTTTGCAGCAAGGAGAGTCCTGTGCTGTGTCGTCAGTGGTGCTGGGGGTGAGTGGGGCCTGTTCACCAGCCTTGCCACCCATACATGCTCTTTGGAGAGGTCTCCTACTTGCCACATGCTGCACCTCTGGGAGTGCCCTTCCACCCTCTCAGAAGATTTACTTACTCACTCAGTCAGCACCAGCCCACCTTCAGTGGCTTTCTGGATTTATTGTCCATAGTTGGAATTACAGTAGTGACCCAAAAGCCCTGGAGCCGAACTCCTGGTCCACGGGAGTCAAACTGGGCAAGCAAAGGAATAGGACATCGATCTGTCAGTATCTCTACCTGATCGCCACCTTTTGCCAACACTGGCCTTGTGGTCGGTTTTGTTTTGTAATTCCCTTAAATGTTGGTGTGGTGGCAGCTAGTGCAATGAACAAAGACTCTTAAATACTGTTGGTCTATTGTCCGCTCTGTTAACAGTGACCCATCTGGTTGTGCTAAATGATCATAGTTAGGTTTTGAAGGTGATGCATAAGTGTTGATGGGGTGCACTAGCACTCGGCTGTCTTTGGAACGCCTTCTAGATCTATCCATAAAGTTAAACATGCCCTGCTTGTTATGAAGAGCCATATGATGAGCAGCCTTTATAATACAGCCAACAAGATAGGGTCAGTAAGTTGACGTTCACGGTCATCTGAAGGTCACGTGTTCGAATCTCGGAAAGGCAAACTCAACCATTCATGGTTCCCTTACACAAAAACAGTGAATTTATTACTTTTAAATTGGGTAACAGTACATCTTTTATTTGAAGCGCTGAGTTAAAAATACGTTTACATTATTGTTCCATCACTTGCATGACTAGCCCAAGCTACACCATAAACATCTCAACCCAGCACCCACTTATCAGGGAGAACTGGACATTTTACCCGAAAATCAAGGCACTAGCAGTTTTCACCAAGGAGCAGCCGCTGATGTGCTTTAGTAATTCATATCAAATGCTCTGATTAATGTCACAAACTCAGGACATGGTGACTTAAATACGGCCCATCACATAACAAAATATGCCTGTATAGCCTGGTGACAAGGACACAAACTTATAGACTGAAACACACCACCTGCCCGACACATGGTGCTTGTACATAGATTTGCATGAGAGGATTTCCTAATTTGCTCCCCGGGACTTTATTGATTATAAGAGGGGGGGCTTTGCAGCTGCCCCAAGCCCCGGAGATCGCCACTTCCCCGGGGCTTAATTTTAATGAAATGAATGAAATGAAATGAATGAAATTAAATGAAATGAAATGAAAAGAATCTTATAACGCACAACTAACCTGTAGGCATCAAGGCGCCTAAATACAAATCCATAAAACAAATATACAGTAACTACAGGTACGCCCTTGCAAACAACCATGTTTTCAGTGCCTTCCGAAACAGCACAACGGAAGACTGAGATTTAATTTCACAGGGGAGGGAATTCCATAGCTTAGGGGCAATTACTGAGAAGGCCCTACCGCCCCATTTACACCTATGGAAGCGCGGTACCACCAGCAAGCTCCTTGAAGAGGAGCGTAAGTCTCTGCCCGGTACATAGGGTAGCAACAGTTTCTTGACACCCTGCGCACCCTTCCCGAAGAGTGCGCCATAAGTCAGGCAGAGCGTTTTAAAGGTGATCCTCGATTCAATAGGAAGCCAGTGTAAGGCCTTCCTGGCAGCCGTTGCTGACGCTAATCTAGGAGTGTCCAGAACAAATTTAGCTGCCACATTTTGGGCAGTCTGAAGACGCTGTATCAGGCTCTTATTCATACCGGTGTACAAGGCATTACAATAATCAAGTCGCGAAGCGACAAGTGCTACCACCACTTGCTTCCGTGCCTGAGGAGACAGATAATGTTTTATTTTTCGGAGTATTTTAATGATACCCAAGCAGGTAGCAACCGTTCTGTTCACCTGCAAGCTCATGGAGAGGGCGGGGTCAATCAATACTCCCAGGTTCCGAGCCGACTTCGTCGGAGTGGGACAAGCCCCCAGCGAGGGCGGCCACCATTCCGGTGACCAGATGTTATTATTTGGGCCAAACACCAAGATCTCAGTCTTCTCACCATTCAACTTTAGTGAGTTGTAAATCATCCACTGGGACACTGCTTCCATGCAGTTCCTAAAGTTGAATGGTGACGAGTTACCCAAATGGGAGAGGGACACCAGGATTTGTGTGTCATCAGCATAGGAGACTACCTCCATCCCGAACGATCTAACCAGCCTGGCAAGCGGGGTCACATAGATGTTGAACAGGGTCGGACTTAATGCCGACCCCTGTGGGACCCCACATTGCACAGGCAGGGATGGGGATAGGAAATCTCCCAGCTTAACCCTCTGTTCTCTCTGGTTCAGAAAGGAGGCCAGCAGACTCAAAGCCACCCCTTCCACCCCTATCTCCCTCAGGCGAGATGTTAAAACCGAAGGGGATAAGGTGTCGAAGGCGGCTGTCAGGTCCAAAAGGACCAGGACGATGGTATGTCCCTGGTCTACCTCCATAAGGATGTTGTTCAGAACGACCGTAAGGGCTGACTCGGTACTATGGTGCCTCCTGAAGCCGTGTTGAGATTGATCTAAAAGACCCGAGGAGTCAAGAAATGCCACCAGATGTTGATTAAGATGAGTCTCTAGCATCTTCGCCGGAGCTGGAAGCAAAGAGATGGGGCGAAAATTCTTGAGCACCTCGGGATCTAGTGTATGCTTCTTTAGGAGGGGTTTGACCACCGCACTCTTCCATTGGGATGGAAAAATACCCTCTCTCATAGCCCTATTCTTGATGTCCAACAGTAAGGGCAGTAAGGAGTCTCTGCACTCCTTGAGGACTTTAAGGGGCAAGGGTCTAATGGGGACCCTGACCATGTCTTATTTAAAAGCAGGTCAAGCTCCTGATAGGATAGAGGCGGAAACTCAGACAAATTCATAGAGGTGATGGGAAATACCTCCTCCGCGGGCGAACAAGAGGGGACGGGCGGAGGAGAAGTAACGGACCTTTGTAATTCAAGGTTCGAATAGATGTCCGCAATCTTCGAATGGAAGAATCCTGCAATTTTATCACAGAATTCCTGGGAGCTTACTATAGAGTCCGGCACCTGTAACTTGCAGAGCGAGTCCACTATTTTAAAAAGATCCCTGGGGGAGGAAAGAGCCATTGCCAAGTTGGCAAAGTAATCTTGCTTCACTCTAATGACCTCCACCTTGTACTCCTTCAGGAGTTTCTTGTGTTTATTCCTCTCCTTCAAGTTCCTACTCGCCCGCCAAAGCCTTTCTTGCTTCCTGCACCCCTGCCTCATGAGCCTAAGAGGCTCCGAAAACCAGGGTGCAAAAGGTTTCTTTCTCGCAGAGTAGCAGGGCAAAGAAGGCGCCAGCACATCTACTGCTGCCCTAATGGCTTTGGAGAGATCAGAAGCGGCTAGATTAACATCCTCAAAAAGACCCGCTATATGATTTTGCAACAGAGGGGCCCATGAGGTGCTCGTAATGTTCCTGAGGTTCCTCCTAGACTTGATTTGGCTAGGGACCCCAATCTTCGGATGCATAGGGGCAACCCGGAGCGCCAGGGGAACGGCTAGATGATCGGACCAAACCAGAGGAATGGGGTCGTCTATTTTGAGCCTATCATCATTAGAAAAAAACGCGTCCAGAATGTGACCCGCCTGGTGAGTAGGGAGTTTGACCAGTTGCAAAAGGTCACATGCAGACAATGAATCCAGAAGGGCCAAAGAATCTTTAGATTCAGTATTATCCAAGTGAAAATTTAGATCACCCAGAACTGTCAGATTGGCAGATCCGAAATAGGGCTCTAGAATGTTAAGAAGAGATTGACTAAAATCTGTCCTGGGCCCAGGAGGTCTGTACACAAGATACCCCCAAAAGGGGCGGCATGAGGAGATTTTATAAGAAAATAAAGGGCTTGAAAAAGATCGGAGGGCTTGGAGAGTTGAATGGTATGACAGGTATGGGAAGTCCTATAGAGGATTCCAAGGCCACCTCCTCTATGCCCCACTCTATCCAACCTAGCTAAAGAGTACCCATCAGGCACAGCCTCTACCAAGCCAGGTCCCGAAGACTCCGAGGCCCATGTTTCAGTAAGGAACACCCATTTTGGCTTTCTTGCTGTGACGAATTCATTAACCCCTTCGACGCTCATGACGAGCTGGGCTCGTCATGAGGTAGCCTCCTGGCACACTCATGACGAGCCCAGCTCGTCATGCAAAGTGCGCTTTCGCAAAATCCAGCGTACGGGGGGGAATCATGCCGCACGCATGCGGTTAAAGGCGGTGTTATTTTTCACTAGAGATCTAGTGCTAATAAGAAAGCCCGTTTCCTTCAGGGGAGGAAGCGTAGGGGAGGTGACAGGCAGGGGGGGGCTAACAGTACAAGTTGACGGTAGCTTACCACCAGTGGTCCAACAGCTACACAGAGAGGCATTTCGTAAGGTGTCCGGGGAACATGAAAAATGGCATGGAAGCCATACGGGTCTCAAACGGTTGAGATCCTGGTAAGAATACAAAGTACATGCCAAAGATGACATATCAAGTCCACCCGGGATCCGGAGTCTCCCGCCCTTTAGCCCGTCCTTAGCGCGGATGGGCGCAGACGGGCTGGACTCTGACGTGACTCCGGGGTCACTACGGCTCATACGCTGCGCTCAAACGCTGCTCGTAAAAAGGGCAGCTTTATATGCAGGTCAGCGTGTCCTTATGACAGCTGGTCTGCTAACAAAAATGGCGCCGCCGGGCGTCCAAGTCTCCCCCCAAGATGGCGCTAAAAAGCGTGAGGTGAATCAGGGGACCCGCCAAAGCGCGGTGCTGTAAACGATTATAGTGCAGGTTGAGGGACTAAACAAAGCCTATTAAAACAGCGTGAAATACAAATACATTTTAAACAATGTAAAAAAGGAATTATTTTAAAAAACGCTATCGCGTGATCCAATAGTCCGCCCTGCAGCGCGCTGTCTGCTGTCTGCCTAGGCGTACGCGAAGATACTAATCAAGATCGCCCGCCTAGAAAGCCCACCTTATATGCAGGTCAGCGTGTCCTTATGACAGCTGGTCTGCTAACAAACATGGCGCCGCCAGACGTCCAAGTCTCCCCCCAAGATGGCTCTAAAAAGCGGGAAGTGAATCAGGGGACCCGCCAAAGCGCGGTGCTGTAAACGATTATAGTGCAAGTTGAGGGACTAAACAAAGCCTATTAAAAACAGCGTGAAATACAAATAAATTTTAAACAATGTAAAAAAGGAATTATTTTAAAAAACGCTATCGCGTTATCCAATAGTCCGCCCTGCAGCGCGCTGTCTGCTGTCTGCCTAAGCGTACCCGAAGATACTAATCAATTAGGGTGGGGGCCACGGGGCACGTTTGCACAGTGGTGATGGGAGGGGGCAGGGACGGATGTGACAAGTGTGTAAACACGCCCAATGGTACATTTTAAGTTGGGGGATTAAAAGGGATGTAAAAAGGGGTGTGGCCTTGGACCACCTCTCTGCAACTCAGCTCTGTGGCGCTTACTGGAGGTACCTGGTGGGCTAGTTGGCCCCCAGGAACCCTCAGTATTCAAGGGGACTTGATCCCCCAATTTAAAGGGGGTGCATTTACAGAGTGGTGGAGAAAGGAGGTGTGGCCTGTGTCCACCTCTCAGCATTCACACTGTGTGGGGCTTACTGGAGGTAAGAGGTAGGCTTGTTGGCCCCTAAAGGACCCCCATCAGTGAAGGGGACTTCAGTCCCCATCCAAGAGTGCGCCATGAGTGTGTTTGCAGAGTGGTGGGCAAAGGGAGAGTGGCCTGTTATGAGAACTCAGCAATCCTGCTGTGTGGTACTTACTGGAGGTAATAGAAGGGGTAGTTGGCCCCAAGGATGTCCTTGGGGGCCTAGTACCCCTCTTGTTACCTCCAGTAAGTCCCACACAGAAGGATTACTAAGATGTCTTTGGAGGCCATGCCCCCTTCTCAACCACTTTAAAAATGTGCCTCCAGGCAGACTTTGGAATGGGGATGAAGTCCACTTTACTCCTGAGGGACTTTGGGGGCCAAGAAGCCCTTCAATACCTCCTATAAGTCCTATGCAGCGGAATTCCTGAGCGCTGGTCGGAGGCCCAACACCCTTTCTCCAACACCTGGAAAACGCATCTACTAGTTAAAGAAGTGTTTGCAATGCAATAGGTTTCGCATTTGCGAGAGTTAGAGCTATTGGCATTGTGAATTTAAAAGTTTTTTACTAATGTTTTTTTGGAGTGAAGTGGATATACGTTGTGTGTAGTGGAATTATGTGGTAAGTTGTGCAGTGAAATTATCTCTTTAGAAAGTATGTGGTATTTAGTGTTTAGGAATTATGTAGAGTGGGATTATATGCTATGGAGAGTAATTATGTAGAATGCTAGTCTTTGTTGTTGAGTGGTACCCTCAGGTTTAGTCTTCCTTGTTTACATAAAAGCTCAACTATGAACTCAGTTAGACAAAAAAAGAAGTAATCAATGAGGAGCACCTGTGGACCTAGTCAGAGGTATAAGCAGGGCCACTGGAATTATGTGACTGTTTGGCTACACAGATTTTTGCATAATTATATATTTTCCGCATTAGACACATAATCCATTATCTGCTCCCTAATCTGCAGTTTTGAACATAAAAACCCTTCTTTCTAGCTGAAACATTATCAACAATGCAGCGTTACAGCATGGGCGAAGGCCCTTTGCAAACCTAGAAATTATTGCTAAATGTGGGTGTTAAATTGATACTAATGGTGTGCAAGCCACTCTTGCTTCCATCTGCACCTCTCTTGCCTCTTTCTGCATTTCAGTGGCTTCTTTTTGCAAATTTGTTTCTTTTTCTGTACCCCTCTTGCCTCTTTCTGCAATTTTCTTCCCTCTTTCTGCACCCTTCTTGTCTCTTTCAGCACCTCTGTTGCTTATTTCTGTACTTCTCTTCCTTCTTTCTGCATCCCTCTTGCCTCTTTCTGTACCTCTATTGCCTCTTTGTACACCTCTCCTATCTCTTTCTGCATCCCTATTGCCTCTTTCTACACTTCTCATGGTTCTTTTTGCACTGCTCTTGCTTCTTTCTGCACCTCATTTGCAAATTTCTGTACCCCTGGCCACTCCTTCTGCACTTTTCCTGCCACTTTCTGCACCTCTCTTGCCTCCTTCTGCACCTCTCTTGCCCCGTTCTGCCGACGGCATGGAAAAGTGCCCAGGACGGGCTCCATGCGTCCCGGGCATTCGTCTCCCGGGCGTCCGGGGCTCCATCCAGGCTGACGGCATGGCAGAGTGCCCGGGTCGGGCTCCATGGTTTCCATGGTGGTCCTCCCCTGGGTGTCGGGGGTCTCCAGGCCGACGGCATGGAAAAGTGCCCAGGACGGGCTCCATGCGTCCCGGGCATTCGTCCCCCGGGCGTCCGGGACTCCATCCAGGCTGAAGGCATGGCAGAGTGCCCGGGTCGGGCTCCATGGTTTTCACGGTGGTCCTCCCCTGGGTGTCCGGGGGCTCCAGGCCGACGGCATGGAAAAGTAATCAGGACGGGGTCCATGCGTCCCGGGCATTCGTCCCCCTGGCGTCCGGGCCTGAGAGCTCCAGTGGTCCTCACTGTGCCTGAGGCCCAGCCGGGGTCTCGAGCCCTGCCCGGCGTGGGCAGGCAGAAGCCCTACCGCGAAGGCTCGGGGTGGGAAGCAGGGAGTCCTTTTGGTCCCGGCCATCTGGTCGCCCCCAACGCTTTCCTATGGGGCGACTAGATGGCCGGACTTCCCTGGAAGTCCCTATGAGGTGCCATTCGCCTCTCGGATCCCAGCGAGGGCTCCAGGAGGTCAGGCACGTTCGCGCCCAGGGTCCCCTGAGCCTCGCGGTGCACACTTGTTCCCAGAAAGAGGGGTAGCCTTCCTCCGGATTACTAGGGACATGGTACTCTGGGACCGCTCTCGGCCTAGCGGTCCTCAGCCGGCAGCTGGACGGGCCAGGATGCCGTCCCAGCCCCGGGTCCATCCCTGGGCCTGCCGCGTGGCAGGAAGCCCTGGATGGGGTCCGAGAGGGCCCGGGGAGGCGTCCCCTGTGCCTCCGGGCTCCTGGCAGGGGGCCAGGGGCCCGGCCGGGCCCCCGGCTCGGGTGCCCCGGCTCTGGGCCCTGTCCCCCGGCCTGCCGCACTGCTAAAGCCCGGGACGGGGTTCCGTTGTGCCCGGGGAGCCTCCCCAGGCTTGGCTGGGTTCAGGAGCTCTCAGGGGCCCTGGGGAGGGCAGCCTCCCCACCCCGGGCTCCGTCCTGGGTCCTGCCGCATGGTAGGGTGCCTGGGACGGGGTCCGGAGGGCCCGGGGTAGGCTTCCCCTGCGCCTCCGAGCCTGGGAGCCCCAGCTGGATCCAAGGGCCCCGGCCGGGTCCCAGCCGGGCCCCGGCCCCTGGTTGGGTGCTCGGGCCCTGGGCCCTTTCCCCCAAGCCCGCTGCACTGCTAAGAACCCGGGTCGGGGTTCCGTTGCGCCTGGGCAGGCCTCCCCTGCTCGTAAAGGTGTCTGGGGGCCCCGAGTCGGAGGGCCTGTCGGGGCCCCCTGGCAGCCTCCATGGCTGGGGCCCAGCTGGGGCTCTGGGCCTCCGGTCCGCCATGCCCCGGCGCCCGCTCACTCCTTGGTTGGGGCACAGGGTGTCCAGAGGGCTTCCCTTTCGTGCCCGGCCATGTTGCTTCTTTCAGCAATTCTCTTGCCTCTTTCTGCACTTCTCTTGAACTTCTCTTGCTTGTTTCTACCCCTCTCATGCATCTTTCTGCACCTCTCTTGCATCTTACTGAACATCTCTTGCGTCTTTCTGCACCTCTCTTCTGTCTTTCTTCATCCCTCTAGCCTCTTTCTGCACCCCTCTTGCCTCTTTCTGTACCCCTCTTTTCCCTTTCTGCACCTCTCTTGCCTTTTTCTGCAGTTCTCTTGCCTCTTTTTGTACCCCTCTCATCTCTTTCTGCACTTCTAACTGATTTTTCTGCACTACTCTTGCTTCTTTCTGTACCCCGCTTGTCTCTTTCTGCACTTCTCTTGCTTATTTCTACACCTCTGTTGCTTATTTCAGCAATTCTCTTTCCTCTTTCTGCACTTCTCTTCCTTCTTGTTGTGCCCCTCCTGCATCTTTCTGTTCCTATCTTGCCTCTTTGTACACCCCTCCACCTCTTACTGCTCCCCTCGTGCCTCTTTCTGCACCTCTGTTGGTTCTTTCTGCACTACTCTTGCTTCTTTCTGCACCTTACTTGCCTCTTCATGTACTTCTCTTGCGTCTTTCTGCACCTCAGTTGCCTCTTTCCACACTTCACTTGTTTCTTTCTGCACCTTGCTTCCCTCTTTTGGCACCTCTGTTAATCCTTTCTGCACTCCTCCTGCCTCTTTCTGCACCCTTCTTCTCTATTTCTGCAACTCTCTTGCCTTTCTACACCTATCTTTCCTCTTTCTGCACCACTCTTGTCTCTTTCTGTACCTCTGTAGCTTCTTTCTGCACTTCTCATGCCTCTTTCTGCATTTCTGTTCCCTGTTTCTGCACCTTTCCTGCCTGTCTCTACACCTCTCTTGCCTCTTTCTGTAACTCTCTTGCCTCTTTATGTACTTCTCTTGCTCTTTCTGCACCCTGATACTTCTTTCTGCACTTCTCTTACTTCTTTCTGCACACTTTCTGTACCTCTATTGCCTCTTTGTGCACCCCTCCTACCTTTTCTACACCCCTCTTGCCTCCTTTTATACCTCTGTTGCTTCTTTCTGCACTTTTCTTAGTTCTTTATGCACTGCTTTTGCCTCTTTCTGCATCCCTGTCTCTTTCTGCACCTCTGTTTCTTCTTTCTGCACTTTTATTGCCTCTTTCTGCACCTCTCTTGCTTCTTTCTGAACCTCACTTGCCTCTTTCAGCACCTCTGTTGCTTTTTCCTGCAGATCTCTTGCCTCTTTCTGCACCTCTATTGCCTGTTTCTGCACTTCTGTTGCTTTTTTCTGCATATCTCTTGCCTCTTTCTGCACCTATCTTGCCTCTTTCTGCACCTCTTTAGCCTCTTTCTGCACCTCTGTTGCTTCTTTCTGCACCCCTGTTCCCTCTTTCGGCAGCCCTCTTACTTATTTGTCCAACTCACTTGCCTCATTCTACACCTCTCTTCCCTCTTTCTGCACCACTCCTGACTCTTTCTGTACCTCTGTTGCTTTTTCTGCACTTCTGTTCCTTCTTTCTGCAATCCATGTGCATCATTCTACACCTCTGTTGCTTCTTTTTGCACTTCTCTTGGTTCTTTCTGTACCCCTCTTGCTCCTTTCTGCACCTCTCTGGCTTATTTCTGCACTTCACCTGCCTCTTTCAGCACCTCTGCTGCTTATTTTTGCAAATGTCTTGCCTATTTCTGCATGTCATTTGTCTCTTTCAGCACCTCTGTTGCTTTTTTCTGCAGATCGCTTGCCTCTTTCTGCACCCCTCTTTTCTCTTTCAGCACCTCTCTTGTCTCTTTCTGCACCCCTGTTCCCTGTTTCTGCACCTTTCTTGCCTGTTTCAGTAGTACCTCTCTTGCCTCTTTCTGTACCTCTGCACTTCTCTTGTTCTTTCTGCACCCTTCACACCTGTTTCAGCACCTATGTTGGTTCAGTCTACACTGCTCCTGCTTTTTGTTGCACCTCACCTGCCTCTTTCTGTACTTCTCTTCTTTCTTTCAGCACCCCTCCTTCCTCTTTCTGTAACACTATTGCCTCTTTGTGCATCCCTCCTACCTTTTTCTGCACCCACTGTTGCCTCTTTTTGCACCTCTTTTGGTTCTTTCCGCACTGCTCTTACTTCTTTCTGCACCTCTCTTCCCTCTTTCTACACCTCTGAGTTAGAGGTACCTGTAATACCCCTGCCCTAATATGTACTAGGGGCTTATAGTGGCAGTCATTCCAATCACAGGGATACCCCAGCCCATAGTTTACCCTAGTGTATTTTGGTGTTTTCATTGTATTATTAGTGTCTTTCATCATAGCTCTGGGTCTGGTTAGTCAGAGTCAGTTACCACCAGTACCAGTCAGTAAAAAGTTGGGGGCACAAGAGGACTTTTAAACATGACCTCTTTCTGCACCTCTGTTGGTTCCTTCTGCATATCTCTTACTTCTTTCTGTACTATTCTTCGTCTTTCTGGACTTCTGTTGCCTCTTTCTACATTTCTCTTGCTTCTTTCTGCCCAATTCTTCCTCTTTCTTCACATTTCCTATCTCTGTATTCATAGTTAGAAATTAGCATTTAAAAAACCTTAGAAATTCATCGGAAAAAACATAGGTTTCAGGGATGTTATAGTTATAAATTATCATTTAAAAAACCTTTGAAATTCACAAAAAAACCATAGGTTTCATTGATGTTATAGTTAGAAATTAGCATTTAAAAAACCTTTGAAATTCACTGAAAAAACGATAGGCTTCAGGGATGTTATATTTAGTTTGACATTTCACTCATACAAAACCAGAGAAATTCGGCCGTTACAGTTAGTTCAGCTAACTATAACTCATGCCCCCGTAATGCACTGCTGATGATGTCACATATTACTTCATTCATGAAATGGTCAGTGACATCACTGATGATATCACTGATGACATCTCAAATGACATCACTGATGATGACATCATGCCTGTGATAATCCGATGCACCTCCTGATACCCTAATATAACGTTTGATACACCTACTCTAAAATACAGACTACCATTTTCGAAACCATAGACACCCCAATACCAGTTAGTAAATTCCCACTCACTAATTCCTAGGTCTACACAAACATTCACGCATTCACTCATAGATGCAGTGAACCATCAAAACGGTATTATCATAAGAACTCACGTATCTATACAGACACTCACAGACCGCCACTCATCCATAGAGTTACCCACACACCTAGTCAGTCATGCAAAGAATCAATCACACTTCCATTTACTCACCTATACAGTTATACACACACCACCTAACTTATTCAAACATATATTAAAACATACTTACACTCATACAATAACTAATACAAGCACACACCGATCCATACAGCCACTCTCACAATCACTCACTCACATACATAGTCATTTAAACACTCCAACACTCACATATACTGCCTTTCACATATGCAGTTACTCACACATGTACCACTGAAGCATCCATTCACTCACGAACACACCCATGCATACACTTACCCACCCATACAGCCCTTCAGAGATGCACTCTTGAACCCATACACATAGTGAATCATCCACTCACACATCTATGCACAGAGTCAAACCCCCCACCCACCCACACAGACACTCAGGGACCCATACAGATACTTAGACAACCAATAAATTACCCATATAGATCCTCATTTAGCTACTCACCAACCCATGCAACCGCTTACACACCAACTGAAAAACTAAACTGTGTGAATGTCTGTATCATTCACTAACCCATGCATTTAGTAAGACACATTTAATCACTCACTTATACAGTCAGTCATGCACCTACTAAATAATCCACCCAGACACTTATACACCCACTTATTCTTCAATACACCTTGGCATATATATTAAACATATTTAAACTTTATAGAAAACACAGTCACTGGATGATGTCATCAGTGATGTCACTGACCATGTCATGCATGATGTAATATGTGATGTCATCAGCAGTGCATTGCGGAGGCGCGAGTTATAGTTAGCTGAACTAACTATAATGGCCGAATTTCTCTAGTTTTGTGTGAGTGAAATATCCATCTAACTATAATGTGCCTGAAACCTGTGTTTTTTTCAGTAAATATATTTATATATATATTCACTGAAAAAACCATTGGTTTCAGGCACATTATAGTTAGAAATCAGCATTTAAAAAACCTTTGAAATTCACTGAAAAAACGATAGGTTTCAGGGATGTTATATTTAGTTTGACATTTCACTCATACAAAACCATTGAAATTCCCCCGTTATAGTTAGTTCAGCTAACTATAACTCGCGCCCCCACAATGCACTGCTGATGATGTCATATATTACATCATTCAAGACATGGTCAGTGACATCACGGATGACATCACTGATGACATCATCCAGTGACTGTGTGTTTCTCTAAAGTTTAAATATGTTTTATGTATTTGCCAAGGTGTATTGAAGAATGAGTGGGTGTATGAGTGTCTGGATGGAGGATTTAGTATGTGCTCGACTGACTGTATAAGTGAGTGATTAAATGTGTCTTACTGAATGCATGGGTTAGTGACTAAACTATCTGAATGTAATTAGCATGACCTCCTCCGTATTTGCCATGAATTAGTGTCTGGGTCATTGCACGAGTACATGGGTAGTGACTGGATGATTAGAGTGCTGCAAGGACAGTGCATGGTGATTTTATAACTACTTGGATTTTGGCGGAGTGATAGGATAAGTACATGATGCTGGATGGCTGACTTGAGGAGTGCATGGGTAGTAACAGAGGGATTTCTGGAGTGCATGGGTACAACCTGGGTAATTGGAGGAGTGTCTCAGTACTGTGTAGGTGGTTAGAGGTCTGCATGGGTAGTACACAGGGGAGTGTACCATTGCATGTGTTAGTGCTTGGGTCACTCTATGAGTACCTGGGTACTGACTGGAAGATAAGAGTACTGCAAGGAGAGTGCATGATGAATTTAAAAGTGCCTGGGTTTTGGCTGAGTGATTGGAAAAGTACATGGTGCTCCCTGGGTGATTGGAGGAGTGCATGGGTAGTGACAGGGCAATGGCTAGACTGCACGGGTACTGCTCAGGGTATTGTAGCAGTGCATGAGTTAGTGCATAGGTCATTGCATGAGTGCATGGGTTGTGACTGGATGATTAGAGTGCTGCAAGGAGAGTGCATGGTGAATTTATAAGTGCTTGGGTTTTGGTGGAGTGATTGCCTAAGTACACACATGTTATATCAAGCCCCTCCCCCTCCCTTCACCACTGTGAAAATGCACCCCCTGGCGGATTTTAATTTGGGGGATTAATTCCCCTTGAATCCTGAGGGTCCCTGGGGGCCAACTAGCCCACCATATACCTCCAGTAGAGCCACAGAGCTTTGTTGCAGAGGGTGGTCCGAAGCCACAACCCTTTTTGCACCTCTCTGCAATGCAACTCTGTGGTGCTTACTGGAGATACCTGGTGGGGTAGTTGGCCCCCTGGGACCCTCAAGATTCAAGGGGACTTAATTCCCCAACTTAAAACGTGCAACAGGGTGCGTTTGCACACTTGTCACATCAGGCCCTACCCCCTCCCTGCACCACTGTGCAAACACACCCCCTGGTGCATTGTAAATTGGGGGATTAAGTCCCCTTGAGTCCTGAGGGACCCTGGGGGCCAACTAGCCCACCAGATACCTCCAATAAGTGCCACAGAGCTGCCTAGCAGAGTGGTATAAAAAGGAGGTGTGACCTTGGACCACCTCTCTTCAAGGCAGCTCCCTGGTGCTTACTAGAGATACTTGGTGGGCTAGTTGCCCCCAGGGACCCTCAGGATGCAAGGGGACTTAATCCCCTAACTTAAAATGGGCCACAGGGTGCGTTGTAAATTGGGGGATTAATTCCCCTTGAGTCCTGAGTGTCCCTGGGAGCCAACTAGCCCACTGGGTACCTCCAGTAAGTCCCACAGAGCTGCGTTGTAGAGAGGTGCAGAAAGAGCGTGACCTCTGAACACCTCTCTGTAACGCAGCTCCCTGGTGCATACTGGAGGTACCTGGTGGGCTAGTTGGCCCTCAGGTACCCTCAGTATTCAAGGGAATATAATTCCCCTACCTACAACGCGCCAGGGGGCTCGTTTGTAAAGTGCTGCAGGGAGGGGTCGGGCCTAGATGCGATGGCAGCTTTTTTTTTCTTCCAAGGGGGCTGTGTGGCCCCCGTCCTTTTTAATCATTGTGGGCCCTGGGAACTCCATCCCCAGGGCCTGCTTTAAAATAAAATAAAAACGGGAAGGGAGCAGCGCGGCCACCCTCCCGAGGCCAATTTTGGTCCGTGGACCCCAGGGCATGGCCACATTTTGATTTAAAAAAAAATCTTTTTAAAGGAGAGGGGCTGCATAGCCTCCCTTGTAAGGCCTCAAGTGTCCCCGGGGACCCCATCCCCTGGGGATGTGCCTCATTTTTATATTTGTATTTTTATTTTTATTGATGGAGGGGGGCCACGTGGCCCCCCTCCTAGGCTACTCATGGCCCTGGGGACCTCATCCCTAAAGCCTCACCATTGGGGACCATGGGGGGAACCCCAATCCTCCCACTAGCTCCCCGTCTCCTGCGGGAGCTGGCATTGCTTTTCCATACGCGGAGCTGCTAACATGCATCTCCCCTTGTGAAAAAGCAATGTGGTTTGGATTTTGTAAGCGAGAGCAGGAAACCTGCTCTCGCTTACAAAATCCAAACCAGAGTTTGCAATGACTGGGCAATCCTGCCATAGCAAACAGCAGTGTCCCGGGGGTGGGCATCCTGGGACACTGCAGGTGCCAGCCCTGGGGGGTGGCAGTCCTCAGGGCCATATAGGGCTTCACGAGGGGGACCGCTCAACACCCCTCCCTACAAGTGTAAAGCTCCAGGGAGGTGGTGGTCTCCAGAGCTCAGGGATCCGTAACAGACCCCCGAATGTACATGCTTAGTGCCCCAGGGCATGTGGGGGGGCTTGAGCCCTCCCCACACAGGTTCATTTATATTAATTTTAAAGACCCAGTGGGTGGCGGTCCCCAGGGCTTGGGGTGCCATGTGCCCCCGCAAATAATTAATAAAAGCCCAGGGGGTGGTGGTCCCTGGGGCTTGGGGGGCCAACACACACTAAAAAGGAAGCCCTGCGGGGGTGGTGGTCCCCGGGGCTGTGGGGGGCTGCATGCACCCAGCAACTCATAAATCAAGCCCCAGGGAGTTGGCGATCCCCGGGGCAGTGTGGGGGGATTGGGGCCCCCCCACACATTTTTTTCAGTGCCCCCGGGACCTAGTCCACCCGGGAGTTTCAATACAACAAAGCACAGGAGCCCGCACTTCGTTATATTTATTTTCTCAGCCGGATTCGCGCACCCAATGTGAATTCAGCCGATTTAAAAAATGGCTTTTTTGGGCCCTGGGGGTCCTTGTGGACCCCCTGAGCAGGCCTGGGGGTCAGGGTGTTTCTACCCTGCCCCCTTTTCTTGTTTTTCATGTTTTTCTCTTTTCTTGTGACTCGGTTCATATGTATATATACATGAACGGTATAGTTAAGAAATTAAATTAAGAAAACTGTAGAAATTCACTAAAAAATCCCAAGGTTACAGGATGTTATGGTTAGGCCCATTTTACATGCACAAGACCATAGAAATTCAGCAGTTATAGTTACTTAAGCTAACGGTAACTTGCACCCCCCCATACGCTGCTTATGACTGCACATATTACATCAGTCATGACATGGTCAGTGACATCACTGAAGACATCACTGAAGAGATCTTTGATGACATAACTGATAACATCACTCCATAGTATACACTCCTAATATGAAAAATACGAATTAACATAAAATATAAAAGTGTATTTTAAAAACTAAAAACAATTAATCAATTGATTGATATATAAAAAATAATTGTCAATGAATTAATAAGTGTTTTTCACTTATCATTTATTAACTTCCGACCGTAGATCTTTACAAACTTAGCATACCACAAATATAATAAATAAATGAGTATTCCACAGTTTACATAGTTAGATTTCAATTCAATAATTAATTTATAAATAATTATTATTTAACTATTAATTAACTTCCCACCCTACACCACTTGATTCAAAGCAGCCCACAAATATAACATGTGTAAAATATATAAGTGGCCAATACATTAAATATTTAAACATCAATAAAATAATTAATTATCATTATGTGTTAATTAATTATTACTTAATTCACTTCTCACCTATACTCCTACAAATGTAACACCTCACAAATAACATATAATCAAAATTAATCAATATTACATAATTTACATAATAAATATCAATCATATTATTTATTAAAATGTATTAAATATTTATTAATTATGTATTGCCTAATCAACTGCCCACCCTGTCCCAATACAAAACCAACAACCCGACACCATAAACTACTTTTAAATATTAAATAAATTACTTCTAGATCCCTTAAAATTACAAGCTACATTTTAAAAACAAATAATAACATTTATATAAACAATAGTAGCTCATAATATCAATATATCAACAAACACATATACAAATAATTAAAAGATGAAATTTGTGACCACTATATTGGGTAAAACAATATTAAAAACATTGAGAATATTTAAAACTATATTGCTTATCTAAAAAAGCAATATTCTTGTCAATGATACTTGTGCATCCTGATATTTTACTGATATTTCTATTTCCTGATATAGTTCATAGACAGATAGACTGATCGATAGATAGATAGATAGATAGATAGATAGATAGATAGATAGATAGATAGATAGATAGATAGATAGATAGATAGATAGATAGATAGATAGATAGATAGATAGATAGATAGATAGATAGATAGATAGATAGATAGATAGATAGATAGATAGATAGATAGATAGATAGATAGATAGATAGATATCTCAACCATTAGCATTCTGCTTGTGTGTCAAAGTACCATGATGTGTTGTCATGGTCAACGCATTGTAAAACATGCATTGTAGCGGCAATGCTGCTAATTTCTGAAATTCAGGACACAGTTGCACAAATGGCTGCAGGATAACTTTGATGGATAGAGAGAGGGTTGAGTTCTTACTTGGCATTACATTAATGCAAGCATATATTGTAGGGAGAGAGGACAGACTTGTTCTCATGCTGCCATTTTGTCTTAATAGCCCCTGTGGTGCATGACTCTTCTCCCAATGCATTACCAGTCTCTGACATTCTGACACATGGCTTCCTTCTGTTCTTCAGTCAGTGTGAAAGGATTAAGACTATGTAGTTGTGAGTAGTGTTTAAACCAAAGACGTCACCTTCTCAGGACAGTTAATTTTTAAATTCCGTGTTATCTACACACTTGAAGCTGGTTGTGGTACCTGATGGCTGCAAGGTCATGCAATCTAAGGGCTAAAAACAGGGCCTTGAGAGTCCGCTGTGTGTATGTGGTTTGAAGTGAAGTGATGGGGCAGTATTTGACTGTTCCCTTCCATTTTAGGTATCTGCCAAATAGGTTTCACATGAAAGATGATCATGAAGTTTATGTTCATTCCATTTCAATTCTAAATACTATTTGAGTAGGCTCCACCCACTCATTCTAAGGGGTGGAGAATGAAAAATTACACCTAATTGAAAATCTGCACTTACAAATCCTGAATAAGAGGATAGTTACACCTAGGTGCAGGAGGGAATACCCACCTGAGTAATAATACACATGTACATTTACCTTACAAATCAGGTCCATTCTGCATTATTCACATGAAGCTTTGACTTGGCATCCACTAAGCATGATCTTTGGTTTAGTTACATTAACAACATGCATTCGAGAACATGCCACCGATGTTAGCCACAAGAAAAATCTGCACTAGTAAGAACTGGAATAGCCACTCACTGAAAAAGGTCATCTCACCTTTACATTGCTGCTTATTTATTTATTTATTTAATGCAATTTTGTAGAGAGCTGACTTTACCCAAAGGCATCAGAGTTCTTTACAATAGAACCAAGTAAGTTACATAAGGAGATTTACACACTAACAAGTTACATATGCAATCAGGATAATAAAAAAACAAAAAAGTGGCAAAATTAGGTTAATACAGGTATCGAATACATATTTACAAAGTTGAGCTCAAGTGAATGCGAAGCGGCCGTGAAGGTCATGAAATGGGTTGAATTATTCCTGCTTGATCCTGAATCCTAGTTGGCGGTTGCCAGATCATCTCTTACAAAAGATCTTTTGATTTGGCTGCTAGACATTTCTATGCTGCACAACTTTGTTGGAAGGAAGGACTGACTGGGTGACATTACACTTAAAGGTAGCATAACCTCTTCTTCTGGCATATGAAGCTTTTGGTCACATTGCATCCTGTTCAATATTATTTACACACTCCAAAAAGTGGCATGTGGGTTGGCCTCCTACATCGACTAGTGAACTCCGGCAAGCAGAAAGCACTGCAAGACCCCAGACAGAAAATGTGTCTACTTCTCATTGCATTGGCTTATGATTCGTGTTCTTCCTCTGGTTCTAATGCACATGGTGCAGACTTTACTCTTGAGGGACATGGAACTTCTGTATGGTTTATTCTTGGAGCTTGTTCAGGAATTGATGAACCCTCCAACTGCACAAAGTGGGAGCGATTAATCTAGTTTGGGCTCTAAATGTTTGTTGTCAAGCATGGGATCACTTCTTCAATAATCAATTAATGTTCTTACTCAAGCTGAGCTAAAAATCTCTACACTTGCACTTCTCCTCATCTAGCCTGGCTCTGAAAACAGGCACTTGGCTGGTGTCCCTCAGATCTCCCCCTAGCTTCAAGGTAGGACTTCTTTGAGCAGTATGCCTTATGTCTCCATCTGAAATATATCACTGCAGATTACCAATTCACAAAACATTCCAGTTTTCTCTCCATGCAAAGATTATGTTTAATATCAGAATCATCACTTACAACTCTGCCCTGATTATCAATCAAGGTTTATTTAACATATGTGGACTCTATACGTTGCCACTGCTAATCTTCAGATCTCTCAGGAGCTAAAGCTAACCTGTGTGGGTGTTACTGTGTCCTTCTTGTGATACTCCCTCACAGCAAAGTATGATCTGTACCAAGTCTTAAAACACTAAGGAAACAATACTGTCTGAATCTCACCTTGTCGTGACGGTTTGCTGACTTAGTGGACTAATGTGCCCACTATGGAGGTCTGTGTTTGACCACATTATCACGGGTTCAAATGCCAGTGGGTCCACTCAGCCTTTCATCCTTCTGAGGTGAATAAAATGAGTATCATTGAGTTGGATAACATAAACATCTATTATTTAGTGCCAAGATAGCCTTCTGGGTGAACATGTGCTTTACTAATACACATGCTATGTTATATTCACCTGAACAACCACGTCACCCAATAAACCTGGTCAGCATTCCAATACAGTGAGAAACACAAACTAAAAGGTGTTGTGAGAAGAGTGTATGATAGAGATGGTGAGAGGTTAACAAGAGGTACCTGGAGTAGAGAGGAGAGTGAGTGAGTGATAGAGGGAAGAGAGGATAACAGGTACTAAAATTTGTAGAGAGGAAAGGATAAAATGAGCTAAAAGATTTGTAAAGGAGAGTGAGTGATAAGGTGGGTGAGAAGATAACATGAGCTAAAAGGCATAGAGAGGAGAGCAGAGGAGAGGAAAAAATGAGACAGAAGATGGTGGAGGAGAGTGAGTGATAGAGTGAGTAGAGGCCAAAATGAGCTAAATGATGTAGAAAGAAGAACGAGTGATAGAGGTGGTGAGAGGATAGCATGAACTAAAATGTGTAGAGAGAAGAGTGAGTGATTAAAGTGAGCAAGAAGACAACATGAGCTCAAAGGTGCATTGAGGAGAGTGAGTGATAACATGACCTAAGATATGTAGAAAGGAAAGTGAGCGATAGAGGGAGGTAAGAATAATATGAGCTAAAAGGTGTAGAGGAGAGACTGATAGAGGGAGGAGAATATAGCACGAGGTAAGAGGTGTGAAGAAGAGTATGTGATAGTACAAGGAAAGGTGTATATAGGAGAGTGAGTGATAGAGATGGTTAAAGGAGAACATGAGTAATGACAGGAGGTGGGGATAACATGAGCTAAAATGTGTGGAGAAGAGATTGAGTGTTAAAGGGGTGAAAGGATAACATCAGTTAAAAGGTGTAGGGAGGAGAGTGCGTGATATGATGAGGAAGAAGATTACACTAGGTTATGGTGATCATGACAGCGAGAAGGTAACATGAGCCAAAGGGTGTAGTGAGGAGAGTGAGTGATAGAGGGATGAGACGATGACATGAGCTAAAAGGTATAAAGGAGAATGAGTGACACTGGGGGTAAGAGAATAACATTAACTAAAAGGTGTGTAGGGTGTAGTGAGTGCTATAGGGGGTGAGAGGATAGCATGTATCAGAAGGTGTAGTGTGGAGAGTGAATAATGGAGGGGGTGAGAGGATAACATAACCTAAAAGGTATAGAGAGGAGAGTGATTGATAGAGGGAGCAAAGGGTAACATGAACTAAAAGGTGTCAAGAGGTGAGTGAGTGATAGAGGGTGCAGAGTAAAATTAGTTAAATGGTATAGAGAGTAGAGTGAGTGACTGAGATGGTTAGAGGATGGCATAAACTAAAGTGTATAGTGAGGAGAGTGAGTGATAAGTGAGTGAGAAGATAACATGAGATAAAAATTGTAGAGGGGAGAGCAGAGAAGAGGAAAACACGGGAAAGAAGATGGTGGAGGAGAGTTACAAACTAAAAGGTATAGAGAGGAGAGTGAGCGATATAGTGAGTAGAGGGAGACATGAGCTAAATGGTATAGAGAGAAGAGTGAGTGATAGAGATGGTGAAAGGATAGCATAAACTAAAATGTGTAGGTACAAGATTGAGTGATGGAGATGGTGAGAGGATAACATGAAGTAAAGTGTGCATTGAGGAGAGTGAGTGATAAGGTGAGCGAGAATATAACATGAACTAAAAGGTGTAGAGGGGAGAGCAGAGGAGAGGAAAACACAAGATAGAAGATCGTGGAGGAGAGTGAGTAATAGAGGGAGGAGAGGACAACAAAACTAAAAGGTGCAGAGAGGAGAGTGAGTGACAGAGGAAGCAGTGGGTAACATACGCTAAATGGTATAGAGAGGAGATAAGTGACAGAGATGGTGAGCAGATAACATGAACTAAAATGTGTAGGTACGAGAGTGAGTGATAGAGATGGTGAGAGGATAACATGAAGTAAAGTGTGCATTGAGGAGAGTGAGTGATAAGGTGAGCGAGAATATAACATGAACTAAAAGGTGTTGAGGGGAGAGCAGAGGAGAGGAAAACATGAGATAGAAGATGGTGGAGGAGAGTGAGTGATAGAGCAAGTAGAGGATAACAAAAGCTAAATGGTGTAGAGAGAAAAGTGAGTGATAGAGATGGTGGGAAGATAGCATAAACTAAAATGTTTAGATACAAGAGTGAGTGACGGAGATGGTGAGAGAATAACATGAAGTAAAGTGTGCAGGGAGGAGAGTGAATGATAAGGGGAGCAAGATTATAACATGAACCAAAAGGTGTAGAGGGGAGAGCAGAAGATAGGAAAATACAAGATAGAAGATGGTTGAGTAGAGTGAGTGATAGAGGGAGCAGACTAAACGGTGTAGAGAGGAGAGGGAATGATAGAGGGAGCACAGGGTAACATAATCTAAATGGTGCAGAGAGGAAAGGGAGTGACAGAGGTGGTGAGAGGATAATATGAACTAATATGTTTAGGTACGAGAGTGAGTGATGGTGTTGGAGATGGTGAGACGATAACATGAAGTAAAGTGTGTAGGGATGAGTGTGAGTGATAAGGTGAGTGAGAAGGTAACATGACCTAAAAAGTGTAGAGGGGAGAGAGGAGGAGAGAAAAACACGAGCTAGAAGGTAGTGGAGGAGAGTAAGTGATAGAGGGAGTAGAGGGTAAAATGAACTAAATGGTAAAGAGAGGAGAGTGACTGGCAGACATTGTGAGAGGATAACCTGAAATAAAATGGGTAGGTACAAGAGTGAGTAATGAAGATGGTTAGAGGATAACATGAAAAAAAATGTGCAAGTAAAAAGGTCAGTTAAAAAGACAGGTGCAAAGGGGACCATTTTCAAGAGTAAATACTTCTTGGAGGCAAACGTAACATTGTAAATGCAAAGCTGTCTTATGAAGAAGGGTGTCTATGTGTCTATCTGGTGGCACATATTACAATCTTTTAGTTTTTTTTTTACTTTCTAAAAACAGATTTTGTTCCGGATTGTTCATGAAAACATTTAATGTATTGCCCCACTTCACTAATCCCTCTGAAGAATCTACTTTTGTTATTTAAATGTTCCCATAATTCGTGTAGTATTCAAACACATGAAGCTTGTTTCAGAGTGATGCGCTGGTCAGTGAGACCCGTATGACCAACAAGCACACATCAGTCTAAGATACAGTACATACGCGTATGAGTCAATGAAGACAGGTTTCTCTTGAAAGTTAGGAATTGGACCTTGACACGCTTTTCCAAACTGCATGACTGCCCCCAGGATCAGGGTCCCATCTCTTCTTGATGTCCTTTCCTTGATTGTTTCTAAGACACAGCTGTGGTTTCGTGTTTCACGTGCTTCACCTGCATCAATAAACGTGATCAGCCACTCTGGAGTCAGGAAAAATAAATATAACTGGCTGAGCACCAACAGGATCCAACCGAACATTGTTTTTTGACAGGTCTTCAAAAAACAATAAACTGTAGGCTGATTTAAAATCACCTTATCGTTTAGCCAGCAACCAAGCAACTACCTGAAGGCGGGAAGCAGCAACACACACTGACAAAGTTATATTAAACGTTTCAAAACTTGAAATTAATGTTTCACTCTGATTTGTTGCTTCTTGGCTTTGTCTTGTGGCTTGGTCTGAAATTAATATTGGGATTTGCAGACTGTGATTCTGGTGCTGTTTATAAAGGGGTTCAGTGCTGTCTTACCCACCCCCACCTCGCCCCCCATCTCCACACACTCTAAATGCACATAAACTCTTATGGCCTTTCATGTTGTGATTTAGTAGCTACTTGTTTGTTTGTTCAGTTTCTTAGCGGTGACAAATTATGGGAGAAAAATAGCAAGAAATTAAATGTTTATTATTAAATGGCGGGTCATCATTCCCTCATCCTCATCATGTCCTGAAGGGCTCTTAAGGACGCAGGTGGAGCTCGTGTGGCTACAAGGATGATCACTTCTAAATGTGGAAGTCTCAGGAGGATCCAGGCAAGAACACAGATTCACAACACCTGCTAGGGTTGTTGTTTGCAAGGCCGAGATACTGAACCAAGATAGAAAGTGCAAGATAACTAGATACATGTATGATCTCCTTGTAGCAGGACAATGTTGTTTGGGTCCAGGGGGTACGGACCACCGACGGGTCAGATTCATAGCTTCACTTAGCATACAACAGGTCAGATAATGCCAATGCAGGCAGGGGTCAGCAGGTGCTGAGACTGACATCTTATCAGAAGTGTTCCCTGTCACTGTTGAAGCACTTAGCGTTTCATTTATGGATCAAGGATAGTGGTCAGACAAAAAGTAGAATCCAGTACACAATGTTCATTAACCCTGGGTGAAGCACTACGCTACGCTCGCGTAGTTTGTGAAGTTTGTGCAACTTCGCACTACACGAGCTGCACGTAGCACAGTGCGAACACGCGTAGTGCAGCGTAGCGTAGTGCAGCGGTCATTTTTTGCTTGTTCGCGGTCCTCAATGTCATGTTCACGACTGCGAGCAAGCAAAATGACATCCCAGCGAGACTCTCAACGCGGGGTGGTCAGGTTTCTCATTGCGAGTGGTCGTGCATGCTCGCGACCGCTCGCGATGAGAAACTACCAGTTCACGTTGAGAAAGCTGCCACTCGAGTAAAAATCTACTCGAGCGGCAGAAAACTACAGCTCGCACTGTGCAAGATGCCGTTTTCAATGATTGCACAGTGCCGGATGCTTGTTCGCACTGTGCAATCATTGAAAATGCATCTTGCACAGTGCGAACATGCTACTACACAGCTTGCGTAGTGCTACGTGAAGTTAGCGTAGTGCGAAGTGCACTTTGCGTAGCTTCGCGTAGCGCTACTTCGCGAACTACGCCCAGGGTTAATGTTCATCACACATGCCTTCATTACCAACATGATCAGAAAGCACATAATGTTGTATGTGATCTCACTGGATAAATTGAAGTCATCCATAATGTTTCACCTTTATCTTCTAGGAAACCAATCACAATATTTGTTTTAGTGTTTTATCAGGCTGATTCACCCATACTAAAGTCTACAACTGGACCCCCTGATAATAGTAAGGTTATTTCACACTTCATCCCAACTTACAACTTTAAGGACTCTCTAATCATGCAGGGTGACCCCACTTGAATGACTAATTGTGGTTGGTGCCGCATCAAGGTACTCGGTGCAATACAGCTCCTAACAGCTGGTTCGTTCACACAACCAGTGTTGTAACTGCAGACATGTTGTAAACCAACCTGCTCAGACGCATGTGCCTATGTTCTGTGAGGTCTATACAACTGTGTGCAGCATTGTGTCATTGTGCTGCACAAACCATATGACAGACAAAAAATGGCACTGCAATGTCTTCCCTTCCCTCACCAAAACGGAATATCTTCACTTAGTGTGATTCCAGTGTTTACAGCGGTATTCATTTACTGTTAAAGTATAGTATTTATTTAGAATGCATGAAGACTATGTAGTACGCCCACAAGCCAAAATATGCAAATGAGGGAATACTAGTTCTACTCAACTACCCTTCAAAAATATAATGAAGACTTCAATTGATTGATAAAAGAAGATTAGTAGTATTCTAGAAGAATAGGATTTGAAGCTTAGTAGTATTCTGTTAGGGTTCATTTGCCGCTCTTGTGGTATTTCAAGAGCAAAATGAAGGCTTGTCTAATTGATTATGACCACTGTTTGAAGACTAGTGGTATTCTTTGTGAGCAATATCCGAATACTAACGGCAATGATTGTGAAGGCTCAAGTAAGACTAGCAGAATTTTAAGTGAATGTTAATTGAACACTAGTCACATTCACTCTGATTAATTTATAGTAATGTGGTTGATTGGATTGCTTGCACAGGGCTTCCTTAATGATGCCTTATGGGCCTTTCAGACTACATTTTATTTGTTACATTTTTTGTTACATATTTTATGAGTCAATGATTATAAGCTGCCTGTTACAAACTCATTAGTCATACATTCAACAGTTTATGATGTGTATGGAACATATGTTTGTTTTCATATTACCCAGAAGGAATAATTGTGCAAAATTGAATTAGTCACAAGATAAAAGCTTAACTGTTCAAATTCCTCCTGTGCGGATTTTCTTCCAGACTCTATTAATGTTATAATTTAGAAAAACAATTTGGTAAACACATTGTACAAGGCTTTTATGGCATTAATTTGTAAAATGTTCTTAACGTGATGCTGGTGGCCTGTGAGATGACATTTTATTGCTAGAAGAAACTTGCAGATTAGTTGAACTTATAATGTAACAATTGTAAACGACAGTATTAGTAATAATGTCTACATCAGATGTTCGAATAGAGTTATAGTCTGTCAAATTATCAGAACAGATTTTAAAAAACCTGACGATATATAACCAGTCCATCTCTTGGCATCTGCACTTTTAGATAAATTGCTATCTAAATCAAAGTTTATAAGCACATCAGTAGTAAAAGTGTCTGCATCACACATTTGAATGAAGTAATTGTCTATCAAATTATCAGAATAGATTTAGAAAAATGTGACAAATATTACCAGTTCATCTCATGCATCTGAACCTGTAATTGCTATCTAAATGAACAAAGCTTATAAAGTTTGATGTGGTGAAAATTTCCGTCTTGCATTAGTGCACTTGTTGTTAAAGATCCGTTGAACACGATTTGGGACATTCCAGTGGTGCTCCTTGCAAAGAGCCCAAATAAATTCTGTAGAATAAATATAAAAGTGGTTATATTAAAAAATATATATTAACAGGTGGGAACAGTCAAGTCAATTGATTTCTGTCATGAGCATATCCTTCAGTCAGTGTCCTCACAGTTCCATTTACCACCTGCACCCCACAGACTCAAAATACTACAGCAACACCTTTGATTTCCCCTCAATCCCCCTCAGTGGTGGTGGTTCTTTTGGAGTACACACAGGACTTTGCTATTGGAAGTTATCCTTTTAACACTTTCAATGGATAAAAAAGAAGAAATACACCAATGTTAACTAGTTCAATATGTAAAGACATCCAACATACCTCTGCAAGCAGAAACTTTTGCTTCATTCAAGCCTCTATCCTTTCAATGCTTTCTTTGACCAATGCTCACATTATGGTTCGGGAAGCAATATGAGAAGTCCTGCTTTTCAGCACACTCTTGCAGAGACCTTGTTAGCAAAAGATTACAGGCTATCAAGCCTCCACTTAACATGTCAAGACCTCCTCATAGCCTTGCAGATGTCCATTTATTGAAATCCTCTGAATACAGAAACTTCTTGTTCTTCTGGGGAATTCCAGTACTAGCTGATGTATTACCAAATCAGTTATTTATAAATGTTTGCCTCTTCTCAAAAGAAATATATTTACTAGATAAAGAAAGTCTATCATTTTCAAAAATCGACCGAGCAGAGACTTGCTTGCTTACCTTTGTCAAATTCTTTGGAGACCTGTATGATCAGAGGCTCATGACTATGAATATTCATCAGTTAGTGCATCTTTCAGACTGTGTATGCCATAATAGCCCACTCTTTTCAAATAACAGTTTTCATTTTGAAGACCTAAACGGCTACATAGTGTCCCATATCTCTGGAACACGAAATGTCGAAATGCAAATCCTAAATACTGTGACATTAATACAGATGATGCCATTACTAAAAGCAACCAGTAATATTGATAGCGAGATAGAAAATGCAGTCAGAATCAGAATCTTCTTTATTCAGTTAAAAAATGTAAAACCATCAAAGCACAGTACAGCATTTCATCCAACAATTTTCACATTTTAAATAACTGGATACAAACTAAAGGTAGCACTAAGTACATTACAAAGTTACAACCCTGGTTAAAATACATACAGTTAAAAACACTTTGTCACCCACAGACTCTTGATCAGAAAGCACCCAATTACAGGGGGGTTATAGCAAAATGATGGTAAAGATTTTTTATTTCGGGTCCTTATCGCCCCAATGATGTAACTTGCTACCCTAAAGCAGACCATTGGGGACCCAAGCATTTGTAAAAAAGTCAAAGCCGGTCTGACTTGGTCAGAATTTTGGCCCCGGAACAATGGGACAATAAATTTCCTACGATGAGGCACATAGAACTTGCAAAAAAGAACATGTGAAGGGTATTCTGATCAGAACAACTATCACATGGACACAGCCCCAATGTCCCCACTTGTGCAAAGCCTTTTGGGTAGGATAGTAACCATGGGAGCATATTGTACTTAAATCTTACCAGCACAAAGCGATGGAACGGCTTGTTTATATAAGTCAGGTACGGCTGAATGTCTTTAGAGGTACTCAACATTATAAAACTCCTTACTGAGGGTTTCACCGTTCCTCTTCTTCTCTCTGTGACTGTATCCTGTTCAAAAACAGGGCCTTTACTGCTTTAATAGCACTTTTACTCAAAGCCACAGGGTTCGTAAACAGTTCAGGACAACCCATTAACTCAGTTTGAGTTTTAATATATCTGATCCAAGGGATGGCCAAGGCCCTGTCTAGAGACAGGCAGTTTTGAATAATTAACTCATTTAGATTTGGTGCTTGCTGTGTCCACACTCTAAGCCACCCCAACAACGGGGCCAAAGCAATCTGATCTGCAATATAACCCACCCCTAAATCTTCATGAACATTAAAAGCAGCTACAGTTTGGGGGAGCGACAACATTTTTCTTAAAAATACATTTTCTGTGGTTTGGTTCTCAGACGTGTTCAAATAACCCCAAACTTCACTCCCGTAAAGGACCATGGGTACACACTTTGCATCATAGATTTTTACAAGAGCTGGTAAGGGTCTACAACCTAGACGTTTTGCAAACCCCAACAGCGTACCTGTTGCTCTTGCTAGTATATTCTTTTTCAGGGCACGTTGTGCAACCCACGACCTTCTCTCGTCAAAAACAACACCTAAATACGGGAATGTGGGTACTTTTGTGAGAACCTGACCTTTACAGAAAAAAGATGTTTTCTTTGCCCTCCCACCACCAATTGTCATAGCATGCGATTTTTTTAAATTTGTTATTAGATCTAGAGAGTCCATAAAATTGATAGAAAATGCAGTCAATAGACTCATGGATCCATCGCTACGTGTGGAGAGAATGGAGATAATAGATGGGTGCTTTCAAATGGGGAAAGTTACTATAAAAGATTTAACAAATGGTGAGTTCCTGGCAGCTCAAAAAAGAGTATCTGTATACTTCGAAAGGAAAGTAGCATCATATGATAACATTTGTTTAAGGAAAGGTTATTGCTATGTGTATGCAGCAAACTACAACAAACTAGTCAGACAGGACCAAAGTACAATAAAATATTTAGATAATTCAGAAATGCAATTTGGAAAAGTGTTGAAAAGTATCCAGGTCACAGTCATAACTAGAAAAACTCACAACTTGGCACTATTAAATCCGATGCCTTGTATAAACACATATTCCAGTGACTGCAATGTCCATCAAGTTAATCAAAGTTGGAACCAGATAATAGCAGTGTATATTTCGGATATAGTAGGAAGTTGCTGCTTTGTTTCAACCACAAAATAGTCATTTGTATGCGAATTCCCAAATCACTATGAGAGAGATTAGTGGATGCTTTTGTATTAGCAGTACCACAACATGATATAGGAGCCACGTTCTGCTCTTAGTGAATTGAACTACATTGTCTGTTATATAACACAGTATGTGGTCACCTGAATTTTATCAATTGTTTAATTGAAAGTTATGTACTTGATTCTAAGATTGACCTTGTGATACCCTACCAAACTCTACATGCCCAGATGTTTAAAAGGTCCATACCATACTTTTCGGCAGGTTTGAAAACTGATCTGGGGGTTCACGTAATCCACCCTGTAATTACTACGAAATGTTATACACACACCACTTTTAACTGCAACCCTCTCCCCCACTGTAAAGAAGTAATTACCAGGGAACCCGTAAGGCTATGTGTTTACTTTTAATTAATGTTTTTATAAGTACATTTTAAGTACATTTTAAATACATTTTAAATGTTGTGTAAAAGCTACATTTTACAACCTCCATAGGAATTCACACTGTTGTGTGCTATTATCAAATGTATGTACTTAAGAAAATTAAATTACTGCTAACCATTTAGAGTAAAGAGTTTTCATTGACAAATGAAGGTGGGGTACTATGCGTCTCAGTCATTGTATGTGGCGATTGTTCATTGGGTTACTGATAAAAAGCCATATACTTTTACTTTATTGTAATCTTTGGACGGTTGAAAATAAACCAAATAGTCATATGAACAAATGGTCAGCTGGGATAGTTTGACCATTAATTCATACTTATATATTAATTGAGGACGTTGTGAGATCCTCCCACATATGCATGTGTAACTGGGAAGTATCTGCTACTGTACCTGTTTATTTGTTATTATTGTGATATATTACTAACCTAGCCATACCGTTTGTTTTAGCTTTACCAGTTTGGACACAAAATGCTTTGGACATACATCTTTTTAATATTTAATACCTAAGGTTCACAATCTGCTACGATTCAGAATGCAGCTTGAGTAGAATGTTAATAGTAGCCCAGTAGTATTCAAATTGTTTGTATTCACTAAATGTTCAGCATTGTATATGAAGACTATATGAGTAGCAAATACGTATTTGCTTAGTATTCTGTTAGTGTTCAAGAAGTATCACTCACATATCAGTAGTCTTCAGGCACTAGCCTTCCCAAAAAGAATACTACAGAATACTAAAATTGGCATAAAATAGTCTTTGAATGCTATAAAAAGACAGGTTAACCACTAAATGTAGTATTCAACATCTGTAAGGGTTATCACATTTTCCAGGTGCAGAGGGAGTTGTTGGTTGTACAGAAGAGGCATCACATCTCCGTGGCAGACTACACATCTGCATCGTAATCACCCCATCAGGCACTCAGTGAATGTGCCAGCGGTATAGTCTGGCAGGGGTATTCCAAAAATGTGTAAGTCTGGGCATAACATCTTCGTCTATGTTAACTCTGCAATTCCAGTACAACCCCCTGCCTATGAAATGGAGCAATATTCAGAGTGTGGGGAAGTTTGGTGGGGGGGTGCCATCAATGTTACATCACTTAAGTCATAGGGATTGCGAATCATCAAAAGTCCCACAAAGGCCAAGTGAAGCACGTGAGCCACACCCATTCAGCAGGAGATATGCAACACAACTCAAATGATATGCAGTTTTACTGAGACAACTATAAAGCACACCCACAATATTGTGTGGAAATCGGTTTCAGCAAATGTTTATAATTTGCAAATCACTATGTAAAGTCTCTTGATATGTTTTTATCCTTTCTTTGTGTCCATCAGACTGCATAATTAGAAACACATGTGCTTTGGTTGTGCTTTCCCAATAACTGGCATGTTTCATTTACAGGTATTTAAATGATTTTGTGTGCTATGAAAACTGACATCCAACAGCCTATCATTTTCGCACTATCTGTATCCCAGCAAGATTATAAGATAGTTCTTTTTAAGAAATGTTCTCAACTTTGCAGTCAGAGAAAGTAAAGTGACTAGACTCCTGAATGTAAAAAGTATAAGCAACAATTTGTCCGAAGAAAGAGCCTGACATTTGACCTATGGCATTAAACACTTAGCAAATGTGACAAGATGGAAGCAAAATTTAAAGGCATCTTTATTGATATCTTACTTTCTGACCTCCAATATGCTTATTTTGGGGGTGCTGCAACACCTGACCCCCCTTCCCTCACTTCCAACACCTACAAAATAGAGAAATATACGTGGTTGCTTGGAGACAAGCTGCCCTTTACTGTGAGATGTGTAGGTGGATAGGGCAAGAAGGAAGAAGGATCACGTGGTTTGACGACTACTAGTCTGAGGACTTTGTCATGTTCCTAAAGTGAGAAAATATCAGGTGTTGTTTGTTCTTTGGCTCTGACACTCTAAAACCGACGCAGTCGCCTTCCTTTGCATCGATACAATACGTTGTAAATCTAACCTGTGATGCATGTACTCATATCGAAGACTGTGTATTTTTACATTGTGTGAACTCGCCCAGAAGGTATTGGAGCGCTTTACAAGAGCACCTGGTACAGGACACAAGGACAATGATTTCTTTTCTAGGGAACTGGGAGACAGATTAAGTGATTTGTCCAAAATCACAAGTGGTTGAGCCGATGCAGAGAATCAAATTTGGTTCCCTGGCTCAAAAGTCGGCCGTTCTGGTCACATCACCTCCCATGCTTCAAGGCGAGAAAAGAAAGTGATTTGCAAATGTATGTTTTTCCTTCCTTAGAAGCTAGTTGTAGGAGAGGATGTGGCATAACGACCAGAGCTGCTCAGTTTTCTCATACTGGGAATTGTTACACCCCTGGTAACTGGCCTCGAAATCGGTCCCAGGATGCTTGTTTCTGGTTCAGGGAGGAACTGGCTTGGCAGTTCGGGCTTGACTGTACTTGTGAGGAGTAGGGTCAAGACTGATTTGCATATGGCTGGGTCCAAACTGGGATGGCATGGTGAGGAAAAGAATCATGGATTAAATCCAGATCTTTGTGACTGGGGTCAATGTTTGCATTTTTCAGCATTCCGTCCATCATATGTTACTTTTGCTTTTGTCGCCCTAAGTGGGAAGGGTATGCACAGACATAGATCCCCTGCTCACTGCTCCACTGGATTCAAGCTAGCCTGGCTGATGAGAGGGTCATACTCCAAAACCAGTCCTAGGATGCTTGTTTCCAGTCCAGGGAGGACCTGCCTAGGCAGTTGGGGCTGGACTGTTTCCACGAGGAGCAGGGTCAAGACAGATTTGCATATGGCTGGGTCCTCACGGGGTGGTGTGGTGAGCAAAAGAATGATGGATTAAACGCAGATCTTTGTAAATGGGGGTAAATGTTTGCATTGTTCAGCATTCCATCCATTATTTGTTCCTATTTTGTGCAACCCAGTCCACACCCCCAGATATATATCAATCAGGTCTTCTTTCACTAGTATGAACCCCTGTATAATAAGGTTGATCCGCACACAGTAGACATGGGGCCTGGTTTCTCTGGCATGCTACACTCCCAACCTTGCCACCTTCGTGTGATATTGCACCTCTTGGGAAAACCTTCCTCGTATGGCCTCCGCATTGAGTTTAATGCCACATAAGTGGACCTTTTAGTCCATGGGTTGGTGACTATGTAAAATGAGGCTTATGTGAGCCAAGAACTTCCCTTCCCCTCACTCCCACCTTGGGAAGCACAAATGGCCTCCCTACATAACCCGGAAAGACTCAGGGAGATGGTCTCATTGTATTGGCCTCCATCAAGGGAAACATCCTTTACCACACAGTCTTAACAATGACCTGCCTTTACAATGTATTCACTAACCCAATTGCAACGTTGACACACATTCCTTTAACTCACAGTCTTAAAAATGACCAGCCTTTACAACGCAGTCACAATCCTGACTGCAACGTTACCACACGTTCCTTTATCATGCAAGTCATTAAAACAACTTGCTTTAGGGAACACAGTGTTGGAGTGCTGATGGATATTAAGTTCAGCACCTTCCCTACAGATACACCCACTGAAGTTGAAAAAGTAATTTATACTAATCTAAAGTCCAGCGCCGCCCTAAGGTAAATCGTTGTAATGAATTGCATGGAAAAGAAAGGTGTGGTAATGATACAGTCGTGGTAGTGACTGCGTTGTATAGGCATGTGTTGTTCAGTCACACATCCCTCTATCATCACTGAATGTGATTATATAATGCTAAGCTCTAGCTTGGACTCAAGGGGCCCGATTCACAGAACTAACTTAAGACAAAATCCTACACTTACTACTTTTGGTATTCACAGAAGTTAGGATTTTGTCTTAAGTTTGTCTTAAGACAGAGTTAAGACAGACTTAAGTTAGGATTTTGTCCTAAGTCTGTCTTAAGACAAACTTAAGACAAAATCCTGACTTCTGTGAATACCAAAAGTAGTAAGTTTAGGATTTTGTCTTAAGTTAGTTCTTTGAATCGGGCCCAAGGTTTCTCTTGTATATTATAAAGCGCGCAACACCCAAAGGTGTCTTAGCGCTGAGCAGATCAAAACAAGGTAAATAGAAACAAGGTGCTGAATATAGAGGGCTATAGACGTACTGCACTGCTCTGCGAATGCTCAATCCAATGCCCTAATTCTCTCAATTGACATCAAAGAAACATTCAATGTGCTTAACTTGCACTATCGATACTCTGTGAGGGAGCGGTGGCCCGGGGGAGGGATTTATTAATTGGACGGGACTGCTTTAATAGTAACCCTACTGCCTGACTGCCAATTGGGGTGCTTGTATCGCATGTAAATGTGGTGCACAGGGGACAAGACAAATTTGCCACTTGTTTCTGCTCTTGTTCATATAGTGGTGGAACCTCTGGCTCCTATTTTACAATAGGGAATTGTGTGACTGGGGATATTAATGACCTCATTGAACATACATTACACCTTCCTTTTCTTGGACAACATGTGGCTGTACATTGAAGACGTGATGATCTACTCTTTACATGCCATGAAGTTTCTGGATAGATTGGGCCTGCTGCCCGGACTTTCAGTAAATTGGGCAAATCTAGGCCCTTCCCTGTGTCCCAGACCCCATTGTGGAGCCTCTGCACGCATTATGGGCTGCCTGAACCCACCATCATCGGATTCTTGGGGGTCCACTTGTATCAATCTGATGAGGACATCTTGGATGGAGCAATCTGTCTGGCGATAAGAGCATTTAGCAGCAGTATGCAATTTTGAGAATCACTGCCCTTATCTGTCAATGGTAGCATAGCAGTTGCTAAAATGGTGGAGGAGGAATTCATTTGTTTCTGTTCTTCATAGCAAATGGCGCCCTAAGTACCGGGTCTAACTGTCCACTCGACTCCGGAGTACTCTGATCTTCCTGTCACACACAAGGCTGCTCGACTCGCCATAGCAACATAAAGTACAGGTCACAGGTGTGGCTCTGGCTCACAGAGGAGGGGAGAGGGAGAGACAGGCTGGCAGAGCAACCCAGCAAAGGCAGACATGGCCAATCACTGCATGGCTTGACAATAAGCCATTGCAGTGATTGGTCATGCCACATGGGCAACGCCTCCTACCCCCGCGGTGCCTTGTGCACAAACTCTGCACCATAGGCCTAGATTAGGCCCAGCAACTGTATCACTCAGCCAATCCAGGCACTGTTCCCCTGTTCCGTTACACAGCATAACAACAGTGCAATGATTGGCTTGAGTGGGCAAACTCACTGCTCATTAAGAGACTGGGGGTCAGAGGATTAGAGCAACCCCCATTCACTAATGTGCATTAGAGAGAAGCCTCTAATGGGCATGTCGGGCTGGCCGGAGAAAGCCAGCTTTCCAACCCGACATGTGCACTTTGTGGCCCAGTTGTCTTGCACCAGTACCCATGTGAGACTGTCTATCAAACTGAAGTCCCACCCCCTTCAGAGCAGCCATCATACCAGCAGCGGAAAGGCTGAATTGCGGTCATGCTAATTGGAATACTACTGATTCTCTTAAGTGTGTACTTACTGTCAATACTCTGTAGTTGTTGAGTCACATAAAGACAGTGGCCAAAATACCAGTGGATCAATGCCCCAATGCCCTGCGGCAGCAACTGACACTAGTGGTTATGTCAGGTACTGATGTGGGGTTCAGCCAGGTTTTGATGAGGAAGAGTATGTCCAGGGGGTTGTCTTGTTGCAGGTCCGTGATCTCTGTGTAGTGTTTGGTGAGTGAGCGAGTGTTAGCAGAAGGCATGTGTTGTGTTGATAGATGCAGGATTGTATGCATTTGAGAATGGGATGTTGGGTACTGTCGATGTGGTGACTGTTGGGTGTGAATAAGTGTGTTGTAGGAAACAACATGAGGCGGAGACAAAGTATGGGTTCAAGGCTTTATTCCGATACAGCAACGCAGCATCAGGGCACCCGCCGTATTCAGTCAGCAGCTGTCAACTGATTCTCCGGCGTGGGCCTCTCTGAATCCAATCTCTGGACTCCAACATTCTACCGTGGCGTGAGGTGCGTCACCACAGTGTGGATAAGATCACAACAAAGTGCATGAAAACATGCAGGAAGTGCAGGAGAACACTCCCTTGGTGTTGTGTGGTGTGGCGAAAAAGCAGTATGGGGACCCGTGGCCGGAGTTGACGGTGCTGAGGGTCACAGCGGAAGGAGGCGGAGGAGGTCCTAAGCTCCTCGCTCAGTCCAGGTGCAGACGGGCATGGATAGGCTAACCTTTGATGTGCCTCTGGTGCACTAGTAGTGAGCCTGCTGCACATCTGTGCTGTGGCCACCATCAAGTAGGCAGGGGCGTAACACACACCCCCGCAGCCCCCGCGGTGCGGGGGTCCCCAATGTGCCCAGGGTCCCAGCGAGAAAGAAAAGAAAATTATGTAAAGAGACATAACCCTTACGAATAATTTAAAAAACAGGAAAACTAATTTTTCACGAGATCCATGGAAGGTGAGGCCCTCTGGAGTGGGGGCGTCGGGCTCCTCCAATGTGTGGCGCAGGAGCCCATCTCTGCTGATAGAGAGTCGCTGCAGTCCAGTCCGGTGCACTCCAGGAGCAGCAGCAGAGTTAGTTTCACTTTCTCTGCTCCTGAATTCTCGCGTGCCTCCCAGAGCTTCGCCCAAGTCTCTCATTTAGAGTTTGGCAGAGCCATCAGTGGATTGCTCCCTGATCTGGTTGAGACCCTTGTCCCTGGCACACTTCCTTCCACAGTACTTCCTAGAGTGAGTTATTTTTAAATTACATTTAAATGACGACCTTCAAGGGTCGAACTGGGAAAGAAACTGGCACCAAATTAAAAGTAGCTATGTTAGGGATACATGCTTTTAAAAAGGTATGAGATATTGAATTTAGAAGCTTAGCTTTTGGAGGGGAGTTTGGGGTATTGCGACCACCAATAAATGTATTTTCTGGTACACTGTTGGTGACTGGTGCTTTCAGTCTGTATGGTGACATATCTGTTGGATTTCATCAGGAATATTTACATACACACAATCTCTATCACTCTCTGTTTTGAAAGTCTTTCAAAATGTTTATTTTACCAAGTATTATAGTACCTCTCAATTAGGACCCCAACCAATCTGCATTCCCCTCCCTTCCAAGTGCCCCTTAAGCCTCTCTCATGTGCTGTGCATGTCGCAAAATGTATTGTAATATTATATGGACACCTTCCTGCACAAAACCAATCTTGGGCGGCATTTTCTTTTTTCTAAGCGTGCTGAGGTTTGCGTCACGCACGTACCATGCTGCATGGTGCAAACGTGACACACACCTCTCATAAATGAGGCCCTTAGTATTAGAAAGGCAGAGGTATTTTCAGCTAATTTCTGCTTAGTTATGAGGTGGTTTGGCAGAGTAATGTGTTGGATCCTATAACTGAAATACCAAGGAGCCCTGCAGGTCACACATGAGGTGCCATGAACACTTCCTGGGGTACCAGTGATGTTAGAATTGAGGAGCGCAAATATCCTGCACGGTCTCTTTGTGCAGAACTGCCCTGAGTGTTCTGGACAACCAGATACTTGATAAAGTTACTGGTTTATTCATTAGCCTACTGATTTTTTTTTGGCAGTGCTACTGTACATATATTATTTTCCTCTCCTTTTTAAACCTGGTTAATGCCAGCTTTATGGTCCGGACATGAATATCTAACACAGAAAAATCACAGTGTTTGAAAGACACGCCTGGCAACTGCTGTTGGAAATGTTGACATATACTGTGTTGGCAAGGTACATCTAGGCTCATTTTTGTATTGTTAGTTGTTTCTCATTATGTCATCATGGTTACAAGCCCCACAATCTTTTCCTCTGGTCAGTAGTCCATTTCAGGTTATTTCCTGTAATATAATTGTCTGATTTAAGATCATGTGATATCATTTCAGGTGATACCTTTAATTGGAAAATTAGTGCATTATATGTTATCTATGAGGGAGAGGTATGGCTCTTTTCAGTACTGCACATATTTTGTGGTGAAGGCCTGCACTGATGTCTACCAGGAAGTATCAACAGTATTTTGTGAAATGGAGACCTCCACAGCATATTTCTGCTTTGTGTGCTCTGTTTGAGATGGTGGCCAGCGCCTTTCCATGCTATACCTGTTTGAGAGTGGGGAAAACACTGCCGCTAATCTTGGCCATATATGATTTGTCCAATGTTTGTTTTCACAATTACTTATTTTGTCTTTTCTGTGAGAAGGAAGCTTGCATAACTCATTGATGTGCTGAGTCTACTTTGAAAAGCAAATTTATCTGATGATGCTAAAAGTGTTCTGTGTGAGAGAATGTATTTACAAAGCACAAACCTAGCTTTGAATAAAAGGATTACTGAAAGTGGGGATTACACAACACATTTCATATTTCTAGTCCCAAGGAGATTATGTGATTAGCCCAGAGTCACACAATGTTGGGTCAAATACCAATGCCAGAATGAACAAGTTGAACATCGCAGTCTTGCGTGCGCATTCTTTATACCTACGATACGGTGTGCTTCTGGGTATATATATCGATTACCTACAGGTGATGGCCTAAAAGTGATAGAAAAAGTTGATCTTTGCGAGATGAGCTCAGTCGAAATATGATTACCAGCAATTATGAGAATGTAAATGCTGGGTGAGCAGGATTTTGTTGTTATAGAAACTGTAAGGCATGCAGTAATAGTGTTGACTGTACAAAATTCCAAATACCCCACTCAAGAAGAGAATTTGTGATAAACAAATCTTTGACTTGTAACACCACATACTGCGTATATGGTTTATTTTGCCCATGTAACAAGATGTACATTGGGACCACAATACATCGAGCTAAGAAGCGAGTTCTTGAAAATGTAAGAGCCATTAGACATAATGATAAACACTATCCAGTGGAACAACATTTCTTTGAGTCTCATTACCAAAATGAAAAGCTACTTAGAATGATTGTGATTGATGCAGTAGGAGTCAATGTGAGGAGTGGAAACTGCAAACTATAGTTGCAGAAGTTGGAATCCAAGTTCATTGTGAATTTTGAAGCTCCGATACCTCAGGGCCTGAATTCAAGAGAGGAACTAGCCAGCCATCTGGGTTGAGAAGTAATGTAGATGTTGATATATTTATGCAGTTTTTCAGATGGTCTTAGGTTTAAAGTATTTTATTGCATTATAGAAAACAATACAAACAAATGAATACAGTCGTCTCAAAAGAGGTAGTGCAAAGTTTCCGCCACAGGAGCGCAACCAGGGCGCCAGATACTGCAATTATAACATCCCTCAGAGCATGTTGCCAGGTGCGCATGCTGTGACGACAATTTCAAGAACCAACACCCCCTTCCCCAACTCCCCCCCTCCCATCCCTCCCCCGGATCCCCTTCCTCCCTCCCCCCGTACTGTGTCGATGTCGCCCTCCCTTACCACCTCTGCAACGTGCCCCCCCCCCTTCGCCTGACGGTCCTCCCGGGTATATTAAGCGGATGGGGCAGCCAGTGATGTTAGCCGTAGCAGCCGGAGATATCGGGGACAGGTAATTTCTTTGAATTCTGACTGTAATAAGGTATGGAGTGGCAGCCACAGCTCTTCAAACTTATCCACCTCACCCGCCACCATGAGGGACAACTTCTCCATTCCCAGAACATGCCACAACCTATGTAATCAACCAATAGTGGTGGGAAGCGTGGTGGTGCGCCAGTAGATGAGTATTTTCTGTATCGCCGAGCCCAAGGCGATCGCTATCTGTCTACCCTTTCTAAATCTTAGAGGATACATCAGGCCGTTGGGCAAGCCCAGCAGGACATAGGCGGGGAAGCGAGGCAGTTCAATGTCAAAGCACTGGTCTATCTCATCTAAGACCTCCTTCCAATAGGGACTCAATAAAGGGCAATCCCATAGGACATGTGTAAGTGTGCCGATCTGTCCACAATCTCGCCAACAGGCGTTCACAATGTTATGATTCATTTCATGTAATCTCTCTGGTGTGTAGTACCAGTAGGTGGATATCTTAGTGAACGTTTCAGTGAGCCCGGTATGGTACGCGGAGTGGCGTGCTCGGTAGGAAATGTGGTCCCAATCCGCGTGGCTCAGCGCCCTTCCCAGCTCCCTTTCCCAGCGCTCCCGCCCGGGGTTGTAGATGTGGAAGGGGGGGGGGGCTGCAGGAGCTTATATAGATCTGAGATGAGTTTGGAGTCCGAGGAGCGCGTCGCCAGCCACTTCTCGTAAGGCGTGAGCTTCCGGTCAGCTAAGTCACGCACCTGTGGCTGAAGCGCCCAGTGACGCGCCTGCATATACCGCATCCGTTCGGTCTCAGGCAGGTGGTATTCCCGTCTGAGATCCTGGAATGACATGGCGCCATCCAGGCCGTACATGTGAAACAGCACACTGCATCTAGCCGTCCGCCAGTGTGCGAAGGCACCGGGTTCCATCCCAGGATGGAAGTCCGGGTTCTCGACCAGTGGTGTAAACGGTGATGGAAAGGTGGTGAGTTCATGCTTAGTATTCATGGCGTCCCAGACTCGTAGCGGGACTGGCGTGATAAAGGACGCGTAGAGATTGGGGGGACGGTGAGCACTGCACAGGAAGGGTACCTCCTGCAGAGTCCTGCCCGCCACTGCCTGCTCCTGGAACAACCAGTGCTTGTCCGTTTCCCACCTGCTCCACTCCACCAAATACCGTAGTTGCGCCGCCTGGAAGTATTTGTGTAGATCCGGTATGCCAAGTCCTCTGGACTCAGGTGCCAGCGTGGACAAGGCTCTCTTGAGTCTGGGTTTGCGTCCCTGCCAGACAAAGCGTGCGATATCTACCTGAGCCTGTCCGATCCACCCCTTCGGGGGTTGAAGTGGTAGGGCCCGAAACAGGTATAGCACCTGCGGTAAGAGAGTCATCTTCACCGCGGCTATTCTGCCCAGCAACGACAGTGTTCCTTTGTTCCAGCGGGTCAATTCCTCCTTAATTTTTCTGCCCAAGGCTGCGTAATTGGCCGTCACCATGGCAGGTAAAGAGGGCGCCAGTAGTATGCCCAAGTAGGGCACCAGGTCCTTAGACCAGCGCATGGGGAAGAGGCCCTGTAACTCGAGTCTTGTGGCGGTGGTCAGCGAGATGTCAAGGGCCGCCGATTTCCCCATGTTCATCTTGAAACCCGCCACTGCGGCGAAGGTTTCCAACTCGGCGATGCAAGCAGGGAGCGCCGTTCTCGGATCTTCAAGCGTCAAAATCACGTCATCCGCGTATAGGCTAACGGTGTGGACATACCTCCCCATCCGAACGCCCGACGCATCCGGATTCTGACGAATCCTCTGGGCAAATGGTTCCATATAAAGAGCGAAGAGTAGCGGTGACAACGGGCACCCTTGTCTGGTGCCCCGGCTATCGTGAATTTTTGGGAGCTGCAACCATTCACTCGCACCACTGCGGACGGAAATTTATAGCAATTGAATATCAGGGCACGAAATTTCTCCCCTATGCCCAGTTTGCATAGTACCCTCTCCAGGTAGGGCCAGTGCACCCGGTCGAACGCCTTCTCCGCGTCAATCGAAAGAAGCATTCGCTCCCCAGGAATACGGGAGGCCTTTTCCAGGATATGGACCACTCTCTTGGTGTTGTCTACTGTTTGTCTACCGGGGATGAACCCCGCCTGGTCCGGATCTACTAGCCCTGGCAGGTGAGGTGCTAGGCGCGCCGCCAGGATCCCAGTGTACAGCTTGAGGTCTACGTTCAAAAGTGAGATCGGCCGGTAGGAGCCGCACTTAGTCCGGTCTTTTCCCGGCTTGGGGATAACCAACACTGTTGCCTAGAGCAGATCCAGAGGGATAGCCCCCGGCTCAGAAAACGAGTTGAAAAGGCGCATCAGCAGCGGCGGCAATTCTGGGCAGAACGTTTTATAGAAAAGTGTGGTGTAACCGTCGGGTCCTGGGGCCTTCCCCTGTTTAAGTCGGGAAATAGCCGTGATCCCGTTCCAAGTGCTCTGCCTGTTCCGGGGCAAGGGAGGGGAGATCGACCGAGTCCAGATAGTCAGCCTCGGCTTGCGCCGAGGAGGGCGCGCCCGTATATAAGTCGGCGTAGTATCTACGGAAACCGTCTGCAATCTGGCTATCCTCCATGGCCGTCGCCCCGTCGGAAACCGATAGCTCCTTCACCCGATGGTTTTGGTGCTTTATACGTAGCTTATTTGCTAGGAGCCGGCCACACCTGTCACCGCCAGTGTAGTACGCATGTTTCAGGCGTAACGCCGCGTATTCCGCTCTATCCATGTCTAGTGCAGATAGGAGTTTTCGGGCAGCTTTAAGTTGCCTCCAGACTCTGGGGGCCCCGGTTCTCTGATGCACCTGTTCCAGTTCCCTCACCTTGCTTGTAAGTTCGTCTCTCTTTTGCTGCCGTTCCCTATTCTCTGCTGAGGAAACGGCTATAAACTCTCCGCGGAGTACCGCCTTCAAGGTGGCCCACTGTGTCGCTCGGGTGGTGTCACCATTATCATTGTGCCGCAGGTATTCGCTAATCGAGTCTCATATATGTTTCACTACAGATTGCTTGTGCAGTAGGGTGTCCCTGAGGCGCCAGACCCCTCGCGAGGGAGACACTGGTGGTAGCCGGAAAGTGCCAGTTACCGGGGCGTGATCTGACAGCGAAAGGACCCCCATGTCAGAGGCCGTGGCTAGTTCGTAAACCGGTCCCGTCACCAGGAGATGGTCTAACCTCGCGTAGGACTTGTGCGCGTGCGAATAGTAGGAGTAGGCTCGGGCAGTAGGATGGAGGCATCGCCACAGATCATGTTAGTCGAGATCTCCCATGTGGGACTTGCGCAGTTGCGAGATCTCCCCTGTTTGCGGGCGTCCCTGCGTTGATCTGTCTAAGGACGAGTCGAAGACCATATTCAAGTCCCCTCCAATAATTATGTGCCTATCTGGGGTGGCCGCGACGTCCTCAAGGGCCGAGTGTAGGAACCGGTCTTGGTGGTCATTGGGGCTATATATCGTGCCAATAGTAAACACCAGACCTCCCGCCTTGACCCTGTAAGCTAGGAGCCTCCCTTTCTGTTCTGTCACTTTATGCAAGACCTCCCCTTTAAACTTCCTAGACACCAAGATTGCAACCCCCGCCGTTTTGGTAGCGCCGGAGGAAAAGAACTGTGCTGGGAATTTCGGTGACCGCAGCCTGTGCCAGTCTTTGGCAAGGAGGTGGGTATCCTGCAAGAGACAAATATCCGCCTGGGTGTTTTCAAGTAGGGACAGCACTGCCTTCCGCTTGACCGGGTTGTTCAACCCTTTCACATTAAGGGTAACAATCTTAAGGGCCATCAGCGACAAGGACAAGGGCAGTGCTTAAAGAGCCGGTCGCGGCCCTGGAGGGGCGGCGCCAGTGTCAACAATGTGAAATGGTGATGTGAGGTGAAAGCAAATGCAACAACAGTACAGCACCGTCCCCGAATCCCTCCCTTCCCCTCCCTTAGAACTACCCCCCAACAGCCCAACTCCCCCCTCCCCTTACCCTTCCTTGCGTCCCTCCGAACCCAGAACCCCCCAACCAACCCCTCCTCCCTTCCCCCTCACTCCCAACCGTTCAAAGAACACCATTGTCCCAGTCCGGTCCTTAACGGACAAGTCTGTGGAAAGTTATGTAAGTGGACGTCCAGCCACAACCCACACCCTCCCGCCACCCCCACCCCCCCCGGAACCCTCGCACCTGCAATGATGATGAGGCCAAGACGATCTCCCCCCGGAGTATGCTCAGGCCGTCAAGGCCATGTCACCGGACGACGTGTCCCTGGACACCTCTCGTATTGCACTGTCCATTTCCGCCCGGACAGTGGGTGAGTCGGGTCATGCGGGCGGAGGTGGGGATCTCCACCTCCGGAGCGTCTGCCAGCCATCCCTGGTGCTGCGTCGACGGCGCGGCGTGGGAGCGTCTTCATCTGTCGCTGTGATTCCCAGCACTCCGCAAGTGTCCTGGAGGGACCGAAGCTGATGCAGAGTCCCATTCCAACGAAAAATGAGCCGAAAGGGGTGGCCCCATGAGTACTGCGTGTCGTGCTCTCGCAGGAAATCCGTGGCTATTTTGAATGTTTTACGTTTCTGCAATGTGATCGCCGACAAGTCCTGAAACAAGGCCACCTGATGACCCCGGAAACGCAAGGATTGCTGCCGCCGTGCCTCGCGGAGAATCCGCTCCTTCAAAGGGAAGTCCGGGAGGAAGGCCAGAATATCCGGGGGTGGCGCCGAGGCCCGTCGCGGCAGGCCCACTCTGTGCGTCCTGTCAATTCTAACAGGGAAGTCTCCAGGTTCGCCCAGTATTTCACGAAACAGGTCCCCCAGGTAGGCAGCTATGTCATCTCCTTCATCTTTAGATGGGATTCCCCGTACCCGAATGTTAGTGCGTCTGGACCTGTTCTCGAGATCCTCGGCGTGGGCCTGGAGGTCGATCTGTTGATCTCTGAGCCGCAAGACCTCCTGCTGCAAGTGCGCGATCTCCTCATCCCGGGAGTGGCCGGCATCCTCCACAGTGGACAATCTCTCCCCAAGGGAGTCGACCTCTCTCCTCACCTCCCGGACCTCCCCGGCCGCCTCCTGTTTCAGTGTCTGAAAGTCCTCCCTGAGTGAGCTGAACAGTGACTCCAGGAAAGATCGGGTCACCGGAGGTTCCCATCCCTCCGCGCCTCGAGAACTGTTCGAAGGGCTCGGGGCAGGTTGACCCCTATCCTGTCTCGGGGCACCCCTGCCTAGCATTTCCGGCAAGGTGCGGTCGCCTTTCTTGCCCCCTCTGTTGCCCGACATCGTGGTAGTGGGGAGGCGCGGTAGAAGGGGTGGCGCCTGCCAAGGTCTGTGTGATGTGGTAGTGCCAGAGGTCGAAATGTCCTGCAAAGTCCAGCACTACGGCACTCCCACGGGGATCGCCGCCTTGTCCCACTCCAACCTGCGTGCCCCCAGGACAGCAAGAGTGCTGATGCAAGGGAAGCAATAGCGGCCTGCTTCCAGTAGAAGGTTGCCTCAACTGCGTCACGGATCAGGAGTAGAGGTCTTATGGTGTCGGCGGCAGAGTAATCCACTCCTCACCGCTGGCTAACCACAGCGTGTGCAGGGCACTGACCGCTCCTCCAGGCTGAAACTCGGGCAGCGCTACTTCCACTGGAATCAAGGCCGCCCCCCGCAGTGTGGGAGTGAGAGGCGCCACGTGCCGTCCCCCTATCGATCTCCCCCGGCCACGTCGATCACTGCGCCTTGCAGTGCGGGGTTCAGGGGCGTCCCATGTCCTTGAGGGGGTCACCAGGGGAACTCGATAGCTGGGCAGCGGCTCCGCAGGGGGAAGGTGAGCAGGGAAAGGCCTACATCCGGCCGGGGCCGCGGGCTCGCGTGTTGACTCCGCGCCGCAGGCCCAGTGGAGAGGACCACTCGGGAGCCGGGCCAAGGTGGAGGCCGATCGTCGTGTCTCTGTTCGGCAAGGTACCTGTAGGTGCACTCTGGCTCACACTCGTCCTCGCTTTCCAAGCGGGGCTACCGGGAAGGGACCGGGGGATGGCGTGTAGACACGGGCCTTCCGGTTCGCCTGATCCCCGGTCTGGCGTAGCGGCCCCCGCCGGCTCCTCCCTCGCCCCACTCCGGCCGGAGTGCCGCTCGGTCCGCTCAATGCCTCCGCCTCCGGACCTCACAGGTGGCTCGTGCCGGGCTCGTTTTCCGGTCTCCGCTGCGTGGCCGAGGCTGGTCCCAGCCGCTCCGGCAGGTAGCGGACTCAGGCCTTTCGGGCCTTCCGGGCCTCCGTCGGCTTCCCCGTCGGTCTCCGCTCCGGGGACCTTCTGGCGCTGCGCCGCCGGGTCTTCAGGGCTATACGAGGCTTCGGGCAGTGCCGCTGGGTGTCCGCTGGTGCTAGGCGCCGGGTACCGCTCGATCCGGGGGAGATCAGCGATACAGAACAGCGCAAGGGCCCTGGGATCACGGGAGCTCACAGAGAGAGCGTCCTCTCAGCCCGCCATCTTGGCCACGCCCCTTTCAGAGGGTTTTAATGGTTTAATTGCAATATTTTTATATTTCTATTTTCAAATAGCTGCGGGCACTTTTTTTATAGAGATTAGCGTGGAATCGCCTGTCTTCACACACCTCAAGAACTGATCATTGGAGCATTATAACTAGCAATAATATATTATTGATAATTACAATCCTGAGACAAAGTGAAGGGAACCAAGAGTCAATCACGGAATGTCTTTTTGTATGGTTTGCCCACTAGGGCGTGATGGGATTTTGAGCCACTGCATGTTGATATTTTATCAATAGAACATGAATTTATTGATATTTATGATACATGTGAGAGTATTGACATTAGCTTGGCAAAGATGATTATTGGATGTTTGCCTCTTGTTACCATGCATTTAAGGTTTCTAAGCAAATTTGTCCAGTGAGATAGAATGGAGATGTTTTCTCTCGCTAATTGGTAAACACTATGTAGCACTTTATTACACGTATTTGAGTGTTTAAATTATTTGTTTTCACTTGAAATTGTGCAATATGTGAGGAAACATTAGACTGTGTTAAGATGGCTGATGCCTTTTCTCTGTCAGTGCATAGTAATGTGGGGTGAAGTCCGTTTTACTTTCTGTAAATAATTTATTACAGAAGTTTGTGGTGTGGAGCTGATGACCGTGACCAAGGCGTAATGCCGAAACGCGTCTTTTTGTCATTAAATTGGTTGTATGTTGTTACAGCGCATTCCGTTGCAATGCATGCCTGTACCACTCATGCGCTACAACGGAATGCTTTTCTCACGCATAACCTTTTCCACGAATATTCCTTTACCACGCATAGATTTATAATGATTTTCGTTGTAAATTTATGCGTGGTAATTCCATACTCTTGGGAAAGGTTATACCCCTCCCCTGTACCATTACGTGTCCCCCCAGCCCCCAAACATTTGTCTAATTACCCCTGCCGTTAACCCTCAATCTTTTTTAAAAAAATTTAAATTCCCCTTACCTCTTCACGTCGTTGTCTCTTCTCCTTCATCTTCCTTGACGACGTCCTACGTCGTAATGAGGAAGCGAAAGTTTCGTTCCGTAACCTCTCTAACAACGCCGATTGCCTCCACTTCGCTTCGTGACTTCATTTTCTTCCTTTTTTTGGGGGCGGGGGAGACCCCCCAATCACCCTTTTTTTTGTTTGCCTTTACCAAACTTGCCTTTACTACGCATCTCGTAGTAAAGGTATGCGTGGTAATGGCTTTCGTGGTTGCATGCATGCGTTCTAATGCATGCGTGGTAAAGGCTTTCGTGGAAACGACCACATTGTAGTGGCCGTTTCCCATTAAATTGAAAATTTAGCATGCAGGAGAGTCTGAGTATTTCTTGCTCTTTGGAAGGAGAATCTTGTGCACACATATATATATATATATATATATATATATATATATATATATATATATATATATATATATATATATATATATATATATATATATATATATATATATATATATATATATATATATATATATATATATATATATATATATATATATATATATATATTACCTACTGGCGGTCGCCAGTAGGTATATATAGTTAGGATTTTTTCTCTATGGGATTTTTGAAAATTCTATGTCTAATAACTTTGGCGTTTGTGGACGGAATTGGCTGAAATTTTCAGGAAAATGGAACATTTTGTTTCTGAGCAGCCCCTGAAAATTTGGGGGGGGGTCGTCAAGGGGGGGCCGAGAAAAAAGGGGGGTCCCAAAACGTGTTTTTAACATTGAGTTTTCCATAGGGCGGTTGGCCTCACTTTTAGCCCGAACGGCTGAATGGATTTGCACGAAACTTGGCAAAATTGTAGGGACTGGTAGCCCGATGTGCCTTTGCTAGGTCTCAATATATGTGCTCCAGTGGATTTTGAGAAATTAACGTTCAAAAAAAGATATATATCTGTAACAGCGGACCGGGCAGCGCTCCAGTTCGCGTACTTTTCGCGTTACGGAGCTTTGTGAAGCGAAGCTGATTGGTTCTCCGGCGTCTGTAAACATTCCAAACAGTCCGTAGCGGCCGCCATCTTGTCTCTCGGTAGGAACGAGAGACAAGAGGAGGCCAAAGCGAAGGGGCAAATGACCATAAGGGGGCATAGTAGATCCTCCCTGACCCTCTAGGTTTGATGTGGAGGTTTTAAAAGGGCCCCGCGGGGCAAAAAAAAATAAAAATAATAATAATCGAACGGCTGAATGGATTTGCACAAAACTTGGCAACATTTTAGGGACTGGTAGCCCGATGTGCCTTTGCTAGGTGTCAATATATGTGCACCAGTGGATTTTGAGAAATTAACGTTCAAAAAAAGATATATATCTGTAACAGCGCTCCGCTTCGCGTACTTTTCGCGTTACGGAGCTTTGCGAAGCTGATTGGTTCTCCGGCGTCTGTAAACATTCCAAACAGTCCGTAGCGGCCACCATCTTGTCTCTCGGTAGGATCAAGAGACAAGAGGAGGCCAAAGCGAAGGGGCAAATGACCATAAGGGGGCATAGTAGATCCACCTTGACCTCTTAGGTTTGATGTGGAGGTTTTAAAAGGGCCCCGCGGGGCAAAAAAAAAAAAAATTATAATAATCGAACGGCTGAATGGATTTGCACGAAACTTGGCAAAATTGTAGGGACTGGTAGCCCGATGTGCCTTTGCTAGGTCTCAATATATGTGCTTCAGTGGATTTTGAGAAATTAACGTTCAAAAAAAGATATATATCTGTAACAGCGCTCCGCTTCGCGGAGATAACATTATCTCTGTATTACCTAGCTGTTGCTAACACCAGTTAGCGACCGCTAGTAGGAGATAGCGACCATCTTGGGCTCCACTTTGTATGTCAGTGATATTTATCACTAATGACATGCAAAGTGGGCATGCCAAGATGTTAGCGACTGGAAACAGTCGCTAACATCGCTATCTCCTATTACCAACTTTTGGAGATATTCGCGCTAAGCGCGAATATCTCCAAAAAGTAACACCTGCCCTGAGCAGTTCTTAGCCATGTTATCCAATGGGAGGTGGATAACATGGCTAAGAGCATTAGCTCGGTAATGCATGAATATCGCTGACTTTTCAGCGTTATTAATGCATTGGGGTCGTTTTTTATCGCATTTGCGATAAACCTTGATAATAGCAAGGTTTATCTGCGATAATTTCTGACGATGCTTAGCGGTAAAAAATTCGTTGCTAAGCATCGTTAGGGATAAATATCGCTTAACATGGGTAATATGCCCCAACGTCTGTTAACGTTCGATTCGAAGGAAATCAGGAAGTGTTGAAAAACATTGTCTGCGCCATCTTGCCTTTTTTTAAATGCCACACTTTTGTCATGCACGGCAGTCATTTTAGATGCCTTGACCAGACCCACTCTCTGCACGCTGTCGATCCTTAGCATGGCTCCCCACCCTCGCAAGCATCTCCCCCAGGCACTGGTCACCCCCGCTCTCTGTCTTATGCATGGGTAATAAACCTCCCCCCATCTGCGCTGCTCTTCCCTGAGAATCACACCCTGTGCCCGCCCGACACCTCCCTTTCGCCCTATTCACTACCGCACCCTCTGACACTCCTTTTCCTCTGTGTCCGATTGTCCAGGCCGGTCCTAGGCTATCAGCTAGCCCTGCAGATGTAGTTTATGGCCCCAGCTGTAAAGAATCACCCCTCTTCAAAGGAGTTATAGTAGATCAAGGCCCACACTCGATGAGATCCGTCACAGCACACGCGTTCCTACTATCTGAAAACCATCCTGTATTGTGATTGGGGAGGGGACCGAGCCTGAAGCGGAAGATTCCAGGGATGACTCTTTGTACATCAAAGTTTTTACAATTATGTGTCACATTAAAAATATATAGCACTCCAACAAAGTAGTAGGATTATAAAACTTTAATAACTTATAAATATATACAACAAAACAAAAACAGTAAAAACATTTAAACATTTTTAGGGAAAAAGAATGAAGTAGCGGTCGGTTGTGCGAATAGTCCCAACGCAGCACAACGTCCAGATTTCTGGACGGCACCCAGGTGATGTTGCCTGGGTGCCGCACTGATTTCGGTATCCGGCGTGGGGCGTCGCGGGGGGTGGGTCATCAGTAGCAGTCTGTTGTGCGAATAGTTCCAAGGCAGCAGAACGATGGCACCAAGGTGATGTCCAGTAAGTTGCCGCCCTCCGAATAACGGCGTGGGGTGCCCAGGGGGGGGGGGGAGGCGGCGTGAACGGGCCTCTCCAGGTGGAGTCTCGTCTGCTGTAGTGGGGCGCCCCTTTACCGTTTCAGTTGCCATTCTGTCCGCTTTTGGTCCACTGTGTCAAAAGCCGCAATTCAGCTGAGTTGCGCTCACTCTTGTGGTGCAGCGATAGGCGGCTGTCACAGGACTCTCAAAATGGCGGCAGGCTCTTTCCTTTTTGGGCCTGGTCCACTGAAATGGCCCTGGGACACCTTGGAAATCGGATGCTTGTCTGCTAGGTCTTGGACCCCATTCTCGAAAGCGTCCCCTCCGCCTTGAGGATTCAACAAAAGTTTTGGGGGCCCCCGACTCCTGCAGGCTTCTGGTGGGGAGCGGCTGCCATGATTGCTCGCGGAATGACCACGACGGAGCCACGAGATGGTGGTGCTTTCATGCTGACGCCAGCTTCAGTCTGAAACATCCAGAAACAAGGTGGGGCTTTCATCGTTTGGGAAAAAAAAGTTTTCATCCAATGAAAAGTGTTATTTTTAGGTCATATGATCAAGCCTTCCATCATTAGGAAATCAAAAGTAAAATGAACCAATGAAAAGTTTTATAAACAACTCACATGACCTGTTATGCGGCATAGGGTATAAAATGCGGAGAAAATACGTTGGCACGTGAGGCGGCGTCAGTAGCGGACCGATGTGCGAATAGGCCGAAGGCAACACAACGCGCCAAGATCCGGATGGCACCGAGGTGGTGTCCAGCAAGTTGCAGCACTGGTGTGGCCATCCTACAATGCTGAAAGTCGGCGTGGGGCGCCCCGTTGGTCTGTGAGTTCGCGTCAGTAGCGGACCGATGTGCGAATAGGCCGAAGGCAGCACAACGCGCCAAGATCCGGATGGCACCGAGGTGGTGTCTAGTAAGTTGCCGCACTGGTGTGGCCATCCTACAATGTTGAAAGTCGGCGTGGGGCGCCCCGTTGGCCTGTGAGATGGCGTCAGTAGCGGACCAATGTGCGAATGGGGCCAAAGGCAGCGCAACAATATTTTCTGAATAGAAGACACCACAAGGCGCTGAGATGCCAAGATCCGGATGGCACCGAGGTGGTGTCTAGCAAGTTGCCGCACTGGTGTGGCCATCCTACAATGGTAAAAGTCGGCATGGGGCGCCCCGTTGGCCTGTGAGATGGTGTCAGTAGCGGACCGATGTGCGAATGGGGCCAAAGGCAGCGCAACAATATTTTCTGAATAGAAGACACCACTAGGCGCTGAGATGCCAAGATCCGGATGGCACCGAGGTGGTGTCTAGCAAGTTGCTGTACTGGTGTGGCCATCCTACAATGCTGAAAGTCGGCGTGGGGCGCCCCATAAGCCTGTGAGATGGCGTCAGTAGCGGACCGATGTGCGAATGGGGCCAAAGGCAGCGCAACAATATTTTCTGATTTGAAGACAACACAAGGCGCTGAGATGCCAAGATCCGGATGGCACCGAGGTGGTGTCTAGCAAGTTGCCACACTGGTGTGGCCATCCTACAATGCTGAAAGTCGGCGTGGGGCGCCCCGTTGGCCTGTGAGATGGCGTCAGTAGCGGACCGATGTGCGAATGGGGCCGAAGGCAGCGCAACAATATTTTCTGAATAGAAGACACCACTAGGTGCTGAGATGCCAAGATCCGGATGGCACCGAGGTGGTGTCTAGCAAGTTGCCGCACTGGTGTGGCCATCCTACAATGCTGAAAGTCGGCGTGGGGCGCCCCATTAGCCTGTGAGATGGCGTCAGTAGCGAACCGATGTGCGAATGGGGCCAAAGGCAGCGCAACAATATTTTCTGAATAGAAGACACCACAAGGCGCTGAGATTCGGTTACCACCGAGGTGATGTCTAGCAAGTTGCCGCACTGGTGTGGCCATCCTACAATACTGCTCCGAATAACGGCGTGGGGTGCCCGAAGGGGGGGGGGAGGCGGCGTGAACGGGCCTTCCTAGGTGGAGGCTCGTCTGCTGTAGTGGGGTGCCCCTTTACCGTTTCAGTTGCCATTTAGCTGAGTTTCGGCCGCTCTTGATGCTACAGCGACAGGCGGCTGCAACAGGACTCTCAAAATGGCGGCCTGTTCTTTGGATTTGGGCCTGGTCCACTAAAATGGCCCTGGGACACCTTAGAACTCGGACGCTCGAATTTTTTTTCCTAAAAAAGGTAAATGTCCGGTACGTTACAGGCTTCATCTGCCACGATGTACTCTCCAGAGGAACCGAAAAAAAATATAGTTATGGTAACTATACCATGCATCGTCATATGGAGAGGTGGCACCAATTAATTATAGTGCTGCATAAAAGAGAGATTTGGAGGAGAACCCCCGACCTGCCAGTACATTCATCAAAGAAGTGGCACTGACAGCATCAGAGGCAAGGGAAACGGTCCCAAATATTTAGAAGAACTTTGGAAAGATTAAAATGACATGTTTAGATTGTGGCAAATTAATTTCATGTGGACAGATGAGTGTTAGTCTAATAAATACAGCATATGAACATCATCATAGTCGATGGTTGGTAGAGACATTTTGACTATATCCTGGACCTTCCCGTCCTCGCCCAAAATGGCGCCGGAATAAATGGGACTCGTAACTCCTTGTTGTGTACTGGTTGCACAACCTTGATATCCCGAGATACGTATGCAGTTTTGAAGCACATGGCGGGCGGGGACGAGAATAGATTGAATATTTCGACATCTCTATTGATATTAAGTTCTGATGTGTTATTGATTACTGTACTATTGAAAGTTCGAATTAACGTCACCCATGGTACTTGCCCGCAAATGTATATCTAGATAATTTTATTGTAACTGGCCCTGTCGTATTTTAATTATAAAATGTACGTCCACCGATTCCGCAACTGTTAGACACCTTAGTTCTTGCAACCTAATGGCCCGCCCGTTACGTTCCTCTACAGTGTAAATGTCTACTCATCATATACGATTACAGTTTGCTCCGTGGCCGGCCCACGTGGTTATAGGCTCGTATTTGTATAATGAAATTTTCACAATAAAGGTTTTTAAAAGAAAACATGGTAGTAGTATATACATTGGTAAAGTTTTTAATAATAGTCACTGTTTTAGAATCAGTAAAAGGCAAGTGAAATAAAGCAGACCAATTACATGAAGGGTAAAAGGTATAATACGCAGGAACGCAGTAAAGATAAATGGTCAAGGGCTGTTATGTTTTCTACTCCTGCAACATAAAGTGATCGATAAGAATCTCATATTCAGGCGTATCGGCGACTAAGACAGCAGGTCGACCCTCTTTTGCTCAACGGCTCCGTCATGGGACGAAGAAACGCCCTTTTTCTCGAAAAAATAATATATTTTACTTGCAGGACAGTTGTAAATTTTCCGGGAAAGTGCATTAGCCTGGAACATTATAACATATATTTAAGAAAAAATAATGTTCGGAAGTAATAAAAAGCGTAATTTTTAGGTCATATGACCAAGCCTTTCATCATTACAATAAGAAAAGTAAAATGAACCAATGAAAAGTTTTATTAACAAGTCACATGACCTGTTATGCTTACGTTACGCGCTGCGCGTCGCGCCCCGGATGACTTCCGGATGCGCTAACGCGGCGCGTCATATGACGCATTACGCGACAACGCAGGTCCAGAATATAGTCAAAATGTCTCCACCAACCAGCGGTCGGAACACAACCCCTTTCAGCAGGCTAAATAGTTCTGTTAAATGACAACAGAAGGGACAGGCAACAGGAACCATCAGTCAAAGAGGGGAGGGCTAGTTCTTCTCTACCGGGTTACGTTGGGGCGCTACCGGAACTGATCGAATTGGTAGTTTACAGTGTTTCTGGATGTTTCAGACTGAAGCTGGGGTTAGCATGAGAGCACCACCATTTCGTAGCTCCGTCGTGGCCATTCCGCGAGCAATCATGGCAGCCGCTCTTTATCGTTATTTTGGGCGGGGTGGGTGGCGGAGCCGAGCTGTATTGCAGCCATCATGGTGTGGAGTTCAGTTCATCTCACTAGTTTCGTATTTGTCATGAGGGGTTGTTCCTAATGTTTCTATTTTAGCGAGGTCAAAAAGAGATCCCATTAGTGGCCTACTGATTTTGCTCGATTCCTTTTGTTTTTTTACACGATTTTTCGTTATCTGCAAAGACTAAACAGAGTATTGCGACTCTGTGTTTGTTTGTAAATAGAGAATGAACCAAAGAGAACCAATTCTAAAACAGTAAATGCTTGGATAACAATGAATCAAATGGAGAGAGAAGCAGGCACGACGTATTACAACGGGGGCAAAGGCCTGCGTTAACTACCTTTCACTATCTGCAAAGAGAGAGTACTCCTAATAGAAATGAGGGGGGGGGCAGCATTCAAAGCAGATCAGTGTGCATAAACACGAAAATGTTTTTACTTACCACGTACTTGACATTCGACAGCTTATGATATTTGCTATTAAAAAAACATTGAAATTCACTGACATACTGACATGAATGATGTAATATGTGACATCATCAGCAGTGGATTGCGGGTGCGCGATATATAGTTAGTGCAACACAGAACACCAATTTCAATGGTTTTGTGTGAGTAAAATAAGGTTTTTTAAATGCTAATTCCTAACGATATATGGTCTATAACCTATGGTTTCTTCAGTGAATTTTCAAGGTTTTGTAAATGCTAATTCCTAACTATATATGGTCTATAACCTATGGTTTTTTCAGTGAATTTTCAAGGTTTTGTAAATGCTAATTCCTAACTATATATGGTCTATAACCTATGGTTTTTTCAGTGAATATATATATATATATATATGTATATATATATACATACATGTATATATAAAGGCATTTCGCCTAAATGCGTCCGCATCTGTTGTTGCTGGTCAAATTGTAATAAAGCCGTGCTGAAATACCCCCGGGAGTGCGGAATTCTCTTTTTTTATATAAAGGAGTTGGAGAGAAAATAATTAGCGGTATCCATTACCGCTTTCCACACCCATTGAAGAGTGCGCCGTCTAAGGTGGAAACTGGAGCGTGCATATATATATAGAAAAACCAAAGGAAATGATGGACGGAGCATTGACAATACAAGCACTCACCCCAAGCCAACTGATCTGGGTTTAATCCATCACCGTTCTTTAGCCCACTCTGCCACCCCAGTTCAGACATGGCCATATGCAAATCAGTCTGACCCTGTGCCTCATGGGAACAGTCCAGCCCGAACTGCCAAGCCATGCCTTCCCTGATCCGGAAACAAGCTACCGAGGACAGGTTTCCGGCCTTTCAGCCGTCTTCAGCCCGGCTTGCTTGAATCCAGTGGCAAAGTGAGCAACGGACTCACGTCCGAGCATACCCTGCCAACTTATGGCGAACAAAGAAAAACCAAAGGAAATGATGGACGGAGCATTGACAATACAAGCACTCACCCCAAGTCAACTGATCTGGGTTTAATCCATCACCGTTCTTTAGCCCACTCTGCCACCCCAGTTCAGACATGGCCATATGCATATCAGTCTGACCCTGTGCCTCATGGGAACAGTCCAGCCCGAACTGCCAAGCCATGCCTTCCCTGGACCGGAAAAAAGCTACCGAGGACCGGTTTATGGCATTTCAGCCGTCTTCAGCCCGGCTTGCTTGAATCCAGTGGCAAATTGAGCAAGGGACTCACGTCTGAGTATACCCTGCCAACTTATGGCGAACAAAGAAAAACCAAAGGAAATGATGGACGGAGCGTTGACAATGCAAGCACTCACCCCCAGTCAACTGATCTGGGTTTAATCCATCACCGTTCTTAAGCCCACTCTGCCACCCCAGTTCAGACATGGCCATATGCATATCAGTCTGACCCTGTGCCTCATGGGAACAGTCCAGCCCGAACTGCCAAGCCATGCCTTCCCTGGACCGGAAAAAAGCTACCGAGGACCGGTTTATGGCATTTCAGCCGTCTTCAGCCCGGCTTGCTTTAATCCAGTGGCAAATTGAGCAAGGGACTCACGTCTGAGTATACCCTGCCAACTTATGGCGAACAAAGAAAAACCAAAGGAAATGATGGACGGAGCGTTGACAATACAAGCACTCACCCCCAGTCAACTGATCTGGGTTTAATCTATCACCGTTCTTTAGCCCACTCTGCCACCCCAGTTCAGACATGGCCATATGCAAATCAGTCTGACCCTGTGCCTCATGGGAACAGTCCAGCCCGAACTGCTAAGCCATGCCTTCCCTGAACCGGAAACAAGCTACCGAGGACCGGTTTCTGGCATTTCAGCCGTCTTCAGCCCGGCTTGCTTGAATCCAGTGGCAAAGTGAGCAAGGAACTCACGTCTGAGCATACCCTGCCACACAGTGGGGCAGAGTGTGTCTTGTGGCCTCCGACCTTTGCTACTTCCAGTAAGGCAGAGGTAATGCATACAATGAGCACTGTACACCCCCTGACAGCACAGAGACTTGGTACATAATGGATCTGAAGTGTAACACCCCCTGGCATCGGGAACATTTGGTACATGATGGATCATGACGTAACTTCCCTCAATGTTCCACTGTTGGTCACTTTTTGAGGTTCTAACAAGCATCGCCTCACCCTAGAAAGGATCGGGCACAATACTGAACACAGACATGGTAGCAAGCATGCCTAATGTTTTATTTAAGCGAGCCTTTGAAAGTTGCACTCATATGAAACGCTGTTTTATAACGTTTCAGTTAAACCTGGGAATGTGAGCACATACCCTGCCTATTTTATGCAATTTAAGTGTTTCTCTGCAAATGAAGAATTGCATGTGTACGATTTTAGTTGTTTACATTTAACATTTTTCAGCTCTTGAAACTATTCCTTGAAGCAGAAAAATAAATCACTTTTTGTTTCGTTTCAGTGTGCAAATATCAAAGTTAATTTAAACACGAGAGAGATCATCACATAAATAGAATCTGCAGCGTTTAACTCGTTTTTTTTTAATGGTTTCATGTGACCTGGACTGCCACTGAGCCGCCTCGCCTGTATATTATACACACACACACACATATATATGTGCTTGTGTATATTTTTTTCTTTTTGCAGGGTTTTATATAGCGCAAACTTGACCCAAATCCGAATCGGGTATCAGAGCGCTTTACATAGCAGCAGTTACATGAGAAAACACATTCCTTTTTGTTAGGCACGGGGACATTAAGTGATTTGCCCAGAATCACAGGAGGTTTTTGGCATCGTTACCGAGACTCGAACCCAGTTCCCTAGGTCCGAGATTGAGCTCCCTAGCTGTTAGGCCAACTCCTAGGTATATATTTATATATAGTATTAAATATTAGTGGAATATAATTATTTTACATTTTGCAGGGTTTTATAGAGAGCGAACTTGACCCGAAGGTATCGGGTATCAGAGCGCTTTACAGGAGCACCAGTTGCATTACATGAGGACACGTTCATTTTTGTTAGGCACAGGAGATGAAGTGATTTGCCCAGAATCACAGGATGTTGTGCGTAACACATGTTTGCCGAGACTCGAACCCAGTTCCCCAGATTCGAGGTCGACTGCCTTAGCCGTTAGGCCAACTCCTCTCCCCATATTACATTTATCGATTAAAATATTTAAAATGTACTACTTTAAACTCTATATGAAAAAAATAGATATTTGTCTTTTTTTGATGATGTTGGTGTCAGCAATAATTTTTTTTCAATATTTTTGTAGTTACTATTATAAGTATAGGAGCACAATATTATGGAAAAGAATATTTTTGAAACAATATTTTTGTCAACTATATTATTGTTTAGCACAATATTGTGTCAGTGATACGCTATATGTCTATACATAGCTATATATAGATATATGTGTGTGTAATTGACATTGTTATGTATATACAGCTGCTTTTCAATAAAAAATAATGTAAAAAAATATCATTCAAACTCATACCGATAAATTCAAGCATGTTGCACAGGTCATCCCAGGTCCATGATGGGTCTTAGGATTAACTTTATTGGGGGGCCCCTGAGGCTCCTGCTACCTGGGACCTCTATCCGTAATTTATCCTGACAAACTGGACCTAAAACATGCTATTATTGCACCTATCTGCAATTGAACCCAGTACCCGGCTTCTGTGAAAAGTTTGGTAGCGATCGGAGGTTTCGCAGCTGAGATACTCGTTGCTGAAGTTTCCCCCGAGAAGTGCGGTGGAGCCGAGTGGATAGCGGTGAGCGGCGGCTGGCAGCAGGAGAGGCTGGGGATCGCCACGAGGGAGGTAGGCCGCGGTGGACGGAGGCAGACTCCGGGGGGCAGCGTTCGACGGCTCTTCTCGGGGGCGGTATCTGGTCATTACGGAAGATGAAAGACAGTGAGGCAGGTGCATAAGAACTGCCTGCATGCGCTAGAAGATCCACTAGTCTGCCGGCCGCTGCAAGAGCCCCTTTCCTCGACGGTGGGATTCGGCTTTGGTGTTTCCTAACCTTCAGGCAGTGAGCGTGGGCGCCTGGATTTTAGCGCTGGGAGTCGTGTTGTGGAGATAGGCGCCCTGCTCGCCATTGCAGCTACTGGGAGCGGAACAAGCGGGAGCGGCACGGCTTGAATGGGCTCGAAGACCTGGTGCACCCCCCGAGTTCGGATTCTTGCCTTAATTTGCTGTCTCGTACCACGGAGGGCAGCTCCCTGTGGAGCGCTGTGTTGCGGTGATCTCTTGACCGGCGCATAAAGCAGCACACTGCTATTCACAAGGACCCAGAGGGTGGGAAGACGCGGGTAGATATCCCACCACGGGCCTGTTAGCATAACCGGGAGGACTGCAGAGAAAGTGCTCAATACTAATGAACAGCCTGTGTGACGGGCCCTGTTGATACTGCAGCGTTCTTGGCTTGCTGGAGACATTCAGAGGGGTACCTACGGGGAGCTAGGCCCATGGGCCGCTGGCTGGCTCAAGTATCGGCGATATGGGGAAACTGGACACCCGGCAACCAAAATTGAACTTTGAGGCTGCCAAAAAGGGGGCCAAGCCGAATTCAGAGGAAGCTACCTTGGAAAGTGGGGACAGGCTGGACGTTCGTGCTGCATCCCCAGATCTAGACATGCGACAGATCTTGCAAGAAATGCGCCAGGGATTCGCCACGGTCGTGGATAAAGTGGACCGCATGTCCTCCAGAATGGATGCCATTGTGCATAAGGTGGACCAACATGAGGAACGGATTAAGGAGGCCGAGAGGAGAATATCGGACAATGATGATACCATCGCCAGCCATGCAACGCAGTTGGCGAGAATGGACAAGCTCCTACGAGTCATTGCCGCTAAAAATGAGGATTTGGAGGCCCGTGGCAGACGCAACAACATCCGCGTCATGGGTGTTCCGAAGTCCACAGACACTGGGCGAATGGAGGACTACATTGAAAAACTGCTGCTGACCTCCATCAGCTCTGAAGCATTTTCCACGCAGTTCATTGTGGAGACGTCGCATCGTACTCTTGGGCCTAGACCGAAACCAGGCGCCCCTCCGAGGCCTATAATCGCACGTCTTTTAAACTACCGGGACCGTGATGTGGCCCTACGGGCTGCTCGCGCCAAACAAACGCTGTTGTACAACGGGATATTCTTTCGATCTTTCCAGACTTTACACCGATGGTGCAGGAGGAGCGCCACAAATTCATTGAGGTCAAAAAGAAGCTGCGTACAGCACAGATCGATTATGCCCTACTGTATCCCGCGCGCCTCCGAGTGACGCACCAGGGGAAACAGCGCTTCTTTACCAACCCACAGCAAGTGGAAGAGTATCTACGGACACTGAAAAGGACACATCAAGGAGGGAATGTACGTGATGCAGGGCAGCGAGAACATGAGCAAGGCGCGGACGAAGACGCTTGAACTGTGACATAAGGTGTTGAACTTTACTTGTTGAACGATTACGATGGTGCCCGTAGGTCCTGGCGGTGATTGTGCTTAACCCCTTCGACGCTGATGACGAGCTGGGCTCGTCATGAGGTAGCCTCCTCGCACGCTCATGACGAGCCCAGCTCGTCACGTAAAGTGCGCTTTTAAAAAAGTCAGCGTACGAGCGGAATTCCGCCCGCACGCATGCGGTTAAGACTGCTACATGGATGTGGGACCGATGAAATCTGCAAGGGTTCCAGTGTTAACGTATCCCAGGACCCGCTATCCTCCCTCCGATAAAGCCTAGTGGTCGTACAGGTCCTGAGGCTGGAGGTGAGGAGAGCGGCCGTGGTGCTATCTAGGATGCCCCCTTATGGGTGCTCCCCTACATTGGACTATGCTAATTGGGGAGGGAATATGTTGTTCTTTGGAGTCATGGGAGGTGGGTGGGCAGTTTACACTGGCAAGTTGGGGTTGCTTCAGTGGATGGGGGGACTGTTGAGTGGTGGGAGAGGGGTGGTGGGACTGGATGTTTGTAATGGTTGACACAGTATTGATGCGCATGATGATGCCGCAGAGGCTTATGGTGAAAGTGGAGTGGCGACGACGCCACAGTTCTTCTTGATTTGTTCTCCATATATTGATTTTTACCTATGACTGACGGACTGCCCAAAGAGGTGTTAACAGTGATATCCTGGAATGTCAGAGGCCTTAATGATGCACACAAATGTAGACAAATCATATCATATCTAGATAGGCACCAGGCACAAATGGTATTGTTGCAGGAAACTAATTTTCCCCCACAGGCTAACCCCTCCTTTGCAAGCAGATGGGCTGGATACAGGTACTTCTCTTCCTATTCGTCTAATGCCCGGGGTGTTGCTATAGTTATTAAGAAGTCTGTTCCATTCATGTCCCTTGGACACATTGTTGATACTGCTGGGCGATATGTGATTGTTTGGGGGAGGTTGGGAGATGACACGGTCACAGTGGTAAATTGCTATGCTCCCAACACTGATACGCCGGAATTTTTCATAATGTTATGGGGCAAAATACTGGATATAGGTACTACACATGTACTTTGGGGAGGCGATTTTAATGTGGCATTATGACCTGCACTGGACAGGGCAGATGGCTTGGCGTCCTATCATGCTAAAGCCAGAGAGGCTCTGCAGGGTATAGTTGAGGAGGGGCTGCTGGTGGACGGCTGGAGACATTTGCATTCCACAACACTGGAGGGCACGCATTTCACCTCTTACACAGGGACATCGGCACGCTTAGATTATTGCTTCCTCTCATGGGACCTGGCGGGTAATATAACTGCCGCGAAACATTTGGCCCGTACATATTCGGACCATTGTCCTGTGCGGGTTACACTGAAAGTGCCTGGGGTTGACTGCCCTAGACCCAGATGGCGGCTACAGCCCACGGCCTTACTGGACACGGTATTTAGAGAGGAACTATGAGGAGACATACTTGATTTCTTCCCACGCAATAAGGGTACTGTCGATAGCGTAGAAATTATATGGGATGCTTTTAAGGTCACATTGCGGGGTTGGTGTATATCGAAAGGCTTTGGTGTACTACGTGACATACAGCGCACGATCCGCAAGGTAGAGAGTGACTTGAAAGACCTTGAGCGCAGGATGCAGGGGGGAGATAGTGCCACAGCGCAAGAAGAATTTAGAACTAAGTTGTCAGAGTATGAAGAGGAGGCGGATCGAGAGACGAAATTCCAAAGTAAATATTGGACTGCTAGGAGTTATGGGGAGGGAGAGAGGCCAGGTAAGGCCCTATCAATGGTCATACGGAATGCCCGAGGTACTAACACCATCCTGGAACTTACTGGTCCTAATGGGGAGGCATGCAAGGACACTGCCCATATCATGGACATCCTCACTACCCATTATGAACGCCTATACACCACACAGGTATCAGATACTCTGGATTTTGACGGCTTTCTAGGAGACGTGGCTTTGTGTTGGTTGAGCGATGTACACAGGAAATTTCTGAGCGCCCCTCTAGAATTGGATTAGATCAAGGAAGCGATCATGTCCCTTAAAAATGGGAAAGCACCGGAATTAGACGGTAATACCGGCAGAGTTCTATAAATAACTATATAGATACAATGGCGCCGGTACTACGCGAAGTTTTCGAGGAGTCCTTGGAGGTTGGTATTCTACCACACTCCTGAAGCCTGGCAAGGATTCCACAGCATGCTATTCCTACCGACCCCTGTCACTCATTAATTGCGAGGCGAAGATTTTGGCTGAAGTACTGGCCACTCGGCTGTCGCTACTCATGACCCAAATTGTGCTTCCAGATCAGTCGGGGTTTGTACCGTCCAGAGCTACAAGCCATAACCTCCGTACTCTCTTCTCCCTTATTCAAACTGTGGCACCGGAGTTTCCTCTATCTGCTGTGTTTTTAGATGCCTCTAAGGCATTTGACACCATAGAATGGTGCTACCTATTCACGGTGTTGCAAAAAATGGGTTTCCCCCCCGTTTTTCTGGCATGGGTGAAATTACTATACAATACCCCACCGCGAGGATATTGGTGAATGGTCATCTCTCACCGGCTATATCTGTCACCAGGGGCACTGGGCAGGAATGCCCATTGTCCCCCCTCCTTTTCGCCATTGCAATTGAGCCGCTGGCATGCCGACTACGGCAGCTGCACCAGGACAGCGCGTTCCGCTGCCTACAGAGGCAGATTTCTGTGTCGCTTTACGCAGGCAACGTGACGTTGTACGTCACGGACCCCCAGAACAGGCTTAATGCCCTGCTACGTGAACTTTTGGTCTTTGGCAGACTGTCAGGCGTAACTATCAATTGAAGTAAGTCCCAATTTCTCCCATTGACGCCTGCGGTGACCGAATTCCCCCTAGATTATCCTATTGAATGGTGCCACTCCGATCTAAAGTACCTGGGGATTCAGGTCTCGATAGATAGGGAGGAAACATTGTGGATGAATTATGGTACGGCCATGATGAAGCTCAAAGATACTATCACGCGCTGGATTGCACTCCCCTTGTCAATGGCCGGACGCGCCTCACTTATTAAAATGATTATACTACCACGCTTCTTATACTTTTTCCTTAACATTCCATACCATCCGGTAGCCTTTTTTTTAAGACCTTGAACTCAGAGTTGATTAGGCTAGTGTAGGGGGGACGACAGCCGAGGCTTAAGTGGACCGTTATGACACAACCATACAGCAAGGGGGGTTTTGACATCCCAGACTTCGAAACATACTACCTCAGCGCTCAGGCGCACCTTCTATTTCACTGGATTAAGCCCACATGGCATATGCCTCAGATAGCTGTAAAGGACTGGATTGCATGACCCCTGCCCCTGAATGGTATTGTTCATGGACCGTCTGCTGTTGTGGAGACACCGCTGACAACAGTGTCCTTCACTATGGATGCATGGCATAGAATACTACGTGAGTTGCAGCTCCCTCTGCTTTATGCACCGCGCATGCCCCTGACCTATCACCCACGCATCACGGTGCTACATGAGACTGGCTTTCAGAACATGTGCAAGCGACTTCACATGCAATTATGGGGGGATCTGTTTCTTAATGGAGAATTCCGTACCAAGGAGCAGTTTTTTGGCGAGGCTATCCCTAACCCCCTTGACATTTTCTATTACCTACGACTTCGTGAGGGAATGAAAAGTCTCTTCTCTGACTACCCACGAGAACCGGATGCTGTCCCTCCCCTGAGTGTTCTGTTGAACAGCACAGATGGCACACATTTAGTTTCAAGCATATACAGTGGCAGCCGGGTGTACACCCCGGAGATACAGGGAACAGCCAGGAGTCACTGGAACACTGATTTAGGGAGAGAGATCACTGATGACCAGTGGACATACTGTTGTGATGTGACGGGACGTATCACCTCGAGTTGTAGATTTAAGATTATCCACTATAAATTCCTGCATAGAGTTTATTACACGCCTGCCAGAAAATACAGATTTAAATTGGCTGACACTGATTGCTGTGAAAGGTGTAGGCAACCGGGGCAGATTTTTTCCATCTTGCATGGACATGCCCACAGATCTGGCTATACTGGGAACAGGTCCATGGTGCGTTGCAGCGTATGCTGGACCTACACTTTGAGATGGACCCCTTGACTTTCCTTCTCGGACACACGGCACAGGTACCTAGAGGTAGCAGGAAATTTGTGGACACTGCTTTGTTGCTGGCTAAGCGTAGGCTTGCATGTCGATGGGGGAGGGGGAGAGCCCCGAAGTTTAAGGAATGGTTACAGGACATGATATATTGACAAGATCAGAGTGGCATATATGCTGAGACGCAGCCCATGGTTTCTAGGTCCAAAGACATATGGGGGCCACTGCAGGCCTATGTGTTGCAACAAGACGAGTCTGATGTGGAAGATGGGGGGACGACGGATGCTGGAACGGGGAGGATTGAGTACTTTCGTACTGGAGACAAAGATGTGGATAATGCAGGTTGTAGTCCTTGTGAAGGCTTTGGGTAATGTACAGTTGTGTTGTTCTACATATATCACTAATGTGTCTTCTTTTTGATTATCAAATGCATGTATGTATTCGTATAATGCCTCTATAAGATTTCTTATTTCTGTATAGAACTTTACTCCTCTATTCACTGACTGTAAGCTAAGGATATCTGCTTGTGGACATGTCATCACTGTGCTACTTGTGCTGTTTTTATTTTTCTTTGACTTGTTTTTGAAAATGTCAAAAATAAAAGTAAAAAAAAAAAAAACTTTATGGGGGGGCCCCATAAGCATACCTTGCAGGGGGGCCCCCGAAGGTTTTGTTACGCCACTGCAATTAGGGCTTGGGATGTGGGAGAAGTAATGCCAATTCCTGTGCTGATGGATGATGGGAAATCTAGTGATCCTATTTCCTCTGCTGGTGGATGATGGGAAATCTAGTGATCCCATTTCCTCTGCTGGTGGATGATGGGAAACCGAGCAATGCTCAACTCCTGAGACGCTTTGCTCTGCTTCACAGTCGGGAAGCATGAAGAGTAGCTGCAATAAGCTCCCCTTGGCCGAGGGGTCTCCTTATTCGCCTTTCCTCTCATATCCAGAGTGTTGTCCAAGTCCAGGGAGGCACTGGTGACTGTTCTGCTAGTGGTTCTGGTATGGACTCCTCACCTCTCGTTTCACTATTCAATCAGTGATCACTCCATCCTCCTTGGATTTTTTCTCTGAGTCTTCCTCTCAAGTTCCCAGATTTAACAGAAAAAATCTTGCTTCACCTCCCTCTCGGGGTCTCCAGTTTGAGAGGCAGAGATTAGAGGCTTGTGCTATTTACCCTGATAGCCATCTCTCTAATATAAATTTCAAGAAGAGCAGTATGCGCAGGATTTATGAGAGACACTGGAAATGTGTAAGGGGGAAGATATCAGAGGTTCTAAGGGACATTTTTGGCTGGGCCTGGTGCCTGTCACTCTTCACGGCTAGTGGGCAGCCATAAAAACAATTAGAGGTCCTTTTAGCTCTAAGTTTGATTCCTTAGCAGCCCGACTACTCAAAAGACTTTTCCTAAGAAGTTCAGTGGTTCAGTCCCCTGCAGTGATTCACTCCCCTGACCCTTCTTGGACACTCCCAGCTGGTTGTGAACATGCTACCGACGACTCAATTTGAGGCTTTATCTACCTTTGAATTAAGGTTTTTGGCCTTAAAGGTATTTTTTTTTCTTTCAGCAATTACCTCTGGGAGAAATATGGGCTAGATAGGGCCTCTTTTATGTCATTACCCCCTAATTAATATATTTTCTGACAAGGTTATCTTATCTTAAAAACAGACCCTACGTTCATTCCTAAGAATTCAAATTTTAAATTTACCCAAGATATTGTATTGCCCACCTTTCTATCCCACTCCTTCTATCAATAAGGCTATTTGGTTGCACTCCTTAGAACTCAATAGGGCCTTGTCCATACATCTAGAGAGAACTATCCCTTTTAAGAAAGTTGATGTTCTTTTTGTGACTTTGGGCCATGGCAACAAAGGCCATCATCCCATGGCGGTGCATATACGTTGTTTGGTTTGAACCTTGATTTCTTTGGCTTACCAGAAAGCAGGAATTTCTCTGCCTCAGGAGATCCATAGTTATTTCACTAAAGACATTGTGCTGCTGCATGGGCAACTCCCCTCCCTTTTATTTTGCACTATCGATTAAGAATAGGGCCCGTTTGTTCCTTTTTCTTTGGAACAGCGGTACTATCTGCAGTACATTAAAAGACTTGTTAATAATGTTCACTTGCTGCTACACTTCTCTCTGGTGGTTTAGTCATTATTGGAATTGTTTTGATTTCAAAGGGGACTTGGGCATAGGATCTATGTGTAAGGACTGAAATGAAGAAGATGCAGGAGGTAGATAATGAGTCATGACTTAGGGCCACATATACATAGGTTTTATTTTGTGATTTCCTCATAGCAAACTTTTGCGATTCACAGTTAGGAATTCACAAACATCTATGTACGAAAGTGTCTTTGACACATTTAGCAAGTCTTAATGGGGTCACAATTGACCTATCTCATTAATATTCATGAGGTAGGTTACAATTTGCATCCCCATTGGGAATCGCTAAAAACACAGGGATGGTGGCCTGCTGGGGACAGGAGACCCTCAAATAAATTAGAAATAGAGAATCTACAAATGAGAATAAGAAAAGAATATAGTTAGGTAGAATACAGTGGCATCAATGCAGAAACATAAGGGCTCGTTACGATCCCAGACGGAAGCCCATCTGTGCTGCTGGCGGTGACAGAAAACGTTCAACTTCCCGCTCCAGTTGTGGACATTGTGACCACCTAATTAAAATTGTTTAACAGAGGCCATTTTCCGTCTGCCGCGGTCTGTCAGGCTCCTCACGCTTTTTACTTATACAAGAGTGGCGGACGGAGCCAATAGAGCAGTACCGGCGTGCGGAAAAAAGTTCCATCCCGACCAGATTACGATGTTGCAGACAGGCCTGCCCACCGCCGCGTAAAAACAATCACATCGCGGATGGCGGAAACAAAACAATGGAGAGGAAAAGCTGATACAGTACCCATCTAAACCAATGGAATCGCCATGGATCTTGCGCTACAGGCCTTCCCGCTGCTCTACCTGTGGCACCTCTGGTACAGAAGACGCCGCCGCGCTCAACAGCAGAGGTACATACCAATCATCTGCTGAACTGTTCCCATGAGGCAGAGGGTCAAGACTGATTTGCATATTGTCATGTCTGAACTGGGATGGCTTGGCGAGCAAAACAACGATGGATTAAACCCAGATCTGTGACTGGGGGTGAATGTTTTGCGATTGTGCAACATTCCGTCCATCATCTTGTGTGTTTTGCTGTTCACCCTATGTGGGAAAGGTATGCCCAGACGTGGGTCCATTGCTCACTAAGCCACTGGAGTTAAGCTAACCTGGCTGAAGACGGCTGATAGCCAGAAACCGGTCCTAGGATGCTTCATTCCGGTCCGGGAAAGACATGGCTTGGCAGTTCGGGCTGGACTGTTCCCATGAGGCAGAGGGTCAAGACTGATTTGCATATTGCCATGTCTGAACTGGGATATCTTGGTGAGCAAAATAACGATGGATTAAACCCAGATCTGTGACTGGGGGTGAATGTTTTGCCATTGTGCAACATTCCATCCATCATCTTGTGTGTTTTGCTGTTCACCCTATGTGGGAAGGGTATGCCCAGACGTGGGTCCCTTGCTCACTAAGCCACTGGAGTCAAGCTACCCTGGCTGAAGACGGCTGATAGCCAGAAACCGGTCCTAGGATGCTTGATTCCGGTCCAGGAAAGACATGGCTTGGCAGTTTGGGCTGGACTGTTCCCATGAGGCACATGGTCAAGACTGATTTGCATATTGCCATGTCTGAACTGGGATGGCTTGGTGAGCAAAATCACGATGGATTGAACCCAGATCTGTGACTGGGGGTGAATGTTTTGCCATTGTGCAACATTCCGTCCATCATCTTGTGTGTTTTGCTGATCACCCTATGTGGGAAGGGTATGCCCAGAAGTGGGTCCCTTGCTCACTAAGCCACTGGAGTCAAGCTATCCTGGCTGAAGACGGCTGATAGCCAGAAACCGGTCCTAGGATGCTTCATTCCGGTCCAGGAAAGACATGCCTTGGCAGTTCGGGCTGGACTGTTCCCATGAGGCACAGGGTCAAGACTGATTTGCATATTGCCATGTTTGAACTGGGATGGCTTGGTGAGAAAAATAACGATGGATTAAACCCAGATCTGTGACTGGGGGTGAATGTTTTGCTATTGTGCAACATTCCGTCCATCATCTTGTTTGTTTTGCTGTTCATCCTATGTGGGAAGGGTATGCCCAGACGTGGGTCCCTTGCTCATTAAGCCACTGGAGTCAAGCTATCCTGGCTGAAGACGGCTGATAGCCAGAAACCGGTCCTAGGATGCTTCATTCCGGTCCAGGAAAGACATGGCTTGGCAGTTCGGGTGGACTGTTCCCATGAGGCAGAGGGTCAAGAGTGATTTGCATATTGCCATGTCTGAACTGGGATGGCGTGGTGAGCAAAATAACGATGGATTAAACCCAGATCTGTGACTGGGGTTGAATGTTTTGCCATTGTGCAACATTCGGTCCATCATCTTGTGTGTTTTACATACCAATCATCCCCACGCATGCAACCCCTGAACAACTACATCTCCCAGCAAGCGTGGCGGCACGACGATGAATGTGGCAACCTGCCAAATGCAAAGTGCAAGGCCCACCCTATCCTCATGAGTGACCCCGGCGCCCCGGAAGGCAACTGGGGCCAATGACGAGCCCTGCAGTTGCAGAGCGTGCAACCGCAAAATCAAAATACGTACGCCAAAGGCTCCCATTGAGGATGGCTCATTCACCAAGTGGTTACCGCACCACGGTGGCCGGGAATCTGCGACCGCAACCCTGCATCATTCAATGCATTTTATCACTGTGGATGCCAGCTAACGCTCATGCAAAAACATTCTGCATTTGCATTGGCGCAATGTGAATTGCATCACATATCACAACTCATTTGCCTAAAGTGATTGCTGCACCCCATGTGTAATGTTGTGGGCCACGAGGCCCCCATGCATATCAAGTAACCGCACACATAGACACTGTACTTATTTGGGAGAACTGGCCCAGGGCATGTGCATCCGATCCTGTTTGTTGGCACATGCCCAGTGATGCCTGTGCTGGGTGGCTGTGGGGTGGGGTGGGGGTAAGCCAGTTCTCTAGGAGTGGCTGGTACATTTGAACTACTGGAACAGTGCCCAGCTGGTCACTACACCATGAAGGTATGAGAGGGTGTGACCTTTGAGTAAAGTCTCCACACACATGGTATGTCCAATAAAGGAGAGTGAAATCACATACATTGTCATGCTTTGTGGCAAGCATGGACTGCAATGAGGGAAGGAGTCAAAAAGGACAAAGGTCTCTCGCACTGTACCAATGCTGTTTAATAAAACATCCAACCTGTGAACATTGCTTGTTTATCCCCTGACATCTGACTGGTGTCTCTTGGCCAGGGGTTATCTTCAGAAGGGTCAGTGATGTCGTCAAACAATCAGAGATGTCCATTGTCTGCAAACCAAACATACTTGTAAACTCTACCACTTCCAACACACGTACCCAGCTGCCATTGCCCATAAATGTACTCACACACGTCATAAGAGTGCACTTGTGGAACAAACAAACATAGCTCTGACCGACATCATCGGACATTGGCAGCCATGTGGGCATATATACACAATCAATGTACATTTGTGCCACATTGCAATGTCTGTTACCCTAAATCCTCACACACTCATGCAGGACTGACCCTATGATGTCTGTATGTATCTGTCTCCAGTGCTGTACATCCATGTTGCGTTGTCCAGATGACACTCACTGGCCCCATTCTGTAATGTTGTTGTGAATAGGGGGACTAAAGCTTGCAGCCGTGCAGTGAAAGCAGCTACATGCAATTCAACACTGATACTGGGAAACACAAGTGCTGTGCATTCTAACCACATGTAAGGTCATACTTGATGTAGCAGTGTACTATATGCCATACACATCATCATCAGGGAAGGCCCAGCAAGACACATACTTCTTGTATACTTCATTTAAACATTTTGTATCTTAATCAAGGCTCTGCCACGGATGTAAGCCAACAATAAAAATGTCCAGATAACTGGTGATGAATGATCCTGCCAATCCTTTGTCTGTTGGTAGTTTTGAAATGCAGATACACTGCGTTTGATGTGGATAGCTCAGTGGGCTACTGTTTTTGTCACAGAGATACTTGTGTAACTTTCAGTTCATAAGTTACAATCCTATCATAGGCCAGTGATCTAGGAACTGTCATCAGAGAGATGCATGATAACCTGAAATAATAATCTATCAAAGGGGTGTGCCGTTCCTAGTGGGAGGTCTGTCTTCGTGATGCCCTCACACACCCCGAAGGATGTCATGCTTCATCATTGGGTCAAGCTCCTTGTTGGGCAGGCACTGCAATGTCTGATGGGCTCCTGTAAATGTGGCTCTTTGGCGGAGATCTTTTGAATAAGCTGTGGGGTACGTGCGGGTGTGAGGGCTGGGTAGTGCACAGGAAAGTGGGTTAAAATAAGTCTAGAGCTGTCCTACTGTCGTATATTGTATTCCTGTGGTAGCTCAGGCTTAATTAAAATGTGGGTGCTCTAAGCTGATGTAATATTCCTAAAGGGCCATGGTTCCTATGGGCCTAAACCATAGCTCTCACAACTGTGAGACTTTGTTGTGTCCTGGTGTTAAGGCCAGACCAGAATGTTTGATCTTTAGAAACATATCTGTATGATTTCCCTGGACTAAAAAATCAGCAAGAATTCCCACTTAACCTATATTGCTCCTAGAGAGGATTTCATCACAAAATAATTACTGACCCACTTATATTTTTATATACATTTAATTTTTCATTATTGTTATCTTTTTTCACAATTTTCAATGGAATGTTCATCAGTAACACAAGTCATTACATTTACAAAAATCATTAAATATTTTTTGATATACTTATTATACAGTAAAAACAGTACTCAGCCCGTACAATCCTGAAATACTCTAAAAAACCCCTCTTCAACTCCTTTAATCACTTCCATTCCGTCACCATTAACATCCCAGTGTTACAAGTTGTACCGTAAAAGGCATGCCATCATCACAAACCATGTCCCTTACCCATGTGCTCCTAGTGAGAAATACATGCATTAAAACATTGAATCTTGCATTTATTCATCATACCATAACAAGTCATCACCTTCTTACGTAGCCCAGAATATCCATACCACGATTTTAGATGTATTCAGATGGGAAGCATTCATGGATAAGTAAATCCTAAACATGAAAATACCATGATAGTCAGATGTCAATCACATTTTGTCTTTCATAAGACTGATGTACTATGGGGTCGATTCGGATGACAAAGTCCGTCCGCCATCCTGTCTGGTGCAAGTACCGTCCGCCACAAGGGCGGAGGAACCACGCCACAAATTAGGATGCACCCGCCACAGTGGCGGGTGCATCCCGCATTTTTAACATTGCGGCGGACGGTGCATAAAGCAATGTGAAAAATGCATGTTGTGCATTTCACAGCAGAACATGACAGGCACCGCACTGTGCCTGCCATGTTGTGCTGTGAAACGCAGGGGGGTACCATAGGTACCCCCCATGTGCACCCCCTACCCCCCTTCACCCTGGGGGCCCGCAACGGGCCCCCAAAGCAGGAACCGTATGCCTTTTTGTGGCGGCATTGCCGCCACGGAAAGGCATTCCCCTCAGGCCATCCTAATATGGGTGGTGGTGTCTGATAGACACTGCCACCGTATTAGAAGCTTTTCCGCCGACCACGGCGGAAAAACGGCGGACGGTCTTCCCATCCGCCGCAGTCCCCCTTGCCATTGTAATATGGCGGGGGAAAAAAGGTAGCGGATGGGCAAGGAAGGCGGACGGATCACCACCGCCTGCATGGCGGTGGCGATCCGTCCGCCATCCTAATGGACCCCTATGTTAGGTATAATGTATTTATCGATATGTACATTTAATTTCTAACTTGAAGTCCCATTCTGTTCTTATGTTATTCCAAGTGTACTTTCTTTTGCCATATAAGGTTCCTATCAATGTTTTGAATTAGGTCTTGATTAGTTCTAGTGTCTCTACTCACCAAAATGTCTGTACTGCTGCAGAAAACTAAAACATTCTAATGTGTACTTTATAGGGGCCTCCAAAGACCTTCCAGTACTCACTATGCATCTCCTGGTTCTGAAATAATATCTTCAATCCATTAGGATAGAAAAGTTCTAATCATGTCTCTATTTATACTGAAACACACCATTCGATAACCCTTATCAATCATGTCCCTACATAGAAACTTTCAACAATATACAAACTCCTAAGCCATATTCTTACTCCACATCTACTGACGCGCTCATACGGTAATCTAAGGAAGGTTTGCACTGCATTACCAAATTTTCCCCAGATAATGTCATATTTAGCACAAGTAACAGGATGACTGAAGGAGTGAAATGCTGTGACAAAACTCTGTGATAGCAAGGCCTGCAGAAGCAATAGTTGCACTTATCTGAAGACTATCTTGCCTTTCTGAACTACTGTCAAAAGTTCCTGTTTCTTTCTTTTGGCAAGCCATCTGCAAAGGTAGTAAGTGTATTCCTAAAGACCTCAGACATATTGCCTCAACATAGCTGAAGCACTAGCTGTTATAAAAGCTACAGCAACAGAATCATTCACTTCACTTCCTATAGCATCAAACATCTAACTTTCTCCCTCTGGTGGATCTAATTTCAGGAGAAGAAGGGTCCCTCTTACTTACAGTCGAGACTATCATAAAGTCTTGCTTAGGCTCTAGTCTCAAATAGATTGGTCCTGCTTCGAGGGTCTGTTTCTATTGAGAAGCCTTGTAGTAGAATACCTGATTGTAGCTGGAGTGAGGGACTTTTCTTAAGTTAATTCTGCACAACCTGAGACCAATGGTAAGATGGGTCAAATGAAAGCTCTTGGTTGCAAAGTATCAACTAATATTGGGACAGCCTATCTGGGGGCCTCCATTTGTAATTTCAGCTTTGTGGCCCCTCTTATCAGGACATCTTGAAAAGTCATTAAATCATCCATACACCCTTATTCCAGCAAAATGGGTGAAAGGTCGTAGCTCTACCTCCAATCCTTGGTACAACAACTCTTTAACCATTCTGCGGAAAGCCTGTAAAAAAGCTGAACGCGACTGGAGGAAACATTACCTACCAGAAAAAAAAGGCATTATTTGACAAAGATAAAATCCTATCATAAAGCGGTCTGTACAACACGTGCATCATTCTATGCCATGGAGATTAGCTCCAGTCCTAATCCCACTAAATGCATTTTTAAAATGCTTAAAGACCTCAGGACAAGGAAAGCTGGTACCTCAGTGGTAGCTTCCACGACCTTATGCGACAAATTGGCTAATTTTTTTGTCAATAAAGTGCGCACTATTTACCTATCTTTTCCTGCCCCTGCACCCTCAGCTTATGTCAGACCCATAGTGGAACCTAGGGTCACACTGACATCCATCCCGCCCCTTTCGGAGGACGAACTAACCCGGCTTAGTGGCAAAATTAAGTCAGGTCCCCCCTTGGACCCCTTACAACCATCTCAATTTAGGAACTCCCTCTCAGTCTTTAAGGGGCCCCTCTGTAACATAATTAACAGCTCCCTATCAACTGGAACTGTACCGACCTCCTAGAAGCACGCTTGGGTGTCTCCAATTCTAAAAAAACCCAATGCAGACCCCAACAAACCTGAAAATTTCCGACCAATATCCCTTCTGCCCTGGGTAGCAAAAATTACGGAGGCTTATGTTAATAATGTACTGACCCAGTTTGTGAACAAAAACTGTATTCTAGACCCTTCTCAGAATGGGTTCCGAACGGGTCATAGTACAGAAACGGCCCTTCTGGCCACTACGGAGCAGATCCGGTCTCTAGTGGACAAAGGTCAAAGTGCGGCGCTGATTTTATTAGATCTCAGCGCCGCCTTTGACACGGTGTCCCACGAGATTTTACTTCAGAGACTCGAGGAAGCAGGGATAGAAGGCTTAGCCTTGGATTGGCTTGGCTCATTCCTGACCTATAGATAATTCTGAGTCTCATTACCCCCATACACATCTCAGACCCATGCCATTGGTCAAGGGGTGCCCCAGGGCTCGGCCTTGAGCCCACTGCTCTTCAACATATACGTCCAGCCTCTAGCTGCGGTCGCCAAGCGATGGGACCTTACGATCGTCTCTTATGCTGACGATACGCAGCTAGTGGTCACCTTGGCGGACGGTGCCTCACCCTCGGCCTCCAAATTTAAAGACGGCATGACGGCAGTGGCCAATTGGATGGCAGACAATTGTCTACAGCTAAATGCCGGAAAAACTGAGATTCTGTTGGTGGGTAAGCACGTCAATCTATGGAATGATCAGTGGTGGCCGGCAGCCCTGGGATCAATTCCCACCCCAAAAAATGAAGTGAAGAACCTTGGGGGTCATGATGGATTCTTCACTTTCCTTTCAGGCCCATACCAAGCAGTTAGCCGCATCGTGTTTTGGCACCTTGCGAAGTTTAAGACAAATTCTAAAATACTTTGCCCCCTTGGTCCATCAACTCATCGTGCAAGCTACCATCATTTCACGTCTGGACTATTCAAATGATCTTCTCTTGGGGGCAAACAAAGCAGAGATAACAAGAATGCAACGCATTTAAAATGCGGCGGCGAGAGTCTTGGTGGGTCTGCCACGTTTCTGCTCAGCTTCCAGTACTATCCGGAAATTGCATTGGCTCCCCGTTGACAGACGCATTCATTACAAAACACTTTGTATCTCTTTTAAAATTCTGAAAAGCTCTAGCCCAGCTTTGCTGAGCAACTTGATCTCGCACTATGTTCCGTCATGCCCCCTTCGCTCAGCAGAGCTTCACTTAGCAACGGTGCCTAGAATTAGGCTTTCCAGGACAGGTGGTCGGGCTTTCCGATATCTTGCGCCTAAGCTATGGAATTCTCTTCCGGTTCACATCCGCGCTATTGATTGTTTGACTTCCTTCAGAAAGGCTATTAAGACCTTTTTGTTTCCATCACCTTAGTCTCTTCTGGTAATTCCTTTGGCTGGCCCATACTGTTATCGTCTCCTCATGTGGCAGCGCCGGGACGCCGCTTAGCTGGGGCAGCTGTGCGCTTTACAAAATGGATAACAATACCATAGAAGACATTCTTATAGAAGACGCGGATATAGATATTTATGTGTAGGACATATTTTTGTGTAAATAGTGTCTCTGGATCAGCCCTACAAGGCTTGCTTTCACGTCATGGGTGACTTGAATGAAGTTAGTTCAATGCACCAACGCTTAAATGTGAAAGACAGGTTTTTGTGGCCGAGCAGAACCCCACCCAATACATATTTGAAGTGGCATCAATGCTTTGGTTTCCTAACTGTCCCAAAACGGGGCCAGGGACACTGTGGTGAACAGAAGCAAGCCCGTTTCGTTCTTCTCAATACCGCAGACATAAACTGCACTAAGAAAAAGACACTTCACCTAAAAAGTGTTTATTTTAACAGGTCCGCCTTTGTTTTAGATGTGCTATGTGCTAACACTGGGTGGGTATATGAAGGCCTAGCTGTACCAGAGGGAGTCCTTTAGGTTTTTATTTTACATCATGCTGCTCAGGAAGAGTTTCTAAAGCAGCCTGATTTTTTTTTTAATATAATGATGATCAGCACACAGTACCATTTCAGGAAAATTAAAGTACAACAAGCCAATGGGCTCATTTTACTTTCACTGAATCAGTGGTTGGGGGCATATCTAAGCCCCACTGATTCTTTTGAGAGAGGTATAGTTGGGGAAAATCTCCTGTTTCCAGTGCTACCTCTGGCCATTGGATCCCTGCTTAGGGATTGTCGCGAGAGAGTGATCCCCATGCAGGGATCCACCCACTAAACACCTGGGATGTATAAGCAGCCCCTTATGCAAAAGCTTGGGCTCCCCCAGTGCATTTGATGATTGCAGCCTTTCTGCCCCCTGGTGGGTGTATGTGGGTGATTACCCTCGATCTACCCCCCTTTGGGTGGGGAATAAAAAGCCCACTAGACACCAAGGAATTATTTTTTTAAATATAGGGGTCGGGGCTGCCCACCCTGGGCAAGGTCATGCCCCACTCCAGCAAAATGGGGCATTAGTCTTTCTGAACCCTGGTGGGCATATGTGGGTGATTCTCCCCAATTCACCCCCTGGGAAGAGTGGCAGAAAGCCACTAGATGTCAGGGCAAACCATATAGGGGTGGGGTCTGCCCACCATTTACCCTCTCCCTTAAAAATAAAGCATAAAGCCTTTCTGCCCTCTTTGGGCATGAATGGGGGTAATTTCCCCCATCTGCCACTTGGGGTGCAGAAAGCCTACTAGATGCCAGGGCTTGGTTACCCCTTCTTTGATGTCTCTGGCTTCAGTAAAGAGAACTCCATCCCCTCAGTACATTTTGTGCAATCCACTGGCTTCCCATTTCTCCTGCCTGGAGGAGTGCAAGTATGCTACCCTCACCATAGTCACTCACCACTCATAGCTATGTGACTATCTGGTCTATAGGTGGTCTTATTGACCTCATACCTCCACTCAATTTTCATTGCGGTCATATAGCTAATACGCTAACCACAACAAGCCCCTGAGCTCCTCCCATCGCACCTGGGACAATGTAACAAAAGCCCAATGGACAGCCACCCTCAACACCTCCCATCTCGTCACTAACAACCTGGAACAGGCATGTGGGCTGCTGATGTAGTAGACATGACTCGTGGAGCGTATCGTTCCTGGTAAGTAACCACATTGAAGGTGCGAGGAGAGGGACGGCCAGTGATTTATATTACCCGAAAATATGCCATAGGGCAAGATTACAACGTGTAACACTAAAGTAGGTCACTCCTTCTGCACCTTACAGAAATACTCCCTGAAGGGACCTCCATCATAGCTACTAAGCTTCAGTGTAGTTGTGAGGTACTGGGACATCTGTTGTCACTCTGAAACACAATAAACACAATACTGCACAATGCCTGGACAATAGTTGTCACACTGTGAGGCGATGGTGAGTTGAATTGTCACTGGCTTTGTTCTTCACCCAAATGTCATCATGAGAGAGCAAAGTAGGCAGTGATTGCAATCCCCATGTAGGTCTTCAGTATCATCAATCACTGACTCTGCTTCTGTAATGCTGGCCAACTCGTCTCCCCAAAAATGGTGCAGCACCACTATGGTACCAGCTTGGGGATGGAGCTTTTATTCAATTTCTTAAACACTGTGGCAGATGGTACATCCCCTTGGACAGCCATTTCAAACTGAACAGGCAACAGCATCTCATTCTTTTGTAACATCATTGAATATTTCTGGTATTACCAATAAAATCTGCAACACATCCTCTCTCAATCAGTGTGTAGAAGTGTGGCTCAATGGTTAGAGTGGCAGACCCTGATGCAGAGGTCTAGCCCGGGACCAGGGTTCAATTCCCCACCTAGGTGGGTCTTGGGCTCAAAATTCCACGAACCTGATAATTCTCGCCTTGGTGCCCATTCCAATCATTGAGTCCCACTCTGTAACTCTGGGCAATAACTTGCTTAATCTCCACAACGGCCCCCACAACGCTAAGGATGCCTGGCCTCCACCTTGGGGGTGCCCAGGAGTGGACACCTCACAGGGAAAGCCAGGATGGGTTCCACAGTGGTATTCGTACAAGCGCCTTGAGACCCTTGTGGGTGAGTAGTGCGATATACAAGTATCAATTTACATTTACATTTAATAATATGCCATTAATGTAGTCACCAATGGACCACCTATTCAAGACAGTGTTGACCTTATCTTATCAGATAATCTAAGAGAAAGCACCTGTGCAGGATCTGAGACTGTGTTAAACTCAAGAACATATGAAGAAATGTGCCCAGATAGCAGACAGAAAAAAAATCAGCCTAGTTGATTTAATAAGCCTTAAATCAATAAGGGACTTGAGCTTTCGAGAAGGTTTTGAAACCATGACGGTTTATCTAATAATATAGTGCAATACAGAATCCAAAAATAATAGTTAGTCTAAGCCACACTAAATCAATATATGTAATTAACATGATACTCAGTCAAATGCAGCAAAGAAAATTACATAAAATCAAATCTTAGAGTAAAATATTCTAAGTCATAATCAGGAGACTTACTAACATGAGTCCGCTCTCTAAAGTCAGGGCAAACCAGACATGGCTCACATCCAAAACAACTCTTTGTGTATGAAATCTCACACTGAAAAGCACATTTTCAGCATAAGGTATTTGAGTCATTACGCATAAGGGACAAATAGAAAACAAAATGTAAAGCAGTTTCATTTAACACCATCTCAACACCAACCCCTAATTGAATATTACCTAATACAATCAGATATGCAAGTACAAATCAAGTTACACTTAAACACTTACCATCTCAAAAACATTAAATGGACTGCAATAGTGCAGACAGGTAAAATCTTGAAATGTAGTAAAGTCTTCCTCTTAACAGCATGTCAACACATGATGCACATTTTGTTACTTGCAATAACAAAGAAATGAAAACACAGATCACAGCAAGCTAACAACAGTAGAGAGTGATAGTGACCCCCCATCAGGCGCAACACAGGTGGATGTTCACAAAACTAGTTCAACAGAGTCTCTTTCATCTTTAAACCTCAATAACTAGGACTGTCTCAGCTCAAAGGTCCTCAGTAGACAATCATCAGGGACAACCGGAAATCCATGAGTCACAGGATCAACCCTTAATGAAACTTTCATTAACAGCATCATTCAGGCATGAAGCCTGCATACTGCAGATCAAACCCAGCTGGTACCGCTTCTACCATTGATTTGGGTAGTAATAAACATCTGTTATTCAGTCCAAAGATACCCACGGGTGGGCATGCGCTTTACAAACAAACATGTTATGTTATGTTGCTAGACCCTTTGGATATCACCACAGTCAGTTTAAGTCCATGTGTGGCATGTAGCGGCATCTCACCGGCCCAGGACCAGTTCACCTTTGAAAATAAGCTTCTTTCAAGTCCAAAAAGGAGGGCACAGCAAAAGGCAGCCTCAGTCCATCAAGCCTGGGGACACAGGTACAACATGATCGACTTTACACCAAATATAATAGATGAAGAAACTCTAGAAGCAGCAGACATGGGCATCCCTGTCATCAAATAGGGGAGAAGAGGCTCTCCTGTCTACAGCAATTTACCGCCAAGCAGATAAATAGGAACTTGAGATGGATCTTCTTAACATCTTGGCAGTACACATAGTGAACATTGACAAGAAGCTGCAAGCCCTCAACGATCTGATACAGAGGGCTCAAAATCACAATTATACACAGCAGGTTATATGCAGGTGCGCAATTTTAGGGGATAAGCCCCAAGCTTTATCAGCAGTCCTTTCCAACATATTGAGAGGAGTAAAGTCACAAGCAGCAAGGCTGTAAAGGCTGCAGGTCCTAGAATTTGAAGCAAAAGAAACATCAGTAATTAAGGGCAGACAAGAAAGCAAGGACCTCACAGTGACGGCTACTCAGACCCCCTCCCGGGAAATGGACAGGCGACAAACATCTGCAACATAATTCTCTCACAACAAGTTACAGCTGACGCCGGAAGAAAAATTCAAGCACCTAAGGCTGTGGAAAGAGTAGAGTTGAAGCAGGCGACTACAAAAAGGGTAAAGAAAAAGCAAAGAAAAGCATGCAAGAAAGGTAAAGTTCCGCAACAAAACAACGTATGGCAGCTATTCTCTCAATGCAAAAACGTGGAGACCTCTGATGCTGAGAAAGTAAAAAATGTGGAAATTGAATTAATAGAAATACCTCAGAATAATACACAAGGAAAAGAAACCACCCTCGGCCCCTGAGTACACAACCTAGTGCATTAGAAAACAACTTTGAACAGTCACCAAATGGTCATGACACAGATTCAAGAGCCACAAGTAGTCAGGTGGTTATAACCACACAGTGGGAAAAAACTAGAACAATCATACAGATGAAATGCAGCAAACTTTTGAAGAGCCAGCCTCAAATTCAAGGATCACAACATCGCCCAGTAAGCAAGGAAAGCCCTAACACTGGAACAACATGTAGAAACATCCAAGTGCAACAAGATGAAATGTCAATACGAGACTCCGGGCTGGTGCAACCTTGTCAGGAAGATGAGGGCCAGCCTCCACATGGTCAGGATCTCCCAAGGATTAGACTCTCTGAGCTGCAGTTAACAATAGGGGTCTCCAGGCTAACACACTTGTATTAACTCATAACTACACGTCAATAAGGGTGTTCAACACTTTAAATGGAGGAACCATCATAAAGTTAACAAACAAAATAAGGGACCTTGCGTACATTAAGTCTTCTGATTTGACATCAGTCGAATTCAGACCCCATCCCAATAGAAGCGATAGAGAAGCTAGAGTAATAACTTGGGACTTTCCGGATATAGGTGACCAAATGTTGGCAAATCAAGTAATCTTCAATTCATGGGGGATAGAGCGACAAAAGATCAAATCCCCACGCCCCCACTATTCAGGACCACAGCTCCTATGAAAGCAAGAGAGTTCAGTCCTAAGGAGAGTGGCAGGGAAGGAATGAATCCAAGAACTTTAGAAAACCTAAAGTTTTCAAGCAATAACCACCAGGGCCAGGTCCAGCAGGTGTATAATGGCTTCCCAACAGTCAAGTCATCAACCAGTCCTGACAAGAAGAACAAAAGCTCTGAAACTGAGTCAGGTAGCATAAACATCTGGTCATGGAATGCACATGGGCTGGAGAATCTGCTACAAGAAGAGGACACGTGGTAATTTCTCCAGAACTTTGACATCATCCTGATTCAGGAAATGTTGTGTTCAGAACCAACACAAATTGTAAGCTAGTAGAGTATCATTGCTGTTCAGGTTGCGGACGAGACATGGTCCAGAATGACTCATCGTGGGGGCTACGTTATACCCACAGAACTAAGACTGGACACTTTACCTAAGGATTAAACGAGATTGTGTTGCTACCTTGATGACTCCCCCACGACTTAGGAACTTACTACAAGACTTGTACAAGAACAGTAACTCCGCATGATTGACTTTTGAGGAGTATAATTTCAGCAACCGTTTATAACAGTGATTGTCTGGCTTTTTTTTACCTAGCCCACGTCAGCCCAGCCGGGTTGGAATTATCACCGGCAGAGCGATTACCTGGACCAACATTTTGTGTTCCACAGCCCTGAAGAAGTCGCGGAGCAATTCTCCCCACTGCGATGAAACACGTGTCGGCTGGCTTGTTCTACGTGCATTTATTTTGACAAGGAATTAAAGGATTGAACTATCCACCTATTTCACTTCAAGACTATTCCTTCCATCTGGACATTACTTTTTGCTTCTCATTACAACATTGTTCACATTGACTTGATTTTCTCTTATGTGTGCGTAGGTGTTTGCCTTCTGATCCTCCATGAAACCATCAGTGAAATGCCAGTTAATGAGACTATGCTTTGGACTAAACCCCCTGATGGCGTACAAGTATGGACGGAGGTACAAGGCAGATATGCCCTCTCAGTGTCGTTTTTGCAACAACGGGGAAGAAAACTTTATACCCGTTTTGTGCATTTGTCTAATCTTACTCCCCTTTCAAATGTTTGGGTTGCACCCCATCTGGAGAATTCTCAATGTGCGGACATGCCAAGAAGCCTAGAGGAGTGTATGAAGGGGGACTCAGCTCAGATGGCCGCCCGATTTGTAAAATTCATGACCAAGATTAACTCAATCTTACCGGCAGATACCACCCACGAACCTCCCCTTTTCCTTTAAAAAAAATCTATTTTAAATTGAGAGCGGAAAGTGCTTTTTATGTTATTTTGTATGAATTGCAATGATTTTAATTAATTGTGCAAATAAAAATATCTATCTATCATATGGCCACATTGACTGCTTTCTTGTGAAAATGGTTGTGTGTGTGGAGATGGTTTGTATGAAACCCTAAGTAGCGGCAATGTACAAAAACTGATTTGCTTACCTTTTCTGTAGGAAATGTCCCAGTGTGATATCTAGGCATATCACACTGAGTAGAAAAAGTAACTTAAAAACGAATCTGCAAAGTAACTTGAAAAGTAATTCAAGTTTTTTTTATAAACAAATGACTTACCTGTAAACCAATCCAACTGCATTCAAATTGTATTGCACTGCATAATTCTTGCAAAGTGTTATTATACTTACCTGTAATAGGCCTGACTTGGTTCTAGAAAATAAAATACAACTAAATATTTTCAAACAAACATGTTGGTCTGAGTTCAGTCTTTGAGTGTGTGACATCATTTCTTACCTGAGTGTGTACAATAAATGCTTAGTACTACACTCTGATTGAGCCTTACTGCTCGCCCACACTACCACAAATAGAGAGTAATGTATTATCTACTTTTGTCTCTGCCTACCTTTGGGGTTCCACTGGACTCTGTGCATACTATACCTTACTTTGGTATAGCATATACAGAGCCAGCTTCCTACATTCAGTCACCATCAAATTACGTCGACCAAGTGAATGATGACAAGTATAAGGATTACACGAAAATCATCACAAAAACAAGACTTCAGTAGTGGGTACCGAACAACTGATGAAGATTTTAAAGAAATTAAAACCAGAAGGTGCAGCAGCTCCGAACAGGATCCCTAATGCATTATTCATAGGAGACTTAACTTACCGGGCTCAATATTTTGCACTGTTTTTAATGAGTTGCATTGTACCAACTGAAATCCAGATTCTTGGAAATGCGACATCTTCAAATCTATCTACAAAAGTGGAAACCCAACCTTACTAGCATACATAATAATAAAATAAATAATCCATATTGTATCCATCATGAATTATCATCGCCTAATCAACATCGAAGCGAAGCTCTGTAATAAAAGAGTAAGGTTGGTTCATAATTAAGACCATTGAACTCTAGAAGGCGCTTGCACTTTATTCGCGATTTGAGCAGCTCACTTACTCAACATTGGAATGCTAGATTCTAGGTATGAACAAGGTACTTGCACTTTAATTCATGGAGGGTGCGAGCAGGCACAACATATCTGCTGCTAGTGGGGAAAATAGAATTAGCAAGGTCAGACGACCGGTTAGTCATTGGTTTACTTAAGACCTATGGTTAACAGGTGCAATATTGGACTAACCCTGGACTCATGTCTACATTCACTTGTACTTATTCACAAATGTATTTTACTTGCAGGATACATGGCATATCACTGGGTTCATTGTATATAGCTGAAATCCTCAGCAGAGGTCAGAGTACAAGGTTTTCAGAGTTGTTATTTTTGTATTTTAAAAAAATGCATTTGAAATTTTTTTTTATTGGTACGCAGTAGTTTTTAAAGTATACAAACAAACTTGACTTTGACACACATCATGGCCGCTCTAGAAGTCTAGGTGGAGTTTATGTCTAGTTTGCACCTAGATTTGACAAGCACAGGAAAATAGTTTTGCAAAGGGCATTTTTTGTTTTAGCGCAAAAATATAACAGTCGGCACAGATTTAAATAATTTGAAATCATGTCTCTCAGCAGTAAAGCTTTTATTGCTAGAATACTAAGCTGATGAATTATTCACTAAAGGATCACATGTTCAAGGCAGTATAATTGTGATGTGTACAATACAAAGCTATATTTGTGTAAATGATGAACTGTGACAATACCCCAGTACAACATGACATCTCTGCGCTCGTTCTTAGTTGGCCTCTAGTGGATTTTTTATCACAAAATGAGTGCAGTATATTGGCTGCAAAAATATCAAGTCAGGATGGCGTTTGCAGATGCATTGTCAAGGTAAGTATATTGGTAAGTTTAGATTTTAGGTCATATTACTAACATCTCATGCAGCGTGTCACCTTGCTGTGCTGCACTGCATGATAGGGAAAGTGCAGGAATGCACCTTACTTAACACTATATTGCGCGTTCCTGTCATTTCCCAGCACTGGTGCACAATATACTGCCTAGTGCCAATGCAGGCCTCCTTCCACATGGTGCGATGGTGCCTGCATTGTAAGCTGGATTGTATTTGTGCAGAAAGGGACACATTCCTGCACAAATAAAATCCCATGAGGTATTTTCCTCTTTCTCTGCGTGTTGCATAGTGGAGCACAGATAGAAAGAGGAAGTAACAAGGAGAAATGAAGATAGTTGTTATGCCTCATATGGGAAGACGTAGCATTCTGACACATTTCCAGGTCTTCCAGTATTGGTAAACATGGGAATTCTTCAGAATAAATGGATGGATGGGTGGGAGCCTCCACGGTCCACTCATGGAATGCCTTCCCAGGGCAGAGTAACACAATGCAATGTTGTACTGCGTTGTGTTTCTCTGGATTTATCAAGCCACTCCGGGACTCACAAGGTGGCTCTTATGGCTTGATAAATCAGACTTTTTGCGCTGCCCTTGGACCCCCTTGCATGGCGAAAGGGTGACGCAAAACTTAATTAAATAAGCCCCCTAATATGTCTAACTCCACACCAATGTGCCTTGATGATATATATGTTATCAAGATGCATAGATGTGAAGTTAAGAAGAATAAATGTAAACACACACTTATATATACCTACATTGACGAGACCATGCTAGCCAATATTCGGCGCTTGATATTGTTGCGGGTCGATAATTTGCCACTCAGTATTGTCCTATGAGTCTCAGGTGTTTACTTGTTTTCCCATTAGATAATCCTTGGTGTTCAGATCAGGCCTAAGGAGGATGATGTAGACTTTAGGAATGAAGATACAGCCTAGCAGTCCAGAGCTGGAAGTAAGGATGGCGAAGATCTCCACAGCCACCATGTACCTGCCCTTGGTGCTCAGGTACGCTGGGATGAAGGAGACCCAGACGCTGCAGAACACCAGCATGCTGAAGGTGATAAACTGGGCCTCGTTGAAAGTAGCCGGTAACTTTCTAGCTATGGAGGCGACAACAAAGCTAAGAAGAGCCAAGAATCCCACATAACCAACCACAGCAAAGAACGCAGCGAAAGAACCTTCGTTACACTGTAGGATCATCTTCCCAGTTTCTGATTTGGTGTCAGTGTCTGGAAATGGAGCAGAGAGATGGAGCCACACAGTGCAGATCACCACCTCCCCCATTGAGCAGAGAAGCATCACAAAGATGGACAATCGAGGGCCCACCCACTTTTTGAGTTTACTGCCCGGCTTTGTGGCATTGAAGGCGATGATAACTGTGAGAGTTTTTGCTAAAACTGAAGAAACAGCAATAGTGAAAATGATCCCAAAGGCAGTTTGACGGAGGAGACAGGAAGTCTTTGAAGGGTGTCCAATAAACAAAAAACAGCAGAGGAAGCACAGCATGAGGGAGAGGAGGAGGATGTAGCTGAGATCCCGGTTATTGGCTCTAACCAGAGGAGTGTTGCTGTATTTAATAAAGATTCCCAGCACTCCAGCAGTGATGATGAAGAACAAAATTGTAATGGAGGTTAAGGCAATTCCCAGCAGATCCTCATAGGACAGGAACTCTACTACCCGTTGAATGCAGGAATCTCTCTTCTGATTGGACCACTGGTCTTCAGGGCATGTTAGGCAGTTTGGCATATCTGCAATCAAAGAACATTGTTCAGTATTACAGAAGATCCTTTAAAGTAGGGAAAGATGAGAGAAATGAATGGAATGGGACAGTCTAGTTATTATGTCCTGTTCTATGGCTAGCTATGCATCTGTAGGCCCCTGCTTGGAAAAAGTCTCCATACTGTATTTCCACTGGTGCTGCTGGAGTGGAACTTCTGCCCCTTCAACTACATTGTGACTATCACAGTTCAATCTAATCTCCTGATCTTACATAAGCCTCAGAAACATCAAGGCCCCTCCACTGCATCATGCACAGAATCTTGAAATTACTCCTCCCCCTGTTCTTCAACCCCAATAGCTCAATGCACAGCTCTCTTTATTTCTCTAAATAACGTTTGTCATAAACATTAATCCCCTTAAATAGATCAATATATTACTATTACCATAAAAGTCTAATATGTTTAGACACTGAAGAAATGAGCACAGGCAAACTTTGTATTTTTGCCAATGTGTTACATTTTCTCAAACACAAGTGAACTTTATGAACCTCAGCAACCGTGTCATTTAATTTGGCCTCTATCGAAAACTAGAAGGCCCAACACACATAGCTGGGCACATATTGGATTTCATATTCAGAAGGTCTCCTAACCTATAGGTCAAATCCCTCATGATTCAGATCTGGACAGACCATTTCTCTAACAATTTTCTTCTCCATGTGGGAGAATCCCCGGACCTCAATACTATGTCACCTAGAAAGGTCAGACGTGGAGAAAGGAGTCTCTACGGTCCTTTTCTTCACATTTTGCTCCTTCCCTCCCTACCGCTCACAGAGATATTAATCTTGTGTTGAAGGATCTTGAGGAAGCATTACCCAGGCATTAGATGTCATCACACCTCGAAACTCAGAAAGCCATGTCTCTCTAGTTCTCCTTTGCTGTAAAGGCAGAAACCGCAGTCTGTATGAAGCTAGAACACAAGTGGAGAACCACTAATACTTGTGCAGACAAACTCACTAAGCAGCCTCAGGCATTTACCAAAGAAACATCAAAATAATTAGGAAGTCCCATATAGTGGATTGAATTAACAACACCGGAAACACGACAAAGGAATATTATATGATTTTAAATGAATATACCAAGCATTTGGCATGTGCCTAATCTATTCCAGCATATCAGTCTCTTTGTGATGACTTAGCCAATCATTTTGAAGGAATTTTTTTAAACATTCATGACACTGACAAATGGTCTCACACAAGAAAGGCGGGCTTCATCTGCCTCTTCATCGTCTTATCAACCCACTTTTCTTGAGTATGTTTTGATGTAGTCTCCCCTGAGCAAATCTTGGTCCTGATTAATAATATCAAAAGAGGCTCACCAGAGGATTCTACTTCTACTTACATCCTGTGTGTTTGCAACACTAGGGAATGTGTTGGAATAGTAAATAATACTATTCCTTAGTCTAGAGTGCCCTCTAGTGTACGTCGTTGTAACGACTTGGGTAGTAATGGCACTGCGTTGTAACAACTTGGTTGTTGTAAGGACCATGTTGTGATTGCATCGCCGTGTAAAATCCAAGAAGTAAATGTTGTTTCCCCTTTAGTTACTTGGTTCAGAGGGATATAAATTAGGTTTTTTCATGAGTGGGAGAATCAAGGCTATTTCACAAACGTCTGGAAAAGAGCCTAAACTAATGATCTCCTTGAATACGGTCACCAATGGCTCACTAATAATTAAGAAGCAAAGTGAACAATTTTTGGGGGACATGGGTCTGATGGAGCCCCGGATTTGGCTGTCCTTACCAACTCTATAATCTGTGTTAAGTTTGACGGAGAGAAGGACACAAAAGAATTGGATAGAGAAGGTATTGTGACATCTGACTGATTTCCATTTGCGTTTAAATCACCGTCAATAAAAGATTTATAGACTATTTCCACTTTTTTCTTAAAAACTGAGCAAGGCAGTAACATAATTCCTCACTACTGTTAATAATGCAGGCCTCTTATATTTTGGCTGAGTTTTTTACTGTCTGGAAGAGCTCTTTACTGTAATTTTTTGCCTGCAGAATGCATGCCGAGAACAACTTGCTTTTTTCCTCCATTAATATTTTTTTTGTGGTCAGAAAGTGACTGCGCGCATTTTGTCTTTCCTAATGGGTCATAATTTGCTCTCCACTGCCTCTCTTTCCTTCTATAGGTTTGTTTCTGGGCTCTCAAACATTCTGTGAACCAGGGCTCTGAAGGGGTTTTCCACCTAGCAAACAAGGAACTAATGGATCGACCGCTGCTTTGATCCAAGATGAAAACCTGCGGACTGCAGTATCAACATCAGGGATCATGTCAGGCTTTGAATTGGATAAAGATATTTGTAGTGCAAGGCACTGGCGTAACGAAAATTTAGCTGGCTTCCCTGCACGGTACGAAGAGGGGCCACCTCCATGCTCAATCAGGAGCTCTATGGCCAGTGTGCAGTGCCGAGGGGGCCCCCTGGAACTTGGGGGGCTGCGGGGACCTGTGTTACGCCCCTGGTGCAAGGGGGTCAATATTCTCTCAGTCACAGCCTTTAGTTACTACAAAGGGATTTTGAGATCTCAGAGGGGGCAGGGAAGTACTAACTGTGAACAATATTGCTTTATGATCTGACCAAAGAATAGGCAGTACTTCTGAAACCTTCACAGTCAAGTTCGATGTAAATATACCATCTAAGATATGGCCTACCACATGGGTGGAATGCTCGTCTACCTTTCTCAAGGCAAAACTAGCCATAGTGTCAACTAAAAAAGCTGTATTACAGTTCTCCAGTTTTTCCAAATAAGAATAAAAATACCCCAATACTGAGAAATCATCTGAATCGATACTGGATTAAATCAAAGGGCTTATGGAAATAATAAAAGTATTTGTTGTGCCCGGTGGCCTATATATCAAAAGGCCTTTAAAGGTATAATTTTTGCTCAGTTTGATCTGGAACGAGAGAACTTCACTGTCAGAGCTGCTTCCAGCTAAGGAACCAGAAACTGACAGGTTGTCTCTGAAAATGATTACTAATACCCCACCTCGCTTATTTACCCGGTCAGCTCTGAGCATTGAATACCCAGCTGGAATAGCTAAAATCTAGTCCAGACCTGACGTTGCACACCATCTCTGTGAGTTCTAATTTATGTTTTATAAAGGACCGTCCGTTAATAAGCATACCATAGAACACCTTAGGTGGTCCTGGTTGTGAGAGCCTAAATGTGTTTGCAGTAGGGCTCGCTCTAATCTTTTCAGAACTCAAACGCAGATAGCAAAAGTCACATTACGTAGGCTCGCCCTGTGGGTCTAGTAAGACACAGTTAGGTTTCCTACCTCCTGTATGAAATGCTAATAAATCCTCCCTGGAATTTTTAAATGCGGGCTCCCCTCCTGGGGAAAAATGGGCAGGGGTTGTGTCTTTGGGCGCGGTCCAGGCTCATACGGGCGCAGGCAAGCTTGCCTGTGGCTTTTATGCCGGAAGAAGGGGGTATAGAAAATAGTTATACCACCGACCTCAAAAATGGGGTCTTGGAAGGGAGGACAGAGTAAAGGGAATGGTTTACACCTCCCTCCACTCAAACAGTCTGCAAATGCTGCGGTGTACCGGGGATTGGAGAGAACAACTAAGTTCACCTGTAAGAACCCCTGTAATCGATTAAAAGCTGGCTTAGACGTGAAGTGCAAACTGCAAGAATAAAATAGTTGGAAACAATGTATGACACCTGCATTTCTCATTGTTAGACAATCATCCCCAGTCACATTACACAAAATAAGTGATTTCTGTTGTAGCAAACCTGTCCCTCTTCCACATGCCACAGCATGCCATCAATGCCTGACATGCACTATGCCTAAGGATGCCATAATTTTCCCAGACACTGCTAGGGGGTGATTTACAAAGGAACAACTTTCATTTGTGGAATTTAGAAAACAAATATAAAAAAAAGATATACATTTTCCCCAGTTGGGGTTTGAACCCTGGCCAAAAAGCACTCACAGCTCCTGTGACCTGCCAGTGAGCTATCTGTTTTGCTTGATTTTATCCCCAGCCGAAGGCCTTTTTGCCATAGAAAAATGATGCTTTTCCCTCTTCTATTTCTATAGTGTTTGGATTTTACATGCCAGAAATTCACTCTTGATTTCCATGCTTTATATAGAAATAGCCCTTCCTCTTTTACAGTCTGCCACTCTCCCCATGCATTTCTCATTGTTAAACAATCATCCCCAAATTCTCATTCCACGAAATAAGTGATTTCTGTTGTAGTACACCTGTCCCCCTCCACATGCCACAGCATGCCATCAATGCCAGACATGCACTATGACTAAGGAAGCCATAATTCTCCCAGACACTGCTAGGGGGTGATTTACAAAGGCACAGCTTTCATTTGTGGAATTTAGAAAACAAATATATTTAAAAAAACAATTTTCCCCAGCTGGGGTTTGAACCCTGGTCAAGAAGCACTCACAGCTCCTGAGAACTGCCAGTGAGTCACCTGTTTTACCAGAATTTTCTCCAGTAAGAGGCATTTTTGTCATGGAAAAATGATGCTGGTCCCTCTTCTATTTCTGTGGTGTTTGGATTTTACATGCCAGTAATTCACTCTTGATTTCCATGCTTTATATACAAATAGCCCTTCCTTTTTTACAGTCTGTCACTAGTCCCATGCATTTCTTATTGATACGCAATTATCCCCAAATTCTCATTCCACGAAATAAGTGATTTCTGTTGTAGCAAACCTGTCCCACCTCCACATTCCACAGCATGCCATCAATGCCAGACATGCACTATGACTAGGGGAGCCATAATTTTCCAAGACACTGCGAGGGGGTGATTTACAAAGGCATAGCTTTCATTTGTGGAATTTAGAAAAGAAATATTTAAAAAATCGATTTTCCCCAGCTGGGGTTTGAACCCTGGTCAAAAGCCCTCACAGCACCTGTGAACTGCCAGTAAGCCATCTGTTTAGCTGGAAATTTCCCCAGCTGAAGGCCTTTTTGTCATGGATAAATGATGCTGGTCCCTCTTCTATTTGTATGATGTTTGGATTTTACATGCCAGAAATTCATTCTTGATGTCCTTGCTTTATATACAAATAGCCTTTCCTTTTTTACAGTCTGCCACTAGCCCATGCATTTCTCATTGTTACACAATCATCCCCAAATTCTCATTCCACTAAATAAGTCATTTCTGTTGTATCAAACCTGTCCCCCCTTCCACATGCCACAGCATGCCACCAAAGCCTAACATGCACTATGACTAAGGGAGCCATAATTCTTCCAGACACTGCTAGGGGGTGATTTACAAAGGCACAGTTTGTATTTGTGGAATTTAGAAAACAAATATAAAAAAAAAAGATTTTCCCCAGCTGGGGTTTGAACCCTGGTCAAAAGCAGTCACAGCACCTGTGAACTGCCAGTAAGCCATCTGTTTAGCTGGAATTTTCTTCAGCTGAAGGCCTTTTTGTCATGGATAAATGATGCTGGCCCCTCTTCTATTTCTATGGTGTTTGGATTTTACATGCCAGTAATTCACTTTTGATTTCCATGCTTTATATACAAATAGCCCTTCCTTTTTTACAGTCTGCTACTAGCCCCATGCATTTCTCATTGTTACACAATCATCCCCAAATTCTCATTCCACGAAATAAGTGATTTCTGTTGTAGCAAACCTGTCCCCCCTTCCACATGCCACAGCATGCCAATTCTTAGAGAGGTCTAATCCTTTCTGCGTAATTTAGAATGTAAGTTCTTCCAAAATTTTGGAAACTTAGAATCGACTGTACATTTTTCAGAGAATTTGGAGGTTGGAGCAGCGCACTCTTTTCTAAAAAGTTATCTGCCAGGCTTTTTCCTTCACTTGAAAGCTCATATCCTAGGAAAAGGACATTGAGATGGGCAATTCTGGATTTTTTAAAGTTGTTTTCAGCATCGCGGTAGGCTTGAACCGTGTTTTCAATGTACCTTTGCAATTAAAAGACATCTTGCGAATTAACTATTTTTAAAGTACTGTATTGTGGATTTTTGTCATATTCAGTCTTGTCTTGAGTATATCAAAATATTGGATATTTTTCTAAACTGGTGTAGTGCTTACACTGTATTACTGTTGGTTATGTGTAAATGCTGAACACACTGCCACTGAGATAAGCCTGACTGCTTGTGCCAAGCTACCAAGGGGGGGGAGCAGGGGTTATTTTAGGAGTGTAACTCCCTTATCCTGACTAGGAAGAAGGGTCCCTACTTGGACAAAGGTGCAAGCCCTTTCCAATCAGGGACTCCCATTTCTAACAGTCTGTATAAGGACCTGTCTCTGTTAATTTGGATAGGAGGTTGTTGAAGTATCAGTTGTTGGCCATTTGCGATGCTGGGCTTACTCCAGGTTGAGCTGGAATGCATTTACAACTGCTTCATGACCTTTTTGGATATGGTAACTTTTGGGGGGTGAATGTATGAACATTCCTAAACCGCTCCATAACTAATCTAGTAAAAACTTTATTTTACCATGAGCAGTGAATAAAGCTATCCATTAGGACATGGTAATGTTGCTCTGTCCTCAATTGCTGGTGTACCTTAGGCTGCCTTGTGCCAGTTACACCCTTACACCGTAGAGTGAGGGTGATTGAGTTATGTCAAGTAAAAAATGTATATTGAAAGTGTATCCTTCCAGCTCAAAATTCAATGTTTGATAAAGTTACCACTTTGTATGCGTAATACATGGTGCAGCACACATGCAAATTAGAAATATGGGGCCTGATTCACAGAATTAACTGAAGACAAAATGCTAAACTTACTACTTTTGGTATTCACAGAATGCACCTATTACTTTTGATATTCACAGAATGGATTTACGACAACTAACTTTACGTCCACACTCGGGCCAGAGATTCCGGCCCGGAGGTTGGACTTCTGGCCCGGAGGTGGGAATTCTGGCCGGTGGCGGACTTTTAGTCATGGCTGAAAGCTCCACCTCCTGGCCGGAAGTTCCACCTCCAGGCCGGAAGTCCCACCTCGGGCCGGAAGTCCCACCTGTGGGCCGAAATCTCCAACTCCGGGCCGGAATCTCTGCCTCTGGGCCGGAATCTCCGGCCCGAGTACTGACGTAAAGTTAGTAGTCGTAAATACATTCTGTGAATACCAAAAGTAGTAAGTGCATTCTGTGAATACCAAAAGTAGTAAGTGCATCCTGTCAATACCAAAAGTAGTAAGGTTAGGATTTTGTCTTAAGTTAGTTCAGTGGATCAGGGCCATTTTCTCCAACTTTACTCCTGCCTTGAGGATGCATATTTGTTTGATGCCTATCCCTTTCTATTAAAGTTAGTAGATAGGGATTAGTGTCAACATCCATGGGTGAGTGCATGGAAACATCCATGTACCACCCATGGTATGCCTCCATGGAGTAAATTAGCTCATAGTGCAACTTTGTGCTACTTAGGGTTACTGTCCAACTCATTTCAGGAACTGCACTGGAAATAAGGCCTCAAAATAATACTTTGCACCAGGTTTGCACCACTTTTCTGATGCAAGCCAGGAACAAACTCTTATTACATCTGCCTGTGATCATAACACAGTGATTGTTATTAAAATGGTATTGCAAGCTAAAGGAGTCCTCTTTCCCAACCTTACAATGACAAAAGATTGAGGGGAATAAACCATAGGGTTCTGAGTCCATGCCTTTCTATGTGCATGAAGCATCTTGATGACACTTCAAAAAGAAAAGGGTTTCTGCAGCAAAAGAAATCCCCACTAGGATATCTCCAGAAAATACGAACCTGTGTGCTGCATGTCACACATGATTTGCAGAACATTATACGCTGTGATTTGCAGCAGGAATATTAACACTCCAAGCTACTATTTCATGAGTCAAAACTGTGACCAGCTAAATAGCAGATCTCTCCCTGTATTGTGTTAACCACCAGAGGTATCATGCCATTGCAATTATCCCCTGAAAAATTATGTGCACGCAAAAGATCTCTGCAGGCTGCTCCTATATTGGTTCAGCCTGCCATGCAGGGGATGCACCCTTGATCTTGGACCTGGCACTATGATGTCAGTCACACTACCTGAAAGCCAGCATTGGTTGGGGGTAGGTGGGAGAGAGAGCAAAAGAGAGAGAAAGAGAATAATGGTATAACTCTGTTCAAATATTTTAATTTCCATGTTTCGGCCACAGTGAAAATATGTAAACTAAATAAATACAAACTACGGAGGCGGTTCACAAAGGTAACTTACACTTGTGAGTAATTTACATATGCAAGTCTCCTTTGGGCCTTTGGAAAAGATCATTGGTAGGCATGCAGTGTTTTATCACCTACCACGCTTGTTGGTAATCTCTCCTTCTGAGCAGAGGGCGCAGTCGTAGCAGCAGATGGGTTGGCCCTCCAGAGGGACCTTCCTGTACCCAGGAGGACAGCTCTCACTGCACACAGAGCGAGGGACCTGGAGAGGAGGCGAAGAAGGGCTTTTGTGAGAAATAAACTGGGGAAGAGGCAAACATCCAATGTGACTTTATCACACAAGCAGCTGATTGAGAGACAACTTGCATATATGCTCATTTGAGAGATAAGAGGAGGATGAGATAAAGGGCAGATGTCATAGCATCAGTGTGAGCGATACTTTAAAGAACAGATGTGGGGCACATTTGATAGCATCAGTGTGAGGATCCAGGGAGTGAGAGATGAGGGGCACATGTGAATGTGAAAAAGGCAATGGTCCTAGAATTTAAGGATTTTTTTCTGTTGGACATGGCCCTTCTTAGGGGATATTAACCCAAAGCGTTTTGCTTTTTCCTGCTAGCTTTTGCTGTATCTTTCTGCCTGACCTTAGGACTCTGGGCACCTTCCCGCTGTACTGCAGAGGGAAGGATTGTGCATCCATCCTGCACATACCTGGAAGTGGTGTGTACGTGGTTGGTTTTGGTGCTGTACCTATGCATACCCCATAAATATGTACCTCACATACCCGTGGCAGGTACGACACTGGCTAGTAGTGGGATTCAGCACCTATTGTGCCACTCACTGGATAGCCTGTCAACCATGTATTGCGCCTGCCATCGCAGGCATGTGGGGTACCATTGCACCCCTGCTTATGTTTGCATCACTCACACCTCAACCAATTCTGAGTGGGCCTTCTAATACAATGAGAACTTCCTCCAGGGAAGCCCTGAGGAGCACGAGGGTAGCTGGATGAAGACAGGGTGGGGACAGATGGCTGTCCTCTGTACAGGTAGTAAGGAGCTCCTGCAAGGGTTTTCCTCTGTCTTGGGGTACTCCTGAGGTGTTGCCAATGCTCTTTCGTGTCGTTAGGCCCTGGGCACGTTCTCACCCTACATACAGTGTGAAAGTGCAAGCGCCTTTCTACACATGTGGCAGGAATTAAAGGCAGCATGCACAAGAAGCAACCTGCTACATTTTTCGGAACTTATAAAATGACATTCATAAGCGTTCACCGGTTGCAGAACCCTATTTGGCCCATTTCTTTTGTATGGACGCATCGCGTCACTGTGACTGCATGCTCATTGCACCCAGTGTTCGATTCATAGGTGAACCCTCGGAGGTCGGTGTGTATCCGTAGTAGGGCCTCATTCTACCTCGTGTTGCTCTGCTGAACGTGCACCTCTGTGTGTGACCAGGCTGGTCTGGCATAACCCAAATCAATGTGCACCGGACGTTATGCTTCATTTACAGGAAGGTACAGATTATAAGAGCCTTTGGTTTGTGTGACCAGAATTGCCTGGTGCAACCCATCTCAACGTGTACTGGTCATTGTGCCTCATTTCAAGGGAGGTACAGAATATGCACCTCTTTGTGTGTGTGTGTGACCTGCAGTGTCTGGTGTGAATCATACCAGCGTGTACCAGACCTTGTCCCCGGACTGCCTGGGTATGACACAGATCAACATGTACCTGAGGGCGGGCCTTCTGCATCTGAGAGGCTCCCCAGCGTTATTCCCCATTCATTGTTGCTTCCTTCCTGACCCTCATCTCAGCAGACCAACTGGCCTCTTCTCACCTGGCATCTCCCAAAGGACATAATGGCACCAGGTAGTAGCGAGACGGATTAACTGGGCTGGAGCAACGCTTCTGAGACAGTTCAGAAGCAGGTCAAGAGACTGCATGACTCCTTTCTGTTTTGAGACCTGTGGGTGACTTCCTGAGTGGCAGCCAAACCCCTGTTGTTTGTGTCCAACTCTTAATTAAACTTGTCACTTCCTTCACCTGTTCCTGCGAACCCATTCTGAATGGGATCTGGGGATCCTCCATCCAGGGTATTGGGACAGTCAGGGTAAACTGTAGGGTGGAGGGAGGTTTAGGCTGTAGGGTCTGTAGGGTGTTATCAGTTGACCTGCTGAGCATCAATGCACTGCATTAGGATGCCAAGTGTGTATGAGTGTAAGAATGTTCCATGCAGACTGGCTGGTATGAGTGGCATCACATTAGCGGTACGGATTGAGCGTCTGTGGAAGTGACAGTTTTTGTACTGCCGGTGTTTCACACCATTGGCCATCAGTGCGGTTTTCCGCATTGACTTCATGCCAAAAGCACTTTGCATTTAGCACTAGTTGTACCTGCATGGACCCGGCCCGAGGTACTGCTAAAAAGTGGTCTAATTTCCTCCTAAATATACATGTTTCTGATTGCGTTGTGACCTAGGGTGCCCCCTATAACTGTGTGGGATTCTATTATAAGGATTGTTGGTGTGGGTCTCAGGTGTATAGCCCTTTGTGCTGCCTAAGGGAGCTGTGGAATGTTTGCGGGGGGGGGGGGTTAGATTAGGAATTGTCCCCAGTTTAAATATTCTTGATGTTATCACAACACAAGTGGTCCTCCTAATAATTCTAAGTGTGATTTATGCCCAAAAGTACACAACGTTAATTTTGCATTGATTATATACATGTGCTGGATACAAACAATTTTTTAGATACGTCATATTTGAAATCTCTTTTGTACCGCGTGGGGTATTTATCGTTAGTGAGCACTGTGCCAATGCTTTACACATTGCCTCTGTGGTAAGCCTGACTGCTCAGTGCCAAGCTACCCAAGAGTGAGCACAGACTATACAGTGAGTGCAATCACCTGCCCTTTGAAGGGGGTCGTGGATTCTGTCTGGCTGGATTTTTGTCTCAGCCAACCAGAAAACACCGCTTTCAACATTGTCCTTGAGTTTGGGCGTCATTAAACAATTTCCCTGCCAAGGGTCCACAAGCCTGACATTGTAGCCCAGAGATATGTGTTGACCTTTGTTCTACCCAGTACAGCACTTACATCTGTTACTGTAAGCTGGTGGTCAAGTGGAAGACAAGCTGTTAGGTTTAAATGTTCTGTTATCTGAGCCAATTTAGGCTCTGTGGTGGAAAACCCACATTATACCACCTCTAAATGAGCCAAGAACACTTTTTTTGACGCACCAGCAACGCAGAGTGCTGACCCATATCTACGAGGCCACGCAAAGCCACTTTACATGGGTTTTAATGTCCTTGTAGATATGAGTAAGGCAAAGCAGCGCATTCAATGGGCCAAAGTGGCCTTCCATGGGCAGCGCGTGGGTGTTCCCACTCCAGACCCATGGATTCTGACGCTTTCCCAGATTTACAAGGACTTATAATCCTGGGAATGCGTGAGAAGAAATTACTTTATTTCTCCTTATTTTTTCCTCTTTGTTTGCTACATTTTTCAGCACACATAGGAGGAAAATGACTTATTGTTAAAAACAATATTTCCTACAAGGCAGGCCCCCTTGCACCATGGTGCAAGGGCGTCTGCACTGGCGATGGGCAGTCCATTGTGCACCAGCGCAGTGAGAAAGCACAGGCATGCACCGTATCTCAGAGATATGACGCATTCCTGCCCTGTTCTTTTGATGCAGAGTAGCAACGCATAGTGACTTGCTGTGTTGCCCTTCATCAAAAACTAGTACATGAGCCCCTTAGAGTTTAGTGGGGCAGCCGAACTTCAATTTTTGTGGTTCACCCCCTGATCCAGACTGTCAATGAGACAGCAGTTACTTTTCCATTTGATCATGATTGTCCTTTCACATCCATACGATTCCCACCTTTTTTCCAAGTTTGCTCCCGAATCAGACAGGAGCCATTACCTGTTTAAAGTTAGGGTGCCAACGAATGGCTCGGTCATCAATGACAAACTGTTCTTCCCCGGAAGGGTTTATTTGGTAGCTTCCCACTTTGATCCTTGTGGCATTTTTGAGGTCATAGTAAATCCAACTGAAAATGTCAAAGCGCGTGGGAGGGTCCCCTTGATCATCAAAGTAGATTTCATCACCAGAGGGAGCTTTAAAATGAAGATTCTGCATGTAATGATGTAACTGGAAGAAGACGGAGAAATTAAAAAAGGACACAGCAAATAAATAACCATGAGCTGCAATAATACCTATAGCATTGGGCAGTGCATGACTTAGTTCCTACTTATAGACATAACATTTTTGCAGAAGAAGTTGTGAATAAAGAACGTTTGATGGTTCTGAGGTCATAAAGAGACTAACCCAATGCAGCTCATGACAACTGCAGTTGTCCAGGTGTAGTCCTGCACACAGACAATGCTGTGAAGAGTTACTGCCATGCTAGATTGAGGCAGTGAATGTGCTGTAGAAATAACAAGGTGGCTTCAGTGGTAGAGATTACACTGTGCCTGCTGAAGGGGCGTTGGATTCTTGTATTCAGCAGAGGGGTGCGATTGAAGTGATAGGTGACGCAGAAGTTGGTCATGTCATGATGGCAATAACTGGAGTCATTCAGTAGACAGTGCCAGGATCGGTGTGGCAGGACTTGGTTACAAATGTGCAGATTGAAATAGGGTTTACATTCCCCTTGTGCCATGCTCAGTGACGCAAGGCAACACAAGCCCTGGAATGGATTTACTAAGCCACACAAGCCGCCTTGTATGGCTCTGTGTTGCTTAGTAAATCCAGAGTAACGCACATCATCCCAAATCACTGCCTTGCAGTACCCTGGGTTGTGACAATATTTAAAAGGTGGAGCATGGGTGTTCCCAAGCTTCCCCCATGGATACTGATGCAAACCCAGATTTAATAAAAAATAGTGAACCTGGGGTTGCGTCAACATGACACGCCTTTCCAAGTTAGACGTAATGAGGAGAAATAGCTTTATTTCTCATTGTTATTTCCTCATTCAACTTGCACTGCATTCTGTGGCACACATATAGAGAGGAAAATACCTCGGAGGATTGTTTTTGTGCAGCAAGGTGTCCATTCCTGCACAAAACAATCCTTCTCTTAACTCAGGCCGCCTTGCACCTTGGTGAGAGGGTGCCTGGGTTGGTGCCAGCACAGCGAGTGAGCAGAAATGCAGCATCTTCTTGTAGATATGGCACATTTTGTCCCTCTCCCTGTCATGCAACGCATCCCAGCAAATTGTCCTTCTGCATTGCTTTTCATGACTACTTAGTAAATCTGCCCCAACGTGTCTATGTCTGTGGTCATGTACTTCCCATTGAAGAGGGAGGTGAAGCATAAATTGGTAGAATCTGTTGTGTTCATGCAGAGGACATCATAGATATACTCATGGCTGCACTAGATCACAGTGATGTTTTAAAAAAATACCTGGGTAGGTCTTGCTCTAACCGCCCTAGTACTTCGATATTGGCTTCCTTCTTAATATATTCATTTTATTTATTTAGAGGTTTTGTGAGGAAATACTAAGTTCAGTTTGGATACATCAAAGCACTGACATAAAAGATAAACAATACAACTTAAGGAGGAAATTGGAAGTTAGAGTCTACTCAGCAGATGAACCCAGAAACAGTCTTCATAAAACATAGAGCTGGGTTAGCATGTTCAGTCTTTTAGAGGACCTATACATGTATAATGCTTTGTATGGCATATTGACTGAATCTGACAGGTTTACTTACAATTCACGCAGTGAGGCAACTTCCTTTGTAGTGCTGCGTGAATGGGAGAGAGTTGGAAACCACCGTAACTACTAAAATAGGAAGCTCTTGAGCTTACTCCCAGCAGTGGTGCACTTGTGGCTGTCTAGCATTGATGCTTCCATCCTGAAATCTAGCATTCATTGACACCAGCAGTTGGAATGCTGCAGCCAGGTGTGGGAATCTGTAGAAAAAGAAACAGTGGGACGGAATACATTTGTATGTGAATCTCTGAACTCAAGTGGTGGTGTAGGTGCAGTAGCGCTGCTTCTCGAGGGAGCTGGGCATGCAGCGGTGACCCATAGAGGGCAGACCAGAACTGTCCAATGATGGAGGAAACCAGTGGTGGTCGGCTAGGCTCAAGCGTTGTCGGGCAGGAGAGATTGTTGGCCAATATATTTAAAAAAACGTAAAAATCTTACCTTGCTGCTGGGTCCCGCGTCTCTGATCCTGATTAGGCCTGGGTCGCCCACTCTGCTCTGTTCGTGGAGTTTGCAGAGTTTTCTGCTCTCCCCGGAGCTTGCGGAGTGCAGAAAACTCCGCTACGCGTAGTGCAGCAAAGATTTTTGCCCGCTCGTGAACGTTAAAGTTGGCGAGAACAAGCTGCTACTCAGGTTGAATTTCTACCTGAGTGTCAGGAAGATCAGCGCGAACTGCAGTTTGCACTGCACTCAGCCACTTGCGGAACTACCTGGAATTTTTGTTGCCACTTCGCGGAGTTCTGAGTAGCAAAAGTCCGCTAGCTAAGCCCAGGTCTGCTCCTGATCTCCTCGTCAAACTTGAGGAACAGGAGGCACAGGCAGGCCCCACTGACCAATCACATTTGGTCTGAGGATCCTGGTTCGACACTCAGCCAGGGAATGGGGGCCTGGGCATGTTCTCCACACAGGCTGCAATGCAGCCTGCATGGAGAACAGGGAAAGTGCGCATGACTGTTTTGGACAGCCTGAGAGGCCTCATGTGCACTTAGGAGTGGGCAAACCACCCCTCCCCTGCCCTGCTCTGAGATCAGAGCAGCCCCATACTAGAGCAGCACAAAGCATAAAATGATAATAATTCAAAGTTATTATCATTTAATGTTTCTACTTTGCACATCATTGAGCACAGGGCTCACGGATTTCAACATATTCTACTAACAACAGTCTCCGGATGTTGGACCGGCTGTAGCAGCCAAGGTAATTATCTGGCCCGCCAAGATGTCCTTAACAATTTTGGTGAGAGGACCATGACAAGACTGACACAGCGCACTACGAAATAAATGCCAGACATGGAAACTACACTCCCAGCCACACCAGAACTTGGCAATGAGAACTCGGGCCACACAGAAGGCTGGGAGGCTGCAGGGGTCTAACACAAATAGTGAGTCCCACCCATGATCTTGTTAGGTGGGGGTATTGTAGGTGGTTGCTAAAACATACAGGACCTTATTAGAGGGCCCTCCCCAGGGTCTATAATATCTGGCGGGAGGGGTGGAAAGGGGAACCAACAAAACAAAATGGATAAATATGCAGTGTTTAAGACATCCTCAGCACTGCCTTCACATCTGGGGAAGTAGACACTGCATCTCTAAACGGAACCAGAGCAAGAAATTAAGCCCTCCTTAAAAGATATGTTAGTGCTTTTCCAAGGCATGCAGGGCTTGCTGAATTCACAAATGTATTCGGTGAGATGGAGAAATGGACTCTCTAATGCAGACTGACATCAAGAAAACGAGTGAAAGGGTCACAGAGGTTGAGAACTTGCTGGACACACTAAAGTCTGATGAAAAGGCCCTCTGGGGTCAAGGGAATCACTTAATGAAAAACAAAGTGATGATAATGGCCAAGCTGTTAGATTAAAAGGGTTCCTCCAGAAGGAACAATATTTGAGTGATGGGGACCTTGAGTGGGCAGAAGGGCCAAGTGTTGCACTCTTCCTCGAGGAATTTATAATGATCATTTTGAAGCCCAAAGCCTTCTCCAAGTTTTTTTCAGTCAAACGTGATTATAGAGCCCCAACACTGCCACCCCATCCCGTAGCCCTCATTGCACACACTTTATTCACTGAGATAGGTATGCAATCCTACAAGTCCCCAAGAATCTTACAATATTAAATTGCCACCAAACATTTTTTCACAGACTTTAAGCTGAAAGTACAACACATATGATGGAGCTTCAATGGTATGTAAAAGGTGCTGTGAGTGAAAGATCCTTAATATATGATGTTTGTGGTAGAAGGGAAGACCTGATACTTTGTGACTCCAGAGAAGAGAAAGCCCATGGGAAGCATTTGATGAAGGGATAGCAAAGCAGGGTTTGGAGATTAGGGACCTCTCTAGTGCTGTTGATTCCAGTAAGACCTCGTAGACTCCTGAAATAAGAGATGCCTTCATATATCATAGGAGTCTTAGCATAGAAACGCACATCATCTGGATTCTTCTGGACCTCACTCCTTCTGTGTGAAGCCCCAAAAATGTCTTGGAAATACAATGGGATTCTTGGGGGTGAGAAAGACAACACATTTTCAGATACTTGGCACAGCAACTTCGCTCTACACTTTCTTTGTAGTAACAGGTGCTTTGTATTGTTGGAGAGGCAGGTAGTTTCGAGTCTGCCACGCAGGGTTGCAGGGAGGGAGGAATTTACCAGAGGGAAAGTTTGATTATGTTTGATTCTTATTTTTGCAGCACTGTAAATGTTCGACCTGCACACCTCTTTAACTGAATAGTAATCTGCTAAGCAACTAGTTTCAACCAGTGTGGGAGCAACCATGCTGGGGTTTTGCCCAAAATCCCTGTCTGAAAACCGCACTGTCAAGGCCTGGAATGTCCAGATCTGCAAGGTGCTCACCCTAAAGTCCCTAAGGTTTCAAAAAATATATATATCACACTTGTTATAGTTTGAGTACGAGTTTATATTTTTGTAACATCCAACAATTATGCGACTTACACATAGGTTTGTTCAGTTTTTCCACAATTCTCAGGATATTATGTTAAAACATGAGTGGTTCTCATGGAGCACATTATGTTGCATTGTCAAATTCGATTGATGAATTGATATGTATATGTTGAGTTTCTTCACTTCATATAAAATCGTAACCAAACTATAACAAGTGGGATATACATATTTTTTGAAACCTTAGGGACTTTAGGGTGAGCACCTTGCAGACCTGGACATTCCAGGCCTCGACAGTGCTGTGAATCTTATTTTTCACATCCACTGGGAAGACACCTTAAAGTAACTATGAATCGTGCTCCTGTGATGCACAAAATTATCAACAATTATGTCATTTCAGATGTGATTAAGGATGTTATAAATGTAGCCCACGTTAAGACCAGAACCTGGGCTTCTATGGGAATTCACAAGGGCATATTATCAAGCCCATTATCGCTGCTTTAGCGGCAGTTTCCTGCCGATAAAAGTGGCGATAATGTATCGCCCTTTCTAGATAATATGGCCCTATATTGCTTAGCCAGCCTACCATAGGATTACAACGATTTATAGACTCATTCAACAAGTATATTTTACCTAATGGTCTACAAAATAATACCAACTTAGTCAACTTGCCGCCTCTGTCCTCTTCTCCCTGTCCTCAATTGTCCGAGTGTATGCCCCTGACCTCTGCCGTCCCACAGTGTTCTAATGAACAACTAGATCACTAATATTCTATGTTTATTCGAAAAGTGTGGCACGCCTGATGTCATCTTGATGGAATCAAAACTGTAATACTGAAAGCATTTCCTGTACAAATTATAAACATGAGGTGGTCTTCTAACATAGAAATTATGGTTAGTCCTCTAAACAACTAATATGAACACATATTTCTGAGTTCTCAAATAGCGACAAAGCGCTTTTAAATTATTTGCTATATCAATGTTTTTGTTTCCATTTGTTCACTTGATTACTTGTTGTACCTAGGATAGAGGATATAGCCTTATGGCCAGAGCTTTAGACTTTGCAACTGGAGAACAAATTTTGAATTTCGACTTCGCCTCAACATTCTGTCTTTCTGGGCAAATCACTTAATCTCCCCATGCCTAAAACAAAAATAAATGTGTCCTTTGTGTAATGTAACCAATGCTCATGTAAAGCAAGCCAACATCGTTAGGTCAAGTCTGTGTTATATAAAACTGTAAAAAGAAAATGAAGTCTTTTTCACACTTCTGTCATTGGGTATAGTTGGGCTACATTTGGATGATATTTGTGCTACATTTGGGCTCTTTTTCTCTGGAGTCCATCTTGGAAGGCCTTATGTTATGAAGCTCCCTAATTCCCCCATTTACTGCATTATCCTCATTAGAAACTGCTTTCAGTTTCCCACTTTCATTCCATCAAGATAGCGGTCAGATTTGCCACACTTTAAGTATAAATTCAGAATTATAGTAATCTAGTTCCTCTTTAGAACACTATGATGAAGCTGCTGATCACCAGGGAGTTAACTGGCATTCTGCTGCTGGTGTTGAAAGTGCATGTTTCATTCTGTGTGCCCTCATTAAGACTCATTTCAAATGTGTCCTAAATTGGTTTTTTTCAGCACAGACCATCATTTCTATGTTGTGTTTCTGTCCAAATTAAATGTTTTATGCTTTACCAGTTTCCTTCACCGAAAATGGTTTCAGGTGTGCCACATTTTTGTCAAAAGTAAGACTGTTAGCACTCTAGTTGTTCTTTAGAACACTCTGGGAGGCTGAAGTAGAATACTGGGTATCAGCTGACAGGAGTTGCTGATGGAAATGAGAAATTTCCTAGCTATAATGAAGGAAACATTTAATTCTATTAAGGATGCAGAGGCGAGGATTTTGCATAACTTTCTTCACTTTTTATTACCAGCAGATTTAAAGTTAAACAAACAAAAAACACTGTCCACACTTCAACTCCCATGAGTCCTTGGGAGGAGTCCATGTCAACCACAAGCCAATAGCAGTACAGTCCGTCCCAACATATAAATCCTCGTGGTCAGAAGTTCTTCCTCTTTCTTGCTGCAGGAAGTTCAGTCACGCGGCGTCACTCGTTTTGGAATCGGAGCTTACGAATAAAATAACCCCTTAAGTTAATTCGTTCATAGGATCATTATTCACATATCTATGAATACCATCTATGCATGATAAGCAGATTTGAACATTTACTTAACCGCATGCGTGTGGGCGGAACTCCGCTCGTACGCGGAGATTTTCTAAAGCGCATGTTACGTGACGAGCTGGGCTCGTCATCAGCGTAGCAGGAGGCTACCTCATGACGAGCCCAGCTCGTCATCAGCGTGGAAGGGGTTAAAAGCTTGATAACAACAAACATTACCTGTCATGAACACCATATAAAACCTAAGAAACATAGTCAAACCAGTACAAAACATACCAAGGAAACATCATCATCAGATTGATACTTCCTGTTCGACATCGGACGTGGGGTGAAATCAGTAATACCCAGGAAATAAAGAGATACTTACTGTAATACAGACCAGCGGGTGGACAGTATATCCTCAATATGTACCAGGTGGGATGAGCCTCGCCTCTGCGCCCTTAATAGAATTAAACGTTTTCTTAACTATAGCCAGCCGCGGCCCGTGCAGGTAAGAGCGGGGGTGGTGGGGCCGGGTGGGGGAGATTCCAAAAGACGCAAACAAGGGAAAATTAAATAAATAATTCCTTTTTCGCTTGTTGTCGTCTGTCAAACTCCCCCCCCACACTTGGCCCCACTGCCCCACCACTCTTACCTGCATGGGCCGCAGCTGACTATAGCTAGGAAATGTCTCCTTCTATGTCAGGACCGGAGGCGAGGATTATGCATGTTTAAAGCTTACTTACCACCAAAGATTTGGCCTCATGGATTGGTTTAAAAGGAAACCTCTTAAGGGTGGATTCTGAAGACAAGTCCGTCGCATCCATTGTATCCACCTGGCATTGGAAGGAGAAGAGACAGCCCTAAATGGCTTCCTAACAGCGATCGGTAATTGTTTCTCACCCGGATGTCTAACCTCCTCTGTCACCTCCTTGTAGGCCTTAAGACACCTTACTACACAAAGTTTAGGACCGACTTCAAAAGCAGGATAATTTACTAACCTGGTATTAGTCTTGGTCCTCCTGGAGATGATGAATGTCACCCCCTCCGGGGTAAATACTTTGGATGTGATGTCTAAGGCTCTGACATCAACTAGTCTTTTGCAAGAGATGAGATAGAGAAGCATGGACAGCTCTGCGGAAATCTTTTTCCTAAATAGATATTGGTTATCTTGCCAGCCCATCAAAAAGTGCAAAACCTGGTTCACATCTAACAAACTAGAGTATCTAGGCTCTGGGGGAGGACATTTTGGAATGCCTTTCAGCAATTTGCACACCATGGGTGATCCCCAACCGGGGTGTTGTTAATAGGCAGGTGTCCAGCAGAAATGGCCGAGCGGAAGGAATTGACTGTGCAATAAGCTATACCGGAGCCAGACAGTTCAGCGAAACAATTCAGGACATCTGCAATTTGTGCCCCCACGGGATCCAGGTGTCTTGGCAGTACCCCCCACCCCAATGGCCAATTCATCTGCCCTGGCTTGAAAGGATGCTGAGCATGGAATCTCCGCAAAAGTCGAGGAGCATGAACATCTTCTGCTAATTCCCATGACCTATCCTCAGGCCCATAACCTGTCCACTCCACCGAATAGTAAAGTCTTCCTTTGGTTCTTTTAGAGTCAAGAATGTCTTTTACCTCATACTCAGTATGGCCATCTAACAATAGAGGTGCTGGTGGTCTGGTAAACCTAGTGGCAGGAACAGTTTTCTAAAGTAGAGAGACGTGAAATATGGGTTGAATGCCTGAATTAGAGGGCAGTTTTAATTTGACAGTGACCGTACTCAAAATTCTTTCTATCCCATAGGGCCCCACGAAACGTGGTTGGAACTTTCGATTGCCCTTTAAACGAAGGTGACGTGAGAATAACCAAACTTGATTTCCCACCCTGTATGTCGGTGCAAGTCTTCGATGTTTATCTGCCTGCTTCTTGTAATTCACTTTGGCATTGACTAAATTGGACTGTGCAGATTTATGAACGTGGACAAGGTCTTGTATCAAATCTTTTACTGCAGGAACCCTCATATCTCCAAAAATATTAGTGTGTCTGCCATAATTCAAAAAGAAAGGCAAACTCTTACATGCAAACTCCACCATCCAAAGTAACTCAGACCAATCACCCTCCTGATCCAGAAGGAATATCCTGAGGTATTGTTCTAACTCTTGATTGACTCTTTCAGTCTCACCATCTGTCTAGGGATGATAACTGGTCGAGTATGTGACTTCCACTCCCAAACCAGACATGAATGCTCTCCAGAAATGAGACACAAACTGAGAACGCTGATCAGAAATCAAAATATTTGGCACCCCATGAATTTTAACTATATGCTCACTAAACTGCTTAGAGAACTCTTTGGCTGTAGGTACCCCTTTAGAGGAATGAAGTGGCTCATTTTGTGAAGGTATCTACGAAAACTAACACTGTGTCAAACCCATGACTAAGGGACAAGTCAACAATTAGATCCATAGTGATAGTATGCCAAGGTTGGGAAGGGGTGGGCAGTGGATGCCATAATCCTGATGGGGCTTGTCTCAAGGCCTCCCCTCATGCACAGGTTTCACAAGTGGCCACTTATTTTTTAACATGAGTCTGCATTTTGGGACACCAAAAATAACGTTGGATTAAGTCAAGAGTCTTTAACACGCCCTTATGTCCTGCTAAGGGTTGATCATGAAATACTTGGAGGGCTTTCTCTTGTAACTCAATAGTTGGCAAATACAGCGCACGATGAAAGTAGGGCAATTGGTGGAATATTTCTCTTCCAGGTTCCAGTATTTCTTGTTGAGACAAACTTTTCTTGGCCTCTTCCTGAAAATCCACCAGTGTAATAGTACAGATAATTTTATCCACTGGAATGATGATTTGCGGAACTACAGAATGTTCTGGATTATCTGTTTGAATTCTAGACAAGGCATCAGCCTTCCCATTCTTGTTCCCAGGTCGGTAAGTGATAACAAAGTCAAAATCTGTGAAATAAAAGGAGCATCGCAACTGTCGAGGGGTCAAGGTCTTAGCAGACTTCAAACACTGTGAATTTTTGTGATCAGAGTGTACAGATACAGTGCGCCTGGCTCCAAATAAGTAATGCCTCTATTCATCAAAAGCATCTTTTACTACCAACAACTCCTTTCCTGCTATTGTATAGTTGATTTCCACAGTAGTATTTTCTGGACGTGAATGCCACTGGGTGTAGCTGTCCCTCGTTCTTAATGCGTCGGGACAACACCCCCCCAATTGCAAAATCAGAAGCGTCGGCTACAACGATGGAGGGTTTGGCTAGATCTGCATGAAGTAAAATGAGGGTAGAGGTAAAACTTTCCTTGAGAAACTCGAAGGCCTGTTCCACTTCTTCTGACCACAGGAACTTCACTCCTTTCTTGAGCAGCCTAGTGATGGGCACAATTTTCTGTGGGAAACCTTGAATGAAACATCAATAGAAATTGTCAGACCCTAAAAATCATTGTACCTCCTTCACATCCTTTGGGGAAGGCCAATCAATCACAAATTGAACCGTCTTCTGATCCATGGTCACTCCTTCTGGAGAAAGAACAGATTCTAACAATTCCACAGTTTGTACACTAAAAGCGCATTTTTCAAGCTTCACATACAACTGATTACGACGTAATCTCTCCAAGACCATCCGGACATGTGTAGTGTGCTCTTGAGTAATCTTAGAAAATATCAAGATGTCATCCAGATAGACAACTGCTATCTTATCAATTAAATCTCCCATGATGTCATTAATGAAATGTTGCAAGGCGGCGGGGGGCATTACAAAGGCCAAACGGCATCACTTGATATTCGAACAACCCATATTTTGTCAGAAACGCTGTCTTCCATTCATGTCCTTCTTTTACACGAATGAGGTGGTAAGCCCCTCGAAGATCCAGTTTAGTGAAGATTTGTGCTTCTGTGATCTGATCTAGGAACACTGAAATCAGAGGCAGAGGGTAACGATATTCTTTATAGTCACCCAATTCAATGCACAGTAGTCAATGCAAGCCCACAGCGATCCCTTCTTCTTAGGGATGAGAAATAAAAGAGAGGATACAGGTTTAATAAAACCATTTGCCAGGTAACGATCCAAGTATTCCTTGCGATAACAGTTCTCATCTTCTGTCAATGTGTGGAAAAGTAAATTTTGCCATGTTCTGTGTCCCTACGCCTCATCCATCATATGTTATGTGTGCATGACCAATATGCATATGTTATTCCCCATGTCCGATTAATGACGCAATTCCAGTTGTGTCCACCTCTAGTATGTTAGTTTCCAGTCCTCGTGAATACTACGAATATCAGGCCTATGTAAAGTAATGTTGCCACGTTTCTCAGTGTGCACGTTATTCCATTATAAAGTCCCCGTTTCCAGGCCTCAAAAGGACCCGGGCCCTGGATTCAGCTCCTGTCTCCTGAAAGCCTCGCTGAGGAGCGATACAGCCCCCACCTGTATCCTCGACCCTTCACTTACTTCCTGCCTCGCAGTGCCCGGTGCAGCTTGGCTCTGCCTCTGAGTCTGCCAAAAGTATGTTATAGTTCCAGTTATCAGTTCAGTCCTCCTCTTCTGCATTCCTGAGCTACTGAACTGCATCAATAGTTTCCGTCATTGTCTAGCCTACTCGGCTCCACGTTAGAGAAATACTGTATTTAATGGTCATTTAGTATTCTTCATCACGCACTACATGTAGAATAATGCATGGTCCAGTCTTAGAATCAAGTTAGCTTCTCCCCTCATGACTTCTAGTTTATATCAACATGTTCCCTAAACATTAGATACCAGATAGGGTTTAGGTACATGTCGCTCCGACCCTCCAGACTCTAGTCTCTGCTCCTAGCACAGAGTTCGTAGCCCCCAGCTTCTCCTAGTAACACGTCATTGCCAGTTTTCGCGCACCATTAGGTTAGAGGTCCCGGCTCCTTAGGTAGCCCCCTCCTATGTTTCCGCCCATTCATGACATATTCTGTTACGTTTGCATCACATGTCTATGTATACTCCCAGTTACACCCATTTTTACTGTTATCTTTCGCGACTGCTACGCGTCACGCCTTCTGCTCCACCCACTGCTACGCCTACTGCAATGTAATGCTATGTGTTCGCGCTATGTATATATGCCTGTGTTCTGTTATTGAATGTTAGCGCGCTCATCCCAGACCTAGCCCCAGCAGCTGCTGGGCCTCTTTTCCCCTGCTGGGCCCCAGTTGTCCTGCTGGGCCCTGTCATTCTGTTCCTATGCAGGTTGTCCTGATCCTGTCCTTATGCTGTAATAAACCTGCAGAAACTCCTACTACCTCGAATCTTGACTCTTATTTATTGAGCTATCTGTTATGCTATAAGTCTAGTCAAAAATAGGGTATTATTTATTTATTTACCACATAATGGCGCCCGAACAGGGACTTGCCCTTTCCCCACGCGTCGGTGAAGCCACGCCGACCCCCTGACCCTCTGCAGTCGTGACGGAACTCTTCTGCGCAGTGGCAGATATTTCTGCTCAAGTATCCCTCAGGCCCACGGAGGAGACGGAGGAGGCGGTCCAGCATCCGAACGAGACGGTGGAGGAACGCGGCGAGTCCCGACCAGAGCCCAAGCCGAGAGTCCAAGGTCCGAGGTATCCGGAGGCCCACCTGTAACTGAAGTCCGAAGTCCGAAGTTCGTCGTCCGTCGTCCAGTCCAGTCCGAGGCCTTCCGTTCCGTGCTGCCCGGTGAGTACCATTGCTGGGGTAGTATCTAGACAGGACCAATCTAAATTGACTCCTGGTCCGTGGGTTGGTGGTGCCCAGACTCACAAACGAAGTGTTCACCTAGGTGGATACGGGTCCTGATGCGTCCCTTTATGGGACCGGTATGTTCCGTACTGTTACAGCAGTGCATCCAGTAACTCTAGTCTGTTCCGTTCTCAAGAAAATCTGTTCTATTTCTGTTCTCAGTATTCCAGGTAATATTCTGTTCGAACTGTTATTTATAATGTTCTTCATGTAATTTACTGTTGTGGTATGAGTGCGATGTGATTTCGTGTTTTTAGTGTGTATTGTATTGTGTCCAGATTACAGTTCAGTCATGCCTATATTTTCCAAGTTACGTCAGTTAAAAACTAGAAAAGGTTTATTAGAGGAAGCAGTTCCTGTCCCGCCTAGGGACAGTCCAGGTCATTTTATGTATCAGAAACATGGCATAAGCGCCATAATGTATCTAGATTTATGGGTAGAGTATACCAAACAGTTAGAAGAAAAGTATAGATGGCCCGTATCGGGTACATGGGATGCCGAATGTATCATGCGAGTAGAAGAAGCATTATGGAAAAAGAAAGCCAGACAGTCACAGAAAGATGCCATCGAGTTATGGCGTAAGGAAGCTCATAGAAGAACGGAAAAGGAAGTCAGAAAATCAGAGTTAAGTAGAGAATCCCAGGAACGAGCCCAAGAAAGAGAATTAATCGAGATAGGTGAACAAGTCAAAGCCGAACAGTCAGACAGACAGAGGCATGCCCTTATTAAGGGTATGTATCCTCTTCTTGCCGAAGGTGTGCCAAAAGCGACCCCAGAGGCATCCAGTAATTTCCCGCCACCATTAGTTCCGACTAAGCTACGTCACAAACCGACCGCAGCTGATATTTTTATTTCGTCCTATCTGGACGACACAGTCCCAGAATATGCAAATCCTGTTCGCGCTCCGCTAGTCCCTGTAAATCAGGCACTTCCCGCTCCTCCAGACACCGGAGTACCTGTTACGGTACCCCCGGTCCAGCCTACAGTTCCATTTCCCACTCTGCCAGGACGTAGAGCCTCAGTAGACGACTCCAGTTTAGGGGCCGCAGGAGGAGCTACTCCTCAAACCCCGCCGCCACACAAACGTTTATCAGCACTCGAATTACATGCTCAAGCATCACAGCGTACTCCTAAAAGTAATAAGTCTGTCACAGAAATCAGGCAAGCCCTTAACGAATGTGTCTATGATCCAGTTCCAGGCGAATATACTATGGTTTTATATTCCTTACGTGTAAGGAGAGTGACCGAGTATCTAGTCACCTTACCGAATATGAAAGAAGATCTAGACAGAATATATCGTTTCATCCGTACAGGGGATGATCCAGAAAGTATTGGCGAGATTATGCCTCAAAGGAAAGCCGAGATTCAGCTCATGATATTAAAGTTCTTGATCAATTGTCTAATAAGAGAACAAGATTACCCGTCTAAAGATCCCGCCGAAATGAGAATCCTGACAAGGTGGAGTGATAATATAGCCGAGGGTAAGCACAAGACCGTCAGTGCCATGGAGAGTATGTACAAGAAAATTCGTAAAGAAATAATAAGGTTACACGACCAGCGTAAAGCAGCACAAGTAAGCGAGAAAGAAAGTATCTCTGATCCTGAAGAGGAAGACGAGAATCCCGCCAGAATAGCATATGTAGGAAAATCTAGATTCCCAGGTCGCCATTTACGTCTAGAACCCAAGTCTATTTTTCATCATCTAGCACCAGAACAAGGTTCTCTAGAACAAGTATTTCAAGCTACCGATCACATTCTGAAATCACGAGTCGGTTACAGTGAATTAAGTACCATGCATGAACAAGAACTAGCCCGATCAGCAGTCCGATGGATTACTGATTCTACCACTTTTCCAGACGAAATAGTGGCACAAATGTTTCTGAAATTGCCCCCAGCCGAGCAACGACTGGTGGGTATGTATATGATCCAGCACCTCATTACTCTGTATGAGGGTCAACACTCTGATCCAGGTCCGTTACACGATATCCTGAACGAGTTACTCCAGTATAGATGGAGAGGTCTAGGTACCGATTTAATTAGTGTCATTCTAGAACAGCGCCACAAATATAGAACGTTTCTGAACCCGCATTTTGTTCATGTTTCACCCCCAGAAAGTAAACCATTCTACATAGACAGACAGAATCCGTTACGAGAAGTCCACCCAGTCCAAGGGGCGGGTGGCGTAATGCAACGAGTGTTTGTATACACTCCAATTTCAAAGATGGAACTTCTTGAAATGAAGAAATTAATTCCCTGTCATGACAAAGATCCAGCAGGGTTCCATAGAGAATTAAAAGACATGCTCCGTATGGGAGAATACACTTACCCAGATATCATTAAAATGTTAAAGGTCCTGTTACCCGCAGGGGTGTATGAAAAGTTAAAGGAAAAAGAATGGGAGGTGGGAGAGAAAAAGATCGATTGGGCAGCTCTAGAAGCTGAAGACAAGGCACGAGTACCAGGTACCGGTCTTGGAGATAAATGTAAAGAATTACCAGAATTATTGATTCAAGTTTTACCCAGATTATTAACAACGAGAAAAGAAGACTGGGATGCAATCTCAGCCTGTAAACAGAAACAAGATGAAGATATTAGTGATTTTTATTCTAGGTTTGAAAAATGTTTTAGTATTAATAGTGGTCTCAAGACAAGTAGTGAGTCATACCCTCATCTTTTTGTTACCAAATTAGTCGAGAATTCAAGTCCGCAAATTTAAAATCGAGTTTTGAAAGTTGAAAGCACCTGGCAAGCAAATACTCCGTCCCAGATGCTCCAGATGCTCCAGTATCACCAGAATAGAATCAGGGAAGAGCAAGAACACGAAAGAAAACGTATGAAAGACACGAAAATGAAAGTGCTAGTTGCACAATCTGTTCCTCAAGACAGTCAGAAGAGGGGTCCGAATCAAGCCAGTCATCCTGCAGCTCCCGTTAGAGGGAACTGCAATTATTGTAAACAGCCAGGTCATTTTATAAACGAGTGTGCAGTTCTGAAACATAACATAGCTACTGGTAAGACTAAAGAAAGACCACGTCCGCCAAGACAAGAACAAGTTTCACAGATTCCTCAGCCACAGAATGCACAACAGACAGTTTCAGTACCGCAGCCTATTGCTGCAACACAGCATGTTACGTCACAGATGTACCAGTATGCACAGTCCGAGTATCCAGAGTATCAGTCATATTCATGAAACAGCCTAGAGAGGGAGGTAGGCTTGCCTCTCATCGAGATACCTGTAGATCAAGAAGGTCCCTATGTTCACAGTCAAGTATTAGGGAAAGACAGAAAGTTTTTGATTGATACAGGGGCAAGTAGGACCACAATTAGTCACGCCGAAGTTCCAGGGGCTCCACTCTCAGGCTCAAGAAATGTTTCCCTTGGATTTTCAGGAAAACCAATAGTTAACGAGATATCACAGCCAGTCACTCTAGAAGTAGGTCCATTGTCCCGTACTACTGATCTGTTACTTACTAAGTCATGTCCAGAAAATCTGTTAGGCATTAAGACACTGAAAGAATTAGGTGCAGTTATTTGCTGTTCCCCAGAGGGAATACGTCTGTTCCTACGTGACTTTAAGGGTCACTATGTATTACGAGATTTTGATTCAAGATTGTCTAATGTTCCACAGCATTTATGGGCGCAAGGTCCAACTGATGTAGGTTATATGCAAATCACACCCCATCGTGTGACTCTCAAGCCAGGTGTAGTGTTACCCCGAATCAGACAGTACAGATTGCCACCTGAGGCTGTAGCAGCCTTATCCAAAATTATTGACGAGCTCATGGCTCAAGGTGTAGTTGTAGAAACTGACTCCAATGTATGTAATTCTCCGATCATTCCAGTCATGAAACGTACTGATCCGAATGCACCCCCAGTATATCGATTAGTGATTGATTTACGAGAGCTTAACAAATGTATTATTCCTCAGTACCCAGTTGTTCCAGACATTTCTTCCCTGTTAACAGCCATTGATTCCGAAGCCATGTTCTTCACTGTCATAGACCTTAAGAATGCATTTTTCAGTGTTCCAATTCATCCAGACAGCCAGTTTCTTTTCGGATTTTGTTTAAATGGAAGGAGCTATATGTTTACACGCGCTCCTCAAGGTTTCACAGAAAGTCCTAGTATTTACAGTCAAGCACTCAAGAGACAACTAGACAATATTCACATGCCAACTGACACTGCCCTGCTCCAGTATGTCGATGATCTACTGATCACAGCCCGTTCTGAACGTGACTGCGAACGAGCGTCACTTACAGTTTTGTATTTCCTTGCCGAGATGGGGCACAAGGTGTCACCTTCGAAGCTTCAATTCTGTGTCCAGCAAGTGGTATACTTAGGACACTTGCTGTCCAAGAGGGGTAGGCAGTTGACACCAGACCGTATCCAGTTAATAGCGAGTCTCCCCCAGCCCAGAACCCAGAAGGAGGTACGTGCTTTTATCGGCCTTACTTCTTATTGTAGACAATGGATTCCCCAGTATGCATTTCTAGCCAAGCCACTGATACAGTTAACGACACAGGAGGCAGCCGTATCGACTGTCCTCCCTTGGACATCTGAACATACACTTAGTTTCAACGAGTTAAAGAAAGCCCTATGTCAAGCTCCAGTTCTAGCTACACCGAACTACAGTAAGCCTTTTACACTTTTTGTTACTGAACGCGAAGGTACAGCATTGTCTGTTCTCACACAAGATCAAGCAGGACAATACAAGCCCTGTGCTTATTTTTCGAGCACACTAGATCCAGTCGCCCAGGCGTTGCCTGCGTGCCTCAAGTCAGTTGCAGCCACAGCACTAGCTATCAGACAAAGTGATTCCATAGTTTTAGGACATTCCCTGACAGTACAAGTCCCACACTCCGTAGAAGTTCTTTTAAACCGAACACAAACTCAGCACTTGACAATTGCACGTTTAACAGGTTATGAATTAACACTGTTCCAGCCACATATAGAAATCAGACGCTGCAACGTTCTGAATCCTGCTACACTGTTACCATCAGTTAATTCAAATCCAGACCCACATGATTGTGTGGAAGTAGTTAACATTACGACAAAGCCAAGACAAGACCTGACAGACATTCCGTTACCAGATCCTGACCTGACACTTTATGTAGATGGTTCATGTATGAGAACTAGTACAGGAGAACTAGTCGCCGCGTATGCAGTGACTACTGACACTGAAGTTATTGAAACACACCGTATTGACACCCTGTCCGCTCAAGCAGCAGAGCTAGTCGCTCTGACACAAGCCTGTATACATGCCAAGAACCTGAAAGTTAATGTTTACACAGATTCACGTTACGCATTCGGAGTTGTACACGACTTCGGAGTACTCTGGCAGGAGAGAGGTTTCATGACTTCTCATGGAACCAAGATTCAGCATGGTCTCCTTATTCAAGCCCTGTTAGATGCCATACATTTACCGACATCTATTGCTATCATGAAATGCAAAGCACATACGAAAGTCACTGACATTATTTCCCAAGGTAATGATCTAGCAGACCGCACAGCCAAGCTTACAGCACAGACTCCAGACATTCCAGTTAATCAGACACGTACTCCAGATCCGATTACATGCATGACAGTTAAGGACCCTACACAAGATGTCATAGATATACAGTTACATGCTACTCCCGATGAAATCAAGAAATGGTCTGAACAAGGAGGGGTCCAGACAGATCAAGGATGGTTAACGAAGGGTAGAGCCACATGGTTTCTCCCCGATTCTATGGTTCAAGTCATTATCAATACCGCACATAGTCCAGCACATTTAGGAGAAAAAGCTATGTTAGATAGTATCCAGAACATTTGGTTCAACAAGCATTTACGAGCTGCAGCCAAGCAGAAAGTCCGTACCTGTATGATATGTTGTCAGTTTAATCCAGGTAAAAGTGTCCCGGTGGAACAAGGTGGTTTCCAGCCCCCTGACCACCCTTTTGAGGTCCTCCAGATGGATTATATTCAAATGGAGCGATGTCGAGGTTTCAAGTATGTCCTTGTAGTTGTATGCGCTTTGTCCAGGTGGACAGAAGCATATCCAGTCCCAGATTACACAGCCGCGACCACTGCCAAGCAGTTGGTTCGTGAATTTTTCCCTAGATACGGACTCCCTAGAGTCGTATATTCTGATAACGGTCAGCCATTCTCCTCAGAGTTAATGAAGCACGTTTCCCTTTTGTTAGGGTACCAGTGGAAGTTCCATTGTGTACGCCATCCTGAAGCAGCCGGTCTCGTAGAGAGACATAATCAGACTCTGAAAATCCGCATTGCAAAAGTCTGTAAGGACAAAGGTGTGGACTGGTTAGTAGCTCTGCCAGTCGCTTTGTTTTATATGCGCATGGTCGCACATTCCAGATCAGGTCTGTCCCCGTATGAGGTCGTATTCGGCCGCCCCCCTAACATGTGGGGTACTCCTAGACCCCGAAGTATTACCGATGTTTCATGTAATATGCTGACAGATTACCTAGCTTCCTTGATGTCTGCCCTCAACTCATGTCGTTCACAGGTTGCCGCCGCATTTCCAGACAATACCGAGGTGGCACCGCACGAGATCGTTCCAGGCTCCCTTGTGATGGTCCGGAATTTCGACAGATCAAGTCCGCTGGAACCACGTTGGAAGGAGCCACGTCAGGTCCTCTTGACCACCCGTACTGCCGTCAAGTTGGAAGGCAGGAAGGGGTGGGTCCACCTTTCTCATGTAAAACTTTTCAATGGATTGAAATCAGTCTCCAAAAACATTTCCAAGGATTTCCAGGATTCGAAAGATTGCCAGAACATTGTTTTAAAGGACTGTCCCGCACAAGACATTATTACAACCCCTCCCTTGTTAGAGAAAACTCCGCAACAAGAGTATAAGCTCAAATTAAGGTCTAGTAAAATAAGTCAGTCAGTTTGATTGTATAAGTCCTCCCCTAGGTGAAACGGTTAGATTGTTTCTGACATGTATAAAATAGACCCCCATAGTGAGAGAGTCAGTCGAAGTTCACTTCAATGTATCGTTTTTCTAAGCTTCATATTATTTCTCAGCATTTTGATTTCCTGCACCAGCTATGCGTTCTATCTGTATTTACCAGTTCCTCATGCTAATATGTCTGCTAATGCTACAGTAGAACACACGTTTAGTGATCTGCCTCCTCACGAATATTCTTACCGCCTCGCTATGCGCAACAACACATTCATCCGTATGTTACATTATTCACACCAGACCAGCAATGCCACTAATTGTTGGGTGTGTGGTCGACTCCCCCCTTTCCAGACACCGAAGGGAGTTCTGCCACTTTTCCCTTATCCATTCTCACACAATGGTTCGTGTGGAGCATGGTCCACGTTAACGTCATCCTCAACAGATATGTCTTTTCTTAACAATACATGTTTTCCAGACAAGCAAGGTTTCCCCCACAGAACAGGTTTAGATCTAGAAAATGAAGTTTATAATTTAGGTAATTATTCGTCGAATTTCATGGTCCTGAATGTTCAGTCTGATACTACTCCAGACTTACCTGCTATTTCAGTACTACCAGTCAAAGGCGAATTATGTGTCCGTAGTTATGGTTCTGTACACATAGGTCATAGTGAATGTACTACTGTTATCAAGTATAGTGACAGTGGGAAATCTATTTTCAAAGCTTCACGTCATTCTTATTTTATTTGTGGTCAAACTGCATATGTCCGTCTGCCCCTCGATTGGGAGGGAACCTGTTACATTGCCTTCCTACTGCCACCTGTTTTCCTAGCCCCATCTGATTATCACAGAAACACACATCTAGTACACATTAGACATAGAAGGGAGTCCCCAATTGTCGATTATACTGAAACTACTCTAGAACAGTATACAGATTTCAATAAAGGTTTCTTCTTCTTTGTAGGACCTGTCCAGAATAGTAAACTGATCCGTAGGTTAACAAGAACCCTTGAAGCTGTAGTTAATGAGACTGCCTCTGCTCTAGGTAACCTAACCGAAGAACAATCTGCTATGAGATTTGTCGTTCTGCAAAATCGTCTCGTCCTTGACGTCATACTGGCCGATAGGGGCGGGGCCTGTAGAGTCATCGGATCTAGTTGCTGTATTTTCATTCCAAATAACGCGCCGTCTGTTTATTCAGCTATAACCAGACTCCATAAAATTGCCCATCTGTTACATCAAGATCCAGGCACCTGGACATGGTCCGGTTGGTTCTGGAATATAATTTCCGCATGGGGATGGAAAGTCCTGTCCTTTCTAAGTATAGCAGTAGCGATTATATTTAGCTGCTGCCTCTGTATACAATGTGGCCCTGCGATTTGCAGCATGTGTGCTACCTCTTGTATTCCTAGTCCCAAGCCCCGTTCCAAATCCCGTTCCAAGGCAATTCGAGACGAGCAAATGGTACTGTATGAAATGATAGATGGTATCATGAAAATTGATGTTTCCTGATGGAAACGTAGTGACAAGGAGGGAATGTGGAAAAGTAAATTTTGCCATGTTCTGTGTCCATACGCCTCATCCATCATATGTTATGTGTGCATGACCAATATGCATATGTTATTCCCCATGTCCGATTAATGACGCAATTCCAGTTGTGTCCACCTCTAGTATGTTAGTTTCCAGTCCTCGTGAATACTACGAATATCAGGCCTATGTAAAGTAATGTTGCCACGTTTCTCAGTGTGCACGTTATTCCATTATAAAGTCCCCGTTTCCAGGCCTCAAAAGGACCCGGGCCCTGGATTCAGCTCCTGTCTCCTGAAAGCCTCGCTGAGGAGCGATACAGCCCCCACCTGTATCCTCGACCCTTCACTTACTTCCTGCCTCGCAGTGCCCGGTGCAGCTTGGCTCTGCCTCTGAGTCTGCCAAAAGTATGTTATAGTTCCAGTTATCAGTTCAGTCCTCCTCTTCTGCATTCCTGAGCTACTGAACTGCATCAATAGTTTCCGTCATTGTCTAGCCTACTCGGCTCCACGTTAGAGAAATACTGTATTTAATGGTCATTTAGTATTCTTCATCACGCACTACATGTAGAATAATGCATGGTCCAGTCTTAGAATCAAGTTAGCTTCTCCCCTCATGACTTCTAGTTTATATCAACATGTTCCCTAAACATTAGATACCAGATAGGGTTTAGGTACATGTCGCTCCGACCCTCCAGACTCTAGTCTCTGCTCCTAGCACAGAGTTCGTAGCCCCCAGCTTCTCCTAGTAACACGTCATTGCCAGTTTTCGCGCACCATTAGGTTAGAGGTCCCGGCTCCTTAGGTAGCCCCCTCCTATGTTTCCGCCCATTCATGACATATTCTGTTACGTTTGCATCACATGTCTATGTATACTCCCAGTTACACCCATTTTTACTGTTATCTTTCGCGACTGCTACGCGTCACGCCTTCTGCTCCACCCACTGCTACGCCTACTGCAATGTAATGCTATGTGTTCGCGCTATGTATATATGCCTGTGTTCTGTTATTGAATGTTAGCGCGCTCATCCCAGACCTAGCCCCAGCAGCTGCTGGGCCTCTTTTCCCCTGCTGGGCCCCAGTTGTCCTGCTGGGCCCTGTCATTCTGTTCCTATGCAGGTTGTCCTGATCCTGTCCTTATGCTGTAATAAACCTGCAGAAACTCCTACTACCTCGAATCTTGACTCTTATTTATTGAGCTATCTGTTATGCTATAAGTCTAGTCAAAAATAGGGTATTATTTATTTATTTACCACAAATGCATAGATTCTTGAACAGGGAAGGACTGCTCCTGGTTCCAATTCTATGGCACAATCATATGGACGATGTGGAGGTCATTTCTCTGCTTCCTGTTCACAAAAAACTCCTTGAAATTCTCAATACTCAGAAGGAACTTCAGTGGAATTTATGACACAAATGGATTATCCTCCAAAGGAAAGTAGAGAAGCTTGCGACGGTTCAGAGCATACCTTCTGATTGTGGTAACAATGTTCAGTACAATATTTGGAATTCATGTCTACAGTTCGGTTCTCCCAATCAATAGTTGGGTTGTGGGTTGTGAGCCAAGGTAAGCCTAGTATCATCTGGAATTATGGGGCATCTATAAGATTGAATTGGATTATTTCACAATGCCCATCGTCTTAAATCAGTTCCAATGGTTCGGTGTGCTGTGTAATCGGCCAAGACGAAAGGTTGGTTCCATCGACTGCTCGAACTAACTCACTTCTTTCCTTTTGAATGGTTTTGACTCTGATCCTGATTGCATACTCAATATCACAGAAATTGCCTGTGGCTCCAAAATTAATCATAATTGCCACCCCAGTGATTTCTTGATTTTGAAACTTAATGGTCATATGTAAAATCAAATGAGGAGCCAACATTTGCAAAGTTTTCATTATGTGATGGAATTCGGGGGGTCGTTTTATTCTCTGGCACCATCAGAGCGACCCCGTCTACTGATGGTTTTGGTTGTTTACCTTCAGGGAAGACTTCAGTTTCTTTGGACACTCCTTGACAAAGTGACTAGACACTCCACAATACATACACAACTTCCTCTACCTTCTTTGTTCCTTCTTTTCCTTACTCAGTGGAGCCCTAACCCCTCTTATTTTCATTGGTTCTACCTCAGGGAAAGTAGTGGGGTTTTTACTTGTTTCGTACCTGGGTCAGTCAAATGTGGGAGGAGGGAAGAAGAAATCTTTCTTTTTTTCACCTTTTTGTTTCATCCATCTAAAATCGATCTCCAAAGCTAAATCCACTAGGGCTGATAATTCAGTGGATCGATTAGGAATTTGAGCCAAAGTATCCTTCAGTTCACCACATAACTGACTATAGAAGAGAGCAGCTCTCTTCTCTTCTGGCCAGTTGGTCTCCACAATTAACTTATTGAATTGAGTCACATAAGTTACTAAGTCTTTATTGCCTTGACGTAATTTTAAGAGTTCGTTATCAGTAGCCTGGGAAATCTTTCTTCTGTCAAAAATTCGTACGAATTATATCTTAAATACTCCAAAGTCATAAAGAAATGGGTCATCTCTTGTCACCAATGGCATTGCCCAATTAGCTGCATCACCACTTAAATAAGAAAGACTAAAGGCTACTCTGGATTGAGCGTCAGGGAATAAGGTTGGGCGACACAGGAAATGGAGAGAATACTGCATCAGGAAAAGTTGGGCCTTTTGTGGATCCCCGGAAAACCTTTCTGGAGGAGCCGTGGGATCAACGGAGAAACCAAATGAACCACCTGTTCTACAGTTCTGGGGTTAGACTCAGTGGAGGAACTAGGAGAAGATGTTTGTGGAATTGAAGTGGTTTCAGCACGTAACGCATTAACTTTCTGTGTTAATAGTACAGTCTCTTGACGGGAAACTACTATATCCTCTTTTAAATTCTTATTTTCCACTCTCATTGCTCCTATTTCCTTCTGAATAACCTCCAACAGCTCTCCCAAAACCTTTAAACTAAACCCTTCTCCCCTTCTGCCTAAGTGGAGTAAATTTCGTGGGCACTTCAATCTGTCAGAAGTACCTGAGTCTCTACGGAAGCAGGATAGATGCTAAGTTTCCAATGCTCACTCACCGGTACCGTCACTCAGTAAGACTAGTAACGCCCACCAGCAAGGGGGAAAGGGGAGTGGGACAGAGAAGAGACCACTTCAGGATGATGAATACCCTCTGGACAATGGAACCCTCGCTGGAAAACAGTAAGCAATTCAATATAGCCAGTCTACTGTTATCTAATGCTATCTTGATGGAAACTAACTCCTACCTACTACTCCTGAAGACATTGCCTCTCTTCTGAAAATGTCATATACATTTGAACATATTAACATGAACTGCTTAATTGACAGACTCAGGATCACCAGTCTGAGTAGTCTTAAGTCTTTCTCACTATTTTTCTGTAAGCACTGATGCAGAGTAGTGCTGTTGCAAAGTAAGTGCTGAAGCAGAGTAGCGCTGAAGCAGAGTAGCGCTGATGCATAGTTGCACTGATGCAAAGTGAAACACTATTCCTCACTGTTCCAGAATGCCTCTTGACAGGGAGCACGCAAAAAGGAAGCTGGGAAGGGAAAACACAGGGAGGAAAAGATAGGAAAGCTCGCACTAGGGAGGAAGAGGCAGGACAATGCAGTTTGCTATATTGGTTCACTCTTACTGACTCCTGAAGTATATGACGACCCTCTTCTGTAACCTCTACTTGTATGCTGATGTACGAACTCTCACAGGATGAACCAGTCGGCCAAGACTTCCCGCTGCAACTCCTCACTGGATACAGACGGAGAAGCGGAAAAAACTGAATTTGGTATTTGAATTCAACAAAATACCGCTAGAATATCAACGAACACAGGAGAAGGGAAAAGTACCCTTCGAAACTCAGTCTTCAAAATTAGTCCGCCTCCCACTCAACAAAGAGGAGCGGACGGAAAAAAGAAACTTCACCACAGGATTTCCAAATTGAAGTGCGCAGTGAAGAGCGCACACAGTCCTCTTGAGACAAACCTTTCAAGGCACGCAAAATCTCAGATAAACACGGCGGCCATCTTGAAGTGACACAAGTTCATGTAAACCCACAGATCCTTCCATAGATTTAACATTTGGGGTTTTACTCGGATTCTTCTTTGTTTTCTGTTTTGCTTTCTCAACCCTCCCAGAATGACAGATGCGGCATTCGCCTGATTCCTGACATACTGAGGAATCTGGATGTAAACTGGACCACGGAGCAGGTACCCCACCATCTCACCAGGGCCTAAAAGATTGCTGTGTTCCATTGCCAATTGCTGGTATCCGTGAAATGTCTGGAGTTCCAGTCCGCCACCGTATTCAGGGAACACAACAGGCATCCGGCTGTTACAGAGATCTGTCATAATACGAGGTAGTGTCTGAAGAATTGGCCATCTCTGCCTGTGCCATTAATCTGGTACCCCCCAGTCGGTTGATATGCTGGAGCAGTGTTGTGTTGTCCATCCTCAGTAGCACACAGCAGGAGACTTTGTCTCTCATCAAAGAGTGGATTGCAAAGAACACCGTCTGGAGTTTCAGACAGTTTATGTGTAGGTTCAATTCTTCCTCTGTCCAGGGAAATGGACCACCTCAAAAGTTTGGGGTTTCACCCTTCATCTGCTTCCAAATTGCAGTCAAGTAACTAGACATAAAGTTTGCATCTCTGTCAGATACTACCTCCTTAGGAAAGCCCACTCTTGAGAAATTCCCCAGGAGGGCCCTTTCCACCCCAGGTGCTGTAGTAGTCCTAAGGGGAATAGCCTCTGGTTACCTAGTGGCACGGTCTACCACCACCAGGATAAATCTATGCCCAGATGCTGTTTGGGGATCCATGGGACCAACTGTGTCAATCCCTACCCTTTCAAAGGGAACCCCCACCACAGGTAGTGGTGTCAGCAGGGCCTTTCTGGTGCCACCTGCCTTACCACTGGCTTGGCAGGTTAAACAGGACCGACAAAACTCCTTGGTGTTTTCAGACATGTGGGGCCAGTGAAAGTGAGGGACAATTCTGTCCCAAATCTTGTTCTGGCCCAGGTGACCTGCTAGAGAAATATAATGGGCTAGGGTCAATATGAAGCCACTAAACATCAGAGGTATAAGCAACATCCTGGTGGCAACAGGCTTGGGGTCTAACGACTCTGAATAAAGGAGTCCATCACCCCAATACACTTTATGGGGACCACTAGCATTCCCAGCATCCTCATCAGCAGCTTGCTGTCTGGGGGTTCAAGAGAGGGGCAAGTCTGTTGTTCCTGGCTCAGATCTTCACTGGAAGGAACCCCTGTCCCCAAGGACTCAACCTGATCAGGTTCAAGCACCTCTGGGACAGTTCCTTCTTCAGGGCTGAGATCATCTCCCTCAAGAGACTTATCTGCATTCTGAGATAGGGGAAGGCACCCTACTGCTCCTCCTCTTAGAGGGCACATGGTCCATTATTCCAGAATCCAAGGCCTGTCCAGTGTTTGACATTTTGGCCTGTGACTTAGTCACAGCAAAGACATATGCAGGGATGCCTAGCATTTCTGCATGGGTCCTGAACTCCACTTCTGCTCAAGCTGATTTAAAAGTGAGCATTATATAGAGAGGTCTGCGCTGACTACAACCCTCTTATGGCCAGTTACCCCTCCCCAGGAAAAATTAACAACTGCCAAGGCATGGTCAGTCCTGACATTGTTAGCATTGGTCACTTGGTACATTTCACCAAGTATTATCTGCCCAGGGCCCACAAGATCTTTTATCTCCATTGTGTCCCTGAATGCCAAAGTCTCTTTTCCATTTATTAATGGCTGTTGTCTGTACTTGCCCAAATTACTGGGACTCACAGAGGAGGTCATATCCATGTCTCCATCACAGACTAAGAAAGCCTCAGTTGGCACTCTGACTAAGTCATAGGACATCTCAGTACCCAGGGTCAACACTACTAAACCCTTGGCTTGTGTACTCCCACCACCAATTGTAACTTTACTAGGGGGAACAGTTGCCTCAGGGGCATCGGTGGGGGCTGGATTAGGGTCTTTGGCCTTGGTGCAATCACTGGTCCAGTGAGTCTTTTGCTTACAAATCTTGCACCATGGTTTCTTTGGGGCTTTTCCCTTGTTAGACTGTGAATCCCCACCAGAAGAAGATTTTTGGGGGCCTTGTGAAGAATTCTGGTCTTTACCCTTCTCCCCACCCTTATCAGAGTTTTTAGAATCTGCCTTCTTGGGGTCACCACCTTGGTTTTGTACCTTTTGCTTAACCCTGGTTCTGACTCATTTGTCTGCCCTCTTTCCCAATTCTTGGGGAGAGGTCAGATCAGAGTCCACCAGGTGCTGGTGTAGCAACTGATTCTGACAGTTATTAAGAATCTGCTCCCTCATGATAAGATTATACACTCCTTTGAAGTCACACGCCTTACTGCCCATTAACCAGCCTTCCAGAGCCTTGGTAGCACAATCAACAAAGTCCACCCAGTCTTGATTCTGTGCCTTTTGGGTATCTCTGAACTTCAACCTATACTGTTTAGTGGTTGGGCCCAACCCTTCAATCAATGCACTTTTCATGACTTGATAATCATCAGCATCCTCTTCTCTTACAATGAGGAGCTTATCTCTGCCTTTGTCTGCAAAGGAGAGCCACAATATTGCTGCCGACAGCTCCTGGGGAACCCACTGAACTTTACAGGCCCTTCCAAGTGCAGTTATCTATTTGTGGATGTCATCCTCACTCTGGTAGCGAGGGACAATCTTGCTTAGGGTCTATGGTCATAAGAACTTTCCCTACTTCTAGGAAAACTGCTGCCACCATGGGACTCCAGTCCCAACCTTTTTCTAGATCTTTCAATCGCTAGAACCTCCTTGTCTATGGCCAACTGCTTTTTCCTCATCCTAAGCTGAGCTGCCTGAAATTTGAGCAGACTGGCTCTCCTCCCATGAGATGTTTCCCTCCTATGAGCTGAGGCAGAGGTCCCTACTGATGAGCTAGAATGGTTCGAGATCTTCTAGGCCCACCACCAACACTTATGAGAGAGGACCATTGTGGCCTTCTTCATCATCATCATCCTCCTGAGGAGCTGGATTCTCCAGGTCAAGATGATTTTCATCTTTCTGGCCAGTTTCAGAGTTGAGATGTCTTCTGAGGTCAACCAACAAGAGTACCTCTATGAGGCGTTGGGTGTTGGCACCTTTGCCTGTCCTCAACTTCCTAGTCTTGACAAGTCTCTCAATTCCAACAATGGGAGACTGTCATGTCTAATAGGTAGAAGCCCAGTGGCTTCTGGCAGGGACCCACTGGTTCCTGGCCTTGCGGATATTACTAGTGTGGTGTAGTGTATGCACTACCTCCTCTAGTGTGGCTTACTAAACTCTCTTGAGTTGTAGAAAGGGTGTGCTAAGCCCTTAACACACAACTCTTAGGGGCATATTACCAAGGGCCTTATCGCCGCTTTAGCGGGAATTTTTCCCGCTAAAGAGGCGATAATTTTATCGCCCTATTACCTAGCTGTCGCTAACACCAGTTAGCGACAGCTAATAGGCGATAGCAGGCATTTAGGGGCTCACTTTGCATGTTAGCGATAAATATCGCTAATGACATGCAAAGTGGGCGTGCTAAGATGTTAGCGACTGGAAACAGTCGCTAACATCGCTATCCCTTATTAACAACTTTTGGAAATAATCGCGCTAAGCACGATTATCTCCAAAAGCTAACGCCTGCCCAGAGCAGTTCTTAGCCATGTTATCCAATGGTAGGTGGATAACATGGCTAAGAGCATTTGCTCGCTAATGCATGAATATCGCTGACTTTTCAGCGATATTCATGCATTTCGGCCGATTTTTATCGCTTAGGAGATAAACCTTGATAATATCAAGGCTCCTAAGCGATAAAACTAGGCGCAGCTCGGCGATATTATTTTGGCCGCTAACCAAGCTTAGCGATAATTATCGCTATAGCTTGGTAATATGCCCCTAAGTTCAGTAGAACATACTGTATTCTAAGCTTGAATTATATGTACTTCAAAGTACCTTTAGTGCTTTTCAGTTGATCGATTCATTTGAGATTATCTGGTAAAACAATAGCAAGCTGGACTCGCATACGCTGCACACCAATGTGAGAAGTTGGCCTGGTATATGCTGTCCACTAGTTATAGTGGGCACCCTGTACCAGTCCAAACAACCCCTTAGTGATTATAGGTTAAAGACAACCTTTATTGAAAGCTACTCCTAGTGGTAGCTTTGGAGAGCTGCCTTCAGGCTAAGTCTTGAAGGAATGTAAAGCAGCTTGTTTTTCCAGTCTATAATCTCTAGAATGATCAAATGAAAAGAGATCCACACCAGGTATATATATAAAATATATGTATTTATTCTAAACACACCCCTCTAGTCTCTTCATGAGGCTAGAGTTTGAAGTACATAGGTTACAATAAGAATTAGCACAGTAAATAGCACAATACCACTTCCAAAACTCTGGGAACTTGGCAGCATATTTACCTTGTCGCACCAGTCCACCTTTTGGCTCCTGATACCGCCAGCACCTCCTGCGGCACGGGCGGACAATCAACAGCTCCCCATGTCTTCCCTTGTGGGCTCCTGACATCGGCCCGGGTCCCCCCCGCCGCCAGCGACGCCATCACACCTAGCGTCGCGGCCGCCGAGAGGGGGGGACTACAACGCCCAAGAGGCTTTGCGGCCAACGCCGCACACCTGCAGTCGTTTATGAACAAGGGGGTGTACCCATGTGTAGTCACTGGGACCTGGGTTGAATAGATACTGAAAGGAAGGGGTCCCAGTGTATCAAGGGAACTACTTTAACAATTAGAACAGAATTACTCGATGAACAAATATTTGGATCCACACGGTTTAATTCACAGTGGGATAGAGTATAATATACAACTTATAGAATGCAATATACTGTATTAAGCGTCATACAGTGCCCCAAGGGAGGAGAAGGAATGTGATAGTGAGGAAATCGTGAAGTGGAGGGATTATGTGACAGTAAAATCAGTTGTTTAGGCATTTATTCATGCCACCAATGGGGTAGCAACAACTTGCATATCACATAGTAAATTATTCAAAAAAAGGCATACAACACCAAGTACAGCATATATACAAATGTTGGTGTGAGGTTGCCACAATAAAAACAAACAGTCGACGTTTCGACCCTCTTGTTGTTGCAGGATCGTTTAACCTTGCTGTGGGGTCTTCATCAGGACCATGGTGGGGGAGTGGGGGCAAAGGACCTAATGGGGGTATAATAAATTCCAGATTAGAGGGTAAAAATCGACCTCTAAATTAACACAAAGGTAGAGACAGCCAATTTCGGTATGAGTAGTACAGATAAGGTAATGTAATTGGTTGAAAAGTACTTAATACCCAAGCAATTGAAAGTGGATTAATTAGTAAACCTGGGGAAAGAGGCCAGTGCGCGCCGCTACACATGCATTTACAGACAGCGGTACCCAAATGGGAATGGGAGGGAGGGTTGGTATTCAACACTCAGACTTGGCATAAGGACGTATGTATAAAGCCGTCCAAAGTGAAAACACGGAGTGACTAATCAGGGCGGGAGTGAGACTCAGGAAATTTAGCCTGTGGCCAAGGGTGTAATGGCGTTAGCTGGCAATATAAGCCCGTCTGCAACACACGTAGTGTGTGACGGTAGCCACGAACATTAAAGCTGCCGGGTTGGGTGAGATAAAGCAATTGCTAAAAATTACAAAATTAAATTCTATTTAAATGGTCAAAGGGAGATTCACTAGTATTAGCAAATCTAGACCGTCTGTGATGAGCTTACCATTAGTCCGCGTGCTGCTGGTATCTCAGGTGGAGAATCAGATAGTTAAAATCAAGTGGAAAAATGCCGCATCTGAAAAAGCAGCGAGCAATATTGTAATGTCGAAAGCGCAATTATATATGGCCAAGATCGGCGTTCAGAGAAGAGCGGCAGGGCAGCTTACCGATTTCTGGCGGCATGTGAATTGTCCGAGATCGGTAATTTCAAAGGTCGTTATTTTCAGACTTCATAATATTACGAGATGAGTCTGAGGGATGTAAAATGGGGGATAGTAAATAAAAATGATCTCGATTGAGAGCGGGAAGTAGCTCTCGGGTGCACAATTACTTACTCGGTAGATTGCTTTGAAAGGCTCCGTGCGCGAGTTGCGGTGCGAATGCCGCGCTTCCTAGTTTGCTATGGGAGTCATGGTGACAGGTCACGTGGTGACCACAGGAGAGAATGGAGCTAGTAAAAAGACTAACTAGTCAGGCATGATCATTGTGACAGGAGGGAGATTGATTGAGTGCTACAAGGGAAAATGATCACAAAATAATCAAAATACATTGTAATCACGTGAAGATGTAATACATTATGGCAACACATTGTACAATGGAAAAGAACAATAATATTCATGTAATTAAAGAGTGTACATAAACAACATGCGGGTGAGGGCTCAACAGCGGATGCTATGTAGAGAGGCCTGCGTATGAATATTTTCACCGTCTTGCGTGACTAATCCTGATTACAATTACTATGGATGTTGGAGCGTACCTCTCAAACATGAGGGTAAAGGCTCTGCATATAGTTAAATAACAAATTTTGCATGTAATCAGTAATGCATGTCAATTGGGTGGCTACAATATGAACAAAGTGGAAAGTAGAGCAATAAAGATGGCTTATGAGGAAGAATCATCCCAGATTGATTAAGGTAATATGGCCAATTGGGAGAATGAACTATCAGATTCATTGAGGCCAGTTTCAATGGAATTGAAAAAGTACATCCATTTCAGTTCCCGTATGTTGAGAATGTCAGAAATGTTGCCTCCACGTGGTCCCAGTGTTACTCTTTCAATGACCAACCATCGTAAGCTTTCTGGTGAGTGGTTGTTCAATTTGAAATGTTCCGCAAGTGGTGCGCCTTCAACCTCACAGCGAATGCGGCTCATGTGTTGCAGTATGCGTGCTTTGATTTTTTGCTGGGTCTGCCCAATGTAGATCTTCTGGCATGGGCACAGGATAGCATAGATGACGTTGCTAGAGTTGCAGTTACTGAAGCATTTCAGTTTAACAGTTAGATGGAGATATGCAAAATCTTTGGTCTGTATCGTCGAGTCACAGGCCTTGCAATGGCCACATTTGGAGTGACCAATTACCGGTGGTAGGTTCCATAGGGTGTTGATCGTGGGCTGACATTCAGGAGATAGGAAAGAATTCACGACATGATCCCTAATGCACTTAGCTTTCTTGAATGCATGAAGCGGTGTCAAAGGTTGTTTAATGTCATCAGAGACCAAATGCCAGTGTTTGTTGATGATTTTTTTGATGCTGTTGCTTTTGGTGTTGAACGTCGTGACACAAACAATGCGACTCTCCTGCTGATCCGTTCTGTTTTTGGGCACTAGTGGGCAGAATCAACGTGGTCCTCAGCAGAACCAAACCAACTGGAATGGAGGCCGAGGACAACCGTCCAAACAAGTTCAATTCCAACCAGAACCGCACGGCGAGAGGGTGACTCGCAACAAAACGTACCGTTGGTAGATCCATCGGGACAGGCTGAAACCCTGAATCCCATTGTCAACATCTCAAAGCAACCACTCAGCAACACCGAAATTCAAGTACTCAGCAAGGGACTATCATATGTCCCTACATACAATCCAGATCATTTCCTGGTAAGAACGGAGCTAATCAAATTCTTTCGGAAAATCCGATTAAAGTACTTTTTCCGCAACTCCGACACACAGTCGAAAACATCTGTAACAGGCTTACGACCACCATCTACATTTGTTCCTTATGCCAGCACGATGTCCAATCAGATTCTAGCATATGAAACGGTGGTCTGGCGTGATGTACAATGGGCTCTACAGGACAAAACCTTTGTTCGATACAACATCAGCAGATCCCAGAAAACAGCATTACAAACACTGGCTAATAACACCCAAGTCGTGATCAAGCCGGCCGACAAAGGCGGTGCTATTGTGATACAGGATCAATCTGCATATAAATCTGAGATTCTACGTCAACTACAGGACACAAACTGCTATCAAATATTGAGATCGGACCCCACTAGATCCATTGCTACTGAGATCCTTGAAATTACACAAGAGGGATTGGATTTAGGCTTCTTGTCGGAGAATGAATTTCATTTCCTCAACAATAAACACCCACGTCTGGCAACTATTTACACCTTACCTAAACTTCACAAAAGCATGTCAAATCCACCCGGCCGGCCCATTGTTTCTGGCTGTGGATCCATTTTGGAACCGTTGGGAAAGTATATTGACTTTTTCATCAAACCACTAGCAGAGGCTACTCCTTCTTACCTCCGAGATACCATGCACACCATCAATATAACTGAGAGCATACCATATGATCCATCCCAGCAAATACTAGCTACTTGTGACGTCGTCTCCCTCTATACCTGCATCCCCCAACAGGAAGCCCTGACGGTGATTGCCCGTTGTCTCCAGACACGTCCAGCACCTGTCCAAGTACCATCTGAGTTCATTGTAGCTTTACTCAAAATTGCAATGACCCGCAATTTTTTTCTGTTTGATACCAACTTCTACCTACAAACCTCCGGAGTGGCGATGGGTGCTCCTTTTGCTCCTGACGTAGCCATTCTATATATGGCAGCATTCGAAGAGGATACGGTTCTCAGTCAACTTAACCCATTCAGAGACCAAGTTGGCCTCTGGATGAGGTATATCGATGACATCCTCTTGATCTGGAATGGGAGCCAAGACCAACTGAACAATTTCTTCACTTGGCTTAACGAACAATCCCAACACGTCAAATTCACACTCTCATCAGATAGTAACTCTATTGACTTTTTGGATGTCACGATCTACCATGAATCTGGAAGACTCTTCACCAAACTATTTCGCAAACCAGCTGAGAGGAATTCCCTATTAGCTTATAACAGCCATCATCCACGTGCCCTTCGTGATAACCTGCCCTTCGGGCAATTCCTTAGGATACGTCGCAATTGTTCCACCAAAGATGATTACTTCTCTGAATCTCAGGACCTATCCAATCGATTGCTGAGCCGTGGCTACCCCAGACGCTTGATCAAAAAGGCCCGCAAACGGGCTTGGTTTTATCCCAGAGAGGAACTACTAGTGCCCAAAAACAGAACGGATCAGCAGGAGAGTCGCATTGTTTGTGTCACGACGTTCAACACCAAAAGCAACAGCATCAAAAAAATCATCAACAAACACTGGCATTTGGTCTCTGATGACATTAAACAACCTTTGACACCGCTTCATGCATTCAAGAAAGCTAAGTGCATTAGGGATCATGTCGTGAATTCTTTCCTATCTCCTGAATGTCAGCCCACGATCAACACCCTATGGAACCTACCACCGGTAATTGGTCACTCCAAATGTGGCCATTGCAAGGCCTGTGACTCGACGATACAGACCAAAGATTTTGCATATCTCCATCTAACTGTTAAACTGAAATGCTTCAGTAACTGCAACTCTAGCAACGTCATCTATGCTATCCTGTGCCCATGCCAGAAGATCTACATTGGGCAGACCCAGCAAAAAATCAAAGCACGCATACTGCAACACATGAGCCGCATTCGCTGTGAGGTTGAAGGCGCACCACTTGCGGAACATTTCAAATTGAACAACCACTCACCAGAAAGCTTACGATGGTTGGTCATTGAAAGAGTAACACTGGGACCACGTGGAGGCAACATTTCTGACATTCTCAACATACGAGAACTGAAATGGATGTACTTTTTCAATTCCATTGAAACTGGCCTCAATGAATCTGATAGTTCATTCTCCCAATTGGCCATATTACCTTAATCAATCTGGGATGATTCTTCCTCATAAGCCATCTTTATTGCTCTACTTTCCACTTTGTTCATATTGTAGCCACCCAATTGACATGCATTACTGATTACATGCAAAATTTGTTATTTAACTATATGCAGAGCCTTTACCCTCATGTTTGAGAGGTACGCTCCAACATCCATAGTAATTGTAATCAGGATTAGTCACGCAAGACGGTGAAAATATTCATACGCAGGCCTCTCTACATAGCATCCGCTGTTGAGCCCTCACCCGCATGTTGTTTATGTACACTCTTTAATTACATGAATATTATTGTTCTTTTCCATTGTACAATGTGTTGCCATAATGTATTACATCTTCACGTGATTACAATGTATTTTGATTATTTTGTGATCATTTTCCCTTGTAGCACTCAATCAATCTCCCTCCTGTCACAATGATCATGCCTGACTAGTTAGTCTTTTTACTAGCTCCATTCTCTCCTGTGGTCACCACGTGACCTGTCACCATGACTCCCATAGCAAACTAGGAAGCGCGGCATTCGCACCGCAACTCGCGCACGGAGCCTTTCAAAGCAATCTACCGAGTAAGTAATTGTGCACCCGAGAGCTACTTCCCGCTCTCAATCGAGATCATTTTTATTTACTATCCCCCATTTTACATCCCTCAGACTCATCTCGTAATATCATGAAGTCTGAAAATAACGACCTTTGAAATTACCGATCTCGGACAATTCACATGCCGCCAGAAATCGGTAAGCTGCCCTGCTGCTCTTCTCTGAACGCCGATCTTGGCCATATATAATTGCGCTTTCGACATTACAATATTGCTCGCTCCTTTTTCAGATGCGGCATTTTTCCACTTGATTTTAACTATCTGATTCTCCACCTGAGATACCAGCAGCACGCGGACTAATGGTAAGCTCATCACAGACGGTCTAGATTTGCTAATACTAGTGAATCTCCCTTTGACCATTTAAATAGAATTTAATTTTGTAATTTTTAGCAATTGCTTTATCTCACCCAACCCGGCAGCTTTAATGTTCGTGGCTACCGTCACACACTACGTGTGTTGCAGACGGGCTTATATTGCCAGCTAACGCCATTACACCCTTGGCCACAGGCTAAATTTCCTGAGTCTCACTCCCGCCCTGATTAGTCACTCCGTGTTTTCACTTTGGACGGCTTTATACATACGTCCTTATGCCAAGTCTGAGTGTTGAATACCAACCCTCCCTCCCATTCCCATTTGGGTACCGCTGTCTGTAAATGCATGTGTAGCGGCGCGCACTGGCCTCTTTCCCCAGGTTTACTAATTAATCCACTTTCAATTGCTTGGGTATTAAGTACTTTTCAACCAATTACATTACCTTATCTGTACTACTCATACCGAAATTGGCTGTCTCTACCTTTGTGTTAATTTAGAGGTCGATTTTTACCCTCTAATCTGGAATTTATTATACCCCCATTAGGTCCTTTGCCCCCACTCCCCCACCATGGTCCTGATGAAGACCCCACAGCAAGGTTAAACGATCCTGCAACAACAAGAGGGTCGAAACGTCGACTGTTTGTTTTTATTGTGGCAACCTCACACCAACATTTGTATATATGCTGTACTTGGTGTTGTATGCCTTTTTTTGAATAATTTACTATGTGATATGCAAGTTGTTGCTACCCCATTGGTGGCATGAATAAATGCCTAAACAACTGATTTTACTGTCACATAATCCCTCCACTTCACGATTTCCTCACTATCACATTCCTTCTCCTCCCTTGGGGCACTGTATGACGCTTAATACAGTATATTGCATTCTATAAGTTGTATATTATACTCTATCCCACTGTGAATTAAACCGTGTGGATCCAAATATTTGTTCATCGAGTAATTCTGTTCTAATTGTTAAAGTAGTTCCCTTGATACACTGGGACCCCTTCCTTTCAGTATCTATGCACACCTGCAGTCGGCCTCCGGAGGCGCATAAAAACAACGCCCTCTTTCCCGCGACGCGCAACGCGCTCGGGCGGTTGTCGGGCTGAGCCCGGGCAGAGGGTGGGCCGTCTTTGGCCGTCAGTGGAAGGAGGAGGACGGGACGGGCCACTCCCTTTTCATCTGTCGAGGAACCACCCACCGATAAAGCCATATCCCTAAAGGTACTGTACCTATTTAGATTGAGATTTAATTCCCTTGATGCAAGTACTGTACTGGACAAACAGGAGATGGCATTGTTGATCTGATTAGAACTCCTTTGCATTTCTTTATACTTACAATCTGAGACCTCCATCTGTAGAATGAGTAATCGGGGGGAAAAAGTAAAAATAAAAGCCACACGATCGAATACCAAGCTGCAGGCTGCAGAATCCCAGCCCCTCCCCACTTTGACTGCAATTGACAAAATGCTGCAACAAACAATCGGTGTTGTAGCCACTGCCATTGAGAATACTGAGAGAAGGCTATCAATACCACCAACACTATTCATTCAAATCAGGGAGGTGATATCTCAACCACCATGACTGACGCTCTAGAGGCAAATTCATACTTAACATCATCGTATGTAGATCTGCCCTGTAGCCAGATACCCATTGAGAATTCTATAGATGCCCAGGACTCTCCGATCATATTGACCTCCCCCTCTCCTGCGATAACCCCGGATACACGCAAACCGCACCCCAGGAAAAAGAAAGAAAACATTCCAAAAAAAATGGGCAAAAATAACTTGGCAAATCACAACCTTGTGACCCCGACTGCTAACCCATCGTTCCAGACACCTGGAATACCGTGCTGGGTCACCAATATGGTGGCAGACCTACAAGCATGCCTGGAACGGACTATTGTCACTCAACTTAAACCCTTGGTGTCGAAACTTGACAAACTTATCTACACTGTAAACAGCAAGAGTGTAGCAAAAATAGAGCCAGCCAAGCCACCGGGAAGTGCCGTATCTTCTGTGGGTGACACCACCCTTAAAAACACCCTTAGAGGTGGGGTACCCGGGGGAAAAAATCCCATTACACAGACTAATAACGCAGGAGTCACACCAAACATCCAGAAGCAGGCACACGCTCCACCTCATCCTTTGCCCACTACCAATACTCACGACCAAGCCTATCGAGCAGCGGGAAATCTGAAAATCCCCAGAGATAAAGCAACTCCAATGACTAATGAGGACGCAAAGGGGGGTAAATCTGGCTCATTGGAAATAAGGATTATAACAACAAGAGCTATTCCCTATCAGCTACCAACAATAAACCTACCCCCAGAAGCCCAACCGTATGTGGTAGCACATGCAGGAGTTCCATCTTTAAGTGAGGGGAAAAGAGAATGGGAGAATGAGTTAAAAAACAAGTGCATTCAATGGCTTAGTGCAAATAGACCCCTGCCATCAAACATTTCAGGTGAAATACTGTCAGCTAGAAGAGTAGGCTGGATTGGGAGGGGACCAAAGACAGTAGCAGGAGATGTCATCATTTTGAACTTCAGGGACACCTCTGCTGTAGAGTATATTTGCGAAGCCCCTCTTTATAGACTAAATACCCAAATATGTCCATTACATCTTTCATACTTCTACCCTACTCCTAGTTTGGAACCGTCCCACCCCAAAAGAGCATATCACAACAGGGGCTGTCAGCTTCCAACACACAGGATACCAAATGGGCGATTAACTAGGGAGGGTATGTTTTCGTGTAGTCCCCTCTTTCCGCTCCAACCACATTGGAATAGGTTTAGTGTGCTGGAAGAGGTGGACTGACTTAGCTCTAAGGGAAACCTTCCTCCTCAAGATACTATTGAAATCCCTAGAAGGGCAGGGGTAACAGAGGAAAACAAGCCATCATCCATCCCTAGGGAGGAGTTAATAACCCACTCTTCTTCTAAGGAGAAGATTAGTGATAAGGGGAGCAAGGAAATAAATGTTCCTAAAAAAATTGTAGAAGGATGTCTAAAATTGGTTTCCTGGAAGATAGCCGGGTTAAAAAATAAATTGCTTACTCCGGAGTGGGCCGCCTTTATGGCAACACATGATATCTGCCTGATGCTGGAGACCTGGGCACTGGAGGAGAGCACAAGCTCGACCTTCGCAACCTATGATGTTCTGGCAGTGTCTACAGGCAAAGGTCGCCCATCGGGTGGGTTATCAATTTGGATAGGCTCTCATTTGGGAATCCAGGCGACTCAAATTCAAACAAATTCCCGGGATATCCAGTGTGTTTTTCTAAAAACTCCAAGCAAACCCTAAGTAGCCATAATAAACATATACTCGAGGCCATCCAAGAATGGGCAAGAGTCGAACACAATTAAAGCCCTTAATTCCGTTATCCTTGCGCTAGACCCCTCCACTGCAATATTTCTCGGTGGTGATTTTAATTGCCAGTTTGAACCGCTGGGTACCCTGGAGTTGGGTGAACAAGATGAAGTGGATGCACTGTGGCACATACTCGAGCCTAATATCACTCCAGTCAGGGCATGGACCCCGTTAGCGCTACAAATAAAATCCTTCACCCTTGCAACGTCCTTGCGGGAGTGCAATGGAAGAATGGATCCCGACCGCCCAGGCACAGCCACGTTTAATAGGGCAAATAAGGTTTCCATCATTGATTATGTTATGGTGGAAGCGAAAAATTGGGATAAGCTGACGGAATTTAGGGTTGTGCAAAGGTATGATAGCGACCACAATGCCTTGGTCTTAACTTTTAAACCCGGGTCTTTTGGTCTGACAAACCCTGTCCCTAACCCTGACATAGAGCCCCCTCCGTTTATGGTATCTAATAATAGAAGAAGGGTTAAATGGCCTCACCTAGTAGAGTCACCCTCACAGCTTGCAAAAATATATCAGCTTGCAATTCCCTTTATAACCCAGATGGGTGACTCGACTACTGGGCAGCATGCAGTAGATACACATAGGCAGCTAGCAGTGGCATTGGGGGAGGTGTTTCACCCTGTAATTAGGTGTAAGTGGCGCATTCCTAAGACGCATCCTTGGTTTGATGATGCCTGCAAGAAATTAAAAAAAGAGCTCCTTGTGGCAATCAAATCTAAAGATAAAGCAAACATCAGGGCAATTAGATTGTCATATAAAAAATAGATCATCAGGGGTAAGAGAGAGTGGGAGGAAGCTAGGTGGGAAGATCTGAGAGGCGCCCTCCTGGCAAAGGATCCCAAATTATTTTGGGCAATAGTAAGCTCTGACGCGAGAGAGGGAGGAGAAACTCTCCTACCAAATATCGGCCCATCAGTTTGGGAGGCGCACTTTGCAGCGCTTTACACAAGTCCTGAGACTGGCACCCTGGAACACATAAACAGGGCCCGGATACCAGAGTCAGACATTGCCCCTGGGACTCCATTGGCCACAGACCTCCCGCACGAGTGTCGACTGCGGGGGGCTCTGGGCTTGGACTACCAGATGGGTCAGTGGGACACTGGGGAGAGGACGGGCTCTGGAAATATTGAAAGCATCTCACTTAAGGAAGTGGAATCTGTGGTTGCTAGGCTGCTCCCAAACAAAGCCCCAGGTCTCGATAGGTTACCAGGCGACCTTTTCCGATCCCAGCCAAAAATCTGGGCACCGTACCTTGTAGTATTGTTCAATGCGGTCCTCAGCGGAGCTAAGCTCCCAGACTCCTAGGCGGGCGCTGAAATCATCCCCATTTTCAAAAAGGGATGCCCTTTAGTCCCATCGAACTACAGACCGATTAGTCTCCTGGATACTACCCAGAAACTAATGGGCCGCATCCTTCTGGACAGAATATTGGGATGGATGGAGGAGTTTGAAATATTAACCACCCTCCAGGCCGGTTTTAGATCTGGAATCTCGACCCTTTACCAAATTTTTAGGCTGCAGGTACTTTTCTGGAAGTCAGTAAAAGTAGAGGGTGGCAGCCTCTACCTTGTCTTCGTGGACCTGCGGGCCGCTTTCGACCTTGTGCTTAGGGAGAGCCTATGGAGGGTCTTGAAAGAACGTGGCCTCCCGTCCTATCTACTAGATGTCCTGAAGCGTTTTCATGCAGGAAACTATGCCCAGGTGAAGTGTGGGAAGAACGGAAAATTATCTGCACGTTTCCCCGTAACTAGAGGTGTTCGACAGGGCTGTGCCCTGGCCCCTACGCTCTTCGGTCTTTACATCAGCGGATTGGGGGGGGGGAATTAGCTAGAGTCAGGAATAGTGATGCCCCGTGGTTGGCTACAGTTCGGGTGCCCGCCCTGATGTTCGCAGACAATACTCTGTTGTTGTCGCGTACATCAACGGGCATCCAGCGGGTTCTGGATGTGTTTGTTTCCTTTTGCGCCTCGAGGGGCTTGGAGATAAACTTGGAGAAGACCAAGTTCATGATCTTCGGTCCCCCGAGGCGCACCCGCCCGAGCCCCGTGCTAAATGGTACCCCGCTTGAACGGGTGAGAACCTTTGTTTACCTGGGTGTCACCCTGACTGAAGATTTTGGTTGGGGTCCACAGGTATCTAAATCCACCCTGAGGCTTTTGCAGATCGTAGGGGGCATAGGCAAGTTAAAAAAAAAAAACAATTCAAGCCAGTTACCCCTCCCCTCGAGATCTATGGTGCCCAAGCTAGACCAACTGTGATGTATGCCGCAGAACTCTGGGGTTATACGAACACGCAAAGCCTCCTCAAGGTGGAGCAGGCCTTCATGAGGAACTTGGTGGGTCTTCCCCAGAGTACCCCGCTCGCACCCCTGAGATTAGACCTAGGTCTAGAGCCCATTACAGAACTGTTAGCTGCTCGACCTCTCCTGTATTGGAGAAGGCTCTGTACAGTACCGGAGTTAGTGGATTATAGAGCCGAATTCTCTGTAGTTTGGGAGCGGTTGAAGAGCAAGAATACACCTTGGTTATCACACATCAAAGCCCTTGCATACAATATTGGCCTCCCCCAATTATGGGAGACCCCGGAGGTGAGCTGCCCAGTGGTACAGAGAAAAGAGCTGTTGGCCTCTTTGAGACATTACAACCTAAGTTTGCTGTACAGCTCGACAACCATGGGCAGGCTAACTTTAGAATTTCTGCAGGTGAAACTCGCACCCAAGAGGGAGGAATTTTTGGACCTAATACAGCCCTCACTAGCAAGGAAATTGTACACCCAATTAAGACATGGCTGTCTGCCTATCGGGGCATTGACTTGTACATGGGCTGGACGTAAAGATGGAATCTGCCCAGCCTGCAAAAGCAGTAAAGAAGACATTGTCCACGTTTTGTTCTTCTGCCCAGCCTATAGTAGAATACGGAGATGCTGGTTGGGACCATTGTACAGAAATTTGGGACTGAAACAATGTGCACAAGCCTGCAGAATCTTAAGACATGACACCTCCCCCCTTATTGTGCTCTCTGTTTCCCGCTACCTACATAGTATGTGGCGTAGAAGGTCTATCCTGATTAACTGTGATAAACTCTGTTGATAGCTACCTCCTTACCTTTTGATAACTTACTGTTTAATATTTTTTTTAACTTAATGTTTTTAACTATTTATGTATTTTATCTTAGCGTATGTATGTATTTTAGCTGCACTTTTATGGTCTATGACCGAAATAAAGTTATCAAATGAATGAATAGCACAATATACGTTTACGCCCTAGGGGCATACCAAACCATATATCAATAAACTGGCATAGAACCACAACTTAAATAGACACAAGGCCTAGAGCCTTTAGAAGTGCTTGGACCACAAGAAATAACCCAAGGTAGTGACACAGGGGACCCACGGGGGACGCGTGCAGTGTGAGAACACAGCCGCGAATCACCGTTAACTTCTATGGGGAAAGCCCCGGTTGGATTTTTAAAGTTTAGGGACACTTATAAGATGACTAGAAGCAAACTCTTTTGGACTTAGAGGTGTCTGTGGACAACACCCATGGGAGCACCGGAGTACTCATGTTACCTAACCCAGGGAAGCCGGGTGCATAAGTGTCAAATGGTGTCGGGTCGCGGAGTCGTTTTCAATGGAAGCTGACGAAGAAGTGCTGCTGCCAGGAAGATGCGAAGCGTCCGAAGAGATCCAAGCCTGGATCGAAGATGAGAAGAACCTGAAAGCAGAGGGGACAGAGTGAATGCCCACCAATGTCGGGTGCTTCAGGTGAGTTAACGAGAAGCTTGTCTCTTTAGCCACGAGGACTAGAAGGCATCGATGATGACCAGGAGCTGGATTTGAGCTGCCCCTCGAAGGATGTCGAGTGCTGCAGTGTTGGTGCCCTGATTGGACACAGCGAGCCTTGGCAACAGCAACCCACGCAGAAGGAGAACAAAGGCTTTGGTGCAGACCAGCAAGGTGTGAGGGACTCACCCAGTGAGGGCGAATGAGGTCATGTCTGGAGCAACCAGGGAAGCCCAAAGGAAATCAAAGTTGCCTTCACAGGGTCCCACAAGTTGACTGACAAAGGGTCGCAAAGGTACCTCAAGCGGAATCACAAAATGGTGGCCCATGGGTCACTCGGAGTGGGTAGACCAGCATTCTTCAGTGGATTCTCTGCTCCGGGTCTGGGCTACAAATCATCCAAAGCACAGCTTCGCGAGTCATCAGGAAGGTGATGCACTAGCAAATGTTCCGGTTCCATGTCTCCCACGACAGCTAAGGGTCTCAGCTTTGCTAGGGCTTTGGGTCAGCTTTGGGGAAGTCTGGAAATCCACCTCTGGTGTTGCAAAGTCTTTGGCGTCCGACGGGAGCTTCGGAGATGCAGACTGGACATATGCTTTGTGGGTGCCTGCCAATCAGGGGAGTCACTCCTTGACTACAAGGGAGATTCTTCAGTCTTCTAGTCTTTACAGAAAGTGAAAGGTCCAGGATTCAGCGTTAGAGTTTTGTCCAGGGATATCTAAAGTTCTGGTTACAGAGGTTCCTTACTTATACCTAAGGAAGGGGTTGGACTAACTCAGTGGGACCCACCTATGAGAGGGTTTGGAAAGAGGGGTGTTTACACCCATATCCATTGTCCAGTTTTGTGCCAGAGCATGGGCTGGAAGCCACAGAACCGGTTTGAGCTGGACTATGCACAAGGACACCAAATGTGCCCTCAGGGCAGGACTTTAAAGCACTCTGAAAGTGCTCCCACCCAGCCCCAATACACATCAGCCTGTCTGGGAGGTGGTTACACCTCCCTGTGACAGAAAACCTATTGTCCAGGCCTCCCCTGCCGGAGTTTCGGTCAGCAGCAGCAGGCCAGACTTGTGTCTGTGGCTGCAGCATCCATTTTGTGATGCCAGGGCTCAGTTAAGGTGTTACCGGGTATACCGGTGCTGTTGTGTCTTTCCCTCGAGAAGGGTGGGATCCTTCTCCCACACCAACCCTCCTCCCACACCAGTTACTGGTGTGGGGGTAGGATTCCAAGGTGTTTGACACCAAACACTACATGTTTTCGTGCAGCCATCCCAAAGTTAGCATTTACCGCGAGGTTATAATGCACTTAAGAGTATATGGACAGGCTGCACCACAAACAGCATCAGAGGATTTCTCCGAACACTGCAGAGGGGCTCTGCTCATGCAGGAGCACCCTCTCACATTTAAACCAAGCACTCTGCCTTCAGGATTGATAAGGCCTGCTATAGGAGTGACTTATAGGTTTATATGTGTGCACCACCTTACCCAGACTATAGGGGCAGACCTGTGGTATCATTTTGGAAGGCTGTCCAGGGGAGGCACAATACATGGTTCAGCCCCTGGTAGGCCACTGGGGTACCTATGCCCTTGGTACATAGTGTACCATATACTAGGGACTCATAAGTGCACCCCAGTATCCAATCTGGAGTGTACCTAAAGTACAGGAAACCATTTTAGAGAGGAAGCAGCTAGGCTGGGGTCCTGATTAGCAGGGGCACAGCCAGACTAAAGTCGAAAAACAGTGAAACTCCAACAAAAAGTTGGGGTAACCATAAGAGGCATATCCTCATCTACATCCACGTTCCGAGTATAATGCAGAGTTGCCAAAAATTCCACACTCCGTAACAGAGTGGAGTTTTTGTGTATTTTGGAGCAACTTATTGGGTGCCTGCGATTGCCGACATCATTTTCCTAGCTGTTTGAGATTTGCTAGGCAGGCTCATGATCATGCGAGAGTTTACCATCGTGAACACGTCATTTGAACGTGCCAGCGGAGTACTGGCAAGGGTTTTGTGAAGATCGCGATCCTGAACGCCCATGATCTACCAGCACTACAATCTGGAGAATGTTCTCTCCCCGAGCAGCATAAAAACCTTCGCAAAATGAAGATTTGGAGTAAAAACCTCCTCAAATTGACATTTGGCTTTTCTTTCTTGTGCATGGAGTCCATTTTCTTTTTTGACTTTTTTTCAAGAGGAAGGAAGTGCCCCAGAGTCTCCAACTTCCTGTTCCTGTCCAGCAGGCTCCTCCCAGCGCTTTTTCTATCTCCTGGTCACTTTTCATTTGGATTTGGAACTGAGAGGATTACTCTTTGTGTCTCCTGCATAATATATAATTGGATTTGAGGACTTTGAATTTGAGATTTCACAAATGAGTTGGAAAATTTGTGTTGTTTGTTTGGTTGGGGCCATGCACTTAGATTTATTTGTACTTTTCATCATTTTTTAAAATGTATTGTGGTGGGTGGCCTGTAGTTTCAGTAGGGGCCTTGTTGTTTCTTTGTAAGTAATTTTTATTTTTGTATAAAGGAAACACGTTGCACAATTCACTACATTTTTCTCCATGTTTTGAAATCAATTTGCAATATTTACTAAATTCACTATGTAGCCCAGTTGTCTGCCAGAAATAGGCCTTTCTCAGCCAGTATGCCCAGAGCTACTAACGGGTGCATGAAACAGCTGTTTCTGTGGTATCTGTTGAATTTAAACATCACCATGGATGGCATTGGGTTAACAATACAAAATGTGTTTTTTGTGGTATTTCACCTTTGTTTTATATGTGTTAAATTAAATGCCTTTGTTGATGTATGTGATTATAACTTGTAAACCTTTTTAGCCCTGTGGATTTTTGTTTTTGGCACTGTTGCATTAATGATGTGTTGTTTAGCATGCCTCCTTTTTCTGGCCAGTGTGCGAGTGTGTTTGTAATAGTAGGCCATCATTTGCCTTGGCTGAGCCTCCCCATGTGGCCTGCGGCTATTTTGTAAAGTCTGTGTCCATATAGGCCTGCTTGAATTCATTGTTTTCCAGGCCTCCTGCTTGTTGTTGTTGTGACCATGAGGCTCGTGGCCATGTTGTTGAGGCTGTTAGTGTGCTTTTACCATAGGACTGCATGTCTTCCCGTTGTTCCTCTTGACTTATTGCTTCTTGTTGTGGTGGCCTGGCCATGTGGCTGGCTGGCGGCCATTATGTGAAGGCAGCCAGTGTGCTTTTGTAATAGGCCTGCGTTGTCGTCCCTTTGTAGAATTATTGCTTGTTGTTGTGTTCTAGCCCTGTATCTGGCGGCCATTTTGTAAAGACAGCCAATGTGCTTTTGCCATAGGCCTGCATTATCTTCCCTTAGTAGGCTTATTGCTTGTTGTTGTGGCCTAGCCATGTGGCTGGTGGCCATTTTGTGAAGGCAGCCAGTGTGCTTTTGCAATAGGCCTGCATTGTCTTCTCTTTGTAGGCGTATTGCTTGTTATTGTGTCCTGGCTTTGTGCCTGGCAGGCATTTTGTGAAGGCAGCCAGTGTGCTTTTGCCAGAGGCCTGCATTGTCTTCCCTTTGTAGGCTTATTGCTTGTTGCTGTGGCCTAGCCATGTGGCTGGCAGCCATTTTGTGAAGGCAACCAGTGTGCTTCTGCCATAGGCCTATATGCCTTCTTTGTGTTGACATGTCTTCTTGCTTGTTGTTGTTTTCTATACAATTTGTTCTTCTTTTATTCAGCGAAAATGTAGCACAGTTCACTACATTTTCTCAATGTTTTTACTACATTTGCAATATTGATTTGAATTGATTCACCATGTGGCCTAGTCTGCCAATGGGTTTTCCAACCAATAGGCCAGAGCTACTCATGGGTGCATGAAACAAAAACTGTTTCTGTGGAGTCTGTTGAATTTAAACATCATTTTGGTCATGGATGGCAATGGATTCAAAATACAAAATGTGTTTTTTGTGGTATGTCACTTTTTTTCATGTGTATTAAATGAAATGCCTTTACAAAATGGCTCCATCTCTCCACTGAGATTGACAAACAGATGGCCCTTGCTCCGACTGTTGGAGATCAACAAATGTCACATATCCTCTACGCTAATTACCTGGTGTTGTTCAGTAACACGTGAATAGGACTTCAAAGGCTGCTCAACACTGGAAGCTTATACCGAAAAGAATGGCCTGGAAATACATTTTTCAAAAACAAATGTGATGGTGTGCAATTGTCCTTCTAAGATCAATCGAAAATGGTTTATCAACGAAAACTAAATTGAGTCGGTCAAACTCTATGTATATCTAGTAGTGAAAGTAGATGCAAATGGCTCCTTTGTTTCCCAGAAGAATGAGATGAGGGTGAAAGCGCAGGCCCTTAATTATGGCTTCTTGTCACTGGCCAGATCTATTCAAGGCCATGATCTAAAACCATGGGATCAGTTATGAAAGCTAAACTGTTGCCAACTCTTGCATAAGGACTGGAGTGTATGCTAGGCGATGATGTTCTTTTGTTAGAAAAACTGATAGTAAGAGCCTATAAACAAATCTTTAGGCTCCCCAAGTCGGCCTCTCCTGTGCAGATCCAGCTGAAATTTCTGCTTACAAAACAGGCACTCGCTAGACAGGCAGCATTGGTAAAGCTTTCTACGAGCAGCAGCTGAAAACACTCTGGCTAATCTAGTCTGGATCGAAACTTGCAAAGGGGCAACGTTGCTCGCAAGAAATTTTTAGTATTAAATCGTTTTTATTGACGGCACAGTATATGGAACATGAGGTGAGGGTGCCTACAACCCAGTGGGCCAGCCAAGCTAAGTCTATGTAAGCAGGCAAGGTGTAACGACAACACGAAGTACACAAAGTTACACAGCAAGTCGCCTACAACCCAACAGGGCCCGCCACGTCTGAAGGAATGTTGCAAGCAGAAACCATTATTAGAGGCTGTCAATCAAACAGGTATGAAACAATGCGATACCTGGGACGTGGGTTGATCCCAGGCGGCCGTAGGCACAGTGGTGTGGGCCGCATACAAAGAGTAAACAAACCCAAAACCTAGGCAAACTATAGAAAAAAGCCCTTCACAAACCCACCCCCTCTCCCACCCCTTCTCCTAAGTGAGTTAACCCAAAAGGGAAGGAAAGGATGTCAACGCTTAGTTCTGATTGTTGGTCCGGGCCGATCAAGGCGGGAGCTGGCAATGTGGCATGTATCTTGTTCAGTCAGGGGAGAGCAGAGTCGCCCTCTGGGATCAGTTTGAGAATGCGGAGGTATTGTGGGCAGGACAATGCCCGAAATTCTGTTGTGAGACTAGCCAGTAAGGGAGCCCAAGTCTTGGCATAGGCTGCACTCTTCTCTGCTGCTGTCATAGAAATCTTCTCCATAGCCAGAAGATTCCAAAGTTGGTGTAACCAATGTGTATGTTCCGGGACCTGGTCAGATTTCCACCTCGCCAGAATGACCCTCAAAGCAGCATTCAACGCTAGCGCCATTTGACGCCCCCTAAGCTAGCGCAAAGGAAAGGTGAGCACATTGGGAAGGCCTAGGAGAATATAGGCCGGGAGGCGTGGGATTAAGGTGTCAAAGGCAGCATCAATGTCATCCAGGATCTTTCCCAAGTAGCGGGTGAGTTTGGGGCAGCGCCAGAGCAAGTGAATCATTGTCCCTGTGCTACCTCATCCCCGCCAGCAGAGGCCATCGCATTGAGGTTGCCTTTTAGCAAGTCTAGTCGGGGAATAGTACCAATAAGTCGTGATCTTAAAGGCGGTTTCGGTGTGGCCTGAGGAAAACGCAGTATGGTGCGCACAGTAATAAACATCTTACCACTCATTGTTCAATAATTTGTGTTCAAGTTCCACCTCCCATCGCTTCTGGCCCGCAGTGCGACGGCGGGGGAGAGCAGAGGAGAGGAAGGAGTAGATTTCAGAGATGAGGTGTTTGTCATTCTTCTTAGACAGGAGCCATTTCTCGAATGGCAAGAAAAATCGAACGGCTAAAGGACGCATCCCGGGTCCAGAGATCCAGTGTGTCATCTGGGCATGCAGATAGAGGACGGACACAGCTAGGTTGTAGTCTGATTGGAGTTCCAAAAAGGGAATAAGGCCTCAGAGTGCAAAAAGGTGCCCTAACCATTTGCAGTCCCCTTCAACCCATCGCGAAGATGCGCCAATTTACATCCCTGGCGTAAAGGCAGGGTTCATAAAGAGCGGAGTCATGGAAGATGGAAATTTAGTCAAGTTCGCCTTAGGTGAGACTCTGTCCCAGGCTCGCAAGGTGGCCCGCCACCGGAGAGGAGTAGAGGCCCCAGGCACGATCCGCGCATGGCATCCAGACATCCCGCCAGATGTGGTGGCCCGCCACCGTCTGGTCCATAAAGACCCAGTATTTCTCTGCCATGGGGCGGCTCCACTCCACTAGGAAACGTAGCTGCGAGGCATGGTAATATTGAATATTGAGTAAGATTAGGGAAGGCAAGCCCACCAGATTTCTTGGGCCGTTGAAGCTGAGTGCTCGGAAGATGCGGAGCGGTCGGGCCCCAAACAAAACTCTCGATCTCCGACTGCATTAGCCTAAGAGTGTGCGGGAGTTCCAATAGCAGTGTGTGGAATATATACATAGCCCGTGGTAGTATGTTTATTTTAACCGCATACAGTCTCCCAAACCAGGTCAGAGGAAGGCCACACCAGCGATGCATATCTGAGCGGATCTTTTCCAAGAGGGCTGAGTAATTCCGCTCTGCAGTCCGCGCAAGGCTGGTGTGGAGGGACAGCCCCAGGTACGTATTACTCTCCGCCACCCACTCGAAAGGAAAACGATTTAGGAGTGCACCCTCCATCACTACTGAGACCGTGAGATAGAGTATTTGGGATTTCGCCATATTAATTTTGAAGCCTGAGAACTGGCTAAACATCTGAAGGTCATCAACGATCGCCGTAGGGAGGTCAACGGGTGGGCCACTGAAAAGATGAGGTTGTCAGCATATAGACTAATAAAGTGCTGGTCTAGGTCAAAGGGAATGCCGTGAGCAAGAGGGTTATCTCAGATTCGGTGGGCCAGCGGCTCCATATAAAGGGTAAAAAGTAGGTACAAGAGGGGGTACCCCTGCCTAGTACCGTGCCTCATGTGGAAGTGGTCAGATAGAATGCCATTGACCCGCACCGCCACTTTGGGCGCACTGTAGATACTGTTCAAGAACCGCTGCCCTAGGCCAAAATGCTCCAAGTGTGGCACAGAGAAATGGCCAATGTACATGGTCAAAAGCCTTCTCAGCGTCGATAGATAGCAGGAGGGCTTCCTCTTTCGACCGGTGCACCTTATCAATGAGGTGGCAGATGCCTTTACTATTGTCCCCGCATTGCCGCCCGACGATGAAACCTGAGTGGTCCGGGTCCACAAGACCAGGCATGTGCGGATTAAGTCTGTGTGCACAAGAAATGTTTTGAAAACAGTATTACAACGCTTGATCTGGGTGACCTTTGGACCTCTAATATCTCTGGGCAAACCTTTAAGAAACTAGTAAATAAATCTACTAAACTGCAAAGTTGGGTGGCAGACAAAGAAACCCTTTCAAAACGTCACCACGGGTGGCTGTTGTTGAAATCATATTCCACTCTAAGAGAATCAGCACTGTTAGCCGCACCTTACCACCGGAAGATCAAACAGTCATTTCTGGCCCTAAGATTCAGAGACTAGACCTCATGCCAAAATGGAGGATGTCCAGTCTAAGTAAAGACCGGCCCTGCCATCTATGCCACCAGGGGACTGAAACTTTGCTTCACATTGTCTGTGTTTGTCGTGCTCTGATGGTTCAATGAAGATTTCTATTAAGGCGGGAGATTCTTGAACGGGTAATTAGGTCATGCAGGCATGCACTGGTAGAGTCCAGGAACCCAAACAACTCCATGCTGAACATTAGACTGACTCAGTTATTGATCTGTTTTCAGAAATGATCAGCTAATAGGATACAGGATGTGTAATCTGGTGGGGGTCCCTGAATGTAATTCTAAAATGTAATAACTCGAAAACCTCTCATGTTATCTTATCATGCACAGAAACTGTGAATGACGGGTAGCTAGGGCCAGAAAGCAGCAGCTCTCTATCCCGTTAGGCTCAGACAGCTACTTTATTTCTTTTTGTATTTTTCATGATGTGAATTTTTGCATAATTGCTTTCTAACAGCGGGTCTCATAGCCCATCAGGCACTGTATTTATACTTGCCTCAGTCATGCTTATATGCACCTTAATTACAATTATTAACTTACTTTAGAACATTTTTAGTTATCTGTTTGGAAAGCTTGCTTTTTTAGACATCAGGGTAACAATCAGTCCCTTTTTAGTCACTTTTATCTAATGTAGCTTAGTGTTTGGTATCCTGACTAAAATACCTAGGAAGAAAAGTTGAAGAAAGCAAAGGACTTGTAACGCAACGATTGGTGACTGCACTGGCGGTATGAAAAATTCACTTTTTATCCATTTATTAATGTAATTTTAAACTGTGTGATTTTGCTTATGGGTTTAATTGACTAAAAAACTAATATATATATATGTGTATATATATTACCTACTGGTGGTCGCCAGTAGGTATATATAGTTAGGATTTTTTCTCTATGGGATTTTTGAAAATTCTATGTCTAATAACTTTGGCGTTTGTGGACGGAATTGGCTGAAATTTTCAGGAAAATGGCACATTTTGTTTCTGAGCAGCTCTTGAAAATTTGGGGGGGGTTCGTCAAGGGGGGGCCAAGAAAAAAGGGGGGTCCCAAAACGTGTTTTTAACATTGAGTTTTCCATAGGGCGGTTGGCCTCACTTTTAGCCCGAACGGCTGAATGGATTTGCACGAAACTTGGCAAAATTGTAGGGACTGGTAGCCCGATGTGCCTTTTGTAGGTCTCAATATATGTGCTCCAGTGGATTTTGAGAAATTAACGTTTAAAAAAAGATATATATCTGTAACAGCGGACCGGGCAGCGTCCCAGGACGCGTACTTTTCGCGCAACGGAGCTTTGTGAAGCGAAGCTGATTGGTTCTCCGGCGTCTGTCAACATTCCAAACAGTCCATAGCGGCCGCCATCTTGTCTCTCGGTAGGATCGAGAGACAAGAGGAGGCCAAAACAAAGGGGGAAATAACCATAAGGGGGCATAGTAGATCCTCGCTGACCCCCTAGGTTTGATGTGGAGGTTTTAAAAGGGCCCCGCGGGGCAAAAAAAAATAATAATAATAATAATCGAACGTCTGAATGGATTTGCACGAAACTTGGCAAAATATTAGGGACTGGTAGCCCGATGTGCCTTTGCTAGGTCTCAATATATGTGCTCCAGTGGATTTTGAGAAATTAACGTTCAAAAAAGATATATATCTGTAACAGCGCACCGCTTCGCGTACTTTTCGCGTTACGGAGCTTTGCGAAGCGAAGCTGATTGGCTCTCCGGTGTCTGTAAACATTCCAAACAGTCCGTAGCGGCCGCCATCTTGTCTCTCGGTAGGATCGAGAGACAAGAGGAGGCCAAAGCGAAGGGGCAAATGACCATAAGGGGGCATAGTAGATCCTCCTTGACCTCTTAGGTTTGATGTAGAGGTTTTAAAAGGGCCCCGCGGGGCAAAAAAAAAATAATAATAATAATCGAACGGCTGAATGGATTTGCACGAAACTTGGCAAAATTGTAGGGACTGGTAGCTCGATGTGCCTTTGCTAGGTCTCAATATATGTGCTTCAGTGCATTTTGAGAAATTAACGTTCAAAAACAAGATATATATCTGTAACAGCGCTCCGCTTCGCGGAGATAAAATTATATCTGTATTACCTAGCTGTTGCTAACACCAGTTAGCGACGGCTAGTAGGAGATAGCGACCATCTTGGGCCCCACTTTGCATGTGAGTGATATTTATCACTAATGACATGCAAAGTGGGCATGCCAAGATGTTAGCGACTGGAAACAGTCGCTAACATCGCTATCTCCTATTATCAACTTTTGGAAATATTCGAGATAAGCGCGAATATCTCCAAAAGCTAGCACCTGCCCTGAGCAGTTCTTAGCCATGTTATCCAATGAGAGGTGGATAACATGGCTAAGAGCATTAGCTCGGTAATGCATGAATATCGCTGAGTTTTCAGCGATATTAATGCATTGCGGTCGTTTTTTATCGTATTTGCGATAAACCTTGATAATAGCAAGGTTTATCTGCGATAATTTCTGACGATGCTTAGCGGTAAAAAAATCGTTGCTAAGCATCGTTAGGGATAAATATCGCTTAACTTTGGTAATATGCCCCAACGTCTGTTAACGTTCGATTCGAAGGAAATCAGGAAGTGTTGAAAAACATTGTCTGCGCCATCTTGTCTTTTTTCAAATGCTACACTTTTGTCGTGCACGGCAGCCATTTTAGATGCCTTGACCAGACCCACTCTGTGCACGCTGTCGATCCTTAGCATGGCTCCCCACCCTCGCAAGCATCTCCCCCAGGCAGTGGTCACCCCCGCTCTCTGTCTTATGCATGGGTAATAAACCTCCCCCTATCTGCGCTGCTCTTCCCTGAGAATCACACCCTGTGCCTGCCCGACACCTCCCTTTCGCCCTATTCACTACCGCACCCTCTGACACTCCTTTTCCTCTGTGTCCGATTGTCCAGGCTGGTCCTAGGGTATCAGCTAGCCCTGCAGATGTAGTTTATGGCCCCAGCTGTAAAGAATCACCCCTCTTCAAAGGAGTTATAGTAGATCAAGGCCCACACTCGATGAGATCCGTCACAGCAGAAGCGTTGCTATTATCTGAAAACCATCCTGTATTGTGATTGGGGAGGGGACCGAGCCTGAAGCGGAAGATTCCAGGGATGACTCTTTGTACATCAAAGTTTTTACAATTATGTGTCACATTAAAAATATATAGCACTCCGATAAAGTAGTAAGATTATAAAACTTTAATAATTTATAAATATATACAAGAAAACAAAAATAGTAATAACATATAAACATTTTTAGGGAAAAACAACGAAGTAGCGGTCGGCTGTGCGAATAGCCCCAACGCAGCACAACGTCCAGATTTCCGGCGTGGGGCGTCGCGGGGGGTGGGTCATCAGTAGCAAACTGTTGTGCGAATAGTTCCAAGGCAGCAGAACGCGCTGAAATCTAGATGACACGAAAGTGATGTCTAGTAAGTTGCCACCCAGCAAATAACGGCGTGGGGCGTCGCGGGGGGTGGGTCATCAGTAGCAAACTGTTGTGCGAATAGTTCCAAGGCAGCAGAACGATGGCACCAAGGTGATGTCCAGTAAGTTGCCGCACTGGTTTTGGTATCCTACAATGCTGCTCCGAATAACGGCGTGGGGCGCCCCGGGGGAGGCGGCGTGAACGGGCCTCTCCAGGTGGAGTGTCATCTGTTGTAGTGGGGCGCCCCTTTACCGTTTCAGTTGCCATTCCGTCCGTTTTTGGTCCACTGTATCAAAAGCCGCAATTCAGCTGAGTTGCGCCCACTCTTGCGGTGCAGCGATAGGCGGCTGTCACAGGACTCTCAAAATGGCGGCAGGCTCTTTCCTTTTTGGGCCTGGTCCACTGAAATGGCCCTGGGACACCTTGGAAATCGGACGCTTGTCTGCTAGGTCTTGGACCCCATTCTCGAAAGCGTCCCCTCCGCCTTGAGAATTCATCAAAAGTTTTGGGGGCCCCGACTCCTGCAGGCTTCTGGTGGGGAGCGGCTGCCATGATTGCTCGCGGAATGACCACGACGGAGCTACGAGATGGTGGTGCTCTCATGCTGACGCCAGCTTCAGTCTGAAACATCCAGAAACAAGGTGGGGCTTTCATCGTTTGGGAAAAAAAAAAAGTTTTCATCCAATGAAAAGTGTTGTTTTTAGGTCATATGATCAAGCCTTCCATCATTAGGAAACCAAAAGTAAAATGAACCAATGAAAAGTTTTATAAACAAGTCACATGACCTGTTATGCGGAGAAAATACGTTGGCACGTGAGGCGGCGTCAGTAGCGGACCGATGTGCGAATAGGCCGAAGGCAATACAACGCGCCAAGATCCGGATGGCACCGAGGTGGTGTCCAGCAAGTTGCAGCACTGGTGTGGCCATCCTACAATGCTGAAAGTCGGCGTGGGGCGCCCCGTTGGCCTGTGAGTTTGCGTCAGTAGCGGACCGATGTGCGAATAGGCCGAAGGCAGCACAACGCGCCAAGATCCGGATGGCACCGAGGTGGTGTCTAGTAAGTTGCCGCACTGGTGTGGCCATCCTACAATGCTGAAAGTCGGCGTGGGGCGCCCCGTTGGCCTGTGAGATGGCGTCAGTAGCGGATCGATGTGTGAATGGGGCTGAAGGCAGCGCAACAATATTTTCGGAATAGAAGACACCACTAGGCGCTGAGATGCCAAGATCCGGATGGCACCGAGGTGGTGTGTAGCAAGTTGCCGCACTGGTGTGGCCATCCTACAATGCTGAAAGTCGGCGTGGGGCGCCCCGTTGGCCTGTGAGTTTGCGTCAGTAGCTGACCGATGTGCGAATAGGCCGAAGGCAGCACAACGCGCCAAGATCCGGATGGCACCGAGGTGGTGTCTAGTAAGTTGTCGCACTTCTGTGGCCATCCTACAATGTTGAAAGTCGGCGTGGGGCGCCCCGTTGGCCTGTGAGATGGCGTCAGTAGCGGACCGATGTGCGAATGGGGCCAAAGGCAGCGCAACAATATTTTCTGATTTGAAGACACCACAAGGCGCTGAGATGCCAAGATCCGGATGGCACCGAGGTGGTGTCTAGCAAGTTGTGGCACTGGTGTGGCCATCGTACAATGGTAAAAGTCGGCGTGGGGCGCCCTGTTGGCCTGTGAGATGGTGTCAGTAGCGGACTGATGTGCGAATGGGGCCAAAGGCAGCGCAACAATATTTTCTGACTGACACCAGAAGGCGCTGAGATGCCAAGATCCGGATGGCACCAAGGTGATGTCTAAGTTGCGGACTGATGTGCGAATGGGGCCAAAGGCAGCGTAACAATATTTTCTGTATGGAAGATACCACTAGGCGTTGAGATGCCAAGATTCGGATGGCACCGAGGTGATGTCTAGCAAGTTGCTGTACTGGTGTGGTCATCCTACAATGCTGAAAGTCGGCGTGGGGCGCCCCGTTGGCCTGTGAGATGGCGTCAGTAGCGGACCGATGTGCGAATGGGGCCAAAGGCAGCGCAACAATATATTCTGACTGGAAGACACCACAAGGCGCTGAGATGCCAAGATTCGGATGGCACCGAGGTGGTGTCTAGCAAGTTGTGGCACTAGTGTGGCCATCCTACAATGGTAAAAGTCGGCGTGGGGCGCCCTGTTGGCCTGTGAGATGGTGTCAGTAGTGGACCGATGTGCGAATGGGGCAAAGGCAGCGCAACAATATTTTCTGACTGACACCACAAGGCGCTGAGATGCCAAGATCCGGATGGCATCGAGGTGATGTCTAGCAAGTTGCTGTACTGGTGTGGCCATCCTACAATGGTAAAAGTCGGCGTGGGGCGCCCTGTTGGCCTGTGAGATGGTGTCAGTTGCAGACCGATGTGCGAATGGGGCCAAAGGCAGCGCAACAATATTTTCTTCAATATTTTCGGAGTAGAAGACACCACAAGGCGCTGAGATGCCAAGATCCGGATGGCACCGAGGTGATGTCTAGCAAGTTGCTGTACTGGTGTGGCCATCCTACAATGGTAAAAGTCGGCGTGGGGCTCCCTGTTGGCCTGTGAGATGGCGTCAGTAGCGGACTGATGTGCGAATGGGGCCAAAGGCAGCGCAACAATATTTTCTGAAGAGAAGACACCAAAAGGCGCTGAGATTCCAAGATCCGGATGGCACCGAGGTGGTGTCTAGCAAGCTATGCAGTTGAGTTGTGTGCGCACTTGCGGCGAATAGGTCGAAGGCAGCATAACAATGTTTTCTGAATAGAAGACACCACAAGGCGTTGAGATTCGGTTACCACCGAGGTGATGTCTAGCAAGTTGCCGCACTGGTGTGGCCATCCTACAATACTGCTCCGAATAACGGCGTGTGGTGCCCGAAGGGGGAGGGGGGGGGGAGGCGGCGTGAACGGGCCTTCCTAGGTGGAGGCTCGTCTGCTGTAGTGGGGCGCCCCTTTACCGTTTCAGTTGCCATTCAGCTGAGTTTCGGCTGCTTTTGATGCTACAGCGACAGGCGGCTGCAACAGGAGTCTCAAAATGGCGGCCTGTTCTTTGGATTTGGGCCTGGTCCACTAAAATGGCCCTGGGACACCTTAGAACTCGGACGCTCGATTTTTTTTTCCTTTCCTGTACATGCAAAAAAAGGTAAATGCCCGGTACGTTACACGCTTCATCTGCCACGATGAACTCTCCAGAGGAACCGAAAAAAAATATAGTTGTGGTAACTATACCATGCATCGTCATAAGGGTAGGTGGCACCAATTAATTATAGTGCTGCATAAAAGAGAGATTTGGAGGAGAACCCCTGACCTGCTAGTACATTCATCAAAGAAGTGGCACTGAGAGCTTCAGAGGCAAGGGAAACGGTCCCAAATATTTAGAAGAACTTTGGAAAGATTAAAATGACATGTTTAGATTGTGGCAAATTAATTTCATGTGGACAGATGAGTGTTACTCTAATAAATACAGCATATGAACATCATCATAGTCGATGGTTGGTAGAGACATTTTGACTATATCCTGGACCTGCCCGTCCTCGCCCAAAATGGCGCCGGAATAAATGGGACTCGTAACTCCTTGTTGTGTACTGGTTGCAGAACCTTGAAATCACGAGATACGTATGCAGTTTTGAAGCACATGGCGGGCGGGGACGAGAATTGATTGAATATTTCGACATCCCTATTGATATTAAGTTCTGATGTGTTATTGATTACTGTACTGTTGAAAGTTCGAATTAACGTCACCCATGGTACTTGCCCGCAAATGTATATCTAGATAATTTTATTGTAACTGGCCCTGTCGTATTTTAATTATAAAATGTACGTCCACCGATTCCGTAACTGTTAGACACCTTAGTTCTTGCAACCTAATGGCCCGCCCGTTACGTTCCTCTACAGTGTAAATGTCTATTCATCATATACGATTACAGTTTGCTCCGTGGCAGGCCCACGTGGTTATATTTGTATAATGAAATTTTCACAATAAAGGTTTTTAAAAGAAAACATGGTAGTAGTATATACATTGGTAAAGTTTTTAATAATAGTCACTGTTTTAGAATCATTAAAAGGCAAGTGAAATAAAGCAGACCAATTACATGAAGGGTAAAAGGTATAATACGAAGGAACGCAGTAAAGATAAATGGTCAAGGGCTGTTGTGTTTTCTATTCCTGCAACATAAAGTGATCGATAAGAATCTCATATTCAGGCGTATCGGCGACTAAGACAGCAGGTCGACCCTCTTTTGCTCAACGGCTCCATCATGGGACGAAGAAACGCTCTTTTTCTCGAAAAAAGAATATATTTTACTTGCAGGACAGTTGTAAATTTTCCGGGAAAGTACATTAGCCTGGAACATTATAACATATATTTAAGAAAAAATAATGTTCGGAAGTAATAAAAAGCGTAATTTTTAGGTCATATGACCAAGCCTTTCATCATTACAATAAGAAAAGTAAAATGAACCAATGAAAAGTTTTATTAACAAGTCACATGACTTGTTATGCTTACGTTACGCGCTGCGCGCCCCGGATGACTTCCGGATGCGCTAACGCGGCGCGTCATATGACGCATTACGCGACAACGCAGGTCCAGAATATAGTCAAAATGTCTCCACCAACCAGCGGTCGGAACACAACCCCTTTCAGCAGGCTAAATAGTTCTGTTAAATGACAACAGAAGGGACAGGCAACAAGAACCATCAGTCAAAGAGGGGAGGGCTAGTTCTTCTCTACCGGGTTACATTGGGGCGCTACCGGAACTGATCGAATTGGTAGTCTACAGTGTTTCTGGATGTTTCAGACTGAAGCTGGGGTTAGCATGAGAGCAGCACCATTTCGTAGCTCCGGTGTGGCCATTCCGCAACCAATCATGGCAGCCGCTCTTTATCGTTATTTTGGGCGGGGTGGGTGGCGGAGCCGAGCTGTTTTGCAGCCATCATTGTGTGGAGTTCAGTTCATCTCACTAGTTTTGTATTTGTCATGAGGGGTTGTTCCTAATGTTTCTATTTTAGCGAGGTCAAAAAGAGATCCCATTAGTGGCCTACTGATTTTGCTCGATTCCTTTTCTTTTTTTTTTTTTACACGATTTTTCGTTATCTGCAAAGACTAAACAGAGTATTGCGACTCTGTGTTTGTTTGTAAATAGAGAATGAACCAAAGAGAACCAATTCTAAAACAGTAAATACTTGGATAACAATCAATCAAATGGAGAGAGAAGCAGGCACGACATATTACAACGGGGGCAAAGGCCTGCGTTAACTACCTTTCACTATGTGCAAAGAGAGAGTACTCCTAATAGAAATGAGGGGGGGGGGGCACCATTCAAAGCAGATCAGTGTGCATAAACACGAAAATGTTTTCACTTACCACGTACTTGACATTCGACAGCTTATGATATTTGCTATTAAAAAACCATTGAAATTCACTGAAAAAACCATAGGTTATAGACCATATATAGTTAGGAATTAGCATTTACAAAACCTTGAAAATTCACTGAAAAAACCATAGGTTATAGACCATATATAGTTAGGAATTAGCATTTAAAAAACCTTATTTTACTCACACAAAACCATTGAAATTCCATATATAGTTAGTTGCACTAACTATATATCGCGCACCCGCAATCCACTGCTGATCATGTCACATATTACATCATTCATGACATGGTCAGTGACATCACTGATGACATCACTGATGACATCACTGATGACATCTCAAATGACATCACTGATGACATCATGACACACCAATATCAGTTACTACATACGCACTCACTGATTCCTACGTCTACACACACATTCACTCATTCACCCATACAATCACTCATACATACAGTCACTCATTATTACAACACTATCATATGCACTCATACACCTATGCAGACAGTCACACACTGCCACTCATCCATGGAGTTACTCACACACCATGTCAGTCCTGTAAAGAATCAATCACACTTCCATTTCCTCATCTATACAGTTAAACACAGAACACCATACTTCAGTGACATCACTGATGACATCACTAATGACATCTGAAATGACATCACTGATGACATCTCAAATGACATCACTGATGACATCATGACACATCAATACCAGTTACTACATACGCACTCACTGATTCCTACGTCTACACACACATTCACTCATTCACCAATACAATCACTCATACATACAGTCACTCATTATTACAACAGTATCATATGCACTCATACACCTAGTCAGTCCTGTGAAGAATCAATCACACTTCGATTTCCTCATCTATAGTTAAACACAGAACACCATACTTTTCACACATATAGTAACACATACTTACTCTCTTATACAATCACTGATACAAGTACACATTGATATGCACAGAGTCACACACCTCCCAGCCAGCCACACACACACTCAGTCTTCCATACATCCAGTCATTCTTCAATATGTAAAACGTATTTAAACTTTACAAAAACACACAGACACTAGATGATGTCATCAGTGATGTCATTTGAGATGTCATCAGTGATGTCATCAGTGATGTCATCAGTGATGTCACTGACCATGTCATGAATGATGTAATATGTGACATGATCAGCAGTGGATTGCGGGTGCGCGATATATAGTTAGTGCAACTAACTATATATGGAATTTCAATGGTTTTGTGTGAGTAAAATAAGGTTTTTTAAATGCTAATTCCTAACTATATATGGTCTATAACCTATGGTTTTTTCAGTGAATTTTCAAGGTTTTGTAAATGCTAATTCCTGACTATATGTGGTCTATAACCTATGGTATTTTCAGTGAATATATATATACATATATATATATATATATATATATATTCACTGAAAAAACCATAGGTTATAGACCATATATAGTTAGGAATTAGCATTTAAAAAACCTTATTTTACTCACACAAAACCATTGAAATTCCATATATAGTTAGTTGCACTAACTATATATCGTGCACCCGCAATCCACTGCTGATCATGTCACATATTACATCATTCATGACATGGTCAGTGACATCACTGATGACATCACTGATGACATCACTGATGACATCTCAAATGACACACCAATATCAGTTACTACATACGCACTCACTGATTCCTACGTCTACACACACATTCACTCATTCACCCATACAATCACTCATACATACAGTCACTCATTATTACAACACTATCATATGCACTCATACACCTATGCAGACAGTCACACACTGCCACTCATCCATGGAGTTACTCACACACCATGTCAGTCCTGTAAAGAATCAATCACACTTCCATTTCCTCATCTATACAGTTAAACACAGAACACCAATTTCAATGGTTTTGTGTGAGTAAAATAAGGTTTTTTAAATGCTAATTCCTAACTATATATGGTCTATAACCTATGGTTTTTTCAGTGAATTTTCATGGTTTTGTAAATGCTAATTCCTAACTATATATGGTCTATAACCTATGGTTTTTTCAGTGAATATATATATATATATATATATATATATATATATATATATATATATATATATATATATATATATATATATTACCTACTGGCGGTCGCCAGTAGGTATATATAGTTAGGATTTTTTCTCTATGGGATTTTTGAAAATTCTATGTCTAATAACTTTGGCGTTTGTGGACGGAATTGGCTGAAATTTTCAGGAAAATGGCACATTTTGTTTTTGAGCAGCTCTTGAAAATTGGGGGGGGGTTCGTCAAGGGGGGGCCGAGAAAAAAGGGGGGTCCCAAAACGTGTTTTTAACATTGAGTTTTCCATAGGGCGGTTGGCCTCACTTTTAGCCCGAACGGCTGAATGGATTTGCACGAAACTTGGCAAAATTGTAGGGACTGGTAGCCCGATGTGCCTTTTGTAGGTCTCAATATATGTGCTCCAGTGGATTTTGAGAAATTAACGTTTAAAAAAAGATATATATCTGTAACAGCGGACCGGGCAGCGTCCCAGGACGCGTACTTTTCGCGCAACGGAGCTTTGTGAAGCGAAGCTGATTGGTTCTCCGGCGTCTGTCAACATTCCAAACAGTCCGTAGCGGCCGCCATCTTGTCTCTCGGTAGGATCGAGAGACAAGAGGAGGCCAAAACAAAGGGGGAAATAACCATAAGGGGGCATAGTAGATCCTCGCTGACCCCCTAGGTTTGATGTGGAGGTTTTAAAAGGGCCCCGCGGGGCAAAAAAAAATAATAATAATAATAATCGAACGGCTGAATGGATTTGCACGAAACTTGGCAAAATATTAGGGACTGGTAGCCCGATGTGCCTTTGCTAGGTCTCAATATATGTGCTCCAGTGGATTTTGAGAAATTAACGTTCAAAAAAAGATATATATCTGTAACAGCGCACCGCTTCGCGTACTTTTCGCGTTACGGAGCTTTGCGAAGCGAAGCTGATTGGCTCTCCGGTGTCTGTAAACATTCCAAACAGTCCGTAGCGGCCGCCATCTTGTCTCTCGGTAGGATCGAGAGACAAGAGGAGGCCAAAGCGAAGGGGCAAATGACCATAAGGGGGCATAGTAGATCCTCCTTGACCTCTTAGGTTTGATGTGGAGGTTTTAAAAGGGCCCCGCGGGGCAACAAAAAAATAATAATAATAATCGAACGGCTGAATGGATTTGCACGAAACTTGGCAAAATTGTAGGGACTGGTAGCTCGATGTGCCTTTGCTAGGTCTCAATATATGTGCTTCAGTGCATTTTGAGAAATTAACGTTCAAAAACAAGATATATATCTGTAACAGCGCTCCGCTTCGCGGAGATAAAATTATATCTGTATTACCTAGCTGTTGCTAACACCAGTTAGCGACGGCTAGTAGGAGATAGCGACCATCTTGGGCCCCACTTTGCATGTGAGTGATATTTATCACTAATGACATGCAAAGTGGGCATGCCAAGATGTTAGCGACTGGAAACAGTCGCTAACATCGCTATCTCCTATTATCAACTTTTGGAAATATTCGAGATAAGCGCGAATATCTCCAAAAGCTACCACCTGCCCTGAGCAGTTCTTAGCCATGTTATCCAATGGGAGGTGGATAACATGGCTAAGAGCATTAGCTCGGTAATGCATGAATATCGCTGAGTTTTCAGCGATATTAATGCATTGCGGTCGTTTTTTATCGTATTTGCGATAAACCTTGATAATAGCAAGGTTTATCTGCGATAATTTCTGACGATGCTTAGCGGTAAAAAAATCGTTGCTAAGCATCGTTAGGGATAAATATCGCTTAACTTTGGTAATATGCCCCAACGTCTGTTAACGTTCGATTCGAAGGAAATCAGGAAGTGTTGAAAAACATTGTCTGCGCCATCTTGTCTTTTTTCAAATGCTACACTTTTGTCGTGCACGGCAGCCATTTTAGATGCCTTGACCAGACCCACTCTGTGCACGCTGTCGATCCTTAGCATGGCTCCCCACCCTCGCAAGCATCTCCCCCAGGCAGTGGTCACCCCCGCTCTCTGTCTTATGCATGGGTAATAAACCTCCCCCTATCTGCGCTGCTCTTCCCTGAGAATCACACCCTGTGCCTGCCCGACACCTCCCTTTCGCCCTATTCACTACCGCACCCTCTGACACTCCTTTTCCTCTGTGTCCGATTGTCCAGGCTGGTCCTAGGGTATCAGCTAGCCCTGCAGATGTAGTTTATGGCCCCAGCTGTAAAGAATCACCCCTCTTCAAAGGAGTTATAGTAGATCAAGGCCCACACTCGATGAGATCCGTCACAGCAGAAGCGTTGCTATTATCTGAAAACCATCCTGTATTGTGATTGGGGAGGGGACCGAGCCTGAAGCGGAAGATTCCAGGGATGACTCTTTGTACATCAAAGTTTTTACAATTATGTGTCACATTAAAAATATATAGCACTCCGACAAAGCAGTAAGATTATAAAACTTTAATAATTTATAAATATATACAAGAAAACAAAAATAGTAATTACATATAAACATTTTTAGGGAAAAACAACGAAGTAGCGGTCGGCTGTGCGAATAGTCCCAACGCAGCACAACGTCCAGATTTCCGGCGTGGGGCGTCGCGGGGGGTGGGTCATCAGTAGCAAACTGTTGTGCGAATAGTTCCAAGGCAGCAGAACGCGCTGAAATCTAGATGACACGAAAGTGATGTCTAGTAAGTTGCCACCCAGCAAATAACGGCGTGGGGCGTCGCGGGGGGTGGGTCATCAGTAGCAAACTGTTGTGCGAATAGTTCCAAGGCAGCAGAACGATGGCACCAAGGTGATGTCCAGTAAGTTGCCGCACTGGTTTTGGTATCCTACAATGCTGCTCCGAATAATGGCGTGGGGCGCCCCGGGGGAGGCGGCGTGAACGGGCCTCTCCAGGTGGAGTGTCATCTGTTGTAGTGGGGCTCCCCTTTACCGTTTCAGTTGCCATTCCGTCCGTTTTTGGTCCACTGTATCAAAAGCCGCAATTCAGCTGAGTTGCGCCCACTCTTGCGGTGCAGCGATAGGCGGCTGTCACAGGACTCTCAAAATGGCGGCAGGCTCTTTCCTTTTTGGGCCTGGTCCACTGAAATGGCCCTGGGACACCTTGGAAATCGGACGCTTGTCTGTTAGGTCTTGGACCCCATTCTCGAAAGCGTCCCCTCCGCCTTGAGAATTCATCAAAAGTTTTGGGGGCCCCGACTCCTGCAGGCTTCTGGTGGGGAGCGGCTGCCATGATTGCTCGCGGAATGACCACGACGGAGCTACGAGATGGTGGTGCTCTCATGCTGACGCCAGCTTCAGTCTGAAACATCCAGAAACAAGGTGGGGCTTTCATCGTTTGGGAAAAAAAAAAAGTTTTCATCCAATGAAAAGTGTTGTTTTTAGGTCATATGATCAAGGCTTCCATCATTAGGAAACCAAAAGTAAAATGAACCAATGAAAAGTTTTATAAACAAGTCACATGACCTGTTATGCGGAGAAAATACGTTGGCACGTGAGGCGGCGTCAGTAGCGGACCGATGTGCGAATAGGCCGAAGGCAATACAACGCGCCACGATCCGGATGGCACCGAGGTGGTGTCCAGCAAGTTGCAGCACTGGTGTGGCCATCCTACAATGCTGAAAGTCGGCGTGGGGCGCCCCGTTGGCCTGTGAGTTTGCGTCAGTAGCGGACCGATGTGCGAATAGGCCGAAGGCAGCACAACGCGCCAAGATCCGGATGGCACCGAGGTGGTGTCTAGTAAGTTGCCGCACTGGTGTGGCCATCCTACAATGCTGAAAGTCGGCGTGGGGCGCCCCGTTGGCCTGTGAGATGGCGTCAGTAGCGGATCGATGTGTGAATGGGGCCGAAGGCAGCGCAACAATATTTTCGGAATAGAAGACACCACTAGGCGCTGAGATGCCAAGATCCGGATGGCACCGAGGTGGTGTGTAGCAAGTTGCCGCACTGGTGTGGCCATCCTACAATGCTGAAAGTCGGCGTGGGGCGCCCCGTTGGCCTGTGAGTTTGCGTCAGTAGCGGACCGATGTGCGAATAGGCCGAAGGCAGCACAACGCGCCAAGATCCGGATGGCACCGAGGTGGTGTCTAGTAAGTTGTCGCACTTCTGTGGCCATCCTACAATGTTGAAAGTCGGCGTGGGGCGCCCCGTTGGCCTGTGAGATGGCGTCAGTAGCGGACCGATGTGCGAATGGGGCCAAAGGCAGCGCAACAATATTTTCTGATTTGAAGACACCACAAGGCGCTGAGATGCCAAGATCCGGATGGCACCGAGGTGGTGTCTAGCAAGTTGTGGCACTGGTGTGGCCATCGTACAATGGTAAAAGTCGGCGTGGGGCGCCCTGTTGGCCTGTGAGATGGTGTCAGTAGCGGACTGATGTGCGAATGGGGCCAAAGGCAGCGCAACAATATTTTCTGACTGACACCAGAAGGCGCTGAGATGCCAAGATCCGGATGGCACCGAGGTGATGTCTAAGTTGCGGACTGATGTGCGAATGGGGCCAAAGGCAGCGTAACAATATTTTCTGTATGGAAGATACCACTAGGCGTTGAGATGCCAAGATTCGGATGGCACCGAGGTGATGTCTAGCAAGTTGCTGTACTGGTGTGGTCATCCTACAATGCTGAAACTCGGCGTGGGTCGCCCCATTAGCCTGTGAGATGGCGTCAGTAGCGGACCGATGTGCGAATAGGCCGAAGGCAGCACAACGCGCCAAGATCCGGATGTCACCATGGTGGTTTCATAGTTGAGAGGCACTTCATCTGCAGTGGGGCGCCGAGATCCGGATGGCACCGAGGTGATGTCTAGCAAGTTGCTGTACTGGTGTGGTCATCCTACAATGCTGAAAGTCGGCGTGGGGCGCCCCGTTGGCCTGTGAGATGGCGTCAGTAGCGGACCGATGTGCGAATGGGGCCAAAGGCAGCGCAACAATATATTCTGACTGGAAGACACCACAAGGCGCTGAGATGCCAAGATTCGGATGGCACCGAGGTGGTGTCTAGCAAGTTGTGGCACTGGTGTGGCCATCCTACAATGGTAAAAGTCGGCGTGGGGCGCCCTGTTGGCCTGTGAGATGGTGTCAGTAGTGGACCGATGTGCTAATGGGGCAAAGGCAGCGCAACAATATTTTCTGACTGACACCACAAGGCGCTGAGATGCCAAGATCCGGATGGCATCGAGGTGATGTCTAGCAAGTTGCTGTACTGGTGTGGCCATCCTACAATGGTAAAAGTCGGCGTGGGGCGCCCTGTTGGCCTGTGAGATGGTGTCAGTTGCAGACCGATGTGCGAATGGGGCCAAAGGCAGCGCAACAATATTTTCTACAATATTTTCGGAGTAGAAGACACCACAAGGCGCTGAGATGCCAAGATCCGGATGGCACCGAGGTGATGTCTAGCAAGTTGCTGTACTGGTGTGGCCATCCTACAATGGTAAAAGTCGGCGTGGGGTTCCCTGTTGGCCTGTGAGATGGCGTCAGTAGCGGACTGATGTGCGAATGGGGCCAAAGGCAGCGCAACAATATTTTCTGAAGAGAAGACACCAAAAGGCGCTGAGATTCCAAGATCCGGATGGCACCGAGGTGGTGTCTAGCAAGCTATGCAGTTGAGTTGTGTGCGCACTTGCGGCGAATAGGTCGAAGGCAGCATAACAATGTTTTCTGAATAGAAGACACCACAAGGCGTTGAGATTCGGTTACCACCGAGGTGATGTCTAGCAAGTTGCCGCACTGTGTGGCCATCCTACAATACTGCTCCAAATAACGGCGTGGGGTGCCTGAAGGGGGGGGGGGGGAGGCGGCGTGAACGGGCCTTCCTAGGTGGAGGCTCGTCTGCTGTAGTGGGGCGCCCCTTTACCGTTTCAGTTGCCATTCAGCTGAGTTTCGGCTGCTTTTGATGCTACAGCGACAGGCGGCTGCAACAGGAGTCTCAAAATGGTGGCCTGTTCTTTGGATTTGGGCCTGGTCCACTAAAATGGCCCTGGGACACCTTAGAACTCGGACGCTCGATTTTTTTTTCCTTTCCTGTACATGCAAAAAAAGGTAAATGCCCGGTACGTTACACGCTTCATCTGCCACGATGAACTCTCCAGAGGAACCGAAAAAAAATATAGTTGTGGTAACTATACCATGCATCGTCATATGGATAGGTGGCACCAATTAATTATAGTGCTGCATAAAAGAGAGATTTGGAGGTGAACCCCTGACCTGCTAGTACATTCATCAAAGAAGTGGCACTGAGAGCTTCAGAGGCAAGGGAAACGGTCCCAAATATTTAGAAGAACTTTGGAAAGATTAAAATGACATGTTTAGATTGTGGCAAATTAATTTCATGTGGACAGATGAGTGTTACTCTAATAAATACAGCATATGAACATCATCATAGTCGATGGTTGGTAGAGACATTTTGACTATATCCTGGACCTGCCCGTCCTCGCCCAAAATGGCGCCGGAATAAATGGGACTCGTAACTCCTTGTTGTGTACTGGTTGCAGAACCTTGAAATCACGAGATACGTATGCAGTTTTGAAGCACATGGCGGGCGGGGACGAGAATTGATTGAATATTTCGACATCCCTATTGATATTAAGTTCTGATGTGTTATTGATTACTGTACTGTTGAAAGTTCGAATTAACGTCACCCATGGTACTTGCCCGCAAATGTATATCTAGATAATTTTATTGTAACTGGCCCTGTCGTATTTTAATTATAAAATGTACGTCCACCGATTCCGTAACTGTTAGACACCTTAGTTCTTGCAACCTAATGGCCCGCCCGTTACGTTCCTCTACAGTGTAAATGTCTATTCATCATATACGATTACAGTTTGCTCCGTGGCAGGCCCACGTGGTTATAGGCTCGTATTTGTATAATGAAATTTTCACAATAAAGGTTTTTAAAAGAAAACATGGTAGTAGTATATACATTGGTAAAGTTTTTAATAATAGTCACTGTTTTAGAATCATTAAAAGGCAAGTGAAATAAAGCAGACCAATTACATGAAGGGTAAAAGGTATAATACGAAGGAACGCAGTAAAGATAAATGGTCAAGGGCTGTTGTGTTTTCTATTCCTGCAACATAAAGTGATCGATAAGAATCTCATATTCAGGCGTATCGGCGACTAAGACAGCAGGTCGACCCTCTTTTGCTCAACGGCTCCATCATGGGACGAAGAAACGCTCTTTTTCTCGAAAAAAGAATATATTTTACTTGCAGGACAGTTGTAAATTTTCCGGGAAAGTACATTAGCCTGGAACATTATAACATATATTTAAGAAAAAATAATGTTCGGAAGTAATAAAAAGCGTAATTTTTAGGTCATATGACCAAGCCTTTCATCATTACAATAAGAAAAGTAAAATGAACCAATGAAAAGTTTTATTAACAAGTCACATGACTTGTTATGCTTACGTTACGCGCTGCGCGCCCCGGATGACTTCCGGATGCGCTAACGCGGCGCGTCATATGACGCATTACGCGACAACGCAGGTCCAGAATATAGTCAAAATGTCTCCACCAACCAGCGGTCAGAACACAACCCCTTTCAGCAGGCTAAATAGTTCTGTTAAATGACAACAGAAGGGACAGGCAACAAGAACCATCAGTCAAAGAGGGGAGGGCTAGTTCTTCTCTACCGGGTTACATTGGGGCGCTACCGGAACTGATCGAATTGGTAGTCTACAGTGTTTCTGGATGTTTCAGACTGAAGCTGGGGTTAGCATGAGAGCAGCACCATTTCGTAGCTCCGGTGTGGCCATTCCGCAACCAATCATGGCAGCCGCTCTTTATCGTTATTTTGGGCGGGGTGGGTGGCGGAGCCGAGCTGTTTTGCAGCCATCATTGTGTGGAGTTCAGTTCATCTCACTAGTTTTGTATTTGTCATGAGGGGTTGTTCCTAATGTTTCTATTTTAGCGAGGTCAAAAAGAGATCCCATTAGTGGCCTACTGATTTTGCTCGATTCCTTTTCTTTTTTTTTTTTACACGATTTTTCGTTATCTGCACAGACTAAACAGAGTATTGCGACTCTGTGTTTGTTTGTAAATAGAGAATGAACCAAAGAGAACCAATTCTAAAACAGTAAATACTTGGATAACAATCAATCAAATGGAGAGAGAAGCAGGCACGACGTATTACAACGGGGGCAAAGGCCTGCGTTAACTACCTTTCACTATGTGCAAAGAGAGAGTACTCCTAATAGAAATGAGGGGGGGGGGCACCATTCAAAGCAGATCAGTGTGCATAAACACGAAAATGTTTTCACTTACCACGTACTTGACATTCGACAGCTTATGATATTTGCTATTAAAAAACCATTGAAATTCACTGAAAAAACCATAGGTTATAGACCATATATAGTTAGGAATTAGCATTTACAAAACCTTGAAAATTCACTGAAAAAACCATAGGTTATAGACCATATATAGTTAGGAATTAGCATTTAAAAAACCTTATTTTACTCACACAAAACCATTGAAATTCCATATATAGTTAGTTGCACTAACTATATATCGCGCACCCGCAATCCACTGCTGATCATGTCACATATTACATCATTCATGACATGGTCAGTGACATCACTGATGACATCACTGATGACATCACTGATGACATCTCAAATGACATCACTGATGACATGACACACCAATATCAGTTACTACATACGCACTCACTGATTCCTACGTCTACACACACATTCACTCATTCACCCATACAATCACTCATACATACAGTCACTCATTATTACAACACTATCATATGCACTCATACACCTATGCAGACAGTCACACACTGCCACTCATCCATGGAGTTACTCACACACCATGTCAGTCCTGTAAAGAATCAATCACACTTCCATTTCCTCATCTATACAGTTAAACACAGAACACCATACTTCAGTGACATCACTGATGACATCACTAATGACATCTGAAATGACATCACTGATGACATCTCAAATGACATCACTGATGACATCATGACACATCAATACCAGTTACTACATACGCACTCACTGATTCCTACGTCAACACACACATTCACTCATTCACCAATACAATCACTCATACATACAGTCACTCATTATTACAACAGTATCATATGCACTCATACACCTAGTCAGTCCTGTGAAGAATCAATCACACTTCGATTTCCTCATCTATAGTTAAACACAGAACACCATACTTTTCACACATATAGTAACACATACTTACTCTCTTATACAATCACTGATACAAGTACACATTGATATGCACAGAGTCACACACCTCCCAGCCAGCCACACACACACTCAGTCTTCCATACATCCAGTCATTCTTCAATATGTAAAACGTATTTAAACTTTACAAAAACACACAGACACTAGATGATGTCATCAGTGATGTCATTTGAGATGTCATCAGTGATGTCATCAGTGATGTCATCAGTGATGTCACTGACCATGTCATGAATGATGTAATATGCGACATGATCAGCAGTGGATTGCGGGTGCGCAATATATAGTTAGTGCAACTAACTATATATGGAATTTCAATGGTTTTGTGTGAGTAAAATAAGGTTTTTTAAATGCTAATTCCTAACTATATATGGTCTATAACCTATGGTTTTTTCAGTGAATTTTCAAGGTTTCGTAAATGCTAATTCCTAACTATATATGGTCTATAACCTATGGTATTTTCAGTGAATATATATATACATATATATATATATATATATATATATATATATATATATATATATATATATATATATATATATATATATATATATATATATATATATATATATATATATATATATATATATATTCACTGAAAAAACCATAGGTTATAGACCATATATAGTTAGGAATTAGCATTTAAAAAACCTTATTTTACTCACACAAAACCATTGAAATTCCATATATAGTTAGTTGCACTAACTATATATTGCGCACCCGCAATCCACTGCTGATCATGTCACATATTACATCATTCATGACATGGTCAGTGACATCACTGATGACATCTCAAATGACATCACTGATGACATCTCAAATGACATCACTGATGACAACATCCAGTGACTGTATGTTTCTGTAAAGTTAAAATAAGTCTTACATATTGAAGAATGAGTGGATGTATAAGTGTCTGGATGAAGGATTTAGTAGGTGCGTGACTGACTGTATGAGTGAGTGATTAAATGTGTCTCACTGAATGCATGGGTTAGTGACTAAACTGTCTTAATTTGTGCATCATTATGTCTGTTGTGATGTAAACTGCTGCATGTGTTGATCATTAACTATACGAGAGGCTATATGTGTTATTAATTGGTTGCCCAAGTATTTCTATGGGAGATTGAGTTTGTGTGGGGGTGGCTGGAAGGTGTGTGACTCTATGCATAGATGTGTGAGCAGTTTATTCACTAGGTGTATGAGTTCAAGACTGCATGTGGAAACAGCTACATGGGCAGTTGACTGTGTGCATGAGTGTATTGATGAGTGAATGGATATCTCAATGCTACATGTCATAGTAAGTACATATGTTAAACACAGTACATGTGAGAGTTGGCATATATAAATAACTGTGCATGAGAGCCACTGAATGAGTGAGTGGTTGTATCGATCATTGTGAACTTGTATCAGGGATTGTATAAGAGAGTAAATATGTGTTAGTATATGTTTCAATAAGTAAGGTGTGTTTAACTGTATAGTTGAAGAAATGGAGGTGAGATTGTTTCTTTGCATGACTGACTGGGTGTGTGAGTAACTCCATGGATGAGTGGCAGTGTGTGACTGTCTGTATACACTGAGTGTATCTAAGGTTATATTAGAGTCTGAAGAGGTTTATCGTATTAGCACAAGAATGATGTCAAATGAGATGTCATCAGTGATGTCATCAGTGATGTCATTTGAGATGTCATCAGTGATGTCATCAGTGATGTCACTGACCATGTCATGAATGATGTAATATGTGACATGATCAGCAGTGGATTGCGGGTGCGCAATATATAGTTAGTGCAACTAACTATATATGGAATTTCAATGGTTTTGTGTGAGTAAAATAAGGTTTTTAAATGCTAATTCCTAACTATATATGGTCTATAACCTATGGTTTTTTCAGTGAATTTCAATGTTTTTTTAATAGCAAATATCATAAGCTGTCGAATGTCAAGTACGTGGTAAGTAAAAACATTTTCGTGTTTATGCACACTGATCTGCTTTGAATGCTGCCCCCCACCCCTCATTTCTATTAGGAGTACTCTCTCTTTGCAGATAGTGAAGGGTAGTTAACGTAGGCCTTTGCCCCCATTGTAATCCGTCGTGCCTGCTTCTCTCTCCATTTGATTGATTGTTCTCTTTGGTTCATTCTCTATTTACAAACAAGCACAGAGTCGCAATACTCTGTTTAGTCTTTGCAGATAGCGAAAAATCGTGTAAAAAAACAAAAGGAATCGAGCAAAATCAGTAGGCCACTAATGGGATCTCTTTTTGACCTCCCTAAAATAGAAACATTAGGAACAACCTGTTGATAATACCAATGTGTATGTACATAAGCGGCGTTTATTTGTGTTCACAGTACCCCTTGTTGATTGTTTGAATCGAGCATTGAATTGTTCGAAGTTGGTTCTCTTAAGAATCTTCTCTGCCTGCAAACGAGGAAGAATAGGAATATTGTCTCTCCCTTTGCAGATAGTGAAGGGTACGTAACGCAAACCTTTAACACGTCGTGCCTATTTCGTTCCTCATTGATTGATTGTTTCCCCAAACATTGACTGTTTGGGAATTGGTTCTTTTTGGAGGTATTCCCTGTTTGCAAATATACGTAGGAAAATCTTTGCAAATAGTGAAAGGGTACGTAATGCGGACCTTTCTCCCCCGTTGTAATCTGTCATGCCTATCTACTCCCCACTGATTGATGCACCTGTTTCACCCGGACCATTTACTAGAGATACGTCATCTGGCCCGACCAGAGAGCACCCCTAGTGAAAAGGACATATGCTATAATAACGAAGTGATCACTGTATACTGTTAACAGAAACTTTAGCATGAAACAACCTGGAAAGAAAAGAATAGGAAAACGAAAATCAGTAGGCCACTGATGAACATGAACTTTTATTAAACAACGAACAAAGAAACGATAACATAACGTAATGATAAAACCTATTAATGTCCTAGAAACAAGAAAACGTTAGAAATATGCCAGTGGTGAGAGACCAGAAAAACAGTAAGAGAAACCAAATCACCCCTCGCTGTCCCACCGCCTGCCACGCCAAAAAAATCGATAGACTAGGGAAAATGCAAGTCAGTAGAACATCCGCCCCCACTCTGGAAACTTCCAAGGTGGGGCAGGGTTGCGGCTACGCCCAGCCGGGAGCAGCCCATATAAGGCGGGTCCTGCTGCCACGCCTCGGCCAGGAGATCCTAACGTAGGGTGTAGCCGGAGGAGAGGCCGAGGCCAGCGGGACCCGGCCAGGGGATTAACAACACTGGACAGTTTTAGGTGGGGGAATGTCCGTGTCCTCGACCCTCCCCTCTCTCTCCCAGTCTGGCCGCGGTGGCCCTTGAGAGATTCAGGTAGTCCCGCCACATGTCTTTCGCTCCGGCCACCAACGGTCGGGGGGCCGAGGCCTACGGGATCCGGCTGCAGCCGATAAACCAAGAAACCCGTTCATGGGGCCAGAGCCAGGGGCGTCCGGTCGACATCTACCGGAAGCCCGGCCCGAAGACGGACGGGACACTTCTTCTTTCATGAATAATGGCTGTGACAACACTGGGGGGGGATGTCTTGCACATGCCTCCGACCCCCCCCCCCCCCTCGTCCTCATCGCCTGGTCCGGCCATAACAAATCTCAAGCGAGACGCCGTGGGGTGCACTGGGAGGGAGAGACGGTGCGAACAGGCCTCTCCCGCCTCCCCAGGTGGAGGCTTCCCAGCTGCACCCTCAGCGCTCCAGGCGCCCGGAAAAGGGTTCTTCCACTGTGGCCATGCTGCAACGTCTCGCCCGGCAGGGTGGAGCCCGTCCGCTCATTTGACCCCGCGATCGCCAGTAGCTACCGAACTCTCAAAATGGCGGTCGACCTGGCAAGAGCGGGCCCAGCATAAAGAAATGGCCCGGTCACTGGTTGACTCCACCACCGTAGTCCTCCACGACCTTGAAGATTCTAGAGGAGCCGCGGGAGTCTCCGACCCCCGATGGGGAATGACTGCCATGATCGCCCGTGGAGTGACGAAACTGTATCCGCGGGACGTCGGCACTCCCATACTGGCGCCAGCCTCACTTTGAATTACTAGAATCCTGCAGACCTCAGTTCCGGTGAAAGCACAGTGTGACCCGGTAGGAAAAATTGTTGCACCCCCTCCCCTTTTTGACTGATAGTTCAAACCACCGATCCTTTCCTTTGCCCTTTTAACGGAACTTTGGACTGCCTCCCCCTCTTTTACATTTTCTAGAGAAAACAAAACATTAACCACTACATTAGCATAGCAGTTGACACCAGAACTGTTTTCAAATTGAAAACCAACAACATCTTCAACAGAATCCTTTTTGTTTCTGCTGTGACCCTGCTACAGCACAGGCATTGTCCCCAGCAGTAATTCTGCAATGCCGGTAAGAATAGCTGTGGTGCCTACTGGACTCACTCACCCCCGCGGCGCCCCACGCCGTTATTTGCTGGGCGGCAACTTACTAGACATCACTTTCGTGCCATCTAGATTTCAGCGCGTTCTGCTGCCTTGGAACTATTCGCACAACAGACCGCTACTGACAAGAATATTTCATTATTGGTGCTGTCAATTTCAATAAATCTATTGGATAATTCAAAAGAAATTGCCACGGTCTCTTCGTTGTTTAAATGTTTTTACTGTTTTTGTTTTGTTATATATATTTATATGTTATTAAAGTTTTATATTCCTACTACTTTGTTGGAGTGCTATATATTTTTAATGTGACACATAATTGTAAAAACTTTGATGTACAAAGAGTCATTCCTGGAATCTTCCGCTTCAGGCTCGGTCCCCTCCCCAATCACAATACAGGATGGTTTTCAGATAGTAGGAACACGTGTGGTGTGACGGATCTCATCGGGTGTGGGCCTTGATCTACTATAACTCCTTTGAAGAGGGGTGATTCTTTACAGCTGGAGCCATAAACTACATGTGCAGGGCTAGCTGATAGCCTGGACAATCGGACACAGAGAAAGAGGAGTGTCAGAGGGTGCGGTAGTGAATAGGGCGAAAGGGAGGTGTCGGGCGGGCACAGAGTGTGATTCTCAGGGAAGAGCAGCGCAGATGGGGGGAGGTTTATTGCCCATGCATAAGACAGAGAGCGGGGGTGACCAGTGCCTGGGGAAGATGCTTGCGAGGGTGAGGAGCCATGCTACGAATCGACAGCGTGCAGAGAGTGGGTCTGGTCAAGGCATCTAAAATGGCTGCCGTGCACGACAAAAGTGTGGCATTTCAAAAAAGGCAAGATGGCGCAGACAATGTTTTTCAACACTTCCTCATTTCCTTCGAATCGAACGTTAACAGACGTTGGGGCATATTACCAAAGTTAAGCGATATTTATCGCTAACGATGCTTACCAACGAATTTTTTACCGCTAAGCATCGTCAGAAATTATCGAAGATAAACCTTGCTATTTTCAAGGTTTATCGCAAATGCGATAATAAACGGCCGCAATGCATGAATATCGCTAAAAACTCAACGATATTCATACATTACCGAGCTAATACTCTTAGCCATGTTATCCACCTCCCATTGCATAACATGGCTAAGAACTGCTCAGGGCAGGTGTTACTTTTTGGAGATATTCGCGCTTACTCCAAAAGTTGGTAATAGGAGATAGATATCTTGCATGTTGTAATGCAAGTTATTGTGGTATATGGAACTCATACCATAATCTCTCAGGAAAGCAGAAACTGATCCTTTTGGGACCGCCTAAAAAGGCCTAGGGGGTGAGGAGTACTCTACTTTGCCCCCTTTTCACGTTCCGAACTATTTTATTTTACTCTCTTCTGTAATTACACAAAATAGCAGCGATAAGATGCATCGGAGACACACAGTGAGAGAAAGGAGGCCGGAGATGAAGAAGAGATGTCAAATACACATTGCAGATAATATAGTGGCAGAAGGGAAGTAAATATGAGTAAACTTACCATGTAACATAAAAATGTTGCACTCTATACTATAAGTCTCATTTTATACTACAATCACTTCGCTACAACCTCATAAATTAAAAATAAAAATGAATAATGTCTCAAACAATTTTTGATTTCTAAATATAAATTTATTCTTCAGAATTTTCTAAATTTGAAAGAACTAGTAACATGTCCTCATCAGCAATGTCCTCATGAAAAGTCTGCAATGATGATTCTTGTAACTCTATCATCTCCAAACATTCGATAAATTCGCCATCAAGAGATTGATCAAAAAAATCATTCAAGTCATCTCCTCCTTGTGACAATATTTCATTATTGGTGCTGTCAATTTCAATCAATGTAGTGGAATCATTCAAGTCATCTCCTCGTGACAATATTTCATTATTGGTGCTCTCAATTTCAATCAATGTAGTGGAATCATTCAAGTCATCTCCTCCTTGTGACAATATTTCATTATTGGTGCTGTCCATTTCAATCAATCTAATGGAATCATACAAGTCATCTCCTCCTTGTGACAATATTTCATTATTGGTGCTCTCAATTTCAATCAATGTAGTGGAATCATTCAAGTCATCTCCTCCTTGTGACAATATTTCATTATTGGTGCTGTCAATTTCAATCAATGTAGTGGAATCATTCAAGTCATCTCCTCCTTGTGACAATATTTCATTATTGGTGCTCTCAATTTTAATCAATGTAGTGGACAATTCAAAAGAAATTGCCACGGTCTCTTCATTGTGAGCCATTTTATTTTGAAATTGCTTGCTGTAAATTGCAGAAAAAAATAATCACTTTCATTTATCGTTTTTAGTAATACATAATATAAAACGAACTTTATCAAGTATTTAGTATAACAGAAGGACTGCAAATAAATAACAGAAAACATTTTTCAAATTATCTTCAAGTGTACAACATAGTTCCCCTTACAAATTAACAACTCACCTTTTTAAAAGTAGGAGAAGTGTTAGTACTGTGTAAATCAAACACCAGAAATTCACCACCAAAAATTCCTCACAAATGTACCTCAGACAGTAGTATCACAAAATGGCTGTGGTTTCCTCTCATTTGAGATATATACATAACCAATTAACTTTCATCACACACAAATACAAAACCAAAGTAACATTTTAATTGGTTCTAAATTTCAACACTTTCAAATGTGTTTTACCCATGCAATTTTCCATAGGACATTTACATACGTCTACAGCCTGAATGGCTGAACGGAATTACACCAAACTTGGCAAAATGGTACATCAAACCTAACAGGTCAGGAAGGATCTACTATGCCCCCTTATGGTCATTTCCCCCTTCGCTTTGGCCTCCTCTTGTCTCTCAATCCTACCGAGAGACAAGATGGCGGCCGCTACGGACTGTTTGGAATGTTGACAGACGCCGGAGAACCAATCAGCTTCGCAAAGCTCCGTAACGCGAAAAGTAAACAAAGCGGAGCGCTGTTACAGATATATATCTTTTTTTGAACGTTAATTTCTCAAAATCCACTGGAGCACATATATTGAGACCTAGCAAAGGCACATCGGGCTACCAGTCCCTAATATTTTGCCAAGTTTCGTGCAAATCCATTCAGCCGTTCGATTATTATTACTATTATTTTTTTTTGCCCCGCGGGGCCCTTTTAAAACCTCCACATCAAACCTAGGGGGTCAGCGAAGATCTACTATGCCCCCTTATGGTTATTTCCCCCTTTGTTTTGGCCTCCTCTTATCTCTCGATCCTACCGAGAGACAAGATGGCGGCCGCTACGGACTTTTTGGAATGTTGACAGACGCCGGAGAACCAATCAGCTTCGCTTCACAAAGCTCCGTTGCGCGAAAAGTACGCGTCCTGGGACGCTGCCCGGTCCGCTGTTACAGATATATATCTTTTTTTAAACGTTAATTTCTCAAAATCCACTGGAGCACATATATTGAGACCTACAAAAGGCACATCGGGCTACCAATCCCTACAATTTTGCCAAGTTTCGTGCAAATCCATTCAGCCGTTCGGGCTAAAAGTGAGGCCAACCGCCCTATGGAAAACTCAATGTTAAAAACACGTTTTGGGACCCCCCTTTTTTCTCGGCCCCCCCTTGACGAACTCCCCCCAAATTTTCAAGGGCTGCTCAGAAACAAAATGTGCCATTTTCCTGAAAATTTCTGCCAATTCCGTCCACAAACGCAAAAGTTATTAGAGATAGAATTTTCAAAAATCCCATAGAGAAAAAATCCTAACTATATATACCTACTGGCGACCGCCAGTAGGTAATATGTATATATTACCTACTGGCGGTCGCCAGTAGGTATATATAGTTAGGATTTTTTCCCTATGGGATTTTTGAAAATTCTATGTCTAATAACTTTGGCGTTTGTGGACGGAATTGGCTGAAATTTTCAGGAAAATGGAACATTTTGTTTCTGAGCAACCCTTGAAAATTTGGGGGGGGTTCGTCAAGGGGGGGCCGAGAAAAAAGGGGGGTCCCAAAACGTGTTTTTAACATTGAGTTTTCCATAGGGCGGTTGGTAATATGTATATATTACCTACTGGCGGTCGCTAGTAGGTATATATAGTTAGGATTTTTTCCCTATGGGATTTTTGAAAATTCTATGTCTAATAACTTTGGCATTTGTGGACGGAATTGGCTGAAATTTTCAGGAAAATGGAACATTTTGTTTCTGAGCAGCCACTGAAAATTTGGGGGGTGTTTGTCAAGGGGGGGCTGAGAAAAAAGGGGGGTCCCAAAACGCGTTTTTCCCATGTTAATTTCCATAGGGCGGTTGGCCTCACTTTTAGGCCGAACGGCTGAATGGATTTGCACGAAACTTGGCAAAATTGTAGGGACTGTTAGCCCGATGTGCCTTTGCTAGGTCTCAATATATGTGCTCCAGTGGATTTTGAGAAATTAATGTTCAAAAAAAGATATATATCTGTAAGCGCGCTCCGGGCAGCGCTCCGGTTCGCGTACTTGACGCGTAACGGAACTTCGCGTAGCGAAGCTGATTGGCTCTCCGGTGTCTGTCAACATTCTAAACAGTCCGGAGCGGCCGCCATCTTGTCTCTCGGTAGGATCGAGAGACAAGAGGAGGCCAAAACAAAGGGGGAAATGACCATAAGGGGGCATAGTAGATCCTCCCTGACCCCCTAGGTTTGATGTAGAGGCTTTAAAAGGGCCCCGCAGGGCAACAAAAAAACCCTGGAAGCGTTCTGGGGAGCGTACTAAAAGGAAAAAAGAATGATAGACTTTTCTAATATTGTATGTTAATTGATTGTTTTGTTGATTATTTTTTAATTTCTTTATTTTTTAAGCAATTATTTATTATTGTGATTGTGTTTCAAAATTTAATAAAATGTCTAACATTTCACTGTCTGAAATGTCGTTATTTTCATTGAACATAGCTTGTAATGTTTGAGTGTGTAAAATGTCCTCATTTTCAAGGAGGACATCTACTGCTTGCACACATTGCAGTAGTTCTTGGTCCCAAGTTTCATCCATAAATTCTATATAATTTGGATCAATTATTTCTTGGTTGCTCTCTTGCAGGACAATTTGAAATGACACTTTCTGTTCGCCTTCCATGTTGCCTGAAATTTGGATAAAAAAAAATATATTAGTACAGATAGGGCACTGTTGGGATTAATTTTAGATAGGCAGTTTTTATCAGTGAATTTATCTTTGGGCAGTGTATAGTATCAGAGTGGAAGTAGGAATATAAAAAAGTGTATGTGATTTAACGTAAGTAAAATCATAATTATACAAGAGAAACCTAATTCCATCCATAACTATAACAGAGAATAGTATATAACTATCAGAAAAAGTTTACCATATTAATTTAAAGTGCACAATATACTTCAGTTTTTAAAATAACAACTTACCTTTACAAAGAAGTTGAAGTTATTAGTGAAAATCCTATTGAAATGTACACCAGGAAGTAGTAGTCAAAATGGCTGTGTTTTCTTCTCTTCCTTTATATATATTCAGGTATATAACCAATCAAATGTCTGGTAAAAAAAATTGAAAATGAAAGTAACATTTTCATTGGTTGTCAATTCCAACACTACAGATGTGTTTTGTGAAGTAATTTACCTCACGGTATTTAGAGAGGTCTACAGGCTAAATGGCTAAATGGAATTTCAATCAAATTTGTGAAAATGGTAGGGATTGGTATGTAGTATGAGCTAATCTATATTCGGTGAAAGTGTCTCCAGTCGCTTTTCTGTAAATTACTTTCCCACCTTTTTTGATGGTGCGCTTCCCGGGGAGCGACCCGGTACGCGAACTGGCGAGGGCCCCGGTACGCGAACCTGAAGCGTTACGGGAGTCCACCATTTTGTGTTTCGGTCGAATTAAGATACAAGATGGAGGGCAAATAATGTTCAGAATGGGTAGAAGGGGACACGGTAGACGTATTTTGACCCCCTAGGTTTTCTGAGGATGGCTGAGGAGGCCAATATGTGCGAAAAAAAAACATTTTTTTTTAAAATTTCGCGCGGTTAGCTTCCGGTTCGCGTACCGGGTAGCGCCCCGGGGAGCGTACTTTGTTGAAAATTAGTGAAAAAAGTTAGAGTAAAATAATCATTGTGAGTGATCAGATGTAGGGTAGCTCTGAGAAGAGCTTTTGGGTTTATGGTACATTTAGGTACTTATAAGTAGGTACCAATGAAGAGTCTTAAATTCAGAATGAAAACTCTGTTCCCTTCATCTGAGAAGTGAACTCCATCTCCTCTGTAGATATCTTGCATGTAGTAACGCAAGTTATTGTTGTACATGGAGCCCATTCCATGGTCTCTCATGTAAGCTGAAACAGATTTGTTTACATGCTTCCTCGATTTCTCAATTTGTGGACAAAATTGGTTCGACCACCTCCATTTCTGTCTTTGGCATATATTTGAATATACCAAGGCAGTTTGAGGAAAAAGTGCCATCAATTGCTCAAAGGTGTCCTTTAAAAGCATTTCCAGACCTACCCCAGTCAAAGTGCCCAAGTCATTACCTCCACAGTGCACAATTAACAGGTCAGGTTTAGGCAAATGCATAAAGGTTTTCACCAATGGTATCAATTGGTGACATTTTAATCCTCTGTGGCCAAACCACTTAATTTCCACATCTTGTAAATTGAGGTTAGGTAAATTTCTGTTCTCAGCATACCTCTGAGCCCAATATATGTAACTATGTCCAACAATCCAGACAGAAAACATGGTGAGAGAAGGTTCTGCTGCAGTCAGATGAAGTGTGGCAATGAAATGGCAGTTGGAAAAATAAGAGTTTAAAATGAAAAAAACTGTGGAGTTTTTGTGTTAAGGAAGCAGTAGCAGTGATTGGTGGATTTTGATTGCTGAAAACAGAAAGTTAGGGTGCATGGATGTGTTATTTGAAAGATGTAATCTGAATGGTCAAGAAAAAATCATTTAATGAAAGATTGCACTGGATACGCAGGTGCACTGAGAGTTCAGAGTTCAATTGAAACATTGTTGTGTGAACTTGCAAACATCAGAGGTCTTTCAGGAGGTGGTTGCTATGCAAAAAAGGCAGAGAGGCCAGAGGGGGGAAGGGTGTTGATTTGAAAAAAGTGAGGGAAGAGTTTTGATTGGGTGACATGAGAGATATGTGTGATGGGTTACAGCATTTCTGTGCTTTTCATAGCTGCAGACTCTGGAGTGCATACCTTTTGCTCTGCTAAAGACAATTTGGTGTGTTTCTGAGACTGTTTTGAAACTCATAAAGTATTTGCTAAGGTGAGAAAAGATTCATTTAATTTAGATAGAGAATAGTATGGTTTAGGGAGAAAATTATGAAGAAAGTTGTGTATTTAAAATGTTGCTTTGTGTCAAGTGTTTTACAAATAGATTTTGTTTCTTTGAGTTACATAGCCATGTTAAAAGTGACCCTTAAAAGAACGCTTTCATGTGTCTTAGGGCATTGTAAGTCATGTCCCGATGAATGTAGGTATAAAATTGATTTATATGATGTGTTTAAAAACGTTTTTTGAAAAATATTAGGTTTCTTGAAATGTACTGTTAGAGCTTCATAGGTTGCTTGGGGCATATTTATAAGGCATTTGAGTCTCTCTGATTTTATTTTTCCCATTTTAACTTAAGACCTTTCCCCGTGGAGCAAGGTCCTTGTGGTATCCTTCTCTATGTTAGCTTCAACACTTACTCTGACTAGAATGTTATTCATAGAATCTGATGATGTAGTCATGTTATGGTTCTAATCTGAACAAGGCTGTGTCAGTTACTGCCTGCCTATCTCTGCTGTGGATGGGATCCTTTCTTCCTTTGATGAAAATAAAGAAACCTGTTTATCTAACCTGCTATTGAGATGTACTTCTTCACATTGGCGACGAGGATGGGATAAAAGAAGATTCCTTACTACAAGCAAGAATTTTCTTCAAAAAAAAAAAAAAAGAAAAGGAAAAGGAACATTTTCTCTTAACAGGATAATAAGAAAAGGATCTCAACACCAAGCCTCAACTCAAGGTACTTCATGTAGTGACTCTGAGACTTAACAACTTAACATAATTTGGATTCATCATACATTAATTTTCTTAATTTAATGTATTCAATACATTCTCCTGAGGCTTAATACTAACTGTCTACTCTTCTCATAATTTAAAAACAGTAGTCCATGCATCTCATGACTTAAAGACGATTGTCTTCTTTTATCTACACAGAAGAATATAACTGACTTTGTGCTTTCAACATGCTTTACTTAATTCTTAAGTGCTGATTTCCTGACTGTCTTGGACTCTTTTAACGTTAAAGCCTTGTGCCTGCCATAGCGTGATTCCTGCTGTTCATGCTATTCTTTTTATTCAGCTGGATGTAGACAACTATTAATGTGCTGGAATTGACGTGTTTCTGGTATTTACTGCCATCCTGCCGAGTCTGTGAAAACACTTGGGCTCATTATCAATCAACACATACACCTGTCACAAATACAAACAAAGCGCCGCACACAAAACATCTTTACATCTTCATACCTCGTCACTGAACTGTCAACAAGTGGTTTTAATTCATCTAATGCGCTGCCGTGTTTGATATTTCAAACATAAACACAACAGCATCTGCGCGCCTTCAAACTTCATCATCACAGTATTTAAAAATAAATACCGGCATCATCAGCGCGCCTCCTCGCTTTGCACGCTCCATCTCCAGCCTCTGCCATTTCTTCAGTATGACGCCTGCATCTGCTCGTCACTGACGCCTCTTCTGACCATACTGTGACGCACAAGCTCTTCAGACAACGCTGCGTTTCAAGCGTTGCGCTTCACTGACATCACAGTGGGCCCTGCTTGACAACGCTTACTCTCCTTGACAACTGGATCATCAAGTGTTTTACTTCAGCAGCGCAACATTTCTCAAGCTCTCTCTACTTCTTAGTAGTCACATTATCAAGTGATTATTCCTTTTGGAGCTTAAGTTGGTGTTTAATTGATATCTTCATCTGAACGAACCAAAGGTAAAGACATTCATTTCTACAGCTTTCATTCGAATTTATGCTGATTTGACTTACTGTGTTTGGAACTCTAAAGGTTTCTGCTGGACAAATGTTTTGAGAATTCTTATTAGCGCTGACACACTCAGCTTCTTTCCAGTGTGCAGTAATCTAAGTTCTGAAAAATCTCCTTTTCGCTGACACACTCAGCTTCTTTCAGGTGTGCAGCTGATTTTCTGCGCTGACACACTCAGCTACTTTTATGTATACAGTTACTTTGAGTAATTTATCTGCACAACTGTTACTGTGTTTATAACCTTTTCTATTTACAGGTTAAATTTTTAGTTAGTACTTAAATTACAAATATTTAAGTCACTTTCCTTATCAATCTGCTAGGAATTACTCATTTTCGTTAATTTTATTTGATTCATATTGTTATTGAAGTTATGCAAAACGTTACGGCCGCACCCTTCTTCCTTTCAAAACCAGGGGATCCACCTATTCGCTGGTCTAAATGGAAAAAGGTATTTTTAAATTATGCTAGAGTATGTGGCACTTCTCTTTCTGCGGAAAGAAAGTCTGCACTTCTAATGCACTGCTTAGGCTCGGAAGGGCAAGATGTATTTGAGCATTTGCCCGAGTTAACTACTGAAGAGGCTAACAATTTAAATGAATTCGACATTAACCTTAAAAAACTAGACAAGCACTATCTACCAAAAGTCAGTACCATTTTAGAAAGGTACCACTTTGGCAGACGCATGCAGAAAGAGGAAGAGTCAATTGAAACTTATGTCACAGCTTTGCGAAAGTTAGCTGCCACTTGCAAATTCGATGGTTCTTTAGAGGAAAGACTACGTGACCAATTCATGCTAGGGTGTTGTCTGGAAAAAGTTAAGGACGAACTATGGCAGAAAGATGATCCTAACTTAGACGAAGTTATTGCTATAGCCAAAAGACTAGAACACTCGGACGCATGTGTGAAAGTTTTTAAAAAACAGAAGGAGATCTCGGAGGAAAAGGTTCTAGTGGTTAATAAGAATAAATATACAGAGAGATCTAACCCGAGATCAACTTCTAAAAACTCTAAGAAGGGATACAGTATACCTTCTTCTTCTCATAATTTCTCAAGAGTCTCTACCAATCCAAAATTAAAGTGTTTCCGATGCAATGCCTTGGATCATTTAGCTAATGATAAGTCATGTCCTGCCTTGTCTTCTAAATGCAATAATTGTGGTAAAGTAGGACATTTCTCTAAAGCTTGCAGGTCTCAGATAATCAAAAAGAAAAAGCAAGTTAAAGAGGTATTGGTTGAGAATGACTCTGACTCTGATTCTGATGAATTACATTGTGAAGAAATTTCTATATTTGATGATGACTATGATCCTGATTTGGACTGTGGAGAGGTATCCTTATCCGATGGAAAAAAATGTAAGGGTGCCATTGATGTAGTTTACATTAATAAGTGTGAAGTAAAAATGTTATTTGACTCCGGGGCAAAGATTACTTTAATTCCTGAAACTTTCTTTGATGAAAATCTGTTAGGTAAAGTAAAAGTTTTTAAACCCGACATAAGGCCATTGGCCTATGGTAGAAAGCCCATAAAAATTGTGGGTTACTTCATTGGTCATATCGACTACAAAGGACGACTCACTGCAGGTAAAATCTACATCTCATGTAGGGGTGACAGCATTTTAAGTTGGTTTCATCAGGCTGATTTACGTCTTGCCTTATTTCCGGGGGAGGACCCTTGCATTGTGTTAAGGGATATAGTCACCCACTGTGGAGAAAATCTTTCTTCCTTAAAGGTTATGACTCCATCTACTTCTGGCTGTAATAAGGTCTCAATTCAAAAATCCCCTGAGGTGTGCAAGAATGTTGAGTCGTCAGTTCAGAAGTACTCTGTTGTGCGTGAGGATGTTGGGTCTTTTCCTGATTGGCGTAAGCTGTTTGAGAGAGTATTTAGTGACAAACTTGGTTGTCTTACTGGGTATGTTCACAACATTGTCTTGAAGACAAATGCTATTCCTGTGGCATGTAAAGTGCGTAATGTTCCCTTAGCCATGCAAGAGCCAATGCGGTTAGAATTGGATAAACTTATAAATGATGGGATCATTGTTAAGACTGAAGCGAGTGAATGGGTTTCGCCAGTTGTTTTAGCTCGTAAACCCTCAGGCGAAATTCGTTTTTGTGTGGACCTCAGGGCTCTCAATAGAGAGGTCGTGGCAGATAGATATCCTCTTCCTAATATCAACACCATGTTGACTCAGTTAGGGGACGCCTACATGTTCTCCACTCTTGACTTGAGGGCTGCGTACCATCAGGTGAGGATTGATGAGACTTCCATGGGATTCACTACTTTCATCACACCTTTAGGAACATTTAAGTTTACTCGCCTGCCTTTTGGCTTAATATCTGCAGCTTCTGTTTTTCAGCGAGTGATGGAAGATGTATTGAAAGGTATTAGGGGAGTTAAAATTTATCAAGATGATGTACTCGTCTTTGGCTCATCACAGAATGAGCATGATTTAAGAGTTAAGTCTGTCTTGAAACGATTTAAAGACAGGGGATTGACTTTGAGAGAAAATAAGTGTAGATTTAATTTAACTGAAATTGACTATCTAGGTCATTGCTTAACTCCTGATGGTGTTAAACCTAAAGACAAGTTGGTAAAGACCATACATAACTTGCCTACACCAAAGTCTAGGGAGGAGTTAGTCACCTTTTTAGGTATGGCGGAATATTATAATAAATTCATACCACACTTCGCCAATAAAACCTCCAGCATGAGGACTTTGTTAAAGAAAGGAGTGAAATTTTCTTGGTCTCAGGTTTGTCAAAAGGAGTATGAACTTGTTAAACAAGATCTAAGTCTGGCTCCCTCATTACGTAGCTTTGATGTTGACAATAGTTCTATTTTGGTCACAGATGCCAGTTCCCGTGGATTAGGTGCTGTGCTCAAACAAGTGAGAGGTGGAAAAGAAGTTACCATTTTGTTCTTATCAAGGTCTTTAGTTGGTCCAGAATTGTCATACTCAGTGATTGAAAAGGAGGCGCTTTGTATCTATTGGGCCATTAAGAAGTTGAAGAAGTTCTTGTGGAGTAATGCCTTCGTAGTTCACACTGATCATAAACCACTGAAGGAGGTTTTTTATAAGAAGGGACTAGATGCCATTTCCTCACGTATCTGTAAATGGGTTATTGCTCTCCAAGAATTCGAATTTGAAGTAAAGTACTTACCAGGGATTAACAATAAGGTTGCTGATTGTCTCTCTAGGTTGGTAGTGGAGCAAAATAATCAGATTGATGAATCATCTGAGGATTCATGGGAAATTGACGAGTTTAAGGTGTGTGAAGTTGTAGAAGGAGTTGTTCAGGAGTGTGATTGGAGGGATGCAATATGTACAGATCCTGAGTTACAAGAGGTCTGTAAGTTGGTGAGTGATGGTTGGCCAGGTCTCAAAAATCTGAGCGATGGTGCCAAGAGATATTGGAACGTCAAAGATGAATTATCTTTAAAAGATGGATTGTTGTGGAGAGGTACTAGACTCATTCCACCTTCTTTGATCAGGGAAAAAATTCTTCTCTTGGCTCACCAAGGTCATCAGGGTATTTCAAAAACTAAAGAAAGAATACGTTTACATTTCTGGTGGCCGGGTATTGACCTTCTTGTGGAACGTATGATTCGTGATTGCTTGGAATGCAACTCCTCTGATAAGGTGTGTAAAACAAGAACACAACCAATGGTTATTAGGGATGCCCCTGTACGTTGTTGGCAAGAAGTCGCTTTGGACATCCTAGGTCCTATTTCTTCAGGGAACAATTCTCAACGATATGTCTTGGTCATGGTAGACATGTTCTCTCGTTGGCCAGAGATTAAAATCACTCAAAACATTGAGACTAAAGATGTAGTCAAGTTTTTACGTGAGGTGTTCAGTAGGGAGGGGTTTCCTGAAACCATCCTTACTGATAACGGGGTACAGTTGGTTTCAAAAGAGATGGAGAATTTTTTAGCTAGTAAAGGGGTTAAACACAAGCGTTGTTCACTTTACCATCCAGAAAGTAACGGTATGGTAGAAAGGTTCAACCGGGTCCTTAAAGAATCCATTCAGATTTCTAAAGACCAGGGTTCTGATTGGAAGGATAATCTGATGGAGAGAGTCATGATCTATAGAATTACACCACATTCCTCCACAGGTGAAGTACCTTTTGTGCTTTTTCGTGGTCGCACTCCAAACACGTCTTTATTTCAGACTTGGATGAGGAATTTGGGGGTAGAAACTAATACTTTCAACAAGGATCCTATACTGAAGCAGAAGATAAAATCTGAGCTGCGAAAAGAGAACTTTGATAACAGACATGCTGTCTCTCTCACCAAGGTTTGTGTTGGTGATCAGGTGAGAGTTCGCCTTCCACTCAGATCCTCAGGTCCTAAATTTTCCTCTCCTTTTGTTGTTTCAAAATTGTTTCGCAATGCTGTTAAATTGAATGATGGAAGAATCTGGAATTTGAATCGCATTGCTCCCTTTTCAGGTTCAACTCAGAAACAAACTACGAACGACAACATGGCTAAGAAATGTGTGCATCCCAAATCTGATGTAGTATCACATGTTCCCATCAAGAAAAGTATGCGTATACGTCATATTCCTACTGCTCTAAATGATTATATTTTGAAATAGTTTTGGTTGGTTTTTTTTGTGTTTCAGGGGAAGGTGTGTGGTATCCTTCTCTATGTTAGCTTCAACACTTACTCTGACTAGAATGTTATTCATAGAATCTGATGATGTAGTCATGTTATGGTTCTAATCTGAACAAGGCTGTGTCAGTTACTGCCTGCCTATCTCTGCTGTGGATGGGATCCTTTCTTCCTTTGATGAAAATAAAGAAACCTGTTTATCTAACCTGCTATTGAGATGTACTTCTTCACAGTCCTTGTAAATATGCCCCCATCTGTGCTTGGCAAATTTAGATTTTAATTCTTTGACTAACATAGCCATGTTAAAAGTGACCCAGAAATGGTGCAAGGGCCTTAAAAAAACGCTTTCATGTGTCTTAGGGCATTGTAAGTCATTTCCCCTTGAATGTAGGTATATCATTGATTTTGTTGATGTGTTTAAAATCGTTTTTTGAAAAATATTAGGTTTCTTGAAATGTACTGTTAGAGCTTCATAGGTTGCTTGGGGCATATTTATAAGGCATTTGAGTCTCTCTGATTTTATTTTTCCCATTTTAACTTAAGACCTTTCCCCGGGGAGCAAGGTCCTTGTAAATATGCCCCCATCTGTGCTTGGCAAATTTAGATTTTAATTCTTTGACTAACATAGCCATGTTAAAAGTGACCCAGAAATGGTGCAAGGGCCTTAAAAAAACGCTTTCATGTGTCTTAGGGCATTGTAAGTCATTTCCCCTTGAATGTAGGTATATCATTGATTTTGTTGATGTGTTTAAAATCGTTTTTTGAAAAAAATTAGGTTTCTTGAAATGTACTGCTAGAGCTTCATAGGTTGCTTGGGGCATATTTATAAGGCATTTGAGTCTCTCTGATGTTATTTTTCCCATTTTAATTTAAGACCTTTCCCCGTGGAGCAAGGTCCTTGTAAATATGCCCCCATCTGTGCTTGGCAAATTTAGATTTTAATTCTTTGACTAACATAGCCATGTTAAAAGTGACCCAGAAATGGTGCAAGGGCCTTAAAAAAACGCTTTCATGTGTCTTAGGCCATTTTAAGTCATTTCCCCTTGAATGTAGGTATATCATTGATTTTGTTGATGTGTTTAAAATCGTTTTTTGAAAAATATTAGGTTTCTTGAAATGTACTGTTAGAGCTTCATAGGTTGCTTGGGGCATATTTATAAGGCATTTGAGTCTCTCTGATTTTATTTTTCCCATTTTAACTTAAGACCTTTCCCCGTGGAGCAAGGTCCTTGTAAATATGCCCCCATCTGTGCTTGGCAAATTTAGATTTTAATTCTTTGACTAACATAGCCATGTTAATAGTGACCCAGAAATGCGTCACTCAAATGCATATGATGGCTGTGCGCCTCTTTTGCGCCGCTGTGGGTCACTTTTGGGTAAAAGATGCACCATGTTGCAAGATAGGTTTCAGTTCATCTCCAGCAAGATACCATCAGTTTAAAATGTATATAATTAGCAATGTGTAGGGGGCATGCAGAAGCTGAAGCTTTTGTAAGTGTCAAAGTTGTTGCATGCAGTGCTGCACTTCTGGGTACTGTTTCATATGCTGGACTACATCTGCACTATGAGATACCTAAGCAAAGGAAACACAGGTGATGTGATTGTGAAATGAGGAAAAGAAACTCCACATTTTTCAATTACATCACCTGTGTTTCCTAAGTTTACGAATGACATTGTGCAGATGAAGTTTAGCTCTGTCCACGGACAGAAAAGAGGTCTGGCCTTTGTTCAAGAGTGAAGTGGACATGACTTACTTTATTGGTAGGCTTTCACATGTAATGTATTATCTCCTTTGTATTCTTCAACAAGCGTAAATTTGATCTGCAACTCTGAGTAGGCCTCACCTTAAACAAACCTCTGGAGAGGCCACACCTTATCGTCATCCTGAATTAATCATTTAAAATGTTAGGGACAGATTTATGATAGGTGTATGCCTCTTTTGCGCCACTGTGTGTCACTTTTGTGACGCAGTGGCGGTGGAAAAGATTTGCTATGAGGTGACAAAATTACAAATTGATGCATCTAGGCAGATGTGTCATGCTGCAAAAAACCCGTGCCACATGAAACCGATGCAGCAGTGATGCAAAAGATGCACCATGTTGCAAGACAGGCCTCACTTCATCTCCAACAAGATAAGAAGCTTAGGGGCAGATTTATGATGACTGGCGCATCCCCAGGGATGCGCCAGTCATCCTGCGCCGCTGCTCCGCCACCCATGGTGCGCCGCATTTACAATGCGGCGCACCATGGGGCAAAAACGGCACAGGTGGTGCATTGCTGGAGCTGCATCACAAGTGCGACGCAGCTCCAGCAAGGCTCAGGGGTGCCCCATCTCCACAATGCTGCGTCAAGACCTATGCCTGCTTCAAGCAGGCGCAGGGTTTTGACGCAGCATTGTCCTAAAAGTGACTGAGTGAAATCTCATAGATTTCACTGAGCCACTTTTAGGAGGCGTTCCTGCGCAGGAACGTCCCCCCCTGCGCAGGAACGCCTCCTTATGGCGCAGGGCTTTACAACGTGACGCATCTCCTAGATGCGTCACGTTGTAAATAGGGCGCATTGTTTACGCCGCCGTTGCGTCAAATAAAGTGACGCACCGGCGGCGCAAGGCCTTCATAAATCTGCCCCTGAGTCTTCTGTAAATGTCAAAATTGTTGTATACACTGCTCAACTTCTGTGTACTCTTTGATATGCTACACTCCATCTGCACTATGAGATACCTAAGCAAAGGAAACACAGGTGATGTGATTGTGAAATGAGGAAAAGAAACTACACATTTTTCAATTACATCACCTGTGTTTCCTAAGTTTACGAATGACATTGTGCAGATGAAGTTTAGGTCTGTCCACAGAGACAAAAGAGGTCTGGCCTTTGTTCAAGAGTGAAGTGGACATGACTTACTTCATTGGTAGGCTTTCACATGTATTATCTCCTTTGTATTCTTCAACAAGCATAAATTTGATCTGCAACCCTGAGTAGGCCTCACCTTAAACAAACCTCTGGATAGGCCACACCTTATCGTCATCCTGAATTAATCATTTAAAATGTTAGGGACAGATTTATGATAGGTGTATGCCTGTTTTGCGCCACTGTGCGTCACTTTTGTGACGCAGTGGCGGTGCAAAAGATTTGCTATGTGGCGACATATTTAAAAATTGATGCATCTAGGAAGATGTGTCATGCTGTAAAGTCCCGTGCCACATGAAACCGATGCAGCAGTGATGGAAAAGATGCACCATGTTGCAAGACAGGCCTCATTTCATCTCCAACAAGATAAGAAGCTGAATCTTCTATAAATGTCAAAATTTTTGTATACACTGCTCAACTTCTGTGTACTCTTTCATATGCTAGAGTCCATCTGCACTATGAGATACCTAAGCAAAGGAAACACAGGTGATGTGATTGTGAAATGAGGAAAAGAAACTCCACATTTTTCAATTACATCACCTGTGTTTGCTAAGTTTACGAATGACATTGTGCAGATGAGGTTTAGGTCTGTCCACGGACACAGAAGAGGTCTGGCCTTTGTTCAAGAGTGAAGTGGACATGACTTACTTCATTGGTAGGTCTTCATATAGTCTTCAACAAGCGTAAATTTAATCTGCAACCCTGAGTAGGCCTCACCTTAAACAAACCTCTGGATAGGCCACACCTTATCGTTATCCTGAATCAATCATTTAACATGTTAGGGACAGATTTATGATAGGCGTGTGCCTCTTTTGCGCCGCTGTGCGTCACTTTTGTGACGCAGCGGTGGTGCAAAAGATTTGCTATGTGGCGACATATTTAAAAATTGATGCATCTAGGCAGATGTGTCATGCTGTAAAGTCCTGTGCCACATGAAACCTGTGTCAGTTTTCATATAGGTGTTTTGTTGCAAGGTATGCATTAATTTGCAAGAAAGCCCTGTAAAACTAACACAGTGAAATTTAGAAGATTTCACTGAGTCAGCTTTATAGCATTGCTGAATCAAATCCTTACGCCTGTTTGAAACAGGCATAAGAAGTGATGCACCATGCAATGTGAGGGTTCCTCCTGTGCATTGCAGTAGACATGTCGCGCTTATGACGTGATTCCTGCAATGTGCTGCTTTTGCGGCACAGATGTGTGACGCATCTGTGTTGTTTTTGCTCAATGGTGCTCCACATTGTAAATTCGGCACACTATGGCTGGCAGAGCAGCGGTGCACATTAACTGGTGCATCCGTGGGGATGCGCCACTTAGCATAAATCTGCCCCTGTACATTTAAGTATGAGCAGGGGACACAGAGTCAGTGAGGCTTATCCAAGGTTAAGAAGAGATGAGTCCTGTTCACTGAAAACTTGGACATAGGCCTCACCTCCTCAGCATCGCTGGACATGGCTAAATAATAGCTGCAAAATGTTACTCTTGTTAAACAATTTTACTATTATAATCTCTGAGATTTGTCTCCTACTCTGCAACATCTCATTGTTGTTATCTTTCTTTAAAGATAACGACAACATCAACATGAGCGACAATCAGCAATCAGTTGATCTCGACCTCATCATTGAACTCGTAATTGAAACATCAGTGGAAGTAGATCCCTTGGATGATTTAAATCCTGAGGATGAAGAAGAACATGATGAGGATGCAGATTTGTCAGAATTGTATGACATAGGGTGGGAAGCTGACCTGCTTGAGCCTTTGGAACTATAAACATTTATTTTTAAAATTTACAATAAATGAAAAGTAAAAATGTAAACTGTTTAATTTTAAATTAAACACACCTTCAAAAACAGGTTATGTGTAGTGTCTTCAATAAAATATTAAAATATGCTCATAAAATTAGATCAGATTCACATATAAAACAGGACAGGTAAATGAAGAAGAATTCCATTTCTTTTCTGCTATTTGTGTGTTCTAAATTTGCCAAAGCACTAAAAAATATTCTATGTAAAAATGTCAAGTAGTGTGTTAAGTTTTTGACGACTGTTATTGATTTACTGTTTGGTAATAGTGGTTAATAACATTTTTTATTATATTTTACCACAGATTCAACTGCAGACCATTTCAAAATTTGAAAATGCCAACTAAGGCTCGAATTAGAAAGGCTAAAAAACATCAAAGACAGTAGGTGTATCAAATACTGCAGCAGTCCTCTACAAAAAAAAGTTGTCAAGTCACCAAGAAAGCACCGGGTAAGACCACGAAATCATTCATAAGTAATATTTGTAGTAAAAAAAGTATTACTACAGAAAATGTTTCAGTCCAGAAAAAGAGAAGCAATTTAAACGGAAAGGAAAGGCCAATGAAAAATGTTACTGCTAGAGCAAGAGATAACTCTGTGCATGATAGTAGAAGGAAACAACAGTTTAGGGACATTCGTAAATGAATGTTCCGCAACAGGATAATTGGCAATTTGTTAAAAAATATTAAGAAAGGTCAACAGAAAGTGGTTTTTTATAAGAGAAAAAAAAAAGTTGAGAAAGTTATTGATCAGGCATTTGAAATTAAACGTAAGTTATTTATTTTGATAATCAATAGAATTAGGAAGCTAAACAAGGCAATTTATGATTTCAAAAGAAATAGTAGATGGAAGAGAATAGTTAATCGTAGTAATTTTTGTGAAGTTTTTTCCGGAGAATGGATGCATAGTTCAAGTTGTGAGGCATTTTTTAATGAGGAGAGTTATTTCCAGGATAATGATTTGGTGCATGCAGTTGACACCAGTGGTCGAGCTTATGAAGTGAAAGATGGTTGTCCAGTTGAAAAAGAAAAACTTGTGACAACAGAGACAGAAGAGGTGTTAGGTAATGAGGTTTTAGGAAGACGTCCTAAGGGTCCTGTGTACACCTGGAAGTGTAGTAGTATTTGCAGTGTGCGACGGGATTCCATCAATTTGCTTTGTGATTTTGTACGGACATTTAATAAGAAAAGTTTGAAGCAGAAAATGAAGTTGTTGCAAGAATTAGATCCTTGCAGAGTGAGAGAAGTGACAGGTTTGCATGGTCATTCACTGGCTTGTCTTTCCAGGAGAGTATGCCAGAGTGTTTTTCATCATTTCAGGATGCTAGCAGTGCATCATAATAAAGTGAGGAAATTAGTTAGAATGTTGTATTATGCTAAGAGTCCAGCAATTATGCTTAAACAATTATGCGCTGCTCTTTTGCATGGTTCAGAAGTAGATGTGACGAATATTTGTGCAGAAATTGAGTTTTGTTACTTTGGAAGTAAAGAGGAGAATGTTGAAATTGACCAAGAAGAAGAGGGTAATGTGGAAGATAGTGTACAGGTTTCCAGTACTGATAATTTTTCAGAGGGAAATTGCGACGTTTCAGGTGAAATCAAGTGAGCGGCCTAATTTCACTTGTGTGTGTTGTCGACGCACTTATTATAAGAATCAGACTAAGTTAGTGGATTTATATGCAAAAAGTGAAAGGGAAAATAATAGTGAATGGAAGGATTTCACAACATACTTGATGGTAGAAAATTGTTTTGATTTGGGATCGGATCAACGTGTGTGTACTTATTGTTGTAGCAAATTAAATCAAAACCAGATGCCTGCTAGAGCAGTTCATAATAATCTGGAATTGGTTGAGATTCCTTCTGAATTGAAGGATTTAAATACTTATGAATCTATTTTGATTCAAAGTATCCATCCCTTTCAGGCTATTGTAAGAATGGAGCCAAAGACAGGGAAATTGCCTCCATCAGATTTACAGAGAGGATTAAAGGGAAGAGTTGTTTATTTGCCTCTAGATTTGAAGAAAAACATTAACACAATTGGAGTAGAAAAAGTGGAAGAGGAACCTCTGGTTATCTTAGTTAATGGGGTTCCGACAAAGAATAAGAAAATATGGCAAGATTTAGTGGATGTTAGGAAAGTCAAAAAGGCAACATTGTATTTGAAAAAAAATAATAAGTATTATAAGAATGTATATGGTGCAGAAGAGGAAGTAAGTGAGGAAGAGGATAGCGATTTGTGTGCTGGACAAATTGAGAAAGTAGAACCCTCTACTAGTGAAGAAATATATGAACATTATAGTGTTCATCCTTTGCATTCCAAGGACGTCATGGGGAATGCTATTGAGTTGTTTCAAATGAAACAAGCCAAAGGGAGTCCCATTAGTGTTTGGGAGGAAAGTTTGGAAGCTCGGTGTTTCCCACAGCTTTTTCCAACAGGTCAGGGAGGAAGATATGATGAGCGACCTCATCAAATTCCTGCTTCTGAATACCGGACTTTGCGATTGTATGCAGGAGATGCTAGGTTTCGACAATGTTTTCCCTATTTGTTTCATCTCCTGTTTGAAAGCGATCTGTCTGGACTGTCATATGCAGTGAACCACATCTTGAAAAGTGGTATACACATGCAAAACATCTCGGCAAGTGACTTTATGGATAAAGTCAATGTCCAAGACAGTATTTTGGATTGTCACCTGATTAATCTCATGGCGTGTCAGCGTGGTACTAATGAGTACTGGTACCGTCGCCATGGTGATTTAAAATGTATGCTGAGGAACTTAGGAAGTCCCACATGGTTCCTCACTCTGAGCTGTGCCGAGTATGGCTGGGAAGACTTACTTGAATTTCTACGAGAGGCAAATGGAAACATTGAAAACATCGAATTCAAGACACCCGGAGAACTGTGCTCTTTGGATCCAGTCAATGTATGCAGGTACTTCAATCATAGATTTGAAGCTATGATGTCTTTCATCATGAATAAGAAGAATCCACCTCTTGGAGAGGTGTTGGATTTCTTCTGGAGAAAGGAGTACCAAGCAAGAGGTGCTCCTCATATACATATGCTGCTGTGGATCAAGGATGCACCTAAATTTGGAACAGATTCAGAAGACTCAGTGATGAGTTTCATACAACAGTATTCTACGTGTGCTGTTCCAAACGCAAATGAGAAGAAAAGCCTAAGAGAAAAAGTTCTACGTTTCCAAAGCCATCGTTGTGGAAAGTACTGTCGTCGTAAATTCCGAAACAAGGACAAGTTCTACACCAAATGTCGTTTCGGCTTTCCACGACCGGTGATTTCTAAAGGAAGAGTAAACAGTTTGATGTCTTCGCTGCGACATAATGTGATGAAGAAATCACCTAAAAACACATACAATTTGAAGAGGAACGAAGAGTCCAAGTACATCAACGACTACAACCCAGTGATTTTGTCCATGTGGAATGCTAACATGGATATACAGTTTGTGGCTGATAACTGTATGGCTGTGGCTCGGTATGTGACATCTTACATCACCAAAAAAGAAAAGACAGAATTGAAGGATATGTGGGAGGACATTTCCCATGAAAAGAGCCTCAGTAAGAAGTTGTACAGTTTCAGTCTGAAGATGTTGTTGCATCGAGAAATCGGAGCTTACGAATGTTCTGACCGGTTGTCTTCAGCAAGTCTCTATGCCAAATCTAGGAGTATCGTTTAGGCGAGTCTTGGTCTTGCTGCAACGCGTAATCGAGTTCTGAAACCTGTGCGGGAAATTGAGTATTTGGCGGAAAAGGAGCCAAACAGTACCGACATTTTGAAGACCAACATGTTGGATACATATTATCCAAATCGAAGCAGTGACCTCGAGAATGTTTGTCTGTATGAGGTTCTACAAAATTACATATTCAAGAGGAACATCAAAGAAGATACTGAGAAAGGAGTGTATGCTGTAATTGGAAGTGAGGGATGTCTGGTCAAGCAAAGAAAATGCCACTTGGTAAACCATCGAAAATTGAGTGGCGAATCTCCTGAAAAAAAGGAGTTTTTCTATTTAGCACTTTTGCAACTTTTCAAGCCTTGGCGTGCAGAAGAGGAACTGCTTGGAGATTTCCTCTGTTACGAAGACTCTTTCACTGCCGCCAAGGAGACCATAGAATGTCCTGCTTTTCCCAAATATCTAGAAATGTTGAATGCGGAAATCGAGCAGGAAGCAACGATTGCAGCCGAGATTGCCAGAGACAGTTCTCAGGACAGTCAGAGTTCTGTTTCATTAAGTCAGGATCCACTAGGAGGACCTGTTATCGAAAATGAAGCTGCCACTGCCATGAATGAAGTGGAAAGAGCCATGGCACATGCTCAGGAGGATGCGGTTAACTTAGAAGACTTGGAAAGACAACTCAACGTTGAGCAGAGGAAAATATATGACGAAGTTACCAAGCAAATTGAACATGGATTAAGTCATGAGAAGAAAGAGTGCTCATGTACGTCGTTGAAGCCTGTCCGACTGTACGTGAGTGGAGAAGCGGGAACTGGAAAAAGTTTCCTCATTAAAGCAATTTCATGTTATTTGCAGGAAAGGACTGAGTCATCGCTGTCTTGTGTTGTCACCGCTCCAACTGGACTGGCAGCACATAACATTAAAGGGATTACTTTACATCGTTTACTGATGCTGCCAGTGGAGCATGACAACAAATTACAATATCACAAGCTATCTGGAGATGCTTGTTGTGAAGTTTCAAGAGTCTTGAGGAAAATGAAACTTCTTATCATTGACGAAGTAAGCATGGTTTCCAATGTCATGCTTGCCTTTGTGCATTTGAGAATGCAAGAAGTTCTCAAAACAGAGTATGATGTGTTATTTGGTGGCAAACACATCATTGTTTTCGGAGATCTTCTGCAGCTGACACCAGTGAAAGGACAACCTGTGTTCAAAATGCTCACGCATGAAGATACCAGGAAGTGCCTAGGGAGCATTGGCAACGTCAATATATGGTTAAACTTCAATTATGCTGAACTGCATGAAAATATGCGTCAGGCGAAGGATGAAGTTTACAAGAATATTCTACAAGATGTTAGAATTGGAAAAGTGACCGAGCATGGGAAAGAAGCTTTACATGCACGATTACTGTCAAATTTATATCCAGAACAAGATGTTGTGCCTGAGAATATTTTTCAGAAAATTACTGAGAAGAAATCTGGAATATGTTTGATGCCAACTCTTGCAGAATGTGCCATCTTCAACAACAAAATGTTGCATTTAGAAAAGCAAGAGATTGTGAAACTGGAAGCTATTGACAGAGTAGAGCATATGGGATCAACAATTATTTTGTCTGAGAATTTGAAAACAAAATTGGATTCATTAGAGAAGACTATATCTAAAACTGCAGGTTTTGAAAAGACTCTGAATGTGTGCTCAAACTGCCGTATAATTTTAAGAAGGAATTTACATGTTGAAAGAGGTCTGGTAAATGGATCAATGGGTAATGTTGTTGATTTTGTGAAATACAGAAATAGAGATGGAATTGAATTTTTAAAAATTAAATTTGATGGCATTGAGGAAGTACAGCTAATTGGTCGTTGTTCTGCTAGATTTTTGCTTGTAAAAGACTTATATGTTCGCCGTAAGCAGTTTCCTGTTTGCTTGGCATATGCGGTGACAATCCATAAATCGCAAGGTTTAAGTGTAGACAGTGCATTGGTGAATATTGGCAGTTCTGTGTTCAAGGAGGGTATGGCATATGTGGCATTGTCACGAGTTAGAACTTTATCGGGATTGTACTTGATTGAGTGTGATGTCACAAACATTTGTGCGGATCTAGATTGTGTTAAGGAATACAATAGGTTAAGAAGAGAGTATGCGCCACATTTGCCTCAATATCCTTTGTTTGAGAAACGTGTGGTAGGCCGGAAACGAAGAAATGTGACCAATACTAGGGAGGTTGTAGCAAAAAGACGAAAAGTTGATGAACCTGAAATTATAAGCAGAAACAAAAAGGATTCTGTTGAAGATGTTGTTGGTTTTCAATTTGAAAACAGTTCTGGTGTCAACTGCTATGCTAATGTAGTGGTTAATGTTTTTTTTTCTCTAGAAAATGTAAAAGAAGAGATTGTGGTCAATTCTGATCAAAGATTTTGCAGTTTGTTAAATTCTGTGTTAGAGAAATGTAGCACTGATAGAACAAAAATAGAAAGTGTGTCTGAAATTCGAAATCTGTTGGACAGATGTTCAGGTCAAACACAATTCTCTCAAAATATTCAGCAAGATTGTCAGGAGTTTTTAATGTATATGCTTGATGTATTGCATGCTGAAGGTGTAGATGTAGATCACCTGTTTGGGCTTTCTTATCAATGGCAGCATGACTGCGAGAACTGTAGGATATCAAGTACTACTAGTGTAGACTCAGAAAGATTTATATATTTAACTTTGTCAGACAGTAAATCAGTCTCTTTTAATAAGCTAGTAAAAGCAGCTGATCACAACATGGAGTGTAGCCAATGTAAATCTGAAATGATGTCAACATTATTTATACGAACATATGGCCAGTATGTCATTTTAATGTTCCAACGATGTAGGCCTGATGGAACAAAATTGACAACTTTAATTAAAAATGTTGTGGCTTCACAGTTGTCAATATCAGGAAGGACTTTTGTAACTGCAGCAATTATATATCATGATGGCCTTCAATAACATCAGGACATTACACAGCTTATTTAAAGTCTAGAAATGGCTGGTCATTCTGCAACGATTCTGTTTTAATTTTCAAAAATAAAATTGCCGTATGACCTTAAAAATTCTTACCTGGTGTTTTTAAAACCAAAATTTTAGGGAAAGAATCTCGGGATGTGCTCTGAGGAATTTCAAGAGGTTCTAATGGCTCCTACACGATTTGGCCTTGAGGATAAGTGTAGTACAGAGACATAACTTCTTACCATAACACTTGACGTCATGGAAAAATAACTGCACTTTGAATGAGTTCAGAAAAACTGTTTCTTTTTATAAGCTAATTGAAGCAGCCAATCAAAACATGGAGTAGAGGGAATGTAAGTCTGCAATGCTGTCTACTGTTTTATATTGCTTTGTGATTAAAAGTGATGTAGAGAATTAAATAATTGTAGTAGTCATAGAGGTAGTGTAAGTCTGCTTCATAGTAAGCAGTATCAGTGTCATAGGAAATGTAGAACATGAGTGAGCAAGAAGGGTAAGATATTACTAGTCCAGGATTGTGAAAATGATCTTCAACATTTTAATTCTGAAAGTTGCGGAAATACAAAATGACGGGATTGGCTTACAAGAATTCCAAGAGTTATAAATGGCTCTTACATGATTTGGCCTTGTGGGAACGTGTGGTAGAGAGCAAGAAGTCATTTATTGTATGTAACATATTTTTCAAAACGATGGAGGTTTTCTTTCAGAAAGTGGCGGGCTGAAAGTAATAACAGCACAACAGAGTGTAAGCTGTTCATAGGACATCCTTCGACGTCATGGAAAGTAAGTTAATTTTAAGGAGTTCTGAATTCTGATTTGTTATGTTGTATGGGTTTTTTAAACACAATCATTTTGATTGTTTTTTTTTCCCCGCTGTTATATGATGAATACCTTCAAGTCACTGTTTTTAGTGAAATTTGATAGATTCTGAGAACAGCAAAAATAAACGTTTTAACATGTATAATTAATTCTGTACTGTTTGCATTTATGATGTACATTTAGAACTGTGTAGGAGGCATGGAGAAGGAGAGGCTTCTGTAAGTGTCAAAGTTGTTGCATACAGTGCTCACATTCTACGTAGTCCTTCATATGATAGACTACATTTCCACAATGAGATACCTAAGCAAAGGAAACACAGGTGATATGATTGTGGAATGAGCAAAAAAAATTGCACGTTTTTCAATTATATTACCTGTGTTTCCTAACATTACACATCACATTGTGTAGATGAGGTTTAGGCCTGTTCCAAGAGACAGAGGAGGTCTGACATTTGTTCAAGAGTGCAGTGGACATGACTCACTTCGTTGGTAGGCCTGCACATGTATTATCTCCTCTGTATTCTTCAACAAACCTAAATTTCATCTGCAACCCTGAGTAGGACTTACCTGAAACAAATCTGTGGATAGGTTACACCTTATCGGCATCTTGAAACAATCATTTAAAATGTTAGGGTCAGATTTATGATGGCCGTGCGCCTCTTTTGCGCCGCTGTGGGTCACTTCTGTGTAAAAGATGCACCATGTTGCAAGATAGGTTTCAGTTCATCTCCAGCAAGATACCATCAGTTTAAAATTTATATAATTAGCACTGTGTAGGGGGCATGCAGAAGCTGAAGCTTTTGTAAGTGTCAAAGTTGTTGCATGCAGTGCTGCACTTCTGGGTACTGTTTCATATGCTGGACTACATCTGCACAATGAGATACCTAAGCAAAGGAAACACAAGTGATGTGATTGTGAAATGAGCAAAAGAAATTGCACGTTTTTCAATTACATCACCTGTGTTTCCTAAGTTTACGAATGACATTGTGCAGATGAAGTTTAGATCTGTCCACGGACACAGAAGAGGTCTGGCCTTTGTTCAAGAGTGAAGTGGACATGACTTACTTCATTGGTAGGCTTTCACATGTATTATCTCCTTTGTATTCTTCAACAAGCGTAAATTTGATCTGCAACTCTGAGTAGGCCTCACCTTAAACAAACCTCTGGAGAGGCCACACCTTATCGTCATCCTGAATTAATCATTTAAAATATTAGGGACAGATTTATGATAGGTGTATGCCTCTTTTGCGGCACTGTGCGTCACTTTTTTGACGCAGTGGCGGTGCAAAAGATTTGCTATGAGGCGACAAAATTACAAATTGATGCATCTAGGCAGATGTGTCATGCTGTAAAAAACCCGTGCCACATGAAACCGATGCAGCAGTGATGCAAAAGATGCACCATGTTGCAAGACAGGCCTCACTTCATCTCCAACAAGATAAGAAGCTGAGTCTTCTGTAAATGTCAAAATTGTTGTATACACTGCTCAACTTTTCTGTACTCTTTGATATGCTAGACTCCATCTGCACTATGAGATACCTAAGCAAAGGAAACACAGGTGATGTGATTGTGAAATGAGGAAAAGAAACTCCACATTTTTCAATTACATCACCAGTGTTTCCTAAGTTTACGAATGAAATTGTGCAGATGAACTTTAGGTCTGTCCACGGACACAGAAGAGGTCTGGCGTTTGTTCAAGAGTGAAGTGGACATGACTTACTTCATTGGTAGACCTTCACATGTATTATGTCCTCTGTTCTCTTCAACAACTCGAAATTTCATTTGGAACCCTGATTAGGCCTCACCTCAAACAAACCTCTGGATAGGACACATCTTATTGGCATCCTGAAACAATCATTTAAAATGTTAGTGTCTTGCGACACTTTTGTGAGACAACAGCAGTGCAAAAGATGCACCATGTTCCAAGATAGGCCTCACTTCATCTGCATCAAGATACTGTTAGTTTTAAATGTATATCTCTAGGACTGTGTAGGGGGCCTGGAGAAGCAGAAGCTTCTGTAAGTGTCAAAGTTGTTGAAAAACTGTTTGTCCTTCAATCTTTTCCCTTGTCTTTTCTAATTTTTAAATACATGTTTTAATATTTTTCAAATGTTTGTTCTCTCTTTCACAGATTGAAAGTATAAAAATAACAAGTGAGTAAGTTAACGACAATTATAAGGTAAATGTTTTGTACTCTTTTCGTTAGATTTTTATCACATTCACCTACTATTAGTTCCACAGCTTCATTTCTTTAACCCTCAGTTTCCTGCCTTTGCTACTTCCCTCATTCCTTTCTCTATTACCTACTTACTCTACTCCTTCCACTCCTTTTCTCAGTCCCTCTCTTCTCATAGTTCCTCACTCTTGTTCACTCACTCCATCTCTATTACTCTTAGTGTCTTTGACTGATCACTCTTTCACAAACCAGGAAGGCCGTTTATATCCGAGGCTGGCATGTTCCCTTCCGCCTCGCAGGGCGCCATATTGGCTGCGTTTCCATCTTTGCCAGCCCCAGCCTCCTTAGCGCTTATGGGCAATTTGAAATCTGGGTCTCCACTTGACCCCTGCCCAGCTAAGCTTTTGGGTAAGTTGGCGGAAGTGATCAATCCACTGGCGAACCCTCTTCTCAATCTTTCGTTGAGTCAGGGAGTGGTTCCGCCAGTGTGGAAGCAGGCAATGGTCATTCCGCTGCTTAAAAAACCGGGGCTTGACCCGAAGGTCCCAGCCAATTATAGGCCGATTTCGTTGTTGCCGGCTCTCGTAAAAATCTTGGAGAAGCACGTTCAGTCGGTGCTCTCCAATTTTTTGGAGACCCATGAGATCTTACATGACTCCCAGTCTGGCTTCCGTTCAAATCGGAGCACCGAGACCGCGCTCCTTGAGGTTTCTGAAACCATCAAAGGGGTGCTGGATACCGGGGGCAAAGTCATGTTGGTGTTGTTGGACTTGTCGGCGGCTTTCGACACCGTCCCCCATGATGGCCTTCTCGCAAGACTCTATGAGATCGGTCTGCGGGGGATGGTGCTCAGCTGGTTTTCGTCCTTTCTAGCTGGCCGCCGGCAAACGGTCTGGACATCGCCTGACACCGCCGTGATGCCGCCTTTGGGAGTCGGGGTCCCTCAGGGCTCTATATTGAGCCCGACCCTCTTCAACATCTTTATGACCCCTCTGGCGGCGGTGGCGGAGTCATTTGGTGCCCGGATCGTGTCGTATGCCGACGACACCCAGCTCCTCTTTTCTTGCGAGAGAGGGGCAGACTTTGACGGGGAGAGTATCCGGAATTGCCTTGGGGCGGTGTTCACATGGTTCCAACTGAACAGCCTCAAGTGCAATTCCGATAAGTCCGAGGTACTCTTCTTCGGGTGCGATACGGAGCCTAGCTGGCAGGCCTGGTGGCCCATCGATATGTTCCCTCCGTCCTGCTCCTCCCCTATGGCTAAGAACTTGGGGGTGAAGGTGGACAAGGGGCTGACGATGAAAGCCCAGATCCTTGGGGTGACCGGCACCTGTTTCGGTCTATTAAAAATGCTGCGGAGGTTTTTGCCTCTTTTGTCGGAGGAGCACAGGAGGCTGACTGTGCAGGCCTTGATAGGCTCCAGGTTGGATTATGCCAACATTCTTTACCTGGGCCTACCAGAGTACCTGCTGCAGCGGCTTCAAGTTGCGCAGAATGCGGCGGCCAGGGCCATCTTTGGTCTAAGTAGACGTGTTAGCGTCTCGGGGCTTTTGCTGACGCTGCACTGGCTACCCATCCGCAAACGGATTGCCTTTAAGGCTATGACTTTGGCCTACAAGGCACTCCACGCTGTGGGAGCAAAGCATCTCCAAAAGAGAGTGGCCTTTTACCATCCGGCTCGCTCTCTGAGGTCAGAATCTCTACTCCTGGCGGCTGTCCCTCAAGTTAAGAGAGCCCGTCTGGGCGGTCGTTCCTTCAGCCTGCTGGCCCCACAGATGTGGAACTCGCTTCCACTCCCACTTCGGGGGGCTACTACTCTTCTTGATTTTAGGAGAGGTCTTAAAACTTGGTTGTTTACCCAGTAGTCCTCCCAGCAGTCCCTTTTTATTTGTTTGTTGTGTAGTCTTTTTTACTGTGTTATGTTATTCCGAATTAGTTCTCCTTACCCAAAGCGCCGGGACACTCTTTTCGAGTAACCGTTGCGCTATACAAAAGAATAAATAACATAACATAACATAACTTGTTCATTATGCTTTTTCTGTGTAGTTGAAGCACACTAAGGGGCATATTATGGACACAGCCAATAAAATTATTGCTGTTTTTATCGGCAGAAAACTGCTGCAAAAGTGGTTTTAGCAGCAGTTTTCTGCCGCAAAAGCGGCTTTAGCGACACATTTCTGCCGATAAAAGCTGCAAAACTTTTATTGCCTATGTTGATAATATGGCCCTATGTTATTTACATTTCTTTGCTGTTTCAATTATTCTTTTTCTGTTACTTCTTCTTTTCTGCTTTCTGTTTTTTCTCTCTGTTATTCCACATGTTTTAATCTTATTTTGAACATTCACTCATATTCTCTAAGAAACTCTTCTTTGTTATTCTTCTACTCTCCTTTTTTTCTTTCACTTCCTTATCTATTTTGTTTTTCACAATTATATCCTCTTCCCTCTTTTCTTCAGTAAATAAATCTATTAAACAGTATCTCTGGTTTAGACCCTATAGCTGTCTTTCTTTTAACATTACTCTCTGTTTACTTCCCTTATACTTACTCTTCTTTTTTTTTTTGTTTTTTTTTTTTGGTTCGCTCCCGGTTCGCGTACCGGTGAGCAAACCAGGAAGCGAACCAAAAGAAATACAGCTTGCCAGAGTGCTTAACATTCTAGCAATTTTTTTTGAAAGGGGAGGTAGTTCTGAAAAGAACTTTTTTTTAATGTTTTTGTTGTTTTATATATTTTTTTTATTTTTCTGAACATTTTTTGGTTTTTTTGTATTTTTTGAACAGTTTTATGTTTTTTTTGTTTTTTTTGGAGGGGAAACAACAAAAAACAGGCATTGGAAAGGGCTCAACAGGAGCAAAAAAAAAAATTTACTTTCTGGGGCGTTTAGAGCACTTGTGATTTTCAAATGCTCTGTTGATTAAGTTAATGCTCATATTGGCACATGACAGTAATGTACCGCAATACAAACAGGTAATCTTCATATGGACAAAGTTGTCCTGAATGTTTGGCACGGTTTCCCGTGCCTCTGGTCCTGACAAAGATACCTCTGTTGATGTCCTGGCCACAGGAGTTTGTGGATTGTCCTGCAGGTCACGCATCTCTGCCCGGCTGTAGTTTAATGGATGCCACCTCTGCATGTGACGGTGCATGGTGTAGTTGCCGAAGCTATACTTCTTTAAGATGACTCTAGATAAGTCCTCTTTACATATCAGGCACGTCACATATCTAGCATTAACTTTTTTCTGCCCTTCAGGGATTGAAAAAAACTGCCAAATAAAACTAGTTTTACGATGAGAAACCCGGGGCTCCTCTTGTAAAAACTGTGGTCCCTCTATCTCCTCTTCCTCTTGTTCATCCTCTTCCTCCTCTGTGTCGCTAATGAACTGTGGAGGTGGTCCTCTCTTCCCATGAGGAGGTGGTGGTGGTGGTGGGGGTACACCAGCTGAAGCTACCAATGAAGCCATTGCTCAGTGATCACAAAGGGTCTTCCTCTCACAAAGATGAAAGTCAGAGTGAGGAAAGAAGGAGGGGTTTTCATCATTTGGGACAAAAAAAAAGTTCTAAACCAATGAAAAGTGTTATTTTTAGATCACATGACCTAGCCTTACATCATTAGGAAACCAAAAGTGAGATGAACCAATGAAAAGTTTTATTAACAAGTCACATGACCTGTTACGCTTATGTTACGCGCTGCGGAACGCGCCCCGGATCGCTTCCGGGTTGCTGCGCTTTGCGCCTCGGTTCGCGCTCCGGAGCACTTCCGGGTGCGCTAACGCGGCGCATCATAAGACGCATTACGCGGCAACGCGATACGTCGCGCTTTCGCGACGCGCCCCGAATTGCTTCCGGGAAGCTGCGCTTCGCGTCTCAGTTCGCGTACCGGAGCACTTCCGGGTGCGCTAACGCGGCGCGTCATAAGACGTATTACGTGACAACGTGATACGTCGCGCTTCCGCGACGCGTCACGATGTTGATTTCTAACGCGGCAGTTGCGCAAACGGAACGTTTACTGGTTCGCGGACCGGGTCGCGGCACCAAATTAAGCTAACGGGAAGCTTCCCGGTTCGCGAACCGGGAGCGAACAAAAAAAAATAATAATAAAAAAAACTATTAATAAACATATAAAATATATTTTTGGATTTAAAGAAGAATACATTTTACAGCTATAGATATTAGCTTTTAAAAAAACAATGAAATTCACTGAAAAAACCATAGGTTATAGACCATATATAGTTAGGAATTAGCATTTACAAAACCTTGAAAATTCACTGAAAAAACCATAGGTTATAGACCATATATAGTTAGGAATTAGCATTTAAAAAACCTTATTTTACTCACACAAAACCATTGAAATTCCATATATAGTTAGTTGCACTAACTATATATCACGCACCCGCAATCCACTGCTGATGATGTCACATATTACATCATTCAGGACATGGTCAGTGACATCACTGATGACATCACTGATGACATCTCAAATGACATCACTGATGACATCACTGATGACATCTCAAATGACATCATTCTTGTGCTAATACGATAAACCTCTTCAGACTCTAATATAACCTTAGATACACTCAGTGTATACAGACACTCACACACTGTCACTCATCCATGGAGTTACTCACACACCTAGTCAGTCATGCAAAGAATCAATCACACCTCCATTTCCTCAACTATACAGTTATACACACCTTACTTATTCAAACATATACTAACACATATTTACTCTCTTATACAATTCCTGATACAAGTTCACAATGATCCATACAGCCACTCACACATTCACTGGCTAATATGCACAGTTATTTATATATGTCAAATCTCACATGTACTGTGTTTTACATATGTACTTACTTTGACATGTAGCACTGAGATATCCATTCACTCACCAATGCACTCATGCACACAGTCAACCACCCATACAGCTGTTTCCACATGCACTTTTGAACCCATACATCTAGTGAATCAACTGCTCACAGATCTATGCACATAGTCATACACCTCCCAGCCACCCACACACACACTCAGTCTCCTATACAAATACTTGAGCAACCAATCAATAACCCATATACTTACTCATATAGCTACTGATCAACACATGCAGCAGTTTGCAGAACAACAAACATAATGATGCACAAATTAAGACAGTTCAGTCACTAACCCATGCACTCAGAGAGACATATTTAACCACTCACTCATACAGTCAGTCATGCACCTACTAAATCCTTCATCCAGACACTTTTACATCCACTCATTCTTCAATATGTAAGACATATTTTAACTTTACAGAAATACACAGTCACTGGATGTTGTCATCAGTGATGTCATTTGAGATGTCATCAGTGATGTCATCAGTGATGTCATTTGAGATGTCATCAGTGATGTCATCAGTGATGTCACTGACCATGTCATGAATGATGTAATATGTGACATCATCAGCAGTGGATTGCGGGTGCGCGATATATAGTTAGTGCAACTAACTATATATGGAATTTCAATGGTTTTGTGTGAGTAAAATAAGGTTTTTTAAATGCTAATTCCTAACTATATATGGTCTATAACCTATGGTTTTTTCAGTGAATATATATATATATATATATATATATCCTGCCTGAGTGTACTGTACATGAAAGCGCTTGTTGTTGTCAAAATCTCACAAATGGTTACACTGTACTGTTAATTGTTTTAATAACTGCGGTCATAACACTAACAAGTGTGACTACACACACACACAATTATTTTATATTTGTTTGTGCTAGTAATTCAGCCACAACAATGCCATGTTTCTATGGTGTTCTTCTTGCTTATTTCATTTTAGGTACACAAAAGAAGAGGAGACAACATCACCCATTGTACTCCCAGACAGAAGACCTGTGCACAACGTCACATGAAGTGTGACCACAGACATCTCTTCAAATTGTGAATATAAGACAAGTGCTGCTACGTGCTAATGGACATCTTCAAGATGACCCCATAGTAAGGTACCAGTACCAAGAAAGTCAAAGTTACCAGTGAGAAGAAGAGGTCACTGTCTCTTACCATCACAGGTATGGCGCTGAAGACATTTTTTGGGAAACCAAAACTAACACCTGCAGCAGCGGTGTCCAGGTAGAAAGTTGGGAGTAGCTCTCCTGCATCACTGGACTCACCCCACCAACTTTGCCCCAAGCACATGTCTGTCGCAGAGGCAACCAGTCTAATCACAACAACACCGACAAGCAGTGATGTTGAAATTGACTTATCTTTATCACAAACTAGTACCCAATCAATGCAGGAACCTCAGCTAAGAGGGCAACAACAGCTACAACCACCCGCAATGGTAGTAGTTACTCCCAAAGTAGGGATAGTTCAGGAGATCAAGCTTTCTGGTGAGGAAGAAGAAGAAGACCAAGCCACTCTTTCAGAAGATCCATTGTCTTTTAGGTCCCCAGCATAGAAATGGAGGGCAAATCCATCAACTTCTTCTGCAAACCCCCCTTCTGATGATCTAGATGCCACTTGGAGCTCACCTCAGTCTAAGAGTGAGACACGCCACGAGACAAGGCTAGGGAAATGGAAGGTTCCAGAAAGCCTTAAAATTATGGATGTAGATGTACAAGAGGAGGATGATGATGATGAGCCAGTCATTATGGACATTAGCCTCGCCCCAGTGGAGACTGACATTACCCCATCCTAAATTGTTTGAGGTATGTTGCACGGATACCACCAACACAGATACCACCAACACCACCTAAAGCTGCCATATTTACAAAGTCGAGGCAGCGGCCTATATCCACCACAGCTACCTCAGTAGAAGTATGTACTACAGAGAGTCAAACGTCACGCCCACCTACCAGTTCATCCAACATTGCAAGTGGCACCAGCAGTGCAATAAATTTGACCTCCCCAGTTTGAGACTTCTTTTCGATTAACCAGAAGCAGGTGACCATTGCTATATGCTGCATTTGTGGAGTAGGTGTTAGTCTGGGTAAGCTTGGGTAAGCTTGGTACAAACTATGGTACCGGAGTCCAAACAACCCATCTGAAGAAACACCACTCGATCCAGTGGGAGGTACACCTTAGCGGCCCAAAAACTGCAAGTGTTGTTGGTGGAGGGGATGAAGATCCTATCACCGTGGAAGGTGAACAAGAGGGAGACATTTTCTCCGGTACACAAATCAGGCCTGTTCCCAGCAATGCAGTGGTATGCCCACATCATCATCGGCAAAATCGCAATGGCACAAGAATCAGGCAGAGACACTAAGGGGTCAAAGGCAAGAGAGTACCACAACAATAAAACATGCCTTGAGCCTGACAATATCTGGTCTCAAGAAGTCACCTGCATCAGTGGCACCAGAGAAAAAATCCAGGCTACAATTCTCACATGTTTAGGTCGGAGGGGCAGTACAAATGCAACCATCCAATGGCATGTTTGTACAATGCAAAGCTGGCTAAAATATTAGCACTGGACCTACTCCCTTTTTCTTTTGTGGAAAGGGTGGGCTCTCTAGAATTTGTGGCAGCCATCTGTCTGAAATGGAAGTTTCCCAGCCGGTTCCTATTTCACCAGAGTTGCCGTTCTAGCACTACATCTCGACGTGCTAGAATTGCTTGGACAAGCTTTGCAGCAGACTGCTGTTCCCACTATCCACCTGACAACAGAAATGTAGACCATTTGCCAAGCCACTGATTACATGTGCATCACTGCACACTGGATCTCTTTTGAGGGGGTTATAGAAAAGATATCTGCAGGAGTTGACACTGCTGACATTTTTAATGGCACTCCGAAGCGTGGTACAGTAGGCATGGAGAAATCCTATACTTATGCAAGTATTTTGGAAGACTTTAACACTTAGGTCTTTGCATGACTGTGACCAAGAGGGCTTAATATTGCTTTTGCTGCTACAGACAGTGGCAGTAATATAGTTTAGACAATGACCAATGGTGACTATTTCAGTGTCCTCTGTTTGGCGCACTGCATTAACATCAATATTCAAGACTTTCTGAAGAAAGAAGACCAAGTCAGCAACTTACCTGTGGAAGAATCTGCACAAATTTTAGCCATTCTTTTAAAGCCCAGAAGCATCTGAGGATCATTCAACATGATAATAGAATGCCAGTTACAGCACTCATCCAAGAGGTGCAAACACGTTGGAACTTGACTTATTACATGCTTGAACATGTGTTTGAGATATACAGACCATTCAATGACTATATCAGGCAAAGAGGGGATGCAACTTTGAAAGGCATGATCATTGAGAAGGACCAATGGGGCCTAGTTAAATGCCTAACTGAGATGCTGCAAGGAGGAATTTACCATGGGCTAAGCTATCCTACTGTTGCACATGCTACAGGAACAGCTAAAGGAGGTGACTGCACTGTATGCAGGTGTGGAGGTAAAAAAGAAGCATATGAGTTGGTGGAGAACTTAATCTGCAAATACAAGGGAGCAAAGAAACATTGTGTCATCCAACCATTACATTTTTACCACAATTCTCGATCCATGGTACAAATCACTACTGGACACTTTCATTCTTTTTCCAGACTGGAAATTTGGCAAATACAAAACTTGGAGAGCTTTGCAAGGCAGTCAGCTAGAAAAAGAACGGCTGGGAATATGAGGCCCGCTGTTCCAGGGCACAACAAGTACTGCAGGGCAGCCTTCAAGTTCAACTTCAGAGCCTTAGGGCAGTGCAGTTGGCTCACAGCAGCCAGAAACACCACAGCAACAACATCAACAACAAGAACAGGAGCATCAGCCCCAAAGTCGGCAAAGGAACGGTTTTTACAGGCAGGGCTTAAGTTCAGTGCCGAGGCAAATGCAAAAGAGGCTGAGCAAAGCGAAGCACCCATGGCCATTGAGCGGATGGTCGAGGTCTATCTGGATGACCCAACAGAGGTCAACTTTGATCAAAACCCATTGCTGTATTGGTAATTAAAAATGCCTCAATGGCCAGTGCTCAGCAGGCTGGAGATAAACTATCTGGCTTGACCCGTAGCAAGAGTCTCTGCTGAGTGTATTTTCAGTGCTGGTTGTGCCATTCTGACAGTGAGAAGGACCAGTCTCTCGCCCCAAAACCCGGAGAGGCTAACCATGATCAAAATTAATTAGCACTTTATACCACCGGATTACACCATACTGGAAGTAGGACAGCAGGAAGATGATGGCGACGACTAAGGTAATTGAATTAGTATGTTACGTGACCTACTTCTGGGTGTACCACCAGAGTTGTGGGCAAGCTCTATTTCCCTGACAACTAGGCTTTAGTTTCTCTAGTTACTTTCTTTCTTTCTTTAATGCCCAAAATGAACAATATTTACTTTATTCTATGTGTGTGTATGTCTTACTCTTTTATTGCCAGATTGGAGTTGCAACTGTGTGCAGTAAGTGAAGAATTAAGTCCCAACTCCAGACTCGCACTAAAGCCAGTTCCCTCATGCCAGACATTGGATGGAGAATACAAACAAATGTGTGCCTGCCTCCAACCCTGGGCCCTGACTATCTAGCTATCTATCCTTTTCTAGCCTAGAGGGACTACCCCAGAAGAACAGGGAAATGATGGCATGCATTGCGCGCTGAGGGATTGTTGCTTGTTGTGAAGGATGTCTACCATATTTAGGCTTTCCTGTTTTCAGTTTCTCTTTTTGGTAAATTCTGGTGGGGTTTCACTTTTTTCAATACCTTAAAATAACAGCGGTTATCAGTGGTTACACATTTACACATTTTTGCGCCAATAAAAACAACAGAAACTGTGTTTTTCCAGTGTTTATGGCATTTTAATTTATTTGTAATTATTGCTAGCTTTCTGTACTGATAGTGCATGTGTATAAGTAGCTTGTGCACAGGGTATATGAGGACCAAATCCATTTTTACAGCACCAGAATTGACTACAGAGTCAATAGCATTCTTAATTAACTATGAAGACTGTAAAGATGCTTTCAGCATACCATTTAGCAAGTGATAAGGATTTCTTACAGGGAAGCACTTCAACTCAGGTATTGAATTTAACAGGCCATTATACAACTTTTTTTATATATGTAGCTGAATTACTGCAAATACAAACAGTATCACTGCAATATTTATTGAACTTGGTATTAAGCATGGGTGTAAAATCCGTTCCGCTCGCGGATTTTGCGGATTTTTGGTAAATTCGCAATCCGCGAACTCTCGCGAACTTGCCGAAAATTCGTAAAATCCGTGCGAAGCGGATTTTTTGCTTGGTCGCACTTGCCAACTAGAATACTATACAATTTCGCGGGAGTAAACACTTGCGAACACGTAGATGCGGCGGGCAGCGACAATCTCGCAATTGCGAGATTGCACAATTTGCAATTTCGCACAAGAAATCCACCAGCAGACAGCATAAACCTTGAAAATTATGATTTTTATCAGAATAACTCCTCGGGTTGACATTTGCCTGCACTTTTTCTTTGCAAGGAGTCCATTTTGGGGGGTGGGGGTGGGAGAAGGAAGTGCCCCACAGTCTCCAACTTCCTGTTCCTGTCCACCAGGCTCCTCCCAGTGCGTTCTTCATGTGCTGGTCACTTTGATTTGGATCTTGACCTGGAAGGATTACTTTTTGTGGATGCTGCTGGATATTTGGATTTTTGCAAAAATGAAAGCACTCAGCAGGTGCAAAAGTTCAATCTTATCATTAGTAACCATTCCCTGTAGTGCTTCCTGAGGGGCCCCTTCAGAGGTCATTTGCCTACTTGCAACTATTCTATGACCCTGCTCTGACCCTCACAGCAGGCTCAGAGAATAGCTACAAGTATACAACAAAGGTCCTGTTAAAAAAATTACACTGCAACAGAAAGCAATTACAGACCAAACTGAAAGCACTCAGCAGGTGCAAAAGTTCAATCTTATCACTAGTAACCATTCCCTGTAGTGCTTCCTGAGGGGCCCCTTCAGAGTTCAGTTGCCTACTTGCAACTATAGGCCACAAAGGTCCTGTGAAAAAAAAGTGCACTGCAACAGAAAGCAAATTACATATGAGGAAGCAGGTGCCAGCCAGACTGGAAGTTTAAATTCAGTGACACATTAATCAACCCCAAATTAATTCATGTCAGTTGAAGCAGGGCAGGTGTGCTTGCTTTTTTCACCCCCTTAATCTACAGTGATAAACCAACCAGAGGGTGGCAGTGATGTACCTGAGGGTGGCATGGGTGTACCAGAGGGTGGCAGTGGTGAAACAGAGGGTGCTGTGAACCTGTGATGATGAACCAGATGTAGAAACAACATAGTCGCGGCCGTTGCGAGCCGACAAGTAAGTTCGCAATTGCGAACTAGTACAGAACCCTCGCGAACTGGCAGAAATCCTTGCGAACACAAAAAAAATCCGCAAATTCGCGAGAGTTCGCGGATTTTGCGGATTGCGAATCCGTAAATACGCAAGTTCGCGGATTGCCAATTTGCAAAATCCGCCCATGCTTACTTGGTATGAACTTTTTTCAGCAGCATTCCAAGTGACATTGTGTTCTATGTTTACCAAACACCTGGTGTCATGTTTTCAGCACTCTCTCAGATGCTTGGTGACCACATTCTTTCAACATATTCCTGTCACTATATCTTACATTGAATATTTAAAGACTGGAGTGTTTGGCAATTCACTTACAATCAAAACTGACTTAGTATAAAAGGGGGCTGACGTATCAAAGGATTTCACCCATTCTCTGTCTGTGGGTAAATGTGATGCTACATAGTAGGAAAGATTCTTATGAAACCAGCCATTTTACCTATCATTGAAATCAAATGTAGACAAAACTTCAACTATGATTATGATATTTACAGATTCGCTACAGTTTATAAAATAAATAAATAAGACCTAAAAATGCCTCTAAACATTGCGTCTTTGGACCAAAGACCACAAAACTGAAAAAAAGCAGAAGGAAGAAGAGGCGATGTTTTAGTGACATCCCTAAACAACAAAACTCACGCAGCATAACATGAGCTGCCAACTCTGCCTCCGAAAACAAGGCTCGGAGCTGCACCCCTTCTGGGCGCCCCTCTTTCCCAAGGGCGCACTCTCTGCTATGATACTGGGGGGGGGGGCACAAAAAAAATGTAGAAAGTAAAAAGTAAGGGAGGGGGAGAAGAAAGGAAGTACATTGCAGTATGGTAGACACATCTTGCGAACGGGTGTAACAAGCAGCTCCGCCCACACGCAGAACTCCGCTTAGTGTTGCAGAGTTTTTTTACCGCTTGGTGGAGTTCCAAGTAGCACTGCAACACAAACTACACCCAGGCTTATCCTTCATGCACTTGGAAAAAAAATGTACACAACTTGAGATCAATGTCGGGGTGGCATCACCTTTCCTTCTGAGGATGGTCTAGGGCACTCACCCAAAAGGCTGGATTGGACTTCTTTGTCCATAGGTTAGCGTATTATTTGTGCCACATATTCTGCCATAATCTGGAAGAGTTGTGGTCCAGAAGCCAGGGTGGCTGACTCTGGACACAGGGGCTCACAGTCCGATCCTCGGCACCAGCAGCAGGTTAGACCAGCACCATGTGACTCTAGGCAATAGGTTACGTACTGTTCCCAACGGCCCCCAGCACCTTGACACCCTCGGGTAAATTTTAACACTTCACAAATACTGGTTTTCATTTAGTTTAATTTTTAATTTAATTTAAATTCATTTCACCTTAGGGTCTGGGTGCCAGTCGGAGGATCTTGGATAAAATATCCCCTCTGGCTCAAACATGTCAGACTAGGTGGAATCCTCTTCAATGGCACTGGAGGCCACCGACCAGGGGTGCTAAAGCCTGCCTGAATCTCCTTTATCCGAGGACACCTCCTCATCCATACCACCGTTCCACGGATCAGGGTACCCTTCATTAGGATCTGCAATAGAAGCAACAGCTTCACCAGTATCTCTGGGTAAGTCTTCCTCCCAGTATGGTGCATTCCGTAACATGCGCTCACTCTTACAGAAGTCATCCCATAATCGGTAGAGCCCTTCCAGGCACCCCGCACTACGTTTATAGGCCTTTGAAGATGGGAAAGTGGATATGCTGCTAGGCTCTGCCCCCATATCCCTAAGGATCCCTGTACCCCCATAGACATGGGATGAGCGCTTGTCCACACTTTCCTATAGGGTTGCAAAAGCCCTAGAAATTGCTTGAGATAGAAGCTACAGGAAGGTGGCACTGTGGGGGCCATTCCTCCACAAGGCCTGATCTGGAAAGCAGTGTTGATCCCTGTATGGAACCATGAGTATTGAGGGCATGAGCACAAGAAAAGTACCAAAAACACCCTATAAATACAGAGAGCAGCCCAGTCGCAGGGTGCTTTGAAAAGATGAGGAATGCTCTTTCAAAATATGTACAAATATATATGTTGTCCCAAGGCCTTAATTCCTACAGTGAACGCGGTATTATGTGAGGGTTGGTACAGAGGGAGAGGTCTCCACGCGATCAGCATGATCCTTTATTGGGTGTAACTGGCTCACCACAACTCCCTAACATGCTCACGAGCCTGAGGAGTGGAGTAAAATTTCTTGCGCACTATCTCACAGGTCGCGATGCGTCTGACAGGCCGTGGATGGAGCGAAACAGCGTCCCCAGCGGGCCCTGGCAGTAGCAAAGTACAAGTGCTTGGGTCGGAGCATGCTGCACAATCCCCTCAATTATCCAAATTGCACTAAAACAGTACAATGTACCATATTATAAGCCAAGCTTCTACCAGCCTTTAAACCCCCAAACACAAAGAAAACCCCAGAGAGGCATGATTGAAAAGAGAGACTTAACTGTCACAGCAGTGAACAAAGAGAAAGGACTGCTGACAATGAGGATTTATATGTTGGGATGGACCTTACTGCTATTGGCTTGTGGTTGCCATGGACTCCTCCCAAGGACTCATGGGAGTTGTGGTGGGGACATTTGTTTTTGTTTGTTTAACTTTGAATCTGCTGTTAATAAAATGTGACGAAAGGTATGCATAATCCTCGCCTCTGGTCCTGACATAGAATACATATTTACTGAGAATGTCAGATTTTATCTTCACATGGCCAAGAAAGATAGTGTTAATTTATGGGAAATGTGTTCTCATTTTAGCTTGTCAAGCACCTGTCATAACCTCAGTGAAAAAATCATGAGAACACTGTCTACTCTCAAACATGAATCATGAAATCGCAGCACACTGTGAGCCTTTCTTATGGGGTAGAATAACTTTAGAACACACCACAATTCCTAAACATAGTAATGTACCACCAGCAAATGATTTCTAATGTAACTAACATCTGTTATCACCTTTTAAAAGTGCTCCTGTTTGTGACCCTAAAAACCTCCCCTTCACTACAATGTATTTCAATAGAGTCCATGTCCCATAGTCCTGTAACGGCTGACACAGCATGTTGTCCATATTGTGGTCAACCAATAAAGGGGATGGGGGAATATTGGGACCAACCCCACCTGCCCTTTGGGTTCTGGGTGTGATCACTCTGCCTCCCTAAATATTTTTCTAATTAATTTACAAGACATAAGGACCAAGTCCCTGAGTTTTGGTATGGCTGCCAAAACATACTGTTTATGTTGAAATCAACCAATCAGGATTGACTAGTCCCCTTTAAATTAGCCTATCAGAGCATATCTGGACAACAACTGTCCATATATATGTTTTAACCTTAATTCCAAAAAAACTACTGAATGCATTTACACCAAATGACAAACAGCACAGTCTGAGTACCAAGATCTAGCTTTCTGACAAATTTTGTATAATTCTGTTCAGCACTTTTTGCTGTAGTCCGTTCTCAATATGTTTATGGAAAATACATGGGGATTTTTGGGTGTTGGGACCCCCTTCTTTCTCGGCCCATACTTGATGGATCACTCATAAACTTTCCAAGGACAAACTAGTCAAAAATTTGCGGTTACCAGTAGGTAGTTATAGTTAGGACCTAGTTTACATAGGAAGAGTGTTTTTGTTTTTGCCAATAACTGTTGCATTGTTTGACAAATCATTGCACAATTTTCCAAACTAATTCAACGCTCACTTCAGCTGCTGCCTTGAACATTTTGTCGTGATCCATCAATCGAGGCCTGAGAAAAAGGGGGGTTCCCAAAACGTGTTTTCCTACTGTTAAATCCCACTGAGATTTAGACACAACTACAGCCTGAACCGCTGAACCCAATGTTAGATTTGAAATTCCCTTTCCCATAATGCTTTTGTCGTGCTGTTTGATGTTAGCAGTGTGTGGCTAAAATACATGCATTTGTATTTTCGTTATGCAGCCCACTGAGTTATCCTCCCAGCATGTAAGCTTTAGTTAGCCAGTATGCATTCACTAGAGGGATGAATTTTCTTCCCAAGGTTAGGCTTCACTGTTCTATTGAATATATTGTTAGTATTTCTGCATATTTTCTTTACAGGAAAGAAGCTTGCTTATGAGATAGAAGCTTATGATACAGAGGCTTGCTCCCCTGACTCCTCCCCTCCTGGTACAGTGTCCCCCCCTTGGCTCTGCTGTGAAGGCAGACAGAAGGACCTTGGCACACAGATGGTGTGCTCAGACACAGAATCGAAACTCATCCCTCTGTCTTTGTTTGTGTAACTGGTCCCAGCTGGAAATTTCCAGCCTGGGCATGTGTGGGGAGGGGTGGAAAAGCTTACTCTCTGTTACCAAGTTTTCTGAATTCAGTCCCCCTCAGTGTCCAACTTAGGCTGCAGGTCTGACTGGGTCTCCCTCTGCAGAGAACTACTAATAATGCCTGTTTATATCCTCTAATGTCTGACCGACTCTTCACTTGGGAAGGCATAGCAAGTCCTTCACCAATTACACCAAATTTGGCAGAAGGGGAGTTGTTGGTCCAGAAAGCAACCTTTTTGTAAATTGGCGTAAATCCATTCAGTCAGTTTTAAGGTATTAACAGAAAAACAATTTGTATATGTGAAGGCTTTGAAAACCCATCCTGACCTTGTGCTGAGATCTGATTGGCTGCCAAGACTTCAAGTTATCTTTGGACTCAGCTTCAGCCGAGTACCAGAAAAGAGTTTAGAAAAAGAGAAGGTGGCAGGGTAAGAAACCATAGCCCCTTGGCCTCAAAGGGGGGTCCTGCAGAGAGCTCCCTGGGCAAAACAAAGCAGAAGTCAAACAGTTCCGGCTTTCTGAAAGCAGAGTTTTAATCTTTTTTCCTGCCCACAAATATGTGTGTAACGAAACAGATTAAAACATTGCTCTGACAGACAGGGAGCTGCTTGTCAGAGCAATGACGGCTCCCGCAGAAAGCAGGGATTTGGCTGGGATAGCGGGGACCTTGAGGCTCCCCCCCCATGGTTCCATTGTACACCGGATGCCCTAGGGACTCCCAGGTGACATGGCCAGGCCTGGGAGATGGGGTGCCTGGGACCGAAATCAGACTAGGGAGAGGGCAGGGTGGCCCCCTCCCCATAGTACAATAGCTAAGCCCTGGGGGATGTGGTCCCTTGGGTCGAAATCAGCCCAGAAGGGGGCTGAGCGCAGTCCCACCCTTTTCTAATAAAATTTAATTTTAAAAAAGGTCTGACCCGGTGGATGCAGTGCCCAGGACTGAAATCGGACAAGGGGGAGCATTGCCCCCCTCTCCATAGTATATTGGCTAGACCCAGGGGTTGCAGTCCCCAGGGACTGCTTCAGCCTGGGGAGACGGATCGCACGGCCCCCACACTTATTTAAAATTAATTATTTAAAAGGTCGGGTACCAGGGCCATAGATGTGCAAACAAAACGAGCAGAATAAAGGTCAGCAAGGAAGCAGAAAGAGGTGGAATAAAGGTCAGAAATTAGAAGAAAAAGCAGAATAAAGGTCAGAAATTAGCAGAAATGAGGAGAAAGAGAAAAAATAAAGGTGATAAATGAGCAGAAAGAAGCAAAATAAAGATGAGAAACGAGTAGAAAGAGACAAAATAGAGGTCAGAAATGAGCAGAAAGAGGCAAAAGAAAGAACAGCAAATAGCAAAAAGAGCCACAATAGAGGTCAGAAACGAGCAGAGAGAAGCAAAATCAAAGTCACAAATGAACAGAGAGAGGTAAAATAAAGGCCAGCAACGAGCAGAAAGAGGCAAAATAGAGGTGCTATTCTGATCCTTTCGGATGTGCCTTCAGCATTTGATAGAGTTTCTCATGAAATCCTATTACAACATCTCTATGAGATTGGGATCTGTGATCCGACCTGGAGATGGCTTAAATCCTATCTGAAAGAGAGAGCAATGAGTCAAGATGGCCGCTTTCCATTCTTCTGCAGAGAAATTGAGGTTTGGCCTCATCACTATGCCCCGGTCTATTTAACATATACCTTGATCCATTGGCAAAGATTATCTAATCATTTGGCCTAAAGAACATCTCTTTTTAAAAAAAAAAAAATAATTTCACAAAGCAAAGTCTCGCATAGAGTTACAAAAGAAAGAAAAATTCAGGACCCCCCCCACCCTCCTCCCATCTCTCATATGTGTTGAAGCCCAATAGTACAGGTACACATAAACATACATAATAAGAAAAAAATAGAAATAGTGATATCATAACAAAGGAAAATGTCATAAAAGATATTATGGGTATCTGGTAACCCTATTATATCTCTGGGTCCCCTTGCCCTTGTTGATCGATCCATTTAGAGAATGCTCCCCAAATTTCAATCCCCATTCTCCTTTTCCTTCTTCCTTTCTTGGCATATACAGATTTTTCTAAATGGTATGTAGCGACTAATCTAGCCAGCCATTGTGCGTAGGAGGGGGACTCAGAGTCCAACCAGCCGGAAGAGACACATATCCTCCATACTGCCATTGCGACAAAAATCAACCCTTCCTCCTTTACTCTTAAAGATTCAGATTGTGTTCCCAAAAGAATGGTCGTGGGGTTTAGGAGTATTGATTGGTTATTTATTACGCAAAGTAAATTCTGAATTCTGAGTAGGGTGGAATTGATAGTGGACATGTTGCAAATATGTGTACAGAGTCTGCCCCTACTTCAGAGCAGCATGGGCATAATGTTCCTCTCCCACATCCCATTTAATGATTTTGCTAGGTGTCATATACAAAAAGAATATAGTTTTGAAATGTTGTGCTTTGAGTTTAGCAGAAATTAAAATATGTTGTGGTAATCGCAGGGAGTTGTAAAATATACTTTTAGGGGAATCAAGTTGCCATTTGGAGGCAATGGTTTCTAAGTCATCTGGGGTTTCCTTATTTATTATTTGATAAATAGTCCCAATGCGAGCAGAGGTTACGTTCCGGAGGGTGTTCATAAGCTCAACCTCAGCAAATCCGTTGGCTCCTCCCACCTTCCTAGATAAGTAGTCGTGAATGGCCATATATTTAAATAATTCTTGTCTTTTTTGTTTAAATCTAGTCTGTAAATTTGTAAAGGATTCGATCCCCCTAGTTGTTATAATATCTCCTAGTTTTGTTACCCCTGCTCTGTGCCATTCAGATAAGTAAGATGAACTAAATATAGCGGGTAAATTGTTGTTATTAGTTATAGGGGAGTAAAAGTTGTATCTTCCAAGTCCGAAAATTCTCCGGACATGGCGGAAAACTTTGTACGAATTCATTAACGTCTTAAATTTAACGCGATTGTAGTATCCATAAGCTGTTTCTCGGAGTAGGCAACCCCAATATTGTTCCCCTACCAGAGACCGAAAGGGTGAGGGTAAAGATGGTTCAGTCCCAATGATGGAATCTCTTAGCAGAACTGAACTATATTGCAGGACTGCCGCCCAGTAATATAGGGTAATGTTAGGAAAAGCCCATCCCCCTCTGTCTTTTGGTAATGTGAGATGTTTTAATGCAAGTCTGGGCTGAGCATATGCCCAAATGAATTGAGTAAAAATTTGTTGGAATTTAAGTAAGTCTTTTTTACTAAACTCAAGGGGGATACAATGAAAAAAATAAAGTAGTTTGGGAAAATAAGTCATTTTAGTGACATTGCACCTACTGACCAATGTTAGATGTAAATTATCGATTTGTTTTAATGCCTTCTTCGTCTGAACAGCAAGGGGAGCCAAATTAACTGCAACTATTTCCTCTAGTCTAGGTGAAACTACGATGCCCAAGTATTTAGCCTGTGGTGCAACTCTGATGTCAGTCCAGATGATTTTGCTATTTATTAGTATCTGTGTTTTGTTTTTATTTAGGGCGTATCCAGATACTCTCCCAAATTTGTGGGCTTCATCCTCTAGTGCCAGTGTGGAATTGACAGGGTCTGGAGTGGTAATAGCAAGGTCGTCAGAGTAAGCCAAGATTTTACAGCTGTTTTGAAAGTATGTTACTGGAGAAATGTTGTGATTTTTCTCTATTTGTTTGATAAGGGGATCTAGGTACAGGGCGAATAATAACGGAGAGCAGGGGCATCCCTGCCTGGTGCCTCGTGATATTTTAAAGGGTTCCGTCAGTTGTCCATTTATGGTGACACTAGCAGTTGGATTATGATAAAGTGCCTGCGTCGCCTGCATAAATCTGCCACCGAACCCCATACTGTCCATTACCTTCCAGAGAAATCGCCATGAGACCCGGTCAAAAGCCTTTTCGGCATCGAGTAATATGAGTGACATCGGGTCTCCGGCTACTTGGGCAGCATCAAACAGAGTAATAACTCTCCTGACATGTTCAGTAGTCCCTTTCTTAGGTATAAAACCATGTTGCCATTTTGAGACAAGGGGTTCTACTACTCGGGATATTCTGGAGGCTAATACCTTAGAAAATATTTTGGAATCGCAGTTGATAAGAGTTATTGGTCTATAAGAGCTCATTTCAAGTGGGGATTTATCCTTTTTTAGAAAAATAGAAATCCTAGCACTAGACCAACAGGCTGGAGGGGAGGTGCCGTTGAAGATGGATGTAATCACCTCTGTAAATATGACTTTGATTTGACTAGCAAAGATTTTAAAAAACTCAATGGGGATGCCATCAGGGCCAGAAGCCTTCCCATCTGGGAGGCTATTAAGGGCATCCAGGACTTCTTCCCATGTAGGAGTAAGATCTAACAGTTCGCTATCTCCTAGGCTCAATTTGCTTAGTTCTATCCCGCTGAGATATTCAGAGATCTCTCTGTCTAGTGCATCGGCCGTGCAACAAATTTCTTCCTTGTACAGCCTAGCATAGAACTCCTGAAACTCATGCCGAATACGGCTAGGATTCGTGACCTCTGTTCCTAAAGCAAGTCTGATTTTTGGGGATTTCACTAGAGGTAGATTGTTGTCTCGTTCTGACAGCTAAGTGATGTCCAATGCTGTCACTACATTCATACGTCTTCTCCTTTGCTGTTGCCCACTTAGCCGCAATTTTACCCGTAAACACCGCCCCTATTTCTGCCCTTCCCAAAATTGCTTCTTGTTGAATTGGCTGACAATCTAGCCCTGCGTGAATTGTTTGGGTTAGTTTAATTTCGGTTTTTCTTAGTTTTTCTTGAAGATCTTTAATCTGGGCTTTTTCCGCTCTATTTTTTTGTACAGAGAACCTAAGGGTCTCGCCTCTGATCCCTGCCTTTAGGGTATCCCAGACTGTCATTTGGGAGGCGGAGCCAATGTTTATCTCTAAGAACACCTGGATCCATCCTTGCATGTGATTTATATAGCTAGGGTCGTATAATAAAGCTTTTTCAAAGCTCCATCTGGAGGTCTCTTTGGACTGCCCGAATTCCCTTATGGTGAAAATAATAGGGTTATGGTCGGACATGAAACGGGGAGCGGTATCTATAGTAAAGCTGGGGGCCAATGATGCAGAGACAAAAAAATAATCTAATCTAACCAATACTTGGTGCAGGCTGAGTAAAAAGTGTACCCAGAAAGTGATGGGTTTTTGCTCGCCCAGCCATCTATCAGACCGTGAGTTTGAATGAGGTTAGTCAAAGCTTGAAAGACTTCGGGTTTCCTTCCTTTGTATCTCCAGGTTGTGTTGGCATCCTAGTTGCTAGGTAGATGTATGTTAAAATCTCCGCATAGGACTATCGGGGTGGGCCAATGTACTAATTCACTAGAAACTTGGTTAATGACCCCGGGATCATCAACATTGCTACCATATAGTGAACAGAGAGTGAAAGAGATGTTATTAGGGAGTTGAATCTGAGTGATGACCCACCTTCCTAGTGAATCTGATTTGTTTTGTGGATTGCTAATAGCAAATTTTCTATCAGTTAAGATTCTACACCCTTTCTCTTAGCTCCTTGCGTAGTAGCACCCAATACTTTAAACCCTATTGTGTTTAGTAAATGTGTTTCTGACTGTTCTGCATGGGTTTCCTGTAGACATATGATGTTTCCCTCAAGTGTTCGTAGGCCCATTGTCACTTTTTGTCTCTTTGACGCATCATTCAAACCACAAACATTAACAGAGACGATTTGTAGTGGTTCTATCCTAATTTTTTTTTTTTTTTCAAGAGAGAGGTTACCCACTTTCACCAGGGAACAGGGCACAGAAGACCAAAAGTCGAAAAGGGATCCCTGGGATGTATTTACTGGACCGTAATATCTATACCCATACAGTTAACCATGGTACCCGGGTTACAGGTTATCATAGATCACTGTATGACAGGACGGAATTTATATAGTGATTCTCACAAAGAAAAAATGTTTGTTAACAATCTAAGTTTTTATTAAAATTGAAAGGTCATTCACATTAAAAATGCACACATTTTAAAATTTCCAAAGAACTTTCCCTGAAAAGTAAAAGTTAATCTCTACAGTAACAGTAAACAATACGAAATAATCAGACATGTAAATACATTATATATCACAGACAACAAGATTATGTTACCAAAGACAATACATAACATAAAGTAAAAGGACCCCTATTAGAACGGTGGCACTCAGATATTATTACCACTATAGATTACTCGATCCACTGGCTACAGATGGCATGTACACACATACACACACGTGACAAGAATATATGTACATCCAGTGTGTTTGAGCTTAAAGTGGATTCTCATATGGGAATGCGTCGACGCGTTTCGGTGCGAGACACTCGATAATGTGGCACCTTCTTCAGGACTTCTTAGCAGGGGTTTTCCATACTACAGGGGACTTCACTCTCCCTGTGTGGGGGGTAAAATAAAATCATATCAAAGTCTATTCACCCTAGGTGCGTATTCACATTCATAGTAATCACAATTTCTGTGTTTCAGCAAATATCAGGGTGCACTAGTACGTTAGATACATGTCAGATGACTGGTGTCTGCAGTTAGTTCATAGTTTGGGACCAACTTATTTAATTACTACAACAAACATATTTGTCTCTATGTTTCAATTGATCACACTCTCACATTCGAGATTTGATATGACCCTATGTTTCCTTCAAACATCTTCCATATGTGGAAATCACTATTGGGGGGATACTGCCATGGGGGGTATAGTAAGAATAATATAATAATAACACCACACCCTCACCTAGATTGGGTAGTATATGCCACTTGGAATCTTCCAGGTTAATTCTATACAATCACTGGCTGTTATGGCCTGGGGATAAACAGACACATATATATATGGCAAGTTCTTAAGTAAAGGAGAGTATAGACAGCTATTCTACCCAAAGGTAATATGGTAGTTTTAATACCTCTGTGTCTTATTAAGACTCCTCCAATGGTGTTCTTTTGTCTTCTGATTTCTTTTTCTTAAAAACACGGTATCTAATTAGAAGATATGAAGGGTTTTTTTTATCCTTTCTGTCATTGGGCATTTGGCACTTTGATGTAATTAATATATTGCCGTTCTTACCTGTAATGTTTTTAAAACTTGCTTCAAACGGGCATATTTTGGGGACCTCGCCGGAACTGGATATGTTCTGGTGGAGTCAGAAAAACATAAGGTTGGTGGAATAATCACATCTCTACTGTCATATGTAAGACTAAACCGTTCAGGATTTTATGCGATATTTCTATCCTTGGAGTGGTCCTAGCTGTTACCTCTATGAATTTAGGCACAACCCTCGTTCCAAAGCATCCTCGGGTTCTTCCTAATAAACCTGCCCTTTAGACACCAGAGAAAACTGTTATTTTTTAACTCTGGGTTGTGTTTGCCCCGTCGTAGAGTTCTGCCCGCACTTTCTACAACGCTTTCAACTAGACACACCCCTGCGTATAGCTCTTCCCTCTAAGTGTACAGCGGGACCCGATAGATTGCAGGCTACAATTAATGTAACGGGTCGCGTTTGCACCTGCAGTGTACTGGGTGCACGCGCTACGGTATCAGCTATTTTAAGAGGGCGGGGGTTGGACCGCCCTACACGGGGGTCCGCGGAGCGAAGGTGCCGCACTAACTCAATATTCCCTCGTTGTTCTAAGAGTGACGGGCTCCCTAGCTCTTACCTCTTTTGCCGTGGCGCCTCGCCTCTGCCTCGTTTGATCCGCTCTCTACCGGGAGTGGTTTGGGCTCAACTCTTTATATTCTCCCCGGGTTCGTAAATTGCTCACAGCTGGGGTAGGGTGATCCCGATCGGCGTGCGGGCTGCGAGAGAGGTGACGCCATCTTTAAATGGTGTTATACCTCGCTCTGAGCCTAATATGTTGCGGTTTCCGCTATCTTGTTTTTTCTTTTTTTGAAAGTACGCTCATGCGCTTTTGTTTAAACCCTATTTTAATATGTTTCACGGATATTTATGCCTACAAATTAGTAGTTTTATCGGGTCTGACTATAAATGTTGTGTAGTATTATTTATGCGTTTAATACTGCCACTTTCTCAAATTAGGGGCATCCTAGATGTTATAGGTTTTTTATAGGTTTTTTACCTTAGCTCTTCATTTGTAAAGGGCGTTAAGCTTTTTATTTATATACTACCGCTCGGCATATTTGGAGTATTACATTAATTATTATGTATCCACAAACACAACCCAGAGTTAAAAAATAACAGTTTTCTCTGGTGTCTAAAGGGCAGGTTTATTAGGAAGAACCCGAGGATGCTTTGGAACGAGGGTTGTGCCTAAATTCATAGAGGTAACAGCTAGGACCACTCCAAGGATAGAAATATCGCATAAAATCCTGAACGGTTTAGTCTTACATATGACAGTAGAGATGTGATTATTCCACCAACCTTATGTTTTTCTGACTCCACCAGAACATATCCAGTTCCGGCGAGGTCCCCAAAATATGCCCGTTTGAAGCAAGTTTTAAAAACATTACAGGTAAGAACGGCAATATATTAATTACATCAAAGTGCCAAATGCCCAATGACAGAAAGGTTAAAAAAAAACCTTCATATCTTCTAATTAGATACCGTGTTTTTAAGAAAAAGAAATCAGAAGACAAAAGAACACCATTGGAGGAGTCTTAATAAGACACAGAGGTATTAAAACTACCATATTACCTTTGGGTAGAATAGCTGTCTATACTCTCCTTTACTTAAGAACTTGCCATATATATATGTGTCTGTTTATCCCCAGGCCATAACAGCCAGTGATTGTATAGAATTAACCTGGAAGATTCCAAGTGGCATATACTACCCAATCTAGGTGAGGGTGTGGTGTTATTATTATATTATTCTTACTATACCCCCCATGGCAGTATCCCCCCAATAGTGATTTCCACATATGGAAGATGTTTGAAGGAAACATAGGGTCATATCAAATCTCGAATGTGAGAGTGTGATCAATTGAAACATAGAGACAAATATGTTTGTTGTAGTAATTAAATAAGTTGGTCCCAAACTATGAACTAACTGCAGACACCAGTCATCTGACATGTATCTAACGTACTAGTGCACCCTGATATTTGCTGAAACACAGAAATTGTGATTACTATGAATGTGAATACGCACCTAGGGTGAATAGACTTTGATATGATTTTATTTTACCCCCCACACAGGGAGAGTGAAGTCCCCTGTAGTATGGAAAACCCCTGCTAAGAAGTCCTGAAGAAGGTGCCACATTATCGAGTGTCTCGCACCGAAACGCGTCGACGCATTCCCATATGAGAATCCACTTTAAGCTCAAACACACTGGATGTACATATATTCTTGTCACGTGTGTGTATGTGTGTACATGCCATCTGTAGCCAGTGGATCGAGTAATCTATAGTGGTAATAATATCTGAGTGCCACCGTTCTAATAGGGGTCCTTTTACTTTATGTTATGTATTGTCTTTGGTAACATAATCTTGTTGTCTGTGATATATAATGTATTTACATGTCTGATTATTTCGTATTGTTTACTGTTACTGTAGAGATTAACTTTTACTTTTCAGGGAAAGTTCTTTGGAAATTTTAAAATGTGTGCATTTTTAATGTGAATGACCTTTCAATTTTAATAAAAACTTAGATTGTTAACAAACATTTTTTCTTTGTGAGAATCACTATATAAATTCCGTCCTGTCATACAGTGATCTATGATAACCTGTAACCCGGGTACCATGGTTAACTGTATGGGTATAGATATTACGGTCCAGTAAATACATCCCAGGGATCCCTTTTCGACTTTTGGTGGTTCTATCCTAGCCATCTAAAGGGTATAGCAGTACCCATCTACATTCCAAAAAAGGAAAGAAGAGAAAACTAGTCAACAGGATTTGATGTGTATGTGTATGGTTAGTGCCTGTATATGCCTTTTGTGACCCTACCCACCCTTCCCACCCTTCCCCCCAAAGTCCCCCTCCACCCACCCACCCCCCCCCTTTGTGTGAGCAATCAGGCAGAGCCTGAATGATGGTGATCAGTCATAAGCCACGACCGCCAACCACGCCAGGCGCCTAGGAAAAGTAAGTGTGCTAAAAAAAAATTCAAATTCATATTCTGAGAGGTACTAAAGGATAAATGGGAAAGAACAGACAAGAAAGAGAGTAACAATTATCTTTTTTTCCTCCCCTCCTATCCCTCTCTAAGATAGAGAATAACTTCATCCCCCCCCCCCCATTTTTTTCAATTTGTTCCTCTAGGTCCCCTCTTGAGTCTGATCTCTTCCAGGTACTCTTTGGCTTTAATCTCAGATGTAAAGACCTTGGTGGTGCTGTGTAGAATTACCTTTAACCTAACCGGGTTCATGAGATACACCTCTGCACCTAGTTGTTGTAAGGGAGAGATCAGCTGCCGCAGATGCCATCTGCGCTCAACAGTCTGATGGCAGAAATCCGGTTTGGAAAAAAAGGTAATTCCATGAGCCCCTTTTTTTGAGTTGGGGCGGGCCTTGTCGTAGACCAATTGTCTCAGGAGGACATTGCCAAAGTATACAAGGAAAACCCGGGGCTGTCCTTCAGTCAAGTTACCATTTTTGTATTGTTTTTTCTGAAAGAAGGGAAACCTGTGAGCTCGCTGTACTTCGCGGTCCCAGTCCCATTCAGTATTTTCTGGAAAAGAGTCTTGCAGTAGCTTGACAATGAACTGTCTAGGGTCTTCCCCCTCCTTTCCCTCTGGAATCCCCAGCAGGCGCAAGTTATTCCGGCGTTGTCGGTTTTCGTTTTCTTCAATTTTCACCATTAGATCCATGAGGCAAGCAGAATTGGAATCAGTGGCCTGTTTGGTTGCCACTGCTTCAGTGTCCAAGTGTTCAGTCCTGGCCTCAACCATGCCCACTCTCTCGCTGATGTCTGTACAGGTATTATTTAATCGTCTGAGACCACCCTGTAGTTTTTCGCTGCATTTTTAGCTGCCCTGTTTTCGCCTCTTACCTCCTCCTGAAAGTCTTTGATCGAGGCGAGGATGGCAGCAAGTGAGGGCTCCAATGTCTCGCTAGTTTTGGCTTGCGATCTTCTTGGGCTGCGTCCTTGTGGTATTGATTGTGACACGTTCGGATCCTCTTCTTCCAAGTGGTATGACATCTGCGAGTCCGAATAATCCCATTTGAGCTGGCTCCTCCGTTTGATCTTATTTCTTGTTTTTTTAGGGCGAACAATTGTACCAGTGTTATCACGGGAAGCCTCACTTTCCTCTTCGCTGGTGCTGTTAGTATTGCCTTTATCTTCCTCAGTCTCCTCCTCCCCTGATGAGCTCGGAGTACTGTCTGATACTGAGTAAAAGGCCTCTTGACCAGCTTCTGGGGTCCAAGGGGCGGTAGAGCCAGAAAGAACTTCCAGGTTTCAGATGGCAGCTTCCGTCTTTGTGGGATGATCCCTGGTATTCAGGTTCTCAAAGTGAGTACATAAGATATTGCCAATATTTCCTTCATTAGGTTCTAGGTGTTCACACTCGTTAGGGAGTGGGGTTAAAAGAGGATTAGGGGGCATAGAGGGGTCAAGTGTATAGTCATGTTCTTCAATTGAACAAGGTAATGGTATAGAAGGTTCCGCTGAGTGCTCCAGATTACAGGTCGAGGTGGGGATAACTTCTGGTCCGGAAGGGGCATTACTGGGTTCCGTACTAGCAGCGGGTACTCGATTGATATCGCCATTATCGCAATTCTGTTGAGAAGAGTCTTCAGCTCTATTAGGACATTGCGCATTCTTTGTGTTGCTTTTAGCATTGGTAGCCTGGCTCTTGGCCTGGCTCTTGGCCACTAGAAAGATTTTGGCTGGAAGGGGCTGTGCTGGAGTAGCACTATTATCCTTATTGTCTTTAAGTTCTTTACTGGAGACCCCTGCCCCTCCCCCTGTTAGACCAGTGTTTTTTAAACCAGGATGTAGGCGCAATTTCTGAATGACTTTGAGGGAGCATGGGTCAGATACACCCAGTGGTTTATCCGAGACAAATATTTTACCTTTTGACTTAGTCTCTCAAATGGAAGTTGCAATCCTCCAGCAGAGCAAGGATGCAGAATGTATCTGCCAAAGTCCTCTCAAATTCAGATAGCCACCGAGTTAGGGCCCCCTAAGGTCATTGGTTTTAGCAGTAAAAGCTCAGAGCGGGAGCAATTCACATTTCACTGTTGATAGAGTCCTCGTGTCAGGGGGATATTTCTCGTCCCATCACTTGATTAAGAGTTCTACTTTCAGGCTTAATGCCTGATTTAGGGTCTGAGGGACAGATTAAAGGGTGATAGGGTAGCAGAGGACTTTACCTTTGCCACCCTACTGATGGAGCAGTATTTCGCAAAAAGAAACCTGCTCAGATGAACACCCCCATAATACGTAATAACCGTAAGTAGTAATGGAAAACTAGCGTGCACCTTACATGAACACGAGGGAAAATGCTTTGCACATGCATGCACTAACGTGAAAAAATGCATGAAAAAACTGAAACTGTATTTACATTGTGCTTTGAAAGAAATGAGAAATAATGCATGACAAGGCCGCATGTGAATTTTGTAGTTTGCATGTTGCATCTTGCTTTAACTAATAAATAATGCTGCTTTTACTTAAGCTTATGCTAGGAAAAATGTTAACAGGGAATAGTGCAAGGTGGCTGGTAAAAAGTGCATTATCATGTAACTAATAAATGTCAATGTTCCATTTGCTATAGTGAGCCAAATGAGATCCCATTGTCCTTAAGTTGGCCGGATAAAGGAGGGGCTGGAATGAGAATGAAAATGTCATGACAGAGCAGCCAGAAGTGCTCAGTGCTGCAAAGAAAGAACAGAAGTTTAAGGATACCCAGCACTGAATGCATTTGTTCACCTGCCAAAGGATGTGACCGACTGCAGGGCTAAAGACTCCTTCCGCTGACATTGCTGATAATTATGTATAAAAATGTTTAAATGTATCATGTGTTAAAATCGTGAGAACGAACCAAGAATTAAGCAATTTTCTCGCGAGAAATGCGCATGCGCGGCCGCCCGCGCATGCGCATTGGTTAGAAGACGGCGCCGTGAACAAGCAGAGGGAGCCCCGGGACGCCGCGGACAAGGTAAGTGTATTTTCTTTATTTATCTTTGCCCATTCAATTAAATTAGCTATGTAGGGGAGGGGGCATGCGGCGCGTAGTGGGGCTACGCGAAGTGCGCAGGTGGGCGTAGTTTCTCGCCCACTTTGCGTAGCTTCGCGTAGCCCCACTACGCACACTACGCCCAGGGTTAAAAATTTCTTCAAAAGAAACAGATTAGGTTTAAATTGACAGGACGACCCAAGAACCAAAGGAATATGAATATGCCTATTATGAAAGGCTGTTGCAGGTATTTAAGCAGGACAGAGGGTTTGAAAATATTGGAGACAAAGATATGGGACATTTTGTGTACCGTTTCGTGTTTGGATTAAGACCAGAGATTAGCAATATGATACAGCAGCATTTTGCTGGCAGAGCAAAAGAGTTGATGAAATGCCAAGGTATGCAAAGTATGGTAGTGACGAAATTGATACAAAACATAAAAGGTTGAAAGAGAAAATGATGTGGGCACAAGTAAAGGTAGGAGAGCAGCAAGAAACAAACAAAAATATTCAAACAGGTTACCAGATCAATGGTCAGAGTCAAATTGGTCAGGTAACCCGTGAAGGTAGAGGTAAAATGAGCAGAGAGGAATTTCCTTGTCATGTGTGCGTAAAGCATGGACATTGGAGTGTAGATCTGCTAAAAAGAATAATGGGGTAAATCAAAATTTAATTCCACAGATGCAGAATGAGGTGGATGTAAATCAAGAGCAGCCGCAGCAGCAGATAGTTACTACACAGTTACAGGTGCCACAAGCTCCCATGCCAAATAATGTGAATGCTCAAGGGCAAAGGTACAATGGGAACACTGGATTTCATGGAGGTGATTAAGTTGGTAAGAGTCAAAGTGTGCAAATGGTTCTGCAATACTGGTTGCAGTGCAATGAGAGTGATTCAGACTCATATCAATGACAGTGCCTGCAGGGGTAGGAAGAGTGCGTACTAGGCGCATCCTTGGCGGTAGATCAGTCAGGTCCATTTGTTGATGGAAAAGTAGAAGGTAATGATATTACATTCTTAGTGGACACTGGTGCTACCCGTTCTACTGTGAGAGCAGCAGAAAATCCGAACGTACCCCTCTCGGGAGAAACTATCCAAGTTGTAGGAGTCCCGTATAAGCATATTAGAAAACCAGTCACAAATCCAATAGAAGTTCATATTGAAAACTTCAGAGACATGCATTGGCTTGTGGTATGTGACTCGAGTCCAGTAAATCTCTTAGGTATAGATTTATTATGCAAGATGAATTGCACCATCTATTGTACGCCAGATGGTATTGCATTTCAGACACCTGATGAGGATGTCGAATTTAAGATGATGCTAGCGAAGCAAGGGACAGAAGTGGATGAGTTGTTTTCACATCTCACCGAAGAGAATTTACCTGATAAACTAAAAGTGCAGTAAGATCCGATGTGTGGGATTTTTCAGGAAAGGAAATAGGGTTTAAGATGAATGTAGATCCAATTCAGATTACAGTGAAAGAAAGTGCTGTATATCCAAACACACCTCAGTACAAAATGAGTCCGGAAGTAATTGCAAGAGTCACTCCTGTGATTGACCAAATGATTGAACAGTGAATTCTGAAAGAAAGACTGAGCAGTCCTTGTAATTTGCCTAATATATGAATTAAAAAGTAGGGGTGGGCGGACATTTCCGTTCCGCCCACGGAATGTGCGGAAATTTGCACCTTCCGCAAAGAATGCGGAAAACGGGGCAAATGTCCACACATTCGCGGGCGGAACGGAAGTTGGCCGCAGTCCTGGCGAGGAATCCGCATGCGCAGGCTCCCGTGTATGCGCAGTTTCCAAGATGAAGCCGCGATGGGGAAGTTTGCGGCGCAATAAGGTAAGTTTTATTTAAGTTGGATTTTAGCCTTTAAATATAATTTAATAAGGCGGGCGGGAAGCGGGCGGCGGGCGGCCTCGCATAGCAAAAATATCGCCGAGAGGCACGGAGATTGGTTCAATCTCCGTGCCTCTCCGCTATAATCACTTCTGCGATATCCGCCCACCCCTATTAAAAAGACCAGTGGAAAATACAGAATAGTGCAGTATTTACGAAAAATAAATAAAATTGTAGGACACTGTTGCCCCATAGTGCCAAATCCAGCAGTGATCCTTTACCAAATTCCCTGTGATCCTGAATGGTACCCAGTAATTGATTTGTGCCAAGAATTTTTCTCGATTCCTTTACATTTGGAAGGCCAGTATTTGTTTGCATTCCTATTCGGAGACCGTGTTTAGGCATGGTGCAGAGTTCTTCAAAGGTATACAGAGACTCCCTAAATCTTTAATTAAATCTTGAAAAGATGTCTGGAGACTTTAGTAATGCCAGGAAATTCAGTTTTGGTTCAATACATTGATGACCTGTTAGTGGCATCAAAGACATGAGAGGCATGTGTGACAGATACAGTTGCCCTATTGAACCATTTGGCAGAAGCAGGACACAAAGTGTCTCCAGCAAATCTTCAATTTTGTAAACAGGAATTCCAGTACTTAGGACACAAAATAGAAAAAAGGGGTCAGAAAAATGACACCTGAAAGAAATAATGTTATCAAACAGATGTGTCCACCCAAAACTCAGAAAGAAGTATGAATGTTTATGGGAATGGTTGGATACTGTAGCCATTGGATCAGTGGTTTGTCACTGATTACAAAACCTCTTCAGAGGTTGACATGGAAGAATGTGAAAGATCCGATTATTCTGGATGATAAAAGTATGGAGGCTTTTAATAAAGTGAGAAACAGTCTTTGTTGAGCACCTGCATTGGGAATGCCAGATTGTGCAAAGGATTTTGCATTGTACTGCTGTGAGGGAGATGGGTGGGCACTTTCAGTCCTAACTCACAAACATGGAATGGCACAACGTCCAGTAGGATACTTTTCTTCTACTTTCGATTCAGTGGCTGCAGCGTTACCAGGCTGTTTGAAAGCAATAGCCACCACTTGCGTGAGTCTGGAACAAAGTGAAGCAATTGTGATGGCATATCCAGTTAAGGTGTATGTGCCACATTCTGTTGAGATCCTGTCAATTCACACCAGGACCCAATACATGACCTCTAGTTGGCTGACTAAGTACAAGAGAGTGATTCTGGGTGCTGAAACTGTGGCTGTGGTGAGGTGCACAACCGTAAATCCAGCAACTTTATTGCCAAGTTTTTGTTGTGCAGAAGTGAAAGAGGAAGCAGATCACAACTGTTTGGATGTGACCGAACTATGCACCAAACCCAGGCCTGATATAGAGGATGTTCCATTGGAAGAATCAGAATGTGACATATTTGTGTATGCGTCATGTCTAAGAAATGAGAAAGGTGAATTATGCACTGCCTATGCTGTTTGCACCATAGCAGGAGTCTTGAAGCATCCTGTTTAAAAGGGTTAAACTCTGCTCAAATTGCTGATGCAAAGGGGATTTCTGACTTCTTCAGGTTCCCCTAGAAGAAACAGCAAAACTTTAAAATAATTATTGAATGCTTTGCAATTGTCCACAAGAATTGCAGTGGTCAAATGTGCCACACATAAATCAGTAGATGATTATGTGATTAAGGGCAACAGATACGCCAACCAGATTGCGCGTTTCTGTGCATAAAATGTAATGGCCTTAAACGGAGCAATTGAGAGGAAAACTACCGAATGCCATCTTATGTTTACAACCTCATTTGAAACTTAGATGAAGTTAGGCAAATGCAGGAAGAAGCAAGTGATGAGGCAAAGGAAATTTGGAGTAATTCAGGCTGTAGGAATAGAGCAGAGGATGCAGTGTGGGTCTATTTAGATGAAAGACCAGTCTTGCCAGATTCTTTACTTTCCAATATGACCAGGGTGTACCATGGAATTGCTCATATTGGAAGAGATACAATGATCAGACTCTTCAAGCAGTCATGGTATAACCCAAAGTTCAGGGTCATTGCAGAGAGCCTTTGCCAGAGGTACGTCACCTGACAGCAGCAAAATCCAGGCAGAAGGACAGTTGTCAGTTGAGGGCGATTTGGAAAAGCAGGAGGACCATTTACCCGACTCCAATTGGATTCTATAGAACTTCCCCCATGTAATGGGCTGAAATAAGTGTTGGTTGTCGTCTGCTTGTTCTATTGCTGGGTGGAAGCCTATCCCACGAGAAGAAATGGCCGCCAAACTGTAGCTACATTGCTTTTGAGAGAACTGATTCCTAGGTTTGGATTTCCAGTCACTTTAGAGACAGACAGAGGAACTCACTTCTACAATGAGATAATTCGGATGATTTGTGCAGCATTACAAAATGAGCAGAAGCTGCATTGTGCCTATCGACCTGAGGCATCTGGAGGGTTGAGCTGATCAATGGCACTATGAAATCCAGGTTAGGGAAAGTGTGTGCATCCACAACACTGAAATGGCCTGATGCTCTACCCCTTGTATTGATGAGTCTTAGAAGCATTCCTGACAAAAAGACTGGATTGAGTCCCTACGTAATCCTATTGGGAAGAGCAATGAGACAAGCATACATACCAGCGAACAAACTGATGAACATATCTGATGATCTAGTGCTTGATTATTGCAGAGGATTGGCTGATCTGGTGCGTTCTGTGTCTCATCGGTTTGGAAAAAATTGCACTACAACACAGCAGAATCAAGCTCATGATCTGAGTCCTGGTGAATGGATTCTCATCAAGAAACACATGAGGAAATCATGTTTAGAACCCAGGTGGAATGGACCTCATCAAATCATACTGGTGACGGCAATGGCACTGAAGTGTGGTGGGTTGCCAAAATGGATCCATGCAAGCCATACCAGACGAGCCCCAAGTCCACTTGAAAGACCAAAAGAGCAACAACTGTGAAATCGGAGTCAAAGGCCAGTGGCTGAAGTGTGTGAGGCTGAAGAATCTAGAGTGAAAGATTCTAAAGAACGAACAGATGATGAACAGCCAAGCATAAGTCAAAGAGAGCAGGCACCAGATACTGGGTCTCAAGAAACTGCTGTGGAGCCAGAAGAAAGTGAGTTCACTGTTGAGCCAGAAGAAAGTGAGTTCACCGTTGAGCCAGAAGAAAGTGAGTTTGCTGTTGAGCCAGAAGAAAGTGAGTTCACTGTTGAGCCAAAAGAAAGCGAGTACTCAGTTGAGCAAGAAGAAAGTGAGTTCACAGTTGAACAAGGAGAAAGTGAAATTACTGTTGAGTCAACAGAAACAGAAGTTTTTGAAAATCAGGAAGAAGAACAGATAGAAGAAAGGCCAAATAAAAGAACATGTGAACCAGATGCAGAAGGTGAAAAAGTAGTTCAAACTAAGAAACCAAGAAAAGGTGATCCTTGGCCAAGTGGAGTAAAAAGATTGAAGTACACTATTGTGAGGAGAAAGTCAAAGAAAGGAGCAGAGCAAAGTAATGAGGTCTCAAGTCAAATAGAACAAGAAGAGTTAGGATGCCTCCCATCTCAGTTGCTCTCCCCTTGCTGGTCTGCCTGACCGGAGCTGCATTCCTTATTCCTTTTTCTTTCCCCCTTACCTTCTATGCCCCAAAGGACACGTGTGTCTGTTTTGTTATGCTCTATTTACTCATGTGACCGTGTAACATTGTTTTCTATGGGTTGTTATTATTCTATGCTCTGGTACCACACGTTTTGGTGTGTAACCATGTTTTTCTTTTCCTATGTTTTAATATGCTCTTGTAACTGATGTCATTTGTAAATTGTATTTCACTGATCCTCATGTAAAGTGCTCTGATGCCTCCGGGTCTAGCCAGCACTATATAAAACTCTTCAAATAAAATAAATGAATAAATAAATAAGGAGAAGATTAGTACGAAAGACAAGGAGAGTAAGAATTCCAAGCAAGAAATACACAGGACCTAAATGGACATACGTTATCTTGGAAGAAATTGAGAACTCAAACCCAATCGAAGAAAAAGACAGTTCTGACACTGAGCAAGTTGATGAAATCAAACTGAGACCACCTTAAAAGAACTGTAAAAATTTAAGTTGTAACTTTGTCAGACAAAACAAAATAGAAGACTCAGAAAAATCGAAGAAAGAAATAAAAGAAAGGGGTAAAGTAGAAAAGCCTTGAAGGGTAGGATTAAACTACTAATTTTAGAAATTTTTTAGAAGAAAAAAAACTTAGAATTTTAATGGTTTATATGGATTTTTATTTTTTATATAGAATACAAAATGGCTAAAGCAGAAGTGACTGAACATCCAAAATCTAGTCTAAAACGTAGATGTATTACAGCTTGCTTATGTAGTTTCTTTCTATTAACACTTATATGGATATTATTAACTGACATTGTACCTATTCTAAGGGTAACTAATAATGGACACAATACTAATGAAGTTACAAGTGAAAGAGTGAGTAATGTTACTAAAGAACCCCTGAATACTAACATAGGACTATTGGATGGAAGCATTCTCCATCATGATAAATCAATTAGTGATTTCTCGTTAAATGTTTTTACTAACTTGTTGTAAGAATATATTAACGTAATGAATGTGAGTAATTGTTATGTGTGCATGCAATTACCATCGTCTTTCTCAGAGGGGGTGAGGTATCATCACCTTCCCTTAACTTATGGTGTGTCTTTCAGTTGTCTTAACAAGCCTGTTTTATGTCAAGGGGAAGCTCGAGCATCAGTATTCCAATATAGATTTAATATTTTCAGAAATACCTGTTATTAAGGAGTTAAATAAGGTTCTTAGTAGTAAAAAGGCATGTTACATCGGAGGATTCTTCAATAGTACCAAAACTTTAGATATTGAATATACTTATAAAATAATCTATCATGTAGTTTGCGGGTTGAAGAAAAGACGTTTATGGAAATGATGGAAAATAGAAGAGAAAGTTTCCAAAGAAAAGCTGCTGAACAGAAGTCACAGGTGCCACTGTGGGCTTTTAAAGAGGGAAATTATGAGAAAGGCGAGACACACGCTGCAATGTCCCTGGACTGGTATCAAAAGGGAAACATATGTTTGCTTAGACTAAAAAATAACTAAAAAATTATTTTATTGATACAAGTGAATGTGAGCATTGAAGGGTGGAACTGATCCTGTTTTCCTTGGAGTTTGTTATGTGTGTGGTAAGAAAGCCAACTACAGAGTTCCTGCACATTAGTATGGTAATTGTTATTTTGCAATAGTTTTCCCCAAGGTCTACCATGTAAACAGAAACAAGAACAGACTAATTGAAATAAAACAAGGACTAACACATAACAAGAGAGCAATTTTCTCAGAAATAGTAGGTGATATTTTTGGTGCACTGATACCGTCAGTTGGAGTCGTTCTGAATTCACACAAAATTCTAAAATTCTCCACAGTGGTTGATTGTTTATCAATGGATACTGCTAGTGGGTTCTTGATGATTGACACAGAAATGGTTGCAATCAGATCAACGGTTTTATAAAATCGGCTTGCCCTTGATATCCTATTGACAAAAGAGGATGGAGGATGTGGCATGGTCAAAATACAACATTGCTGTGCTTATATCCCTGACAAAAATAAAGGTATTGAGGTATATATTATAAATATTACGAAATTACATGAAGATTTGACCCAAATGGAGGTTTACGGTGTTTGGAAGAGATTTTTGTAATAGATTTTCCTCTGTAGGTAAATGTTATTTTACCTTTGGAATTAGCTTATTAGGGAGAATAATAATGCCAATTATTTCAGTAGCCATAGTAGCCTTAGTGATAATGACAACATATAAATGTTGTAAGTGGAAGGGTGGAAAATGGCACTCGGTATGGTAGGTATTTTATGATGGTTCCAGGAAGCCATCAGATGGGGGATTGATGGAGCAGGATTTCACAAAAAGAAACCTGCTCAGATGAACACCCCCATAATACACACTAACAGTAAGTAGTAATAGAAAACTAGCGTACACCTTACATGAACACGAGGGAAAATGCTTTGCGCATGTATGCACTAACGTGAAACAATGCATGAAAGAACTAAAACCGTATGTACATTGTGCTTTGAAAGAAACGAGAAATAATGCATGGATGGGCCGCATATGCATTTTGTAGTTTGCATGTTGCATCTTGCTTTAAATAATAAATAATGCTGCTTTTGCTTAAGTTTATGCTGGTCAAAATGTTAACAGGGAATAGTGCGAGGTGGGTGATATACAGTGAAAAGTGCATTATCATATAACTAATAAATGTCTATGTTCCATTTGCTATAGTGAGCCGAATGAGATCCCATTTTCCTTAAGTTGGCCGGATAAAGGAGGGGTTGGAATGAGTACAAAAATGTCATGACAGAACAGCCAGAAGTGCTGAGTTCTGCAAAGAAAGAACAGAAGTTCAAGGATACCCTGCACTGAATGCATTTGTTCGCCTGCCAAAGGATGTGACTGACTGGGACTAAAGACTCCTTCTGCGGACATTGCTAAAAATTATGTATGCAAATGTTTAAATGTATCATGTGTTAACATCATTCAGTCAAGAATTAGGCAATTGGAAAGGATGTAGAACAATAACATGACTAGAATATGAGTGAAGTCACAGTGGTGTGACACACCACATCCTAAAATCCACTAATCAAATGTGGTATTTTGTGAAATGTTTCAACTAATGTGGGACGGACATGTGGGTTTTAGGGTATAACTGGGTGCCTTTAGGGGTGTGGTTTAGGTCTTGCAGGGAGAAAGAGAAGAAGGGTGAACGAGTCACTGTTTGTCGGTTTGCAGAGAGGCTTAGCTGTTCCTGTCCCTGTCCTGCTCCTGAGTCCTGAAATCTTTGTTCCCTGATTTTATTTCAGGGAACCCCCACCATCACCTTGGCCAGGGGGTTGGGGGGTTCCACAAATCCTTTGGGTTTGTGATATTCCAACTCGTTCTTGTAAAATTACTTGCAAATGTATTTTGTCTCTGAAACTTTTTTCTCTTCATCTATCCACTCCATCATATATATATATATATATATATATATATATATATATTTTTCGCATTAAGTTTTCAGAAACTGATGTCTCTTAATCTATCTACTCCTTAAATGCATTACGTATCTTGAGATTGAGTTTGACACTGTTTTGAAATTGATGATGTTTTCTCTCCCTTTTGGGAATTTCATTTTTTGCACATTGGTGACCATATGCATTGAGAATTTAATTTGAGATAAAGCTTTATTAACCTTACCGAGAGTCTGTGAATATTTAGATGACTGGATGGTTAGTTAGATAGTATTATCATTACCATCAACTGTTCAACTAATTGGTTCATTGACCAAGTGGAAGGAAAGTTGATGTATTTGGAATTGTCAAACAAGAATCTGTGAAAAAATTGAATTGAATATTAGTAACAATTGATTCCCAGAGCAACAGGAGTTGGGTGAATGTGTATGGGCCATTGTATTGTGATATTATTGAGTATTGATCTCTGATCAGGTATTGGCTCATGCTGTATCACTACCATTAGTCCACCCACCACATTAGGAGAAGTCTTTGCAGATATATCTATAGATTGGCAGGAACTCCTGTCAGGGAAGTTCCTGTCAATGAGGGAAAAGTTTAGCTTTCGACCTTCAAACTTTTCTAAATCTTTTTATTTTCAAAAACAAACTCCCAAAGTAGGAGTTTGTTTTAAAAAAATGAAAAACTATAGACATCCACACTATTGGAGTGTCCTTCCACAGTGTGGCAATCGTTTTTCTATATTTAGTGTACTTTGTTTGAGAATAAAATAAAATGTCATCCACCTACCCACTCTGGAAATAGAGTAGATGTCAGATGGCTTTTCTGCCTCAGGTCAACAGAAGAAAGTTTGAGTAAATTGTACTCTGTCAGTATAAATCTGGCAGCCGGTCCACCTATATATCAGATGAGCAGAACAAGGGATTGTAAGAAAGGGTACTTGTCGCTGCTGTGATGGAGTTTCCTCTCTGCTAAGCTCTAAATAAACCCCTTTTTATGGAGCTTAAAATCCTCCAGTGGGACATGCCTGAAGTTGTATCTGATGAAGTTGCTTTGAATTTCACACCTTTGCTGTGAAGTCACACTAACTCGCAAAGTTCTTGGAATTCAGAAAAGTTCAGAATTTCTAGGGCATCTCCTCTTGGTAAATTATAAATTCCTCAAGACCTCATTGACACACTTAGGCACATGACCCACTTCATCAGAGGTGATGAGCAGGTTCCAGACCAGTTCTAGTCACTATTAGTTAGATGGGTATCTTGCAGCTTCTTGTGTCTCTGTAGCCACACATGGGGTCTGCCAACTTAACCTTGGAGCCCACTCCCTGGACCTGGGCAACAGTGGGAGCAAGTCCAGCAATTCATGTCACTAAACAGGTCACAAACAGTAGGTCCAATCCACTCTAATACGCTGTCGGTGAGATATACCTTTTGCAGATTTATTAGTTAGGGAGTGGGGGTGACTTCTAGACAATCTTTAGCTAATGAGAAAGAAGTCTTTGGAAGCAACCTTTACCTCTTTTGCAGCACATCCTGTTTGCTTTACTGTAAACTAGTGCACATTGCACCTTTCTAAGAGAAATTCAAGATAGCACAGACCTTCTGCACCTGAAGGGAGCCTATGGGCCAGCCAGGGGTGTCTTTAGAATAATGAGCAGTCCAGCCCTGACCAGGTATCCCAATCCAGTCTGGCACCACCCCTCTCCCACTGGTCTGGTGACCAACTGGCTATAGAGGGCCTAGTTTCTTTCAAAGTAATGTTTCTGCTGCCTACCCATCTCTCCTTCCTGGAATGGGAAGGGGCCCCTTTCTTACCATAGGTCATCCTGTCAAAAATTCTATGCCTTTGATCTTACTCTGGGAGTAGCTGTCACACCAAAAAGGCAGGCACTGACAGGCCATCTGTTATTAGGCTTTTGCTAATTAGCCAACAGAAGTCTCAGACAATTAAAAGATAACATTTTAAAAGTTAACTCATTTAAATATTTAAATAAATCCAACTATACTAATTAATTGGATTTTATTAAATAATAAAAATAGTGGTATAATTAGCTCTGTAGATTGTGGCAACAAAAAATAGCAAATCTGCTTCTACCTAAACGTTGGTACTTGCACATATGAAAGCTGCATCCCTAATAGTAACAATAGGTTTTTTGGGGCTAATCAATGTGGTAGCATACAAATATTAAATCCTTAAATGTTCCACTTTTAAATACCAGGTACCCTCCCATGTGTCTACAAGGACAAATTAGGGGTGACATATTTAATATTTTAAAATAGGGTTTCCATGTTATTTTCACTCTGTCAGCTGCAAGTGTAAAGGCTGCAGGGGACAGACTACAGTGGTATGCCTGAACCCATGTTTCCTTTTTCAACCTAGTATATGGAACACCATGTGCTGCAGTCCACAGGTGACATTTAACTTTCCATGCCCTTAGTGGAGTTCCTGCACCATATATTTTGGCCTTCCTGAGGAGTTAAATTGTCCAAGTAGAAGTTAGCCAATGTATTATCTTTTAGGGGTCAGAGCACATACACTGGAGAGGAGGGGCCCAGTGTGCAAAGTTCAAAAACAACAGCATTAGTTCACAATAAAATGGGGATGCCCACACCAAAAGGGGACTTTCTTAGAGTATGTGAATGCCTTAGAAGATGGAGGGGAAGATGCTGAAGTATCAGTGCAAGCCGGCTTCAGATCATCCAGCAACATGGACATCACTGGCTTACGCATTGTAGGTAAAGCCCTCCAGATCCTAGATGAGGATCACCTTGCCTCCTGCTCAGCTGCCTTCGATGTATTCTACCCTCATACACTCATATCCACCCTAGAGTCTTGAATAGGATTGGGGAGAGGATGTAGCCTTACGGCTAGAGTGGTCGACGTGGAAGCTGGGGAACCGGGTTCGAGTCTCGGCAACGCCGATCACATCTTGTGTTTCTGGGCAAATCACGTAATCTCCCTGTGCCTAGCAAAAATTAATGTGTCCTCATGTAACATAACTGGTGCTATGTAAAGCGCTCTAAAACCCGATAACGGGTCTAGTTTACGTTATTTAAAATTCTTTAAAAAAATATGAAATAGGATTCACTAGCAATGTCCTTCACTGGTTCTCCTCCTACTGTTCCAACCAGCAAAGGTTTGTTCCATGGGCATTTCCAGGTCCCAAAAGATCGGCATCAGCTGGCGAGTATCTTGGGTTCCGTACAGTACAATTTCATCTTCAACAACTACATGCTTAGTACTCCACTCATAGACACCAGCATCAGGATTTCCCAGCATGTGGATTAAATGTAACTCTACTTCAACGTCTCCTTTGTTTCAGACATCCAACGCCTCAAACACTGTTCGCACATCATCCCTACCTGAAGCTCAGTTCAACCAAGACACCGTTCCTGTTATTTGCCGAGAACAGCCAGCAATAACCAGTACAAACCTGCCTAATTGAAATGAACACTGATGGTTTCAAGCCCCAAATTTCACCAAATGCCAAGTTACTTGTATTCACTTTGAACAGCAGCCAAACCCTCAGCTTTCACCTCTAAAGAAAGTATAACTCTTTCTTTCAGAAAACAGTTTCAGAACTGCTGCTCAAGCCCTCATACTCTCACATTAGGATGACAGCAAACCCCTGTGCCATGGCCTCTCAGATGCCCCTGGGGCACCACTTGGGAACATCTCACATGCTGCAGCGTGTTTCATTCAGGGCCTGAAGGAAGATGATCACATTGTCCCTATCCTGGTGGAACATCATTGGTTTCCCTACACATACACACACTGCCATTGCAGGCCGCATGTTTGGTGCTGAGACAATTGAAGAGTCAATATGGAACACATCCCTGTCTGCCATGCCTACAACCCACTGCCTGAGGCCTAAGTAAGTCACCCCTCTTGCAGAATGCCCTCTTGCAATAGCCCTCAGGTGAGGGTAAAGAGGCTCAGTGTCTAAGTCCATTCTTAGGCATTGTCGGTGTAGTAAAGCCATAATGAGTATTCAGTCTGGGAGTTGGTTATTACCAACTCCACAGCTCCATAATGGCTGTACTAAAACCTGGGAAGTTTGGTAGCAAACTTCTCAGCACATTATATCCACACTGATGACAGTGAGGGATTTAATATAAAATGCACTCAGAGAGCATCCTAAAAATGCCCCCAGAAAAACGACCAGTCCTGCTGTGGTGCCTGCATGACTGCCCACCATTTTCCACCACCAGACAGGTTTCCGGGCCCCTGGGTAGAGAGCCTGTGACATGGTACTTCATTAGTTAATGTTATGACTCTTTTATGTTCTTAGTAGAATTTCACCATGTAATTGTGTTCCTATTCTAAATAGAATATTCTATGTAGTAATGTTCTGCTTGTGACAGTTAATCTGTAGCAGTTGATGGCTGGGGTGAATAAAGTGAACCTGAGGCTTACCCATTTGTACGAGTTTCTCTTCTTCAGAGAACACCACATTTTATTGGCGGCGAGGTGGTCTCACCCCAACAAGAGGAAGTCTCTCTGTTTCCGACTTGAATCTCCGTTTTGCTGATGGTTACAAAAGGAAAAGAGAAGTGTTGCAATTACCTTCTCCTGCGGCTGGAAGAATTTTGGTCATCTGGTGAGAAGTGTTCCAGGACTTCTCCAGCGGCTGTTCAGTAAACCCAGAAGTTGTTCCTTAAAAAAACGAATCAGCGGTGAGGAGATTTGCGGGAGGGGCTTCGTGAAACGCACTTGCGTTTCAGTGACGTTTTAAGGCCTGGACAGTTCCACGGATTATCGTGTGTTGGAGCATATCTACGTTCCAGGAAAGGAGACGATCTAGGGCAAAGAGACGTGTGCATCACTCTATGGTCTGAAGCACTGTGTTTCAGGTGTAGTGACGTCGGTGTACTTGTACACAGCAACGTACAGACTCCATTTTTCTTAATTAGACAAAGGGAGTCACCTAGCAACAACACGGAGTTTGTGTCTTGGAAAAAGACTTTGTGCAACGTGACCTTTGCTGGCGCTACGGAGACATGTAGTAAGGAAAAAAAATGTTTCTTAAAACAAGAAATTGACGACAACACGGAGTTTGTGTCTTGCAAAAAGACTTTGTGCAATGTGACCTTTGCTGACGCTACAGAGACATGCAGTAAGAAAAAAAAAAAAGGTTTCTTTAAACAAAGGAGTTGACGTGCTGCAGGAGCCTTCGTAATGTTAATGCCCTACAGTTAACATTTGCGCTATGGTGTAGTAAAGCTGTCTGCTTCTGTTTTGTCTAAGGATTTAATATGTGCACAACGTCTTGGTCAAGTTATTGTGTTTTTACTCATTTTGGTTAAGTATATGCACTGCTGTGTCCTGACATGACAATTTGTTATAGTTTGTTTTATGAAGTTAAGCTAAGACTTTAATTATTAATTTGAGAAGCACATTATATCTTTTGCTGATTGGGAGGCGGTTGTCTCATTTCGAGTTTGAAGAACAGTGATTGACACATCTCTCAATTGGTGTGCAAGTTGGTGGTCATTATTGTTGTTACCCAAAGACCTAGGGCCCCATTAGGATGTCGGACGGATTGCCACCGCGCGCATGGCCGTGGCGATCCGCCCGACATCCGTCCCTGCCCGCCACCCATTTCCCCCCCCTGCCATATTACTATGGCGGGGGGACCACGGCAGATGGAAAGACCATCCGCCGCTTTTCCGCCCGGGCGACAAGTCGACTGGGCAGAAAAGAGGTTAATATGGTGGCGGTGTCTACTAGACACCGCCATCCATATTATGATGGGGCGGACACATGCCACAGAAAGGCATGCGGGAATCTCTTGCGGGGGTCCGTTGCGGGCCCCCAGGGATTCTGGGGGGTAGGGGGTGCACATGGGGGCGTACCTATGGTACCACCCCAGTATTTCAAAGTACAATGTGGCAGGCACCACGCGGTGCCTGTCACGTTGTGCATTGAAATGCATGACATGCATTTTTAGCATTGCGCCGGGCGGTGCTTTTAAGCACCGCCCGCCACAATGTTAATAATGCGGGATGCACCACCAGTATGGCGGGCGCATCCTAATGGCCCCCACGGGACCCCCGCCCTTATGGCGGGCGGTCCCTTTTTACGTCAGGATGACGGGCGGAAAAAGTCTGCCCGCCATCCTAACGACCCCCTTAATATTTAATTTGTCTTTCAGGTGAATTTATTTATTTATTTTTGTTTTCTTACTTTTTTTGTGTGATTACTATTTTGTGAAAACTTAAGGTAGTATCAACATGCAAAATGTCACACAGCCACCATTTTTTTAATGAGTCCAGAAGAACACACAATAAAATGGCAAACATTGAGAAAATAAAATCGCACACTACACTCTCTACTACTCTATTGTCTTGGAGGGGAAGGACAAGAAGTACTGGAACATTTGCCGGAATTTAGTGCTGCTGATCAGAGAGCATTAAATGAATATGAAATCTGCATACTACAATTAGACAGACATTATCTTCCCCGTGTAAGCACAATAATGGAGAGATATAATTTTGGTCTATTTGAACAAAAAAAAGAGGAGTCTATTGAGGAGTGTGTGACTAGGTTAAGAAACCTCGCATCAACCTGCAAATTCGAGGCTATGGTAGAAGAAAGGATAAGGGATCAATTTGTTTTAAAATGTTCACATGTCAAAATTAGGGAAGAGTTATCGTTGAAGGATAAACCACCCTTGGATGAGGTGTTAGTTATTGCTAAACGTGTTGAACACATGATGAAATGTGTTGATGGATTAAGCACTGAAAAAAATTAGTCTAATACTACTAGTGCAAATGTAGATGAGGTTGTGTATGCTGTAAAAACAAACCACATAATGAATCTGAGAGTGGAAAGTTTACACGTCCAGTAGAGAAAACTTTCACACAAGATGAGAAGTCAATATGTTTTAGGTGTGGTAGATCCGGACATAGAGCCAATGCTTCTTACTGTCTTACTATGCAAGTCTTTTGTAATACCTTTGGGAGGAAGGCTCATTTTGTGAAGTGTTGCAAGAGCAAAGTTAAAAAAGAGAACAATCTGTTGTCAAAGAGCATCCACAAGTTAAAGAAACTATTTATCAAATTGATGACTCTAAAGCTAATCATCCATCTCTTTTTTTTTACAGGTTTTTGAGATATTTTATTATAACATTTATTCTTTTTTTTTAAATCTTTTATTTACCAACATGAAATAAAAAAAAAATATATCTATATAGTTTTTTTTGGTGAAGAAAATAGCAGCATATACATTTGAAATAGACAATCAATAATACTAGCTTATATTTACAACATATACAGCAGACGAAAGTAAATAGACTTCAGAAATACTTATTGTCCCCCTTAAAAAAGAAAAAAAAAAAAGAGAGAAAGAAAGAAAAAAAAGGGGGGGGGGGAAAGGGAGAAAACACAGAGCTAATTGAACCAGACAATTCCAAACTATTTCTTGAATTCCTCAGAACAATAGTCCCCAAACTTTCTTAAGTTTGCATAATGCACGAGTCCCTCTTATTTTAGCCAATGCTCGTTCCATCTCATATGTTTCTTTAACAAATCCCCACCATTCCAAAGCAGTTGGAGATACTCGTAAGATCCAGCCCCGGGCAATTGTCAACCTGGCACATGTCAACAGAACAATAATTAGATACATCTCCGCACGTGCCTTTGTCCGAGCCATCCTCCTAAATTGGCGGTGCCGCCCAATTTGGAGTGAACTGAGTTTGGTTGGTGGTCCTCTTAGCGCACAGAATCTATTTCCTGCTGCTGTTGTGCACTTCGTAAAGCAAGCCCCTGAAGCTGCAGAGTGCTCGAAGAATTAAAGCGCTGAAGCTGCCCCAGCGCTATTACCCTGTCAGCGCATTTTTTGGAAGCGCTATCTGGACTACTGCTCGCGTTTCCCGCTTCGCGGGAAACACTCGCCTGGGTGTGACTGTAGGCGGCTGGTCGACATCAAAACATCACTGACCAGAAGCCTCCTAGGACAGGAACGGTCCCCGCCACGCCCCCCTCACCTGCCTTCATTAGCGCTGTAAGCCTGCTGCTGAGCGGAGAATCTATTTCCTGCTGCTGTTGTGCACTTCGTAAAGCAAGCCCCTGAAGCTGCAGAGTGCTCGAAGAATTAAAGCGCTGAAGCTGCCCCAGCGCTATTACCCTGTCAGCGCATTTTTTGGAACCGCTATCTGGACTACTGCTCGCGTTTCCCGCTTTGCGGGAAACACTCGCCTGGGTGTGACTATAGGCGGCTGGTCGACATCAAAACATCACTGACCAGAAGCCTCCTGGGACAGGAACGGTCCCCGCCACGCCCCCCTCACCTGCCTTCATTAGCGCTGTAAGCCTGCTGCTGAGCGGAGAATCTATTTCCTGCTGCTGTTGTGCACTTCGTAAAGCAAGCCCCTGAAGCTGCAGAGTGCTCGAAGAATTAAAGCGCTGAAGCTGCCCCAGCGCTATTACCCTGTCAGCGCATTTTTTGGAAGCGCTATCTGGACTACTGCTCGCGTTTCCCGCTTCGCGGGAAACACTCGCCTGGGTGTGACTATAGGCGGCTGGTCGACATCAAAACATCACTGACCAGAAGCCTCCTGGGACAGGAACGGTCCCCGCCACGCCCCCCTCACCTGCCTTCATTAGCGCTGTAAGCCCGCGCATCGCGGGACGCGCGCGGGCGGCGCCGGGCTAAGCCCGGGCAAAGGGCGGGCCCTCTGTGGCCCTCAGTGGCCGAGGTAGGCCGGGCTGGGCCCTGGTATTTTTATTTTTATTGCTGACTCACCTTATTATTTTCATTTGTAGGAAAACACGCAGATAGGTTTATAGATACAAAGTACGTTATCTGCTTGTATGAGCCTTGTCCTCTCCCCCTGTGAATTCATATTATATTAACAGTGTTATTTATTCGGGACTGAGAATTCTGCTGTAAGACTAGACTCTTTTCCGGTATTATGGAGGCAAAGAAACTACGCTCCGGGAAAGTTCTAGTGGAGAAACCTTGTATAAATCCTGGATCTATTCACTTGAGGAAAAAGCACGAAAATAGTGCTCTTTTGAAAGGTCAGATGCAGCTGGTACAAATTTGGGAAAAAAGCATGAATAAATCCTTAGAAGTTTCCATAAAATCTGACATAGACTCATTACCAAAATCGGAACTACTATCTAATATGGAGAAAGATTATCAATTTGATCCATTGACGGAAACAAATATGCCCCAGAGTCAGTCAAAGGAGGTAATCCTCCCTTCCTGTTCAGTAAATGTAGTGGACTCTGATCCCTCGTTAATAAAATCGCAAACATTGTACCATAATACTATTAAGGGAAATGAAAACTTGGAAGAAGATATGGGTGATGCGTCTATAGCTACTAGCATCGATCTGGAGCTCTGTGGCCGATACGTGGACAAGAGATCTTTGACTCATCTCGCGGATAGTAAAACACCAGCTGGAGAAACGCCTTCAGGATTGTTACTATATAGCAGCACTCCTTCTATTAAATCCAATGATAACCTCTCAATGCAGAGTGTTTTGAAATCTCCGCAATTTAACCTATCGGGGATTTGTGCCTTTACTTCATCTAGCTACCCAAAAAATGAGAAACCTATCTCTGAGTCACTCATAGCACTTGAGCAAATTTTGTCCTCCATATTACTTTTACTTGGTAAATTTGCCGTGAGCTCCGACTGTATTTTGTCTTCGGTTACTGAGATATTGCAGGTATTGCTGGCTAAAAATGTTGAGAATGTGATTATTCCTCCTATTAATCCCATTGATCCTGTTGTCCAAAAAGTTGTTGATAACACTACTGTTGTGGGGGGAAATCCACCGTTGGGAACGTCTATAAAGGTGGATATTCATAAGCCCCTTAATCAATCTACCTCATCTTCCTTGTTACAGAGAAAAGATTCAGTGTTGATTGGGAAGGAAGATAGTGTGATAGAAGTGTTACAAATGGGGGGTAATGACCTTTTTCCCATTTTTATCCAAGATAAAAAAGAACCAGAAGGTTCTTTGACGACTATTAGAGCCTTAAAAGTAAAAACTAAAGGGAAAAAGAGGAAGCAGTTACGTAAATACAAAAAGAAAAGGCCCAGGCAAATCATTTTTCAAAAACATATGATATCTGAAGTGCCTAATATTATTGAAAGTGGACATAATTCACTATCAGATACCCCTGTTAAAGAGGAAGTTGTATGTATTAATAACGATGAATCTGGGAGTACCCCGACTGAACCAACTATGAGGGGGGTAGTTCCATGCCCCGTGGTAAATGCTCCTGTTCCTCTACCTTTAATTACCGAAGATACTATAAACATGCCGAAAGTAGCAAGGGTATTTAATCCATCCGCACCCATTTTTCGGCCACAGCCTGAAGTTGTCAGGAGTTCAATCATTCAGCCAGTAAAAAGTCCTATTTTAAATGTGGATACTCTGTCATTGGATTTTCTCCCATTATTTGATTCAGATCTAAAATTGAACAGATCTTGGTTGCTTAACTGCTTCAAAGAGATAGAAAGCTTAAAATTAATTTTAACGAATGATATTGATCTAGTTCTCCCAATAAGATCTATAAATGGGCAACGAACAAGGGTAAAGTTTTACTGTAAAATAATTGCTAACCTTGTTCTTCAACAAGCGGAAGTTTTTCAATGTAGAGGAATTGACGTGTTACCTTATGTGAATAGTAATTTGTGTATTTCCTCTAGTGAAAGAAATACAAAGTTGGCTTCTGGGCAGGTTGAGTATTCTACCTGCAATAAAGATCTACAAATCTGGGTCTCCAGAGGTAAACGAATGGTCTCTCAGGTACTTCCAGTACCTGATAGCACAGATATTCCTTTAACTGAAGACAATTCGATGTGGAACTGGTTACCAGGTGTTCTTTCAAATACTACATCTAAAAACCCACGACTATCTTCACATCTTTAACACTCACTTAAAAATTGTCTCTTGGAATGCAGCTGGTTTGTCTAATTGCCCCGAGAAATTTGATTTTCTATTCTCTTTGAATGCAGATGTGTATTGTATCCAGGAAACATGGTGTAAAAATCTCCCTTATGGAGGGAAAGATTACTTTGTCCTGGAGGCTCCTGCGATTCCCTCTAAAAAAGGCCACGCAAAAGGTGGAATCGCCTGTTTGTTATCAAATGCTTTACAATGGCAATTCTCCCACTATACGGACAAGAGTAATCTTTTCCAAGCCATAACCATTTCTAATCTAGCCTCAGCAGCCCAACGGTCTTCATTCATAATTTTAAATGCCTACATTCCTCCTGAAGATAAATTTATTTTAGTTCTAAAGCGTATGTTTTCCTATGTTAAACAATTATTAGAGGTGGATCACCCCCCATATATATTATTGGTGGGGGACTTAAATAGTAAAGTGTCTAATTTCACTTTAGATATGTTTAGAAATAAAACTAAGGAAGAAGCATATAACATACCTCAAGCACTCCTCCCTACTAAAATAAAAACTAATAAAAGGGGTAAGATTCTCCTCGAGGAACTTAGTTCCCTAGAGGGACTTATCATAAATGGTAGGATGCCCTCAGATACTCCCGCTAACTATACACATGGATCCATTAGGGGTGAATCTATTTTGGATTATGTAATTACGGACTATGATACGTTCTCTTTTCTTAAAGATGTGGTGATCTCTCATTCCCCCTTGAGTGATCATAAAATTATTAATATAACTATCTCATTAATTCCCCCTGAAACTAATTCTTGGTCCTTAAAGAATAGAGGTTTCTCTATTAAGTGTAACTCAGGTAGATGTTATTGGGGATCTACCAATATTAAGGACGTACAAAATATCCTTGCCCAATCGCTATTAGAACTAGATCATTGGCAAGGTATGGAATTCCTTTATCTTGAAAATCTCCTTAAAAAAGTCACCGCGATGGCTAGGACTATAGGAAATCCTAAAAAGATACATTTTTCTCCTAGTCCACTATTAATATTAAATAAGGAGATAAATAAACTTGTCAGGAAACAATACCTTAATAGATCTGGGGGAAATGAGTATCAGATAGCTGTATTAAAAAGAAGGAGGGTAAGATTGAGATCCAAGAGAAAAAGAGAAAAAGAAGATTCTCTATGGATCAAGCTAAGAGAGGCTTCGACTCGCAATAAATCTAGAGATTTCTGGTCCATAATAAGGCAAGGATGTGGTTCAATAACAACTCCCACTCCAATCGCTATTTCAGAAGATGTCTGGTCCCTATTTGTGACTACCTTATATGCACCTAATGGTGCAGGGGGGGATACATGGGACCCAGGCCCAAATAGTGACTCTAAAATGGAACTTCCTACTGAGCAATCCATAGCTACCGTGATAAAGAGCATGCGCTCTTCCGGAGCTATGGGTCCCGATGAACTGCCCATGTCTATAATTAAGCGAGATGTTACTGTTTGGAGTAGGATTCTTCTTCCAGTATTCCTAGCATGCTTTAAATTACGAACAGTCCCCGACTCTTGGCGGGGAAGTATATTAATCCCTATATTTAAAAAGGGAGATCGGGACAAACCCTCTAATTATCGTCTAATAGCTTTATTGGACTCAATAGGAAAAATTTTCGCTAAACTTTTATTAATGTTAATAATGGAATGGGCAGATTTAAATAGTATTTTACCTATGGAACAGACAGGATTTCGAAAAGAGCATGGAACCTTAGATAATCTGACATTACTACAGGTGATTATGGATAAATATGCTCGTGTCCGAGGTGGCGGCGTATACGTAGCATTTATAGATTTCTCCACGGCGTTTGACAAGGTGGATCGTCCAACGCTGTGGAGAAAGCTGGCTGCACTGGGTATGCCAGGATACTTACTCGATCTAGTTAAGTCTTTACATTCGAACACATGGTGTAAGGTGCTACAAGGTGGTGAGAGGGGTCTTTCCCAATCTATCCCCTCTCTGAATGGATTAAAACAAGGGTGTATATTGGCACCCATATTGTTTTCCTTGTATACGGCCGATCTACCAACTTCCATTGCAGTCTGTGAGGGATTAGCCCCGTCAATCGGAGGGTCAGCCATATCGATTCTAATGTATGCGGACGATATACTTGTCTTAGATTTGACCCCGAAGGGTCTATCTAATCGTCTACATGCATTGAATCAATTTGCAGAAGCACATTATATGAAAATTAATAGTTCTAAAAGTAAAATTATGTGCATCTTTGGTAAAAAGAAATGCAGGTCTAGTAGCTATAATTGGACTATTAGCGGACAAAAACTTGAGGTGGTCAAAACCTATACGTTTTTAGGTAAAATAATATCTGCTAATCTTAGTGAGAAGCCTCACATTGAACATAACTCTCGTAAAGCGCTGGCCCACGGTATGGGGTTATGTTCTTTGTATAACGCTACTGGGAAGAGGCATTTCTCCCTCTGTCTGGATGTATTTAGAGCGAAAATTCCTGCAACTCTTCTATATGGAATGGAATTAGTGGAGTTGAAACAATGGGGTTTCATGCAAAAAATGGAAGGAAAGGTACTTAGAAAAATCTCTTCACTTAACACAGTTTGCTCTACATCTTCATGCAGGCTGGAATTCGGGCTCCGAAGTTGTTGGGCTCAGGGGTTGGTTGCCCTCGTAAGATGGGTAGCCTGTTTGGCCAGAGGTAAACCTGGTACCTTACGAGAAATCCTTAAAAAGGAACTCTTGGGCAACTTTAACGAGTTCTCGCAGCTAGTAAAAAATTTTAGAAAAGCGGTATCGCTGCTCGAACTGGATGAAAGCACGCTATTCTTACTTTCACCAACTGAGCTAAAGCTGAAACTAAAAAGTATGTCTTGGGAACTCTGTTATAAGTCGGATATACTGGCCCAACCGAGCCAAAAAGAAAGGGAAGCCCTGGTAAAAACATATACCCCAAAATTAGCCCAAAAATATCTTATTTGGAATATTCCTCATGGTGTCCGTAGACTATGGTACCTTTTAAGACATAATTTGCTTCCACTCAATTCACTCTTAGCAAAATGGTATGGGGTATCTCCTCTATGCAATTTCTGTAATAATGCTGTACAGGATCGTAATCATGTCTTGTTTATTTGTCCTGTATTGCGCATATTGCGCCAAAAATGGTTAAAACCAATTTGTTTACAATTGGGAATTGTAAATGTAAAAATGTTTTTCCATGCACTTTATTGCCCCCCTAATGAAATGTTTTGTTCCAGAATTTTTAAATATTTTAAAGGGATTTTAGATATTTATTAATGAAGTTCAGGGAGATGTTGATGATTGCTTTACTCGCAGATAAGTAGTGTCTTTTTCTTTTTGCTTTATGATGTCATGTATACATTATTTGTGTGTATAATTGTGTGTATAATTTTATGTGGCCCTCAATGAGAGCCAAAACATAATACATTTTGACTTTGACTTAGATACATCTGGCTACTTGCTATATTCTGCACACCCATCAGTACATCTACTGTTGAAAACATAAACAGCCTCCCGAGTTTCTGAGATATCATTTGAGTCACCTTCTGCCAAAATTCTGCCAATACAGGACACAAGAAAAGCATATGTTTAAGATCAGCTGCATATACATCGCACTTCAGACATTTAGTTCGGTCACTAAAAGAATCATGAAATGACCATTTCGATATCCTTTCAGGTGTATAGTATAATTGGCAGATTGTTTTATATTGCTGTAGCCTCAAATTAGAAGAATGTACTGAATTATTGATACTAGTGAGAGCCCATGATATAGTACTAGCTGAGACTGATGTCCCTATACTGCGGCTCCAGCGCTCAGCTAATCTAGCACAGTCATCTTCCCTATAAATACATAGGGTTTTATATCCGATACTAATCTAAGATTTTTTATTTATTTCATACAGGCAATCCCATACATCAAAATCCGATATGTTTATCAGTTTCATAGTTCGTATAAAGTAGTCTTGCATCTGATAGTATTTAAATTGCATATCTAACGATACATTATATAAAATGCTCAGTCTTTCACATGTAATAAACCCATTGTAGTCATATAGATCCCCCAAGCATTTTATCCCCGAGCTAGCCCATCGCTTGCCCTCTACATCTTGAAAGATCTCTGGTAAACCCGGGTTGCCCCACAAAGGAAGTTTGCAGTGAAAGAACAGTGTGTTGCATTTAACCATAATAACACGCCAAATGTTTACAATATCACGTGCTGTCTTAAATTTAACCCGCTTGAAGTCGTTTGGGTCATTGGTTCTGAACAGAAACATATCATAATCTTCTCCTAGCATAAATCTGAAAAAAATATTACTTGTGGGGTCTATTAATCTACGGAGACGGCCTAAGAAAGCTGCCCAAAAATACTGTTTAAAATCTGGGAAATCCAATCTGCCCTGATTGAATGGAAGCTTTAGTAGGTCGATAGCTCTGAGCGCCTTCTTGTACCCCCAGATGAAACTACTACAGATTCCATCTAGGCGTTTAAAAAAAGAAGTGTTTGGTTGTAGAGGGATAGAATGGAACAAGTATAAAAATTTAGGTAAAATTTTTATTTTCATTATATTGATGCGTCCGCTAATTCTTATAGGCACCTTGTGCCATTTCTTGAGTGACTTAACAGTTTCCTTTAGGAGTTCCTCTTAGTTTAATACAATGATCCTATTTATTTTAGCCGATATTCTAATCCCTAAATAAGTAGCCACACTACAGACTCCAGGTACTGGGTCAGAGGATTTATAATTCAGTAGAACTTGAGCTTATTGGTATTAAGTCTGTATCCCAATATTGCGCCATATCTCTCTGCCTCTTCAACAACCTCCTTTAGTGCTTCCTTAGCATCAGTCGAATATACAGCGATATCGTCAGCGTATGCCGTGACTTTAAGACTGTTTAAACAAAAATGTAAAAGGCTTAATCTGAGATTGGCTTTGTAGAGCCAAAATAAATGGTTCTATTGACAGTGCAAATAATAAATGTGATAAAGGGCACCTCTGACGGCTGCCCCGGGATATTGGAAAAGCAGTAGATAGTAGTCCTGCATAAACTAATTTAGCGCTCGGATGATGATATAGAGATTTAATCAGATGCAGGAACTTGCCTTTGATGCCATATGATGTTAATGTGGCCCAAAGAAAGTCCCACCCCACTCGGTCGAAAGCTTTTTCAGCATCTAGTAAGATCATAGCGAGTGGGGTCGCCTTTATATTTGCAACATCAAATGCTGTTGCGGCCATCTTCGCAAGGGCCGTAGTGTCCCTGCCTAGAATAAATCCATGTTGTTGAGGAGACACCAGTTCAGGCAGTATCGGAGCAAGACGAGTCGCAAGAATTTTAGCAAAGATTTTTGCATCAGTATTTATAAGTGATATGGGTCTATATGACCCACATTCTGCTGGAGGTTTATTCTTTTTTAAAAAGAAAACAATCTGAGTGACATTCCAAGAATCAGGAGCGTTTCCCCCTGCTCCGATAAATCTGATCAGCTGAGTTAATAGTGGGAGTAACTCATCCATACAGAGCTTGTATAATTCTAGAGGAATAGAGTCCTCCCCAGAGGAATCATCCTCTTCTATCAACCGCCATTGGAATGGCAGCCATATAGGATATGATCGCTTCCCTTGGCTCCCAAGCTTGAACACCTTTATACTTTGAACAATCAAAGTGAGGTTATATTTACATTGAAGAAAATATTAACATTTTAAATCTAAATCTGACCCGCCCCTTCTCTTTGCCATTTCTGCATCATTTCGGTCACGTCAGACTTAAAAGAATAAAAGTGTCTCTGCCCTTTTCTAATAACTTACAGACGAGCAGGCTCTTGTAGAAAGACTTGAGCCCCCCATTTCCTTCAATGGATCGATTAGATGCCTCAGCTGCCATCTTCTGTCCATTGTAGTTTTGCAAAAATCTGATCGAAAAAATATAGAAACAGAATCGACCAGTATTGGTGATCTGGGGCCAGCCTTTAATGAGACCGGTTGTCGCAACAAAAAATTGCCATAGTAGAGTAAAAATGGTATTGGATACTGAGAGTCATGCCGGCATTGTACCATTGGGAGTCTGTGTGCCCATTGGATCTGGCAGTCACAGTCCCAGTCCCAGTCTCCCAGGTCAGGTGAGGCCTTTTGCATGATCTAAACTATGTAAGCTCTGGGGTCCGATCCCTCCTGGCCTTCAGGAATTCCAAATAGCATAAGATTCTGTCTCCTTTGTCTATTTTCAAGGTCCTTGAGTTTAGACTGTGCGTTTCTAAGCTGTTCCTCTTGTTGTGCAACAGAGCTAGCATTCCTAGATGATATCTCTTCTGCGCATACAACTCTCTGCTGAAGCTCTGTCACTTCTTCTGTCACAGACCCAACTTTCTCCGTGACCTCCTTCAATGTTTGCTGAATGTTTCCATTATCAGCTCTAACTTGGGCAAAAAGTTCTCGTGTTTCTTCCCTCTGTTCTTTCAGAGCCTACACAATCATAGAAAGTATAGCTGCTTCATTACCCTGAGTACTGCTGCTCTGAGGATCTTCTTCCAGATGAGATATATAGGGGAGTGGAGATGCTGGGGGCATTCCAAGAGGCAGAGAAGGAAGTGGAGAGGAGGAGTTAAGATTGACTATAAGAGCTGGAGAGATCACACCAATGCCTTTTTCAATAAGTCCTTCAGTGCTACCCTGTCCGCCAGGTATCCTTATCAAGTTTGGAATGATTTCAGGAGACGGGCAGCCCATTACCTCGGCTACCACCGCACCTGCCCCTGACGCTGTGATTAGTGTCTTTTTCTTTGCTTCTCTTTGAAGCCGCTGTTCCCGTTGTTCCCTTGGTAAGTTACCCAGATGCTGTTCCTGGCCGCCATCAAGAGCAATAGGATTACTAACATCTATGTCAGGGAGAGCAGAGCCCTCAAGATCCTCCTTGTACAAGTCGGTGCCCTGTTCCCTTGGGGAGTCATCACATAATTCATCGATTCTGTCCTTATTACTGTACACACTAATTCTTGCATCAATACTAGCATTATCTGAGTCGCCAGTTCCACCTGCTCCGTTCATGTGCTTAGTCTCTGCTCCTTCATCCCCTGTCTCTGTCCCCACCTGCCCTGCATCTATAGAAATATTGCATGTATTTCCTGAGCTCTGAGCCTGAGCATCGGTGAAAAAACACTGCTGCAGAAGGCCGGAAGAGATGGGGCTCTGTAGCAAAAAGTCAGTGCAACATTGTTGCTTATCAGCAATAGCATTGATTACAGTGTCCGCTAAACTGCCTTCTCTGAGGGATTGTACAACAGTATCTGAGAGCTCTGGTATTTTGTTAGACTGAAGATATTATACTACCTGCTTGACAAGCTTTTTGTTTGGTTTTAAAGCATGCACATCATTCTCTGAAGCCTCCAGTCCTCCTACTAGCTCCTCTCCAGCCTTCTCTGCCCTTCCCAGCTGGGAGTCAAGCGCAGCCCCGGCCTCAGCAGCCTCCAATTTCCTGCCTGTGAGTGCCACCACACTCACCGCAAAATCCGCCGGCTGACGGCTCGACCCACGCCCGCCTCGGGTCATGCTTCTTGTTGGGGCCATAACTGATGCAGGAACTCCCAAAAGAAGCCAAGCAGGGGCGAGATAGGAGCCACGGCAAAACCAAAGCGGAGAACGCCAGTCGTGATCCCTCGCAGCTCGTAAAGCCGATAGTGAGCAGCTGATGTGATTTGGAAGGAAGAGCTGCATCGGGGCAGAGCCGGGCGAGCCGTCCTGGTTTTCCTTCACACAGGTACGCCGATTCTCTCTGCTTTTTTTCTTTTAGCAAATTACGATTGCATCATATGTTCATGTTTTGAGCATTTAAGCATTGTAGTAGATATCAGCTTCAACAGGAGGGTTCAATGCAGTGGGAGCCACAGCGGTCTATTCCTACAGGCGGTGTCAGCCCACCATCATGCCCTCGCTAATCATCCATCTCATAAGGTTTCCATTGAAGGTGTTAAGCTTGAGATGAAGTTCGATTCTTGCTCACATTTCACTATTATTAACAAAGATATTTTTGAGAAACATTTTGGAGATAAGGTTGTTCTTCTAAAAAATGATTTTTCACCCATCGGTTATGGTGGTATGCCCATAAACATTATAGGATATTTTATAGCATGCATTGAATTGAGTGGACGAATGGCTGCTGGTAAAGTATATGTGGCTAAAAAAGGTGATGCACTCTTGTGTTGGCCTCATCAATGATTTTTGTGTGTTCTTCTTAATCCCAATGCTGTTCTTCAAGTACAAGTGCAAGTGGATGGCGATACAGCAACTGTTCTTGCTGAAAGTTTTTCTGATGTCTTTGAAGATAAGTTGGATTGTCTGAGAGGTTACAAACATCGAATAAAATTGAAAGATGGTGCAGTACCTATTGTTGCAAAAGTTAGGAGGGTACTGGTAAATGAACAACCTAGTGTGCAGAAAGAGATCCAACGTTTGATTGACATGGCTGTTATTGAGCCAGTTGAAGATACTGAGTGGTTGTCCCCCATAGTCGCTGCCATGAAGGCCAGCGGCGGTACAAAAGGGGGTGGTGATGGAAGGAGCATCTGAACCAATCAAACACTCGCACCCAGTCAAAAGATCTGGGTTTGATCCATCACCGTTCTTCAGCCCACTCTGCCACCCCAGTTCAGACATGGCTATATGCAAATCAGTCTGACCCTGTGCCTCATGGGAACAGTCCAGCCCGAACTGCCAAGCCATGTCTTCCCTGGACCGGAAACAAGCTTCCGGGGACCGGTTTCTGGCATTCCAGCTGTCCTCAGCCCGGCTTGCCTGAATCCAGTGGCAAAGTGAGCAAGGGACTCACGTCTGAGCATACCCTGCCACACTTATGACTGCATTAGACTTTGCATAGACTTGCGTGTTCTGAATAAGGAGTTAGTTGTAGACAGGTTTCCCTTCCCAATATAGATGAGATGGTCAGCACTTTGGCGGGTGCTAAGTACTTCATGACTCTTGATTTAGTGTCTGCATATCATCAGGTGGAGCTACAAAAGTCTTCTCAGGACTTAACTGCATTTGTAACTCCAATGGGTACTTTCACATTTCTTAGGATGCTTTTTGGGCTCATCTCGGCAGCATCTGTTTTTCAACGGATTATGTTCAATGTACTCAAAGGTCTCAGAGGGGTTAAGTGTTATCAAGACGATTTGTTAATCTACGGAAATACTAAAACCGAGTATTTATTGAGAGTGTGTGCTGTGTTAGAAAGTCTAAGAAAAGCATTTTTCACACTTAAAAAAGAAACGTGTAGGTTTGAGGTGGAAGAAGTCAATTATCTAGGTCATTGTATCACTGGTCAGGGTGTTTTTCCAAGAAAAGAACTAGTTGATACCATTGTGAAAATCAATGATCCTTGTAATAAGGAGGAGTTGTTATCCCTTTTGGGTTTGGTTGAATTTTACGCAAAGTTTATTCAAGGTTATGCTGATAAAACACAGAATCTTAGGAAATTAACAGGTAAAAATGTGACGTTTGAGTGGAGTCATGAATGTGCAAGAACATTTTTTTCAGTAAAGGAGGATTTAAAGAAGGCTCCTTCATTACAAGCATTTGTGTCTGGTCATCAAACTTACATCTTTACTGATGCATGTGCTAAAGGTATAGGAGCTATTCTTCTTCAAAAGAATTGTGGTGTAGAACAGTTAATTACATGTGCATCAAGATGCTTGATGGGTTCAGAACTGAATTATTCAGTCATTGAAAAGGAGTCTCTAGCAATTTGTGGGGCTTTGAGAAAAGTTAAGAATCTGATTTTGTGGACAAAGGGTAAGGTCTCTCTAACCATAAACCATTAAAAGAAGTATTCTTAAAAAAAGGACTTGATGCTATTTCTTTAAGGATAAGGAAGTGGATTAACTCTCTTCAAAAGTATGATTTTGATGTTGATTACATTCCAGGTGCGAATAATAACTCTGCGGATTGTCTGTCTTGGTTGGTTAATGTTGGAGAAGTGGATAGTGAGGAGGAGTTTATTGTGGATGATGTAGTTAATGTCTGTGAGTTAACTTTAGGCACAATTGATGAGAATTAATGGAAAAATGAAGTTGCTAAGGATACAGAAATTAAAAAAGTAATTGTACTATTAGAAGCAGGGAAGAACAAACATCTCACTAAACCTTGGCTGTTAGTCTGTGATGAATTTGCTGTTATGAATGGTCTGCTTGTCCGTGGGAAACGTCTTGTTCCCCCTGCTGGTGTTCGTAGTAAACCTCTTAATTTTGCACATGTTGGTCACTTAGGAATAGTAAAAACTAAAGAATATTTGAGAATGCAGTTCTGGTGGCCAGAGATGGACAAAGAGGTTGAGAGAATGGTTCATCAGTAAATGGAGTGTTGTTCCAGTGACAAGATTAGAACAGTTACCTATGGTTTGCAGAGAATGGCCAAAACATCCTTGGGATGAGGTTGCAATCAATATTGTAGGTCCTTTACATGGGGTATGTGATACTCCATATTTAATTGTGCACTTAGATCTGTATTCAAGGTGGGGTGAAGTGAGCTCAGTTAGGGACATTTCTTCAGACAATTTCATAACATTTTTGGAGGAAATTTTTAAGAGAGAAAGTTATCCCAATTGTATCCTTTCAGATAATGGTTCCCAGTATTGTTCTGCTGAGATGCAGACATACTTGAAAGATTGTGGGATAATTCACAAAAGGAGCTCTGTGTATCATCCAGAGACAAATGGTGCTGTTGAGAGGGTTAAAAAAACTCTTAAAGAAAGTATTCAGATAGCCAGAGCAAGTAATCTCAATTGGAAGAATGTACTACAAGAATGAATTACTGCTTATCGCATGTCTCCTCATTCACCCACAGGGAGGTCTCCATTAGAGTTATTCGAGGGTAGAGCCTCAAACTCTAAACTTTGTCCAGGTTGGATGAGTTTAAACAAAGATTTAATAGACAATAAAGCAGGTGATTGGAGACACAAGGAGTTGGAAAAGCAGTTGACAAGAAAAATCTATTTTGACAAGAAAAAATGTGATCAAGCCAATCATGTAAAAGTGGGTGACTATGTTAAAATTAAGGCACCTGTTGGATGTAAGCCGTGGTCCAAGTACCCGGATATAAGACGTGTTATAAAAATATTTAAGAATGCTGTGAAGACTGCTGATGGTAGAATGTGGTATAAGCGCAGAGTAGTGGTGGTTAGTTCTGTTCATCAACCAGTTGTTTCTCGCTATTACTCATCAATGGGTCAACATGATCCAATTTCCTCAAGTTCTGGTTCCTTACCAGTTAATTGTAGAGTGAGGAGTCAGAGAATTCGTAGACAACTTCTATATGAAGGATTATGTTTGTTAAGTTTTCTTTTGTTTTTCTTTACTTCTTGTTCTTCCTTGTTTTATTTGTGTAAAGGAGAAAGCTGTGTGACATGGTACTTCATTAGTTAATGCTATGACCCTTTTATGTTCTTAGTAGGATTTCACCATGTAATTATGTTCCTATTCTAAATGGAATATTCTATGTAGTAATGTTCTGCTTGTGACAGTTATTCTGTAGCAGTTGATGGCTGGGGTGAATAAAGTGAACCTAAGGCTTACCCATTTGTACGAGTTTCTCTTCTCTCTGGATCCAGAAACAACGCCCATCTGAGTAGAGGTGTCATGCCTAATCCCCCAGGATGGTCTGGGTCTGCAAAGGTGAAGCGTCAGAAGCATGCCACGTTTGTAAGCTGTCCCTGCCTTTTGATGCCACCAGCAACTGGCTCCAATGGTTTTGCCCCCCACTTTGGGTGGGAGAATCGGCGGAAAAAACGAGCTAGGAGAAGAGGTGTGCCTACCTTTGCCAACCCCACATCTCAGGTGAGGGAGGCAAGGTGAAGCACACATCTCAGTCCCCCTCCATCTTGAAGATGAAGGTGCCCAGCCAATTAGGAAGAGGATCATGCCCCCTCCAACTGGAGGGTGGCATAATAGGGGGTGTACCAACCCCAAGGAGGAGACCCACTGGTGTCAACCAGCAAATCCCTTTAACGCCCCAAAATTTAGTATTGAGGGCAACCCTAAACCTTGATTCCTCAGAGTTGAGGAAAAAAGGGGAAGGATTGAAGAGCCATGCTGACCCTCATTTCCCTGACTTCCCTCAAGCTTCAAGCCAACGCCTACAGCCTCAACCTGAAGGGGTCCTCCGACTGCAACCAGAGCTGGTAAAAAGAACGTGACTCCAAAAGACACCCCTCCACCCATCGCCTCGCGGCCTTGTATGGCCAACCAATGGTGTCCAGGCATCCCCCAAGATCCCAAATTATCTTTCCAGCCAGTGGTTGGCTTCTGAAGTTTCCCTGCCCGAGCCTTCAGCATCTTTGCTGAGCCGAAAGTCTCCATTGGAATCTACAGGGTCCCTGACGTCTCCTTGGCACACTGCACCCACCCTCCCCCCTGTAATGCTGGTGGTGCAGCTCCTGTGCTGATTGTTAACTCCTACAGTGCTGACCTTAATCTGAGGAGATTTGCTTTCACACCCGATATGTCTGTTTGCAAGCAGTCCCTGATCGAAGGCCCCCTTAGCCCCATTGGCTAACGTGGGGCCCCTGCACTCTGCATTCGGCGCCCAGTGTCACTGGTGGTGCATTTTAAGTGCCTACCTAGAAATTGGGTAACCTTGATCCTAACTCCCAAAATGCGCACTAGTAAGCAGTTTACTCACCTGAGAACTGTTAATCCTTTTTCTCCCATAGGAACCAATGATACGAGTTTTGTTCCTAAAAATGTTTTGTGTTGAGTTGAACTTCGGATGAAAGAAACATTGCAAATCTTAAAAAGTCTTACTTACCTTGTATTGTGAGATCCCAGGTGTGGTATCTAAGCATTACACTGAGTAGTCAATGTAAACCAAAAGTAATCTAAAAGTATTTCAAAAGTAATTAATGTATAATGTAACCTGTTTTTGAAACCCAATAAAAACCTGTAATAATTGCAATTTCATCTACAACTGCATTTCCCTATAGCATTTTGCATTTGAATGTATATTTTACTTACCTGTGACAAGTACTGCTTTGTTCTAGAAAGAAAACAGAGGTATATCATTTTTAGACTTATCTAATTGGTTTGGATTCTATCTCTGATAGTGTTTAATCAGTCCTTGATTGTGTGAATACAATAAATGCTTAACACACCCTCTGGATAAGTCCAACTGCTCACCCGCACTACCCCAAACAGAGCTGTTAGTACATGTCTAATTTAGCCTCTGCTATACCTCTAGGGACACCCTGGACTCTGTGCATACTATACCTCACTTTGGTATAGTATATACATAGCCAGCTTCCTACACTCATCAGTGGACTATGCCCTTTCTTCAAAACTGAGTCAGTTTGATCTCACTGATGGGCTCATGGTAAGACAAATTGAGGGCAAAAATCAAGTGTGAAAGTGAGTGAGTGGAAGGAAGTGAGTGGGTGGGTGAGTGAGTGAGTCGAAAGTGAATCAGCGAGTGGAAAGTGAGTCAGTGATCAAATAATTGAGCATCTTAGAGGGTTATAAAAACAGTAAGGGAGTTTAGAAGAAAGTACTGGAGCGGCCAAGTAAGTGAGTTAACAAATTGATAAGTTTATCTGTGACTAGGGGGTCATTTAGAGTTTGGGGAAGCAAGTGGAATGGCATAAATGGCAATTCATCCATCTGCCAAGCTCATTGTTCTGCCACCATGTTTAGAGGTGAGTGAACCTTTGCGTTTCCATTGGTGGAGTTTCAGCTGCTTCCTCTATCAGAAACATTTGTCCTACCACTTCTCCTATTGCTGCTTGAATCCCTTGATTAGGATGAGGCAACAATCATTAGATTTCCCTTTCTCTTACCTCCATGGGAAGCATATTGGTCACAGGTATGGAAATCTATCAATTTCCCCTATGATGCTGGAAAAAATCTCTCTGTGCATCAGGGCTGTTAATTATTTTACACAAATTCCCACTTTGGGAGTATATTTATCTAGAACAGGCAGAAATGATGAGCAAGGTAAGAAACAACTTGGTGCATACTCGACATTTCATTGAGCCTATAGGGGAGCTGCTGATGGGACCGTAGCTAGAAGTTAGCGTTCTCCACCTGGGGCAGATGGTTCCCTGCCAGGAAAGTGGAGGCCACATCCCACTAACCTCGTGACCTGCGGGTCTCAAGCTCACTGATAGTTGGTCCCACGAGTGAAGAGATATAGACACTCCACCTGTGACCCCATTGAAGGAAAGGAGCCTAGGAATCACTTTCAAAGCAGATCTCTGCTTTGTAGCTCATGCCATCCTCCCATCAATATTGTACTCTCAGGTGCCAACATGCAAGGACCCATGCTTTGGAAAGACTTTACACCTCAGTGTCTAATTAAAAAGTTCATTCACCAACTTCAGAAATGTAAAAATCAACCTCTTAGAGAGCCTGAACCTTCAGGACCAAGCTGACAATAAAAAAGCCTCGAAATCCCATCACTGGCAGAATCAAATATCAATTTTACAATACAGTGCATTTTAGTCTAGATTGACAGGAACAAAGGCTTGGTATACCTGCTAAGGTCAGCATCTTACTCCTTCTTGAAACAGAGCACAACTACACATCCCATCCAGCAACCACCCTGCAAATGGCTGAAGCTAGCAAAAGTATATTGGTGGTCAAGAGCATCAATGCCCTTTTCCTGTTTGTAAGTCTAAACTAAGGGCCCTATTTACTAGCTGGTTTGCATCGCTCTTGCAACACATAACATGGTGCAAGAGCGGCGCAAACCTTAAGTTAGATTTCTGAAGCCACACAAGCCAATTTGTACGGGTCTGAGTGGCTCCATAAATCAGGAGCAATATAATCAGTGCAAATCGCTGCGTTGCCCGACTCTGCCCTGGGAAGGTGTTCCATAGGCATTGCATGGGTTATCCCACACAATGCACACAATGCTAATGGTTTTTGACTCATTGCCATATTTAGTAGAACAGGTAAACTTGGGAATGCGCCAAAAAGATACGCCTCCCCAGGAGAGGTGTAACAAGGAGAAATATCTTTATTTCTCCTCATTACTCACTCTTTCTATGTTTGCTGCATTTGCAAACAGATAAAGGAAGACGGTGGAATGTGCCTCTCAGGATTGTTTTTGTGCAGGAAGGTGTTCTTTCCTGTGCAAAGACAATCCTGCATGCAATGCAGGCCCCAATGCACCAAGAGTGCCTGCGTTTGCGCTAGGCTGCCAAAAGAGCACCAGCGCAGAGGAAAAGGCAGGAATGTGCTGTATTGTCTTAAATATGTCACATTACTGCCCTTTCCCTGTCACGCAGCGCAGCAAAGTGAATGGCTTTGCTGCGCTGCATGACATTTTCATAAATTGGCCCGTAAATTACCAACATTTCAAAAAATAGATTTCAAAATTTAAAGATTCCATAATATTCAGGAATAGAAGATCATAGGAGTATATCTAGAAATTGAATGGACTGGAAGGATTAGATTCACTATGTTTTCATACATCCAGTCCAGCAACCAAATTTGCTGCATTTCATTGTGTTAAAGATAGGGAGCAGAACTGCCCCAAATGTACTAAGTATCCTCTCTCTCCATGTGGTACTTTAATTTAGGAAGCCTTGTGCCAATGTGCACACTCTTGAGGGTTGGTGCCTAATGTCAATCATTATTTTTACTAGAAGGAGACTCTTCCTGTACAAAATACTGTGCTTTGCCAAGTTGAACACTTTTTGAAGTTTGTATGTGTGTTGTACAGTGCAGCACACATGCAAAGCTGAACAGCGTTTGAGAAATAAACCTTTTCTTAAGCTTTATGCCTGCCTCGAGGAGGCATTCATTTTTGGAGCAAACTTTTATTTGTGTATAAATACATGGGTTGTTTCCTGGGTATGCCAAGGTACCACCTTACAATGCCACCTTCATACAAAGTGCTACTCCCACTTACTTTAGGACAACTTTCCATCTCATGTCCGGATTTGCACTGGAGAGTAATCCCTCCTCAATCAGCTGCTCCAGTTTGCATCACTCGTGGTGGTGCAGCGCTGTCACAGACGCTTGATGAGCTCTCTTTGAATCAAGAGCCTGTGTTTACCAGTTATGACGAGGCAAAGAAGTCACTCACTCACAATCAGCATTTGTATAGCGCAGCACTGTCACCCCTAGCGGTATCTGGGTGTTGTGGATGTGACGTCTCCCTCGAAGATTTAAGGAAAGAGAGTTGAAACTAAAAAAACGAGGCAGACGCGAGAACCCACTATAAAAGAGAACATATCTGGTTCATACAACAGTAGGACCACTTAAAGTGGAGCAACTTCCAGTCCACAACTATCCCTCCTTTAAAATGAGGTTTTTATTGGCAAAGACAGCAGTTCCAGACATCCAGAATGAAAGGCAGTAATGAGGAACACTAAAAGCCACAGAATAAATACTATCCACCCTCTTCCAACATATGAAAGGTCCACCCTTGACCAGGGAGTAGACAGGCACGAAAAAGAGGAGTATATCAACTAGCCAATATAACCTGTACGACATTCCACTTTAGAGACGGATTCCTATGTGGGAAAACGGTGAACCCCTTTTTAACAACTGTTTTGTCCTGAGGATGGTTTCCCCGTATCCAGGGGGCTAACACCGAAACGCGTCAACGCATTTGAATTAAATACAGAATCCAAGTGGAGCCTAGAGACTAACATACTCACGAATTGTTGATACTGTGACTCTCTGTTGAATAGACAAAAGGCTATTGGATCAGGTTATGTTGTAGCATAAATACGGAAAGCTACCACTTTTTCTAGGGGGTTGTTTGTAGATTAATGTGTTTTTTTGCTAATTGATTAGAAATTCGCCAATGTTTTTATTGTATTTAGATCTATGTCCATAGTGTATGAAATTATGTGGATAACTCCACTTAAATCTCATGAAGTAACATGTACAATGTGGTTTTAAAAGTATTGTTTTATTTAGATATGTGTTCAGGAAAAATCCTTTTTGCTGAAATTTAAACTGATGTGTATAGGATATTTGTGTACTCTATACTTATTTTTACAAAATAAAAGATTTTAAACGTTACACTCTAGTGTCGAATCTTTAACTGTATGCTTTTATGAGAAGAATGAATGTTGGATGAATGAGATACTAAGTATAGTGAGTACTTTTAGCCCAACAGCAAAGTGTTTTCTCCAGGGATTCTTCTTTGACTTTCCTTGTCTCAAACGAAGAGCCACGTCAGAAACAAGTGGAAAGGGAAAAAATGGGCAGTAATGAGCAGAACAAGGAAAAATAAAGGTCAGAATCGAACAGCAAGAGGCAAAATAAAGGTCAGAAACAAGAAAAACGAGACAAAATCAAGGTTAGAAACAAGCTGAAAGAGGTTAAATCACATGCAGAAAGAGCAGAGAGAGGCAAAATAGAAGGCAGAAAAAAGAGCAGAAAGTGACCAGAAAAGAAGGCAGAAAGCGAGCAGAAAATGAGCAGAGGAGGCACAAACATAAAGCAGCAGAGAATAATGGACTGAGGGCAAGCTGGACAGGAGAAGGGTCACAGGGGTCGATGGCACGAGGACCTAACAAAGTGACTTCAACGTGACAGGTAGCATGGTGCCAAATGCCAATTACGAAAATGAGTTTATCTCTTGGGGAATTGCATCAAATGCGCACTATTTGAGTCTAACAATATTTGGTTGATATATATTTATATATTTAGAAATATAAAAAGTGCCTCTCCTACCTGCCATGGTTGGAAGTCCTTGCTCAGACTTTCACTAACTGAGGAATGCCCTGAGTTGGCTTTGGCTGAGATCATGTTGTGTAAAGCGTGAGCAGCCGCGTAGACCGCAGTGTAAACACTGTACGTATTGTAGAAATTGTAAGCATCATATACAGAGAGGGGCAGCTTTCTCATTGTCTCTTTCTCTTTACACCGAGGAAGGATGGATTCGTAGGCAAAACTCCCATCCGGCAGAGCAGGAGCGCACATGAATGTTAGCGCCCACAAGTCCACAAACAAGGAATTGTCTGAGAAGTTTAAAGGTTTCACACTGTATAGGAAATCTGTCAGTCCAGGAATCTGTCCCTTAGGAATGGAAAATTCTAGTGAACCGTTGAAAACATTCCCTCCAGTGTGATACATAAAATCTTTCAAATGTGATGAGATTGCAGAAGCGATCCAAACTTTGGCAGGCAGGTCTACCAAGAAACTAATGAGCTCATTATCCATGTAAGCTCTTGAACAGTGAACTATCACCACATTAACAGAATAACCACGGATTGAATTCACAATTTGCCTCATCTCTTCCCTCCCGGTGTGAGGGGGCTTGCGGAGTCTTTGTAAGAAGGCCACACAGCCCCCTCTGTTGGTGATGTCTCTCTCCAGCTCCTCACCAGCCCTCCTGCCGCTGTCATCATCTGATGTCAGGATCCCAACCCAGGTCCAGCCAAAGTGCTGGAGCAGCCGGGCGATGGCGCGTGTCTCGTAGATCTCATTGGGAACAGTGCGGTAAAAGGATAGAAAATGATGCCTGTCATTGAAGATCGGATCCATGGCACCATAGCTGACCTGAGGAAGACACAGACAGGAGCTATTAGACATACAGAACCACTCTCCACTAACACACATCACTGGCCGATGGGGAGGGGCTTGTGGATCTCATTGAGGGCAGTGTAGTAAAAGTGTGGGACCTGATGCCCGTCATTGCAGGTTGGATCCATGGCACCATAGCTGACCTAAGCATGACAGAACATGAGCTATTACATGGAGGGCTGGATGTTTCAAGTCTAAGAGCCATATGTAGGTAGGCTATTACCAGTCAGTAACGGCCGAATTCGACCGGTATTTACCGAACCGGTAAATGAGATGTAGGAAGCACTGTAAACAGTGCTTCTGGGCTTGAAGAGTTCATTATTTACCACCAACTATTAGTTGGTGGTAAATAACAAATTCCTATGTAAATGCAAATATGTGCATTTACACCTGTGCCATGTGACAGACTTACATGCCCTTAGGGCATGTATGTGTGCCACATGTGCACACAAGCACTGGAAACATCCATTACAACGCGGATGTTTCCCCGCGGTGCTGTTACGACGCGTCCGTAACAACGCAAGTCGTTACCACGACTTGCGCTGGAGGGCGCTAGAAGATTAAAAATAGTAAATTTACTATTCCAACACCTTCCCTAGTGTCCACGGGGACTGGTGTTAGAATAGTAAATTATACTATTCGACATCCGCGCCCCCAACGCAAGTCGTGGTAACGACTTGCGTTGTAAGGGACGCGTTGTAACAGCACGCATTGTGACGGTACGCATTGTACCGTCATACATCCCACAAGCACTAATCGAAAACTCCACTGCGCCCCCTAGATCCTGTTCCACTGCTGCTCGAGCAGGCGGACATCCACAATATTCCCTCCACGGTGGATTTGTCCGCGTCTTTAAATCTCTCCGATTCACAGCTATTACACTCCCTGGAGAAATCACCGGCAATCTTCACTACCCAGGCTAGCACGGTTGTCACCCCACCTGTAGATAGGGGTTTACTAGAGGGAGCAATCCCTAAGAATAAGAGAAAAACAACTAAACCCTGTAACTCTACCGGTTCCCTGACTTACCCTAATCCCCCACTCCTCCTCACCTCTGCCATTATTATACAGCCCACAGATTTAGCGTTATCGCTACAACAGGGAGCTACTTGTTCACTTGCTCAAGTAACTAACCCTCCCCCTACCGACAACACTAATCTAAGTATAAGTAGTTGTGACAGTAGTCCAGATCGAGACTGCGAGTTTTGCAGCAACAATAACTTACTTCTGACAAAAATATGGGACACAGAACTCTTTTAAGCCCCATAGAACAGTCTCTTCAACAGATCGAAAAGCAATTAGCACAACTAACACAAGCTTCGAAAACCAAAAAAGACACCATTCTAGCCCAAGCTATCACCCCCAAACCCAATCCTAAACCTAACCCCACGATCTCTAAGGTAGGCTCGGCACCGTTGAATCCACCCACTGTGACTTCAACGGCCCCGCAAAAACTGCCACTAACAACAGGGACAAAGGGTTCCGTATCATCTAAAGTCCCCACGTCCCTACCTACTCCAGTCCTTACACAAACAAAGCCAACTGAAGTCTTTAACCCCATCCCGGGAACTAGAAAAAGGAGGGGTTATCCGATCCATCTTCCCCCAGAAGCCTCCCCTTATGTGGTGATCATGACTGGCGTCCCTGAACTAATTGATAATATGGACGAACCGGCTTGGTCACTGAAAAATAAAGTGATCCATTGGTTATCCACTAACAGACCTCTTCCACCCTTTTTGGATAACAGAGTCACCACAGTTGGAAGGGTTCCCTGGTTGGGCACTGAGCCCAAAAATATCCAGGGCGATTGTGTCATTGTGAATCTAGTAGACCCAAACACTGTTGAGCATATCTGCTCCTGGGGTGATCATTCAACCATCGAAGGGATAGCCACCAATAGATTGTCCTATTTCTATCCTCCTGTTTCCCGGTACAACGCCAGCCCTGCCTGGAATTGGACTACAGTTGGGAAATGGGGTGGAAGTAGAGAACGGGGCGGTTGGTCAGGCTACGGGTCCAGGAATATAGTGCATGCTCCACCTCTAGGTTGGAGAGGTCCACCACTAACAAATAGGTACGAATGTCTTGATATGGTGGACTGACCACCAACCTCCAGTACATCTATCAAAGGTGGAATCTCCTCCCAAATTGTGTATACACCACATTTATCTTACCCTCCCACAGGACTATCTCTGTCGGATCCCGTATCCCCACTGACTCTTAGTCCTATAGCATTACTATCAGCATCATCGGTGGAATTACTTCCCAACGTACTACTTTCTTCGGTTCAAGAACACCCAACCGAACATCCAACCATTAATGAAGAACTATCTACGCCACAAACACCATCTATGATCCCATGCCACCATCTGCTTCCCAGGCCAGTCATTTATTCATCGCACTCTCTCCCTGGTGCTCTTCAGACAAACATCTTGTCTCAAGGTCCCCTACCCTCTGCCCCCCGCTAAGATCACCTATAATAATGTCTTCAAGCTGGGAGCTCTCAGTTGTTTACTGGAATGTAGCGGGGCTTCGATCTAAGGTGGATCTTCACCCGTGGCTTGAAGAGATTAACTCCCATCACATAGTATGCATCCAGGAGACTTGGGCCATTAACCCTATCCATATCCAGGGTTACAAAACATTTCATGTCCCTGCTATTTCTTCTACGCATGGGAGGTCAAAGGGAGGTTTAGCTGTTTATCTTTCGACTAGAATTTCGCCACTGACTGTGAATGTTTCTCTTACATCTGCTAGCTATCAAATTTTAAGGATTGTTTTTGAAAAAAGCTCTATATATTATGTTATTAACATGTATAATAACCTCCTACCTGCAGATTATGTAAAGATCCTGCTTGAAATCTCCTTATTTATTCAAGACCAGCGGGCAAAGCATTCCCCTCTGCTATGTTACATTGTGTGGGGGGGTGATTTTAATGTTCCTTTGTGCAATAAGTACACGAAAGGTATCTGTGGCCTTCAAGACGAATGCGATTCTCCTATGATGCATTTTACCCACTCCAGTACTGGTAACGTCCTGAACGAATGTCTTTTTTCTCTGGAACTTGAGTATGCCAATGAAGTAGTGAACCCTCCCGTTGAGTTTAAGCCGACATTTCACGGGAGAGGCTGCTCTAGCACCATTGACTACATTCTGTGCTCACAAATTTTGAAATGTCACTTGAAGTCTTTTACAACAGGCACAGATATTTCCAGTGATCACTTTTCAAATACTATTAACATTGCACTTACTACTGCACCACATGCCCATAACAGGACAAGCTTGTTAAACCAACAATCTTTGGCCTTAGATAAACAAAATGGTTTCTCTGTTAAATGGTCTAAGATTAATCCTGATGACATCACTAGGAAGGTTATACAAAAAACACTCCCTTTTATTAATACCTGTTTGGCGGAGGACTCGCCGCCCCAGCTGATCCTTTCTAGTTTTTCGGAAGTACTTAAGGCTATCCGCTAATTCGAAACCATAAACCTCGCGACAAGGATTCGCTGGGGTGGTTCGACGCTCCCTGTCGGAAAGCTCTTTCTGCCCTAAAAAGCGCACTGCAAAAAAAAGACAGAGATGTAGCAGAAATATCCACGCTCAGAAAAAAATATAAATTGGCCCAACAGAGCCGGAAACGGGAAATAAAGAAAAACCAATGGGCCCAATTACACGAGAGCACAAGGAGTAAAGACGGCTCGCTATTTTGGCGGACAGTCAAGTCTCCTTTCTTAGTAGATGCTTCAGTCATCCGCCACCTGGATGTGGCGGTGCCAGCTGAAAAATGGGTGGCCCACTAATCGCAAATATTTAGTAATTCCTCCGTCGAAGCCTTAAATGTACAATCTTGCGAAGATGAGCTCTTTTTGGATAACCTTTATCCAATCAACCTCTCCTTCGACCTTAAAGAGGTCTCAGCTGCTTTATTGTCATCAAAAAGTGGCAAAGCGCCTGGCCCCGACGGAGTTCCACTCGATATTTTTGTGAGTAACCTTGATCTCTGGTCTCCAATAGTCACCCAGGTTATGTTTGCAGTTTTACATGCCGGCCTAATAGAATTTTGGTCCTCGTCAGTACTGCTGCCAATTTTTAAAAAGGGTGAACGGGACAACCCAGCCTGCTACAGGCCCATCTCACTCTTGGACTCATTGGGGAAGGTTGCTGGCCGGCTAATCCTGGAGCGCCTTCAGGATTGGGCTCCGGAGAACAACATTCTAACCGACCTACAGTATGGGTTCCAAGAGGGATTGGGCACTGTAGAACAGGCTCTTAACCTGACTCTACTAATGGGCAAGTATGTAGGGGCAAAAGGAGGCAACTTGTATTTAGTATACGTCGACCTCAGTGCCGCATTTGATTGTGTGATCCACTCAAAATTGTGGGAAATCCTGAGGGACATAGGGGTTGATCCCCCTCTTTTAAAGTTCCCCTGAGAGCTTTATACTGACGCCAATACGTGCGTGAGGTATGGAATAAATGGCGAACTATCCCAGTCATTTAGTGTAACCAAAGGTGCCAGACAGGGGTGCGTCCTCGCCCCGTTTTTTTTTAATATTTACACGAATGGGTTGGAACGGGCGATGTTGGAAGGTAGCCAAGACCATCCTTGTATAAATACACGGCCTATTCCAGCCCTACTGTACGCCGACGACTCTGTTATCTTGGCGAGAACACTAAAACAGCTTCAATTACAACTGGACAAGTACTACCTGTTTATGCTCTCGTTAGGGTTAAAAGTCAATAAGACCAAGACCTTTATGATGCATACCGGCCCGAAAGTGAAGAAACCGAAACCCCTTTTTGTTGAAAAGGTTAGGCTGGATTGTGCTAGAGAATATCCCTACTTGGGTATTCTCATCGACGACCAAGTAACCTGGAAACCTGCCATGGCGAGCAAAAAGTTATTATTTCAACTAACAATTGCAGGGCGGGTTTCTTTTTCTATGAAACTGGGCAAACCAGCTCCCGCCGAGTTGCTTAAAATCTATAACGCCAAATGTCATAGCGTTGCAACTTACGGTGCAGGAGTTTGGGGCTACGTTCCTACTGGTGAGCTCCAAAAAACTCAAAATAGGTTTTTAAAATACATTCTTGCCCTCCCTCAAAGCGCCCCAATTTACGGTTGCCATATTGAGTTAGGCATTGATTATTTATCGGATACCATCAGTTACCAGCCGATCCTCTTATGGCACCGTATTTGGACTAAACAGCAATGTCATCTTGAGGAAAATTATATTTTGCCCTGTTGTGTGTCCCTACGTGTTCCCCATCGTATGTTATATGTGCATGATTAATATGCATATATCCCCCTATGACCGAATAAAGACGCAATTATAGTTGTGTCCAACGTTAGTATGTCAGTTATCCAGTCCTCCTGAAAGCAACGTGAATTAGGCTTCTAGGCCTATGTTGCCAACGTCTTTACATTGTGCACGATAAATTACTGAGATGCACCCGTTTCTAGGCCTCACAGGGCCCGGACACCAGATTCGAGCCTCAAGTCTCCCGAAGCACTGCTCGGAGAGAAGCAGCCCCCACCTGCATCCCTGACCCTTCACTTACTTCCTGCCAAGCAGCGCGGTGCCCGGCCTGGCCTGCCTGCCTGTCTGCCAAGAATATATTTATGCCTACAGTTATCTATTCAGCTCCTCGTCTTCACATTCCTAGCTAACGAACTGCTTAAACATCTTCAGCTATAGTCTAGTCTTCCTGTCTCCTTGCAAGTAAATTACTGAATTAATATCCCTAGAAGATTCATAGCACACGCAATACATGAAGAATATATGCATGCACCAGCCTTAGTGACAAGTAGCCTTTGCCCTGATGACTTTTAGATTCAAGCAACATGTACTCCAAACACAAGATACCAGATACGCTATAGGCACATGTCGTCCTGACATCCCAGACTTTAGTCTCCTCTCCTAGTGCTGGAAGTCAGAGCCCCCAGCTCTCCCCAGTCACACGTCATGGCCGTTTGCGCGCACCACTAGGTTAAAGGTTCCAGCTGCCCAGGTAGCACCCTCCATGTATCCACCCACTTATGACACTTCTGTGACGTTTGCATCACATGTCTTCGTGCACGCCCTGTGCACGCCTTCTTTTTACGCCCATATGTTCTTATCTTTCGTTTGTCACTTGTTACGCCTACTGTATTCAATGTAACTGTATGGTTTTACTATATATATCATATGATGATAATGAAATGTCGAAGATCTTCCTGAATGTCCCTTCCTGAGCCTTCGTGGTGATGGAACCTGATGTCCATTGGCTCGAGACACTTCATTAAATCCTAAGACTCAGATTCCCCGGATCCTGCCTCTTATTTATTGAGCTATCTGTTATTTAATGTATAGAAAAATAGTACCGGTAATTTATTTATTTACCACAATCTTACTCGCTCCTTAATTACCGATTGCTTATCCTTGGCTCATTGGAAAAACATTCCATGGTTATTGTATGTTTTCAACTTTTTGAAAGACTTAAACTGTTTAATATTTTTCACAGACCCCCCATAACTTTCTGATATCTCCAGGAAGGCTTTGAAAAACCTGTGTGTAGCCCATCTTAGAGATCTGTGTTTATGCACAGAGGTAGGCAAACGAACAAATACTTACCTACTGATGGTACAAACCTCTCCTGGTATTCAGTTGTATTTGTCTTTCTTTTTGTCTAATTATGAAAAGTTTGTTTTAACTAGGTTTCGTTTTGATTCCTTTTTCCGTCTTGTTTCTTTTCCTGAGGTTTCAAATTGGTCTCGCGAACTGATTAAATGTCCCTGTGATGGAATCACACACCAGTCAACTTTGCATGTAACTAAGGGCCAGATGTAGGTAATTTTATTTTACCACCTCTTAAATACCGAATCATACCAATTCGGTATTTAAGAAGTGGTAAAATAGAAGTACTGAGATGTAGGTAAATCCAGATGTGCATTTACCGAATCGGTAATATTCGGTAATTACCGATTAGGTAAATACCGACCGGTAATGCCCATTCATTCCTATGGGCTTTGAAGCCCATAGGAATGAATGGGCATTACCGATTCGGTATTTACCGAATCGGTAAATACCGAATTTCACAAGGGTGCAGGGGGTGTCACTTTGACACCCTCTAGCACCCCAAAAACAGGTTCGGGTGCCATGTGGCAGGCATACATGCCCTAAGGGCAGGTCTGCCTGTCATATGGCACAGGTGTGCATGCACACATGTGCATGCACACCGGAATCGGTATTTTACCATCAAATTGAATTTGATGGTAAAATACCGATTCGGTAAGGCTTATGGGACTCAGAAGAGTCCCACCTACATATCAAATTTACCGAATCGGTAAAAATACCGATTCGGTATTTTACAGAATCGGTAGATTTACCGATCGGTAAATTTACCGATTCTGTGAAAATATGCCCCCTACATCTCAAATTCCATTTACCGGTCGTAACGGCCGAATTCGGCCGTTACCGACCGGTAAAAGCCTACCTACATCTGGCCCATTGTTTTGCAATTACTATGTGATTCCCCGCAAACGTTGGATTATCCCTCTCCTCCGACAAATGGGCTTGAGAAGATGTAGACCTGCGCTTCTGGCGTTACAGTCTCTAGAAACCCAATTTGCTGCTAAAAGCATAGCCTGTTTTTTAAAAGCGTGTTTGAAAATCCGCTCACAAACAATATAGTTGTATACCAGAGATTTTCCCCGATTTTTTGCCAGCAGACACTAGTTGTCTTCTTAAACTGAAATGTTATTAATTGATTTGCAAGAAATTTGTACGTGACAACCTTTTTTAGAAGTTGATGTGTTTTTTTTATATGTATTTTTTATGATTGTGAAAATTTCAATCGAAATAAAGACCTTTTTTGACTTTGACTTTTGACAAGCACTAATCAGGGGTGCAGCAGGGTGTCAAAGTGACACCCTGCCACCTTTGACTTTTTCCCAATTTTACAGAATCAGTATTTACCGATTCGGTAATTGACATTCATTCCTATGGGCCTCCTTTGCATAAAAAAATAGCACCCACTTCAACCAGGTGCTATCACCGAGAAATGCTTTTACTGCTCTCTTCTTTTCCAACTTTGCACGTGTGCTTCACCGTACTGCTCATATGCAAGATGGAAAAAGTTTTAAAGTTAGGACAAGCATTGTGGGGCATATTTATAAGCCCGTTGCGCCGCCATAGCATTACTTTTTTTGGATGCCTAGCAGTCCGAGCAGGTCCTGTTTCCTGTCAGGATGTCCGCCCAGTGGTTTGTCAGCTGCTGCTGGGTGCCCATGAGACCAGTGGTGCTGTGCACAGAGTGCCGCACTCGTCCACCGAGAAACTGATGCTCCTGCACTGCGTGATCCTTCTTGGGCCTGCTGCCAACATGGGGTGAAGGTGGTACTGCCCCCAAAAGATGAGCACAGCCACCTCTGCCTCTCCAGAAATAGGGGAGCACTGTACTCTCGCCATTGGTGTTACCCTTGGGTGATGCCTGCTTCTTCCATTTGGGTCTAGACTAGGCCTGGGCGGAGTTTGCAATGTTCGGCTATGCAGAACTCGGCAAAGTGCAAAAAAAACTGCTGTGCTAAGCAGAGCTGCGTGAGAAGAGGAGTGCGTTAGACAAATGCCATTTGTGGCGAGTTTCAGTGCCAGGTGCTAGTCCGCACTGTGCAATCATCGTGAATGGCACCATGCACAGCGCAAGCGGCCGCTGCTCCCTTCTCCTACTCAAGTATATTTTAACACGAGCATCAGCTTTCTCAACGACAATGGCCGGTTTCTCAACACAAGCGGTCGCAAGCATACGTGACCACTCGCAATGAGAAATCTGACCACCCGCATTGAGAAATCTTGCCAGGAGGTTGGTTTTCCACACTCTCGCTCGCCAACTTGATGTTGACGATCGCGAAGGAAGAAAAATCTTGCCGGGAGGTGGATTTTTCTTGCTCGCTCTCGCCAACTTGATGATGATGAACTTGAGTGAGGAAAAAAACTCCCCTCCGCAACACGAAGCAGAGTTTTTATAACTCTGCCAGCTCTGCGTATTGCAAAGTGTGGAAAACTCTGCAAGCAAAGCGTAGTTCACCACACAGACTTAGTATATATTGTGAGGGAGTCAGACTGGGATAGTAAGGGAAACATGAGGACCGAGAGGGGAGGTCAGGAAAGGAAAACAACACCAAAGTACAAAAAGTCACAAAAAACACATGCAGAAAGGTAAATACACACAGAGAAAATCGGACAGTAATAAATAAAGAAAAGCAGCGATTATTAAGAAAAGTGATCAGATGGGGTGGATTGGCTGGGATGGAGTGTGACAGAGGCAGGAGAAAATGGCAGGAGTAGGCTAGATAAAATAAAATGGCACTGCGCTTGCATTCCACGTTGTGTTTTTAATTCTGAATTTCAGTGAGGGACATGCTACCGGGAGTAAATTTCTGTCCAACATGCATGATCTGTTCACTTGTGGAACCCCAAAGTATCTCACAGAGTTTTATGTAACTTCATGGAATGCCGCTAAGTGAAATGCAGTGAGTTCCTCCCAGGTCCATACTAGAAACAAAAGTTGAGCATGGTCTGGAAATTGACCACAATTCTTTTTTTCTCTCCCTTAAGCAATTAAGTAGCCTAAAAATCCTGCACTTTAGTTTTTCACAAAGTCGTCTCTGGGTAGCGAACAGCCATTTAAACTCAGGTCGGAGAATGTTGAATCGGGTTCCACTATTTCAGTGATCAAAAATTACATGTATACTATTATTCTCAGCAGAAATTATCAGTATAGAGTTCCACCAACAAACACTGACTTGACTGAAGCTCTTTTGAAGCTCATAGTACCACTCATATCAAAGCCAGCTCCAGCAAAGAAATTGAATCATTGTCTAAGACACCATTGGTTCAACAGTGGGCATGGGCTTGCAAACACCACCTTATTGCCAACAATTAAAGATGCTACTTGAGATGAAATAAAACTGTGAAGCACAGATTTAAAAGTATAGATGAGTACATCAAGAGATGGGTGGGAATGTGCTGGATAGTTGGAATTACTTGCAACAACTAGAAAAAGGGAGCAGCTAGTTTTCTACCACATTTTTGCATCAAGACAGAAATGTAGCTATATAAGATCTGAATTTTTATATCACATACTCCCATGTTTCATTATTATATCACGCCTCAGAAGTGACCTCCAGCTGTTTAATTCACACAATCGAGACTGATCGTCTTGAGCCCCATACATTGAAGGAGTTGTTACATGAATTTCTTGAACAATGCAATCCTGAGTGGAGCACCAGAGCCTGCATCATGGTTAGAAGATGAAATTGTTCCTCTTTTCCAGAAAAATGCCAGAAGTAATCTGGCAAATTGTCAACCGATTAGCCTCCTTGAAAACATATGAAAAATATTTGCAGGTGCACTTTTGTCTAGACTCGAGAATCGGTGGACATCAAACAGATTCTTTCGTATCGCCAAGGTGGCTTTCGAAAAAAAATTGCCCCGTAGGTTAGTCTTTTAGATTTGTACTTCTATTAGTAAAATATATAGGGCCAGATGTAGGTAGGACTTATTTACCGATTTTTAATTACCGAATTTTACCGATTCGGTAATTAAAAATCGGTAAATAAGAATGGGGGACATGTAGGAACATCCAGATGTTCCTTTTACCGAATCGGTAAAAATCTGTATTTACCGATTCGGTAAATACCGACCGGTAATGGCCATTCATTCCTATGGGCTTTGCAGCCCATAGGAATGAATGGGCATTACCGATTCGGTATTTACCGAATCGATAAATACAGATTTCCACAAGGGTGCAGGGGGTGTCACTTTGACACCCTCTGGCACCCCCAAAAGAGGCTCGGGTGCCATGTGGCAGGCATACCTGCCCTAAGGGCAGGTCTGCTTGTCATATGGCACAGGTGTGCATGCACACATGTGCATGCACACCGGATTCGGTATTTTACCACCAAATATATTTGATGGTAAAATACAGATTCGGTAAGGGTTGTGGGACTCAGAAGAGTCCCACCTACATATCAAAATTATCGAATAGGTAAAAATACCGATTCGGTATTTTACAGATTCGGTAAATTTACCGATCGGTAAATTTGCCGAATCTGTAAAATATGTGGCCCTACATACCATTTTGTTAATACCGGTCGGTAACGGCCGAAAATACCGATTTTCGGCCGTTACCGACCGACCTACATCCGGCCCCTAGTGTTAAGAACATTGCTTGTGGATCTTCACTGGATCTTTGCTGACATTATAGCGAGGTTACGTTCAGTGACAGCATAATATCTTAAACAAAAAAAAACACTGAAATTCACCAGTTATCATTATCTATAGTAACTGTAATTTGTGCCGTAATGTAACTTCAACCCTCACCATACACAACTAATTACTCCACATATTACATAACTCATGACATGTTCTATAACATCATTGATTATATCAATGCAACTTTTTAAATCACATCATTCATGACAAGACTGTGCATGGCGGGGGCGCTAGGTATAGTTACCTTAGTGTATGATTTATAGCTACTGGAGATAACTATAACTGGTGAATTTCAGGATTTTGATTTAAATTTAAAACAATAATGTTTTCACTGAGATATCCACCTAACTGAAGTGTCAGTTTTAGTTTTTAATGGAAAATAAAATATTATCATACCTAACTATGTCATTTTCACGCTAGTTTTTTTCAGTAAATACACACACACACACACACACACATAAATACGCACATGTATATATATATATATATATATATATATAATGAATTGTTTGTTTTATACCTAACTATAGCATCACTTACACATATCCACATATAACAACACATGTAAATGTATTTTTCCTATGTAAACCAAACAAGCTGGAGGTGCGCTACTTATAATACTTTGAATGTGGTGCCTAATGAAACGTATAACTACAACTTTAGGATTTCTAAAATTTAAGCAGCGTAAGTTTGGATAGGGGAAACAATTCTAACTCTATCTAAGCTTTGACCTTTGTTTTCTTCTTGGAATTTCAATGTTTTAAAAAATATATTTGAATAAAAATGTCTTTTAAATTGTTGTGTTTAGTGTCATCGAGTGGAGTGTTGCTATGTGGAGTGTTGTACAGTACAATGGTGGAGACGGTTGTAAAGTCTATTGTCATAGAGTGTTGTTTTGTAGAGTGGAATGGAGTGGAGAAAAATGGAGTGGAGTGGTGTTGCGTAGATTGTAGTAAAGTGTTCTATAGTGCAGTAACATGGTGTCTCATGTGGTGGAGTTAGGTATCATAGGGGCACATGCATCAATGTAGGCAATTGCAAGTCCATAATTGCGATTATTAAGGAATCACAATTATTGAATCACAATTGCCTATGCATGTAGGTTGCACTAACATATTAGCGATTCCCATATGCCTTAATTGCTAATTGCAAATTGCAATTTGCAATTAAGCAATAGCTTCCCATTCATTTCTAAGGGCCTACAGGCCCATACGAATGAATGGGAATTGCATGCGCTATTTGGAAGTACCAAATGGGTACTCGCAAATTGAGCATGCAATTTCAAGGGTGCAAGGGGGGAAAAAGCCCCCCTGATGCACCCCTGAAATTGGCATGTGATCACATGATGCAAACACACATGCCCCAAGGGTGTGTGTGCGCGCAACATGGAGCTTTAAAAAATGCACTTTTGCATTTTTCAAAGTTTACACAAATTACCATCAACTTAAAATTGATGGTAATTGGCGATTCCAAATTGCGAAATCGAAATTCTGAAATGCACCATGCATTGCATTTTCGGGAATCACAATTTGCGATTCCTTAAATGCATTTGCAATTTAGGTAATCGCAAAATTTGCGATTACGTAAAGTGTGAAATCAAGTCAAGTCAAGTCAAGATTTGTATAGCGCACTACTCACCCGGAGGGTCTCAAGGCGCTTGAGGGAGGGGGTTCGTTACTTATCAAATAGCCAAGTTTTTAGTTGTTTTCTGAAGGAGAGGTAGTTCTGTGTAAGGCGGAGGTGGGTGGGGAGAGAGTTCCAGGTTTAGGCCGCTAAGTAGGAGAAAGATCTTCCACCCATGGTGGTTCTTCGGATGCGTGGAATCGCGGCGAGGGCTTGATTGGACGATCGTAGTTGGCGGGTGGGGGTGTAAAAGGTTAGGCGCGTGTTGAGGTATTTGGGTCCTAAGTTGTAGAGGGATTTGTGCGCGTGGGTGAGGAGACGGAACGTTATTCTCTTGTTTACGGGGAGCCAGTGAAGGTCTCTCAGGTGATCGGATATGTGATTGTGGCGGGGTAAGTCTAGGATGAGTCTGGCGGAGGCGTTCTGAATGCGCTGGAGTTTTTTCTGTAATTTGGCTGTGGTTCCGGCGTAGAGGGTGTTTCCGTAGTCCAGTCAGCTTGTGACAAGTGCTTGGGTGACCGTCTTTCTTGTTTTGGTAGGGATCCATCGGGAGATCTTTTTGAGCATACGTAAGATGCTAAAGCATGATGATGAGATGGCGTTGACTTGTCTGCTCATCGAGAGGGAGGAGTCTAGAATGAATCCCAGGTTGCGAGCATGGTTCATTGGTTTGGGCGCGCTGCCTAGGGCCGGTGGCCACAATGAGTCGTCCCATGCAGAGGGGGATGATCCTAGGATGAGGACTTCCATCTTGTCTGAGTTCAGTTTTAAACGGCTGTTCTTCATCCATTCGGCTACGTCTTTCATCCCTTCGTGTAGGTTGGTTTTGGCGGTGTTTGGGTCTTTGGTGAGGGAGAGGATCAGTTGTGTGTCGTTAGCGTAGAAGATGATGTTGAGGTTGTGTTGGCGTGTGATGGATGCAAGGGGGCTCATGTCGACGTTGAAGAGGGTGGGGCTGAGCGATGATCCTTGTGGTATGCCGCAGATGACTTCGGTGGCCTCTGATCTGAAAGGGGGGAGGCGGACTCTCTGGGTTCTTCCGGCGAGGAACGATATGATCCAATCCAATGCTTTTCCTTGTAACCCGACGTTGCTGAGGCGTTGTACAAGGGTGTTATGACAGACCGTGTCAAACGCTGCGGAGAGGTCCAGGAGGATAAGGGCAGCTGTTTCCCCGTTGTCGAGTAGTGTTCGGATGTCGTCTGTGGCTGCGATGAGGGCGGTCTCGGTGCTGTGTTTGGCTCGGAAGCCGGACTGTGAGGGGTCGAGGGAGTCGTTGGACTCGAGGAAGGCGGCGAGCTGACTGTTGACGGCCTTCTCTATGACTTTGGCAGGGAAAGGGAGGAGCAAGATGGGGCGGTAGTTCTTAAGTTCAGTTGGGTCTGCTGTAGGTTTCTTCAGGAGGGCACTGAGTTCGGCGTGTTTCCAGCTTTCCGGGAAGGTAGCGGTGTTGAGGGAGCAGTTGATGATATCCCATTTCCTTGCTTTCCAACATAAAACAACACTAAGCGACGCACCTAAAACCACCTTACTGGCATCTACCTATTGACCGTGGAACAAACTCAGTCAGTCAAAAGTCTTTATTTCGATTAATTAAAATCATAAAAGCAGCATCAAAAATTCATACATACAGATTTAAGAATTAAAAAAATTATATACAAACAGATAGGTATGCTTGTTTTTTAGCAGCCATTCAAAGCATATGCAGGATATGTACAATTCATGATTTGTGCAAAATATGTGCAAATAGCAAACTTTGTAGCACCACTATAGGGACCACAGTATAGAAATACACTCTATACAAATAAATAAATGTGCAAAGAATTACAAGTTTTCAGATATATACACTCGTATTTACAAATCACGATATGTTCTAGAGTAGTGCCTTGTGTCGTCTCTTTTGGGCACTCAGAAAAGCTGAATACCCCCTTCTCCTTCTGCTACCTCTTGTGATAAGCAAGTGTTCCCATTACTTTTGTTAATCCTCACAGCTGCCACCAGGAAACTAGCTACGCTAAAAATGATATGCACGCTGCCCAGTAGCTGCAGATGTATGAGGGCTGGTCTCACTTGCAAAAATCCTGCTTCTCTTAGTAAAGGCAATACATTTTTTTTACGGGGCACAGAGTACTTTTCACAAAACATAATTAAATGGAGTGAGTCTTGGGTGGAGAAGTCGCAGGAGAAGGGTGCAGAATCTTCCGGTTTTGCCCAATGCACAAAAGAACCTAAAGTAAGATGAATTAAATTAAATCTAAATCTTGTCAGCAAAAAAACGATGGAAAGGTTTTGTGACAATCCTTAAGTAAGGTTCTAATGAGGGGGACGACTGCAGGAGGTAAATACTTCTTGCACCCTTTTTTTTAAGCTCCTCTTCCTCTCTATCTGCCTCCAGCAAGGTTCTAAAATTGTGTTTAATCCAAACCACATCCTCTTTCTTAATACTCTCTGGGGCTGTATAAAGTCCAGGTCGGCCCAGACTGGCACACGCCGCTCTACCGTATGCCAGCCATGGGATTCCCTCTGCCTTCTCCAGTGCCAGACAGTCTTTAAGAATGAGATGGTTGAGTGTGATTTCCTCATTAAGCCATGTGTCCAACAGATCAGGGGCGCTATCTTTAATTGATCTGAAATGTAGCCTAAGCCCAGCTCCGAATGTATAGATAGGGTTGGGGTTGACTGTGGGACCGATAGCAAAGACCTAAGGAATCTATTTTCCACGAGTTGAATTTTCCCAACAGATGCGTAGCCCCAAATGGAGGCCCCATAGGATGCAATAGCACAGCATTTAGACTTGTATATTTTTAGCATTGCTTCCATGGGTCTGGCTCCCAGTTTTTTTGCAAAATTAAGGAGGGCTGATGTAGATCTTGTAACAGCATTACTTTTTTGTTTCTCCTGGGGGAGCTTTTTCATCAAATAGTTAAAAGCCGGTACCCTGGAAAGATGGTTACCCAGGCATCTAAATGTGGGGACCTTGCTGATCTTCCTTCTGCGTCCCACAATCATTACATGTGATTTGCTACTGTTAACTTTTAAGTCTATTGACTCCATAAAGGTGCCAAAGTTATCCAGCAGCCTCTGGAGGCCCACCCCTGTCCGGGCAATTAATACGGCATCATCCGCGTACAGGAGGACCGGGATACCCGATCCCCCTGCACGCGGGATGTCTGCCCCAACCCCAGTCAAGGATTTTTCCAGTCCGTTAATGTATATTGTAAATAGGAGGGGTGCCAGAATGCAGCCTTGTCTGACACCCCGCCTAGAGTTAAAAGGGCTCGTGCACCTTCCTTCCTGCGTGACCCTAACTGCTGCGGTAAGGTTCTGGTGGAGATCACTTAGGAATTAAACTAAAGATGATTCTATCCCTAATTCCAGGAGGATATTCCACAGTTTGGAACGATTCACCAGGTCAAATGCTGACGAGAGGTCCATAAACCCAAGGTATAGGAGCCCCTCTTTCACTGTGGTGTATTTGTTAATCAAAAAATGTAGGTTCAAGCATTGATCCATGGTGCTTCTATGTTGCCTGAATCCATACTGTAGATTCTAGAGCACCCCCCTGTCAGTCAACCAATCCCCCAATTTCTGGAGGATGACTCTGCCCATGATCTTAACGGCAGAGTCCAGAAGGGAGATTGGTCTGTAACAGGCGGGGTCCGCTCTCCTCCCTTTTTTAAATATAGGCACTATTATTGAGGAAGCCCACGAGGAGGGAAAGCCAACTGTGGATGCTGCATTAAAAACATTAGTTAAAATCTTCGCCCAAAAGGTAGGGTATAGTATATAGAGATCAGCGGGGACCCCGTCTGGGCCAGGAGCCTTGTGTTGCAGGGTTTCACGTATGGCCTTTTCTACGCCCGCTATTCTAAATTTGACCGGTTCAGTCGAAAGTCTCGGAGTGGGGTCACTAGAGTGTGATTCCCGATGATCCCTGTCACTGTAGATGTTCGTAAAGTGATTAAGCCAAGCATCATCAGGAATCACGCAATCAGTTTCTAGGTTAGCCCCCTCCTCTAAGACCGATTTATAGTGGCCCAGAACTTCTTGCTGTCTTTTAACACATCAATTGACTGCAGGTTATCCCATGCCTCCTCTTTGATTTTGTTTTTACGTGTAGATATTACACGTTTGTACTCCTTTTGGAGAGAGGAGACAAGGGCTCTGTCCCTTGGGGTGCATTTAAGGGCTTTTAAGGGAGCCCCATGCGCTTTTGAACATGTGGAGTCAAACCACCTAAATGCCCTATTAGTACTAGGCCTGCTCTCCTTGTGTACATTTTCAGCTATTTGGTTGCAGATTACTGAAAAGGAGGTTAGGATTTCTGAACCCACCGCTTTCTCATCCAGGCATATTCCCAGGTCAGGCTCTACCTGGTTCGCTAACTTCTCAAAGAAGGTTTCTGGAACTACCACTTCCCATTTTATACGTCTTCCTTGGTCAATCGAAGACAAGGGCATTGCTGCAACTCTAGCCAAGTTCGCACCAGCACCCCTGCACCTCAATTCGACTTCCAACACAAGCGGGTTATGGTCGCTGAATGTCGATGTCATAACTTTGTACAACCAAGTTATTGACCTTGTGGAAAAGTAAATTTTGCCATGTTCTGTGTCCCTACGTGTTCCCCATCTTATGTTATGTGTGCATGATTAATATGCATATGTATTCCCCATGTTCGATTAAAGACGCAATTATAGTTGTGTCCATCTCTAGTATGCCAGTTTCCAGTTCTCGTGAAAACTACGAGTATTAGGCCTATGTAAAGTTACGTTGCCACGTTTCTCAGTGTGCACGTTATTTCATTGAAAAGTCCCCGTTTCTAGGCCTCAAAAGGGCCTGGACACCAGATTCAGCTCCTGTCTCCTGAGCCCTCGCTGAGGAGCGATACAGCCCCCACCTGTGTTCCTGACCCTTCACTTACTTCCTGCCTCACAGTGCCCGGCTCGGCCTGGCTCTGTCTACGAGTCTGCCAAGAGTATGTTATGATTCTAGTTATCAGTCCAGCCCTCCTTCTCTGCATTCCTAAGCTACTGAATCGCATCAATAGTTTCCGTCATCGTCTAGCCTTTACGTCTCCATGTAAGAGAAATACTGTATTAATGGTCATTTAATATTCTTCATCACGCACTACATGTAGAATAATGCATGCACCAGTCCTAGAGTCTGTTAGCCTTTACCCCGATAACTTTTGGATTCTATCAACATGTCCTCTAAACATCAGATACTAGATAGTGGTTAGGTACATGTCGCCCTGACTCTCCAGACTTCAGTCTCTGCTCCTAGCGCAGAAGTCATAGCCCCCAGCTTCTCCTAGTAACACGTCATTGTCAGTTTGCGCGCACCATTAGGTTAGAGGTCCCGGCTCCTTAGGTAGCCCCCTCCATGTTTCCGCCCCATTTATGACATATTCTGTTACGTTTACATCACATGTCTATGTATACGCCTCTTGTTACACCCACTTTCACCCTTATCTTTCGCGACTGCTATTGACCACACCCACTGCTCCGCCTATTGTATGTATTGCAATTGCAACTGTTTTAGTATATATGCTTGTGCACTGTTATTAAATGTTACGCCGATCCTTTTTTCCCTTGCGCGCTCATTCCAGATCCTGCCCCCAGGCAGCTGCCATCCTATTCCTGTGCAGGTTGTCCTGTTCCTGTCCTTTATGCTGTATTAAACCTGCAAACTCCTACTACCTCGAATCTTGACTCTTATTTATTGAGCTATCTGTTATTACTATGTCCAGTCAAACCTAGATCCGGTATTATTTATTTATATACCACATAATGGCGCCCGAATAGGGACTTGCCCTTTCCCCACGCGCCGGTGAAGCCACGTATGCCCCCTGACCCTCTGCAGCCGTGACGGAACTCTTCTGCGCACCGGCAGATATTTCTGCTTCAAGTATCCCTCAGGCCCACGGAGGAGACGGAGGTTGCGGTCCAGCATCCAGACGAGGCGGTGGAGGAACGCGGCGAGTCCCGACCAGAGCCCAAGCCAAGAGTCCAAGGTCCAAGGTATCCGGAGGCCCACCCGTAACAGAAGTCCGAAGTTCGTCCGTCCGGCGTCGAAGCAGTCCAGTCCAGTCCAAGGCCTTCCGTTCTTGCTGCCCGGTGAGTACCGTTGCTGGGGTAGTATCTAGGCAGGGTCAATCTAATTGTCTCTGGTCCGTGGGGTTTGGTGGTACACAGATCCCAAAACGAAGTGTCCACTTCGGTGGATGCGGGTCCTGACGTGTCTCTTTATGAGACCGGTAAGTTTCGTACTGTTTCAGCAGTGCATCTACTTTCTGTTCTAGTCAGTTCTGTTCTCGAGAAATTCATGTATTCTGTTTTCAGTATTCCAGGTAGTATTCTGTCCGAACTGTTATTTTAAATGTTCTTCATGTATTTTAATGTCGTGGTATGAAAGTGGTGTAATTATCGTGTTCATTGTGTATTATATTGTGTCCAGATTACAGTTCAGTCATGCCGTTATTTTCCAGACTACGTCAGTTAAGAACTAGAAAAGGTCTGTTAGAAGAAGCAGTTCCTGTCCCGCCTAGGGACAGTCCAGGTCATTTTATGTATCAGAAGCATGGCATAAGTGCCATATTATATCTAGATTTATGGGTGGAGTACACCAAACAGTTAGAAGAAAAGTATAGATGGCCCGTATCGGGTACATGGGATGCCGAGTGCATCATGCGAGTAGAGGAAGTATTATGGAAAAAGAAAGCCAGACAGTCACAGAAAGATGCCATCGAGTTATGGCGCAAAGAATCTCATAAAAGAACCGAAAAAGAAATCAGAAAGTCAGAATTAAGTAGAGAATCCTTAGAACGAGCCCAAGAAAGGGAATTAATCGAGATAGGTGAACGAGTTAAAACCGAACAGTCAGACAGACAGAGGCATGCCCTTATTAAGGGTATGTATCCTCTTCTTGCCGAGGGCTTGCCAAAAGCGACCCCGGAGGCATCCAGTAATTTTCCGCCACCATTAGTTCCGACCAAGCTACGTCACAAACCGACCGCAGCTGATATTTTCATCTCGTCCTACTTGGACGACACAGTCCCAGAATATGCAAATCCTGTTCCGCCAGTCCCTGTAAATCATGCCATTCCTGCTCCTCCAGACACCGGAGTACCTACTACGGTACCCCCGGTCCAGCCTACATTACAATTTCCCGCCGCGCCAGTACGAAGAGTATCAGTCGACGATTCCAGTATAGGGGCCGCAGGAGGAGGTCCTCCTGGTACCCCGCCACCACACCAACGTTTAACGTTAGTCGAGTTACATGAATGTGCGTTACAGCGTACGCCCAAATATAAGTCCGTTGCAGATATCCGACGAGCTCTTACTGAATGCCGCTATGATCCAGTCGCAGGCGATGATAGTACGGTTATATATTCCATACGTGTAAGACGGGTGACCGGGTATTTGGACACCCTACCAGACATGAAAGAAGATCTAGACAGAATATATCGTTTCATCCGTACAGGGGATGATCCAGAAAGTATTGGCGAAGCCATGTCTCAAAGGAAAGCTGAGATCCAGCTCATGATATTAAAGTTTCTGATTAATTGTTTAATAAGGGAACAAGATTATCCGTCCAAAGATCCGAGCGAAATGAGAATCCTGACAAGGTGGAGTGATAATATAGCCGAGGGTAAACACAGAACTATCAGTAGTATAGAGAGTATGTACAAGAAAATTCGTAAGGAAATAATAAGGTTACACGAACAACGTAAAGCAGCACAAGTAAGCGAGAAAGAGAATGACTCTCCTACAGAAGAGGTAGAGGACGAGAATACCGCCAGAATAGCGTATGTAGGTAAATCTAGACTTCCAGATCGCCATTTACGCCTAGAACACAAGTCAGTTTTTCATCATCCAGCACCAGAACAAGGTTCTCTAGAACAAGTATTTCAAGCTACCGATCACATTCTGAAATCACGAATCGGTTATAGTGAGTTAAGTACTATGCATGAACAAGAACTAGTCCGATCAGCAGTCCGATGGATTACTGATTCTACCACTTTTCCAGACGAAATAGTGGCACAAATGTTTCTGAAATTGCCCCCAGCCGAGCAGCGACTGGTGGGTATGTATATGATCCAGCACCTCATCACATTGTATGAGGGTCAACATTCTGATCCAGGTCCGTTACATGATGTCCTGAACGAGTTACTCCAGTATAAATGGAAAGGTTTAGGTACCGATTTAATTAGTGTCATTCTAGAACAGCGCCATAAATATAGAACGTTTCTGAACCCGCATTTTGTTCATGTCTCACCTCCAGAAAGTAAACCGTTTTACATAGATAGACAGAACCCGCTACGAGAAGTACACCCAGTCAGGACAGCAGGTGGTGAAATGCAAAGAGTATTTGTTTGCACCCCGATTACAAAGATGGAACTCTTAGAGATGAAGAAATTAATTCCTTGTCACGACAAAGATCCAGCAGGGTTCCACCGAGAATTAAAAGACATGCTCCGTATGGGAGAATACACTTATCCAGATATTATTAAAATGTTAAAGGTCCTGTTGCCCGCAGGGGTATACGAGAAACTCAAGGAAAAAGATTGGGAGGTGGGAGAGAAAAAGATCGATTGGGCAGTTCTAGAAGCTGAAGATAAGATACGAGTACCAGGTACCGGTCTTGGAGAGAAATGTAAAGAATTACCAGAACTGTTAATACAAGTTTTGCCCAGATTATTAGCAACTAAAAAGGAAGACTGGGATGCAATCTCAGCATGTAAACAGAAACAAGACGAAGACACTAGTGATTTTTATTCTAGATTTGAGAAATGCTTTATTATAAACAGTGGCCTCAAGACAAGTAGTGAGTCATACCCTCATCTTTTTGTTACTAAATTAGTCGAGAATTCTAGTCCACAAGTTAAGAATCGAGTTTTGAAAGTCGAAAGTACATGGCAAGCTAGTACTCCGTCCCAGATGTTGCAGATGCTCCAGTACCACCAGAATAGAATCAGAGAAGAGCAAGAACACGAGAGAAAACGTATGAAAGACACGAAAATGAAAGTACTGGTTGCACAATCTGTTCCACAAGACAGTCAGAAGAGGGGTCCGATTCAAGCGAGTCATCCTGCAGCTCCCGTTAAAGGGACATGCAATTATTGTAAACAGCCAGGTCATTTCATAAACGAGTGTGCAGTTCTGAAACACAATATAGCTACCGGTAAGACTAAAGAAAGACCACGTCCGCCTAGACAAGAACAAGTTTCACAGACTTCTCAGCCACAGAATGCACAACAGACAGTTACAGCACCGCAGCCTATTGCTGCAACACAGCATGTTACACAGCAGATGTACCAGTATGCACAGTCTGAGTATCCAGAGTATCAACAGTACTCATGAAACAGCCTAGAGAGGGAGGTAGGCTTGCCTCTCATCGAGATTCCTGTAGATCAAGAAGGTCCCTATGTTCATAGTCAAGTACTAGGGAAAGACAGAAAGTTTCTGATTGATACAGGGGCAAGTAGGACGACCATCAGTCACGCCGAAGTTCCAGGGGTTCCGCTCTCAGGCTCTAGAAATGTTTCCCTTGGATTTTCAGGAAAGCCTATTGTAAACGAGATATCTAAGCCAGTTACTCTAGAAGTAGGTCCATTGTCCCGTACTACTGATCTATTACTTACTAAGTCATGTCCAGAAAATTTGTTAGGCATTAAGACTCTGAAAGAATTAGGTGCAGTTATTTGCTGCTCCCCAGAGGGAATACGATTGTTTTTACGTGACTTCAAGGGTCACTATGTATTACGAGATTTTGATCCAAGATTGTCAAATGTTCCGCAGCATCTATGGGCGCAAGGTCCAACTGATGTGGGTTTTATGCAAATCACACCCCATCGTGTGACTCTCAAACCAGGTGTAGTCCTGCCACGAATCAGACAGTACAGATTACCACCTGAGGCTGTAGCAGCCTTATCCAAAATTATTGACGAGCTCATGGCTCAAGGGGTAGTTGTAGAAACTGACTCCAATGTATGTAATTCTCCGATCATTCCAGTCATGAAACGTACTGATCCAAATGCTCCCCCAGTATATCGATTAGTGGTTGACCTACGAGAACTCAATAAATGTATTATTCCCCAGTACCCAGTTGTTCCAGATATTTCTTCCCTATTGACAGCCATTGATTCCGAAGCCACATTTTTCACAGTCATAGACCTCAAGAACGCGTTTTTCAGTGTCCCCATTCATCCAGACAGCCAGTTTCTTTTCGGATTTTGTTTAAATGGAAGAAGCTATATGTTCACACGAGCTCCTCAAGGTTTCACAGAAAGTCCTAGTATTTACAGTCAAGCACTTAAGAGACAACTAGACAACATTCACATGCCAACTGACACTGCCCTGCTCCAGTATGTCGATGATCTACTGATCACAGCCCGTTCTGAACGTGCTTGCGAGCGAGCATCACTTACAGTCTTGTATTTCCTAGCCGAGATGGGGCACAAGGTGTCCCCTTCAAAGCTTCAATTCTGTGTACAGCAAGTGATCTACTTAGGCCACTTACTGTCCAAGTGGGGTAGGCAGTTGACACCAGACCGTATCCAGTTAATAGCGAGTCTTCCTCAGCCCAAGACCCAGAAGGAGGTACGTGCTTTTATCGGACTTACTTCTTATTGCAGACAATGGATTCCTCAGTATGCATTTCTAGCCAAACCACTGATACAGTTAACGACACAGGAGGCAGCCGTATCGACTGTCCTCCCTTGGACATCTGAACATACACTTAGTTTCAATGAGTTAAAGAAAGCTTTATGCCAAGCTCCAGTTCTAGCTACACCGAACTACAGTAAGCCTTTTACACTTTTTGTCACAGAACGTGATGGTACAGCATTATCTGTTCTCACACAAGATCAAGCAGGACAATACAAGCCTTGTGCTTATTTTTCGAGCACATTAGATCCAGTAGCCCAGGCTCTGCCTGCGTGCCTTAAGTCAGTTGCAGCCACAGCACTAGCTATCAGAAAAAGTGATTCCATAGTATTAGGACATTCCTTGACAGTACAAGTTCCACACTCCGTGGAAGTTCTTTTAAACCGAACACAGACTCAGCACTTGACAATTGCACGTTTAACAGGTTATGAACTGACACTGTTCCAGCCACACATAGAAATCAGACGCTGCAACGTTCTAAATCCAGCTACACTGTTACCGTCAGTTACTTCGAATCCTGCCACACACGACTGTGTGGAAGTAGTTAACACTATGACTAAGCCAAGACAAGATCTGACAGATATTCCATTACCAGATCCCGACCTGACACTTTATGTGGATGGTTCATGTATGAGAACAAGTACAGGAGAACTAGTAGCCGCGTATGCAGTGACTACTGACACCGAAGTTATAGAAACACACTGTATTGACACCCTGTCTGCTCAAGCAGCAGAGCTAGTTGCTCTGACACAAGCCTGCATACACGCTAAGAACCTGAAAGTTAATGTTTATACAGATTCACGCTACGCATTTGGAGTTGTACACGACTTCGGAGTGCTCTGGCAGGAGAGAGGTTTCATGACTTCTCATGGAACCAAGATTCAGCATGGTCTCCTTATTCAAGCTCTGTTAGATGCCATACATTTACCGACATCTATTGCTATCATGAAGTGCAAAGCACATACGAAAGTTACTGATATTATTTCTCAAGGTAATGATCTAGCAGATCGCACAGCCAAGCTTACAGCACAGACTCCAGACATTTCAGTTAATCCAACACAGACACATACTCCAGATCCGACTGCATGCATGACAGTTAAGGACCCTACTCAAGATTTCATAGATATCCAGTTACATGCTACTCCCGATGAAATCAAGAAATGGTCCGAACAAGGAGGGGTCCAGACAGATCAGGGATGGGTAACGAAGGGTAGAGCCACATGGTTTCTCCCCGACTCTATGGTTCAAGTCATTATCAATACCGCACATAGTCCAGCACATTTAGGAGAAAAAGCTATGTTGGACAGTATCCAGAACATTTGGTTTAACAAGCATTTACGAGCTGCAGCTAAACAGAAAGTCCGTACCTGTATGATATGTTGCCAGTTCAATCCAGGTAAAAGTGTCCCGGTGGAACAAGGTGGATTCCAGCCCCCTGACCACCCTTTTGAAGTCCTCCAGATGGATTACATTCAGATGGAGCGATGTCGAGGTTTCAAGTATGTCCTTGTAGTTGTATGCGCTTTGTCCAGGTGGACAGAAGCATATCCAGTCCCAGATTACACAGCCGCGACCACTGCCAAGCAGCTGGTTCGTGAGTTCTTCCCCCGTTATGGACTCCCTAGGGTCGTGTATTCTGATAACGGCCAGCCATTCTCATCTGAGCTCATGAAACACATTTCCCTGTTGTTAGGGTACCAGTGGAAGTTCCATTGTGTACGCCATCCAGAAGCAGCCGGTCTCGTAGAGAGACATAACCAAACCCTGAAAATCCGCATTGCCAAAATATGTCAAGAAAAAGGTGTAGACTGGCTAGTAGCTCTGCCAGTCGCTTTATTTTATATGCGCATGGTCGCACATTCCAGATCAGGTCTGTCCCCTTATGAGGTCGTATTCGGCCGCCCCCCTAATATGTGGGGTACACCTAGACCCCGAAGTATTACCGATGTTTCAAGTAATATGCTGACAGATTACCTAGCTTCCTTGATGTCTGCCCTACACTCTTGTCGTTCTCAGGTTGCCGCCGCATTTCCAGACAATACCGAGGTGGCACCGCATGAGATCATTCCCGGAAATCTGGTTCTTGTGAGGAACTTTGATCGTTCAAGTCCGCTGGAGCCTCGCTGGAAGGAGCCAAAACAGGTCCTCCTGGCCACCCGTACTGCCGTCAAGCTGGAAGGCAGGAAGGGCTGGGTCCACCTGTCTCATGTGAAAAAGTTTTATGGACTAAAGACTGTTTCCAAGAACATTTCCCAGGATTTGAAAGACTGCCAAAATACTGTTCTTAAGGACTGTCCCGCAAAAGACAATGATACTAAACCCTCCCTGTTAGAGAAAACTCCGCAACAGGAGTATAAGCTAAAATTAAGGTCTAGTAAAATAAGTCAGCCAGTTTGATTGTCTAAGTCCTCCCCTAGGTGAAACGGTTAGACCGGTTTCTGACATGTATAAAATAGACCCCCATAGTGAGAGAGTTAGTCAAAACTCAATCCGATGTATCGTTTTTCTAAGTTTCATATTGTTTTTCAGCCTTATGACTACCTGCACAAGTTATGCATTTTATTTGTGTTTTCCAGTTTCTCATGTAAATAAGTCTTTCAATGTTACAGTAGAGCACACGTTTAGTGATCTGCCTCCTCATGAACTATCTTATCGTCTTGCTATGCGTAATAATTCCTTTATCCACATGTTACATTATTCACACCAGACCAGCAATGCCACTAATTGTTGGGTGTGTGGTCGACTCCCCCCTTTCCAGACACCGAAGGGAGTTCTGCCACTCTTTCCTTATCCATTTTCACATAACGGTTCATGTGGAGCATGGTCCACGTTAACGTCATCCTCAACAGATATGTCTTTTCTTAACAGTACATGTTTTCCAGACAAGCAAGGTCTTCCCCACAGAACAGGGTTAGATCTAGAAAATGAAGTTTATAATTTAGGTAATTATTCTTCGAATTTCATGGTCCTGAATGTTCAGTCTGATACTACTCCAGACTTACCTGCTATGTCAGTACTACCAGTTAAAGGCGAATTATGTGTCCGAAAGAATGGTTCCGTACATGTAGGACATAGTGATTGTACTACTATTGTCAAGTATAGTGACAGTAGGAAATCTATTTTTAAAGCTTCACGTCATTCTTATTTTGTTTGTGGTCAGACCGCATATGTTCGTCTGCCCCTCGATTGGGAGGGAACCTGTTACATTGCCTTCCTACTGCCACCAGTTTTCCTAGCCCCACCTGATTATCATAGGAATTCCCACCTAGTACATACTAGACACAAGAGAGACCTCCCGATTGTCGATTATACTGAAACTGCTCTAGAACAATACATAGATATCAATAAAGGTGTCTTTCCCTATTTAGGTACTGTCGTGAATAGTAAACTGATACGTAGATTAACGAGAACACTTGAAGCAGTAGTGATTGAGACTACTTCTGCTCTAGGTAACTTAACCGAAGAGCAATCCTTTATGAGAATTGTCGTGCTCCAGAATCGTCTCGTCCTTGACGTCATACTGGCCGATAGGGGCGGGGCATGTAGAGTCATCGGATCTAGTTGCTGCATTTTCATTCCAAATAACGCGCCGTCTGTTTATTCAGCTATAACCAGACTCCATAAAATTGCCCATCTGTTACACCAAGATCCAGGCACCTGGACATGGTCCGGTTGGTTCTGGAATATAATTTCCGCTTGGGGATGGAAAGTCTTGTCCTTTCTAGGTATTGCAGTAGCGATCATATTCAGTTGCTGCCTCTGTATACAATGTGGCCCTGCGATTTGTGGCATTTGTGCTACCTCTTGTATTCCTAGTCCCAAGTCCCGTTCTAAATCCCGTTCCAAGAAAATTCGAGACGAGCAAATGATACTGTATGAAATGATAGATGGTATCATGAATATTGATGTTTCCTGATGGAAACGTAGTGACAAGGAGGGAATGTGGAAAAGTACATTTTGCCATGTTCTGTGTCCCTACGTGTTCCCCATCTTATGTTATGTGTGCATGATTAATATGCATATGTATTCCCCATGTTCGATTAAAGACGCAATTATAGTTGTGTCCATCTCTAGTATGCCAGTTTCCAGTTCTCGTGAAAACTACGAGTATTAGGCCTATGTAAAGTTACGTTGCCACGTTTCTCAGTGTGCACGTTATTTCATTGAAAAGTCCCCGTTTCTAGGCCTCAAAAGGGCCTGGACACCAGATTCAGCTCCTGTCTCCTGAGCCCTCGCTGAGGAGCGATACAGCCCCCACCTGTGTTCCTGACCCTTCACTTACTTCCTGCCTCACAGTGCCCGGCTCGGCCTGGCTCTGCCTACGAGTCTGCCAAGAGTATGTTATGATTCTAGTTATCAGTCCAGCCCTCCTTCTCTGCATTCCTAAGCTACTGAATCGCATCAATAGTTTCCGTCATCGTCTAGCCTTTACGTCTCCATGTAAGAGAAATACTGTATTAATGGTCATTTAATATTCTTCATCACGCACTACATGTAGAATAATGCATGCACCAGTCCTAGAGTCTGTTAGCCTTTACTCCGATAACTTTTGGATTCTATCAACATGTCCTCTAAACATCAGATACTAGATAGTGGTTAGGTACATGTCGCCCTGACTCTCCAGACTTCAGTCTCTGCTCCTAGCGCAGAAGTCATAGCCCCCAGCTTCTCCTAGTAACACGTCATTGTCAGTTTGCGCGCACCATTAGGTTAGAGGTCCCGGCTCCTTAGGTAGCCCCCTCCATGTTTCCGCCCCATTTATGACATATTCTGTTACGTTTACATCACATGTCTATGTATACGCCTCTTGTTACACCCACTTTCACCCTTATCTTTCGCGACTGCTATTGACCACACCCACTGCTCCGCCTATTGTATGTATTGCAATTGCAACTGTTTTAGTATATATGCTTGTGCACTGTTATTAAATGTTACGCCGATCCTTTTTTCCCTTGCGCGCTCATTCCAGATCCTGCCCCCAGGCAGCTGCCATCCTATTCCTGTGCAGGTTGTCCTGTTCCTGTCCTTTATGCTGTATTAAACCTGCAAACTCCTACTACCTCGAATCTTGACTCTTATTTATTGAGCTATCTGTTATTACTATGTCCAGTCAAACCTAGATCCGGTATTATTTATTTATATACCACATAGATACTATACACCATAATACTATACACCATAGTATTAGGACATTCCTTGACAGTACAAGTTCCACACTCCGTGGAAGTTCTTTTAAACCGAACACAGACTCAGCACTTGACAATTGCACGTTTAACAGGTTATGAACTGACACTGTTCCAGCCACACATAGAAATCAGACGCTGCAACGTTCTAAATCCAGTTACACTGTTACCGTCAGTTACTTCGAATCCTGCCACACACGACTGTGTGGAAGTAGTTAACACTATGACTAAGCCAAGACAAGATCTGACAGATATTCCATTACCAGATCCCGACCTGACACTTTATGTGGATGGTTCATGTATGAGAACAAGTACAGGAGAACTAGTAGCCGCGTATGCAGTGACTACTGACACCGAAGTTATAGAAACACACCGTATTGACACCCTGTCTGCTCAAGCAGCAGAGCTAGTTGCTCTGACACAAGCCTGCATACACGCTAAGAACCTGAAAGTTAATGTTTATACAGATTCACGCTACGCATTTGGAGTTGTACACGACTTCGGAGTGCTCTGGCAGGAGAGAGGTTTCATGACTTCTCATGGAACCAAGATTCAGCATGGTCTCCTTATTCAAGCTCTGTTAGATGCCATACATTTACCGACATCTATTGCTATCATGAAGTGCAAAGCACATGCGAAAGTTACTGATATTATTTCTCAAGGTAATGATCTAGCAGATCGCACAGCCAAGCTTACAGCACAGACTCCAGACATTTCAGTTAATCCAACACAGACACATACTCCAGATCCGACTACATGCATGACAGTTAAGGACCCTACTCAAGATGTCATAGATATCCAGTTACATGCTACTCCCGATGAAATCAAGAAATGGTCCGACCAAGGAGGGGTCCAGACAGATCAGGGATGGGTAACGAAGGGTAGAGCCACATGGTTTCTCCCCGACTCTATGGTTCAAGTCATTATCAATACCGCACATAGTCCAGCACATTTAGGAGAAAAAGCTATGTTAGACAGTATCCAGAACATTTGGTTTAACAAGCATTTACGAGCTGCAGCTAAACAGAAAGTCCGTACCTGTATGATATGTTGCCAGTTCAATCCAGGTAAAAGTGTCCCGGTGGAACAAGGTGGATTCCAGCCCCCTGACCACCCTTTTGAAGTCCTCCAGATGGATTACATTCAGATGGAGCGATGTCGAGGTTTCAAGTATGTCCTTGTAGTTGTATGCGCTTTGTCCAGGTGGACAGAAGCATATCCAGTCCCAGATTACACAGCCGCGACCACTGCCAAGCAGCTGGTTCGTGAGTTCTTCCCCCGTTATGGACTCCCTAGGGTCGTGTATTCTGATAACGGCCAGCCATTCTCATCTGAGCTCATGAAACACATTTCCCTGTTGTTAGGGTACCAGTGGAAGTTCCATTGTGTACGCCATCCAGAAGCAGCCGGTCTCGTAGAGAGACATAACCAAACCCTGAAAATCCGCATTGCCAAAATATGTCAAGAAAAAGGTGTAGACTGGCTAGTAGCTCTGCCAGTCGCTTTATTTTATATGCGCATGGTCGCACATTCCAGATCAGGTCTGTCCCCTTATGAGGTCGTATTCGGCCGCCCCCCTAATATGTGGGGTACACCTAGACCCCGAAGTATTACCGATGTTTCAAGTAATATGCTGACAGATTACCTACCTTCCTTGATGTCTGCCCTACACTCTTGTCGTTCACAGGTTGCCGCCGCATTTCCAGACAATACCGAGGTGGCACCGCATGAGATCGTTCCCGGAAATCTGGTTCTTGTGAGGAACTTTGATTGTTCAAGTCCGCTGGAGCCTCGCTGGAAGGAGCCAAAACAGGTCCTCCTGGCCACCCGTACTGCCGTCAAGCTGGAAGGCAGGAAGGGCTGGGTCCACCTGTCTCATGTGAAAAAGTTTTATGGACTAAAGACTGTTTCCAAGAACATTTCCCAGGATTTGAAAGACTGCCAAAATACTGTTCTTAAGGACTGTCCCGCAAAAGACAATGATACTAAACCCTCCCTGTTAGAGAAAACTCCGCAACAGGAGTATAAGCTAAAATTAAGGTCTAGTAAAATAAGTCAGCCAGTTTGATTGTCTAAGTCCTCCCCTAGGTGAAACGGTTAGACCGGTTTCTGACATGTATAAAATAGACCCCCATAGTGAGAGAGTTAGTCAAAACTCAATCCGATGTATCGTTTTTCTAAGTTTCATATTGTTTTTCAGCCTTATGACTACCTGCACAAGTTATGCATTTTATTTGTGTTTTCCAGTTTCTCATGTAAATAAGTCTTTCAATGTTACAGTAGAGCACATGTTTAGTGATCTGCCTCCTCATGAACTATCTTATCGTCTTCATCCGCGTACAGGAGGACCGGGATACCCGATCCCCCTGCACGCGGGATGTCTGCCCCAACCCCAGTCAAGGATTTTTCCAGTCCGTTAATGTATATTGTAAATAGGAGGGGTGCCAGAATGCAGCCTTGTCTGACACCCCGCCTAGAGTTAAAAGGGCTCGTGCACCTTCCTTCCTGCGTGACCCTAACTGCTGCGGTAAGGTTCTGGTGGAGATCACTTAGGAATTAAACTAAAGATGATTCTATCCCTAATTCCAGGAGGATATTCCACAGTTTGGAACGATTCACCAGGTCAAATGCTGACGAGAGGTCCATAAACCCAAGGTATAGGAGCCCCTCTTTTACTGTGGTGTATTTGTTAATCAAAAAATGTAGGTTCAAGCATTGATCCATGGTGCTTCTATTTTGCCTGAATCCATACTGTAGATTCTAGAGCACCCCCCTGTCAGTCAACCAATCCCCCAATTTCTGGAGGATGACTCTGCCCATGATCTTAACGGCAGAGTCCAGAAGGGAGATTGGTCTGTAACAGGCGGGGTCCGCTCTCCTCCCTTTTTTAAATATAGGCACTATTATTGAGGAAGCCCACGAGGAGGGAAAGCCAACTGTGGATGCTGCATTAAAAACATTAGTTAAAATCTTCGCCCAAAAGGTAGGGTATAGTATATAGAGATCAGCGGGGACCCCGTCTGGGCCAGGAGCCTTGTGTTGCAGGGTTTCACGTATGGCCTTTTCTACGCCCGCTATTCTAAATTTGACCGGTTCAGTCGAAAGTCTCGGAGTGGGGTCACTAGAGTGTGATTCCCGATGATCCCTGTCACTGTAGATGTTCGTAAAGTGATTAAGCCAAGCATCATCAGGAATCACGCAATCAGTTTCTAGGTTAGCCCCCTCCTCTAAGACCGATTTATAGTGGCCCAGAACTTCTTGCTGTCTTTTAACACATCAATTGACTGCAGGTTATCCCATGCCTCCTCTTTGATTTTGTTTTTACGTGTAGATATTACACGTTTGTACTCCTTTTGGAGAGAGGAGACAAGGGCTCTGTCCCTTGGGGTGCATTTAAGGGCTTTTAAGGGAGCCCCATGCGCTTTTGAACATGTGGAGTCAAACCACCTAAATGCCCTATTAGTACTAGGCCTGCTCTCCTTGTGTACATTTTCAGCTATTTGGTTGCAGATTACTGAAAAGGAGGTTAGGATTTCTGAACCCACCGCTTTCTCATCCAGGCATATTCCCAGGTCAGGCTCTACCTGGTTCGCTAACTTCTCAAAGAAGGTTTCTGGAACTACCACTTCCCATTTTATACGTCTTCCTTGGTCAATCGAAGACAAGGGCATTGCTGCAACTCTAGCCAAGTTCGCACCAGCACCCCTGCACCTCAATTCGACTTCCAACACAAGCGGGTTATGGTCGCTGAATGTCGATGTCATAACTTTGTACAACCAAGTTATTGACCTGACGCATGGAGAGACAAAAATTTAGTCGATCACAGACTCCGCGCCTCATCCTGTAAAAGTGGGGGCAGTCTCCCCTCCCTCATCCTTGTCTGGTTCAGTCACATTTAGCTTGGATAGTAATTCCTCTAAGCCCCCCCCCTGTTTGGTGTGTTCGAAATGGGGAAGTCTCCCATTCATTAGTCTCACTGTGTCCTCTCCATAGCAGTCCCACTGACAGGGGTGTAAATTAAAATCCCCTATAAGGATTATCTCGAAATCGAAAGAATTTTTAGACTTATAGACTGATAAATAATGATCTAATGCACTAAAGTGATCCTCTTGTGGAGAATTCCCTGTTGCATTATACAGATTTATTAAAAGGTAGTGTTGATCGGCTTTCAGCCAATCTATTATCAGGAAGTTATTTGATTCCCCCTTGAGGTGTTTAAAATTACCTATTAGATCTAGGGAAATCAGAAAAAGTAGACCCCCCTTAGGTCTCCCCACTGCGCCCCGCACCGCGGGGATTGAGAAAGTACGGTAGCCATCTAAAATAAAGGCCGAATCTGGATCCCAGGTTTCCTGGAAAGCCAGGATGTCAAATTGTTTTAAGAATTTCAACCAAATTGGATCTGTACTTTTTGCTCTAATTCCCGCTACATTCCAATTTAACATTTTACATATGCGGGCCCGGTTGTATATTGTATCAGTTACATCAATGTTCCCACTTCCAACCCCCATTGAATCATCTATCAGTCAATCATTTTGGTCCATCTGCGAGAGGGGTGAAAAGCGGTTGTGTAGCTCTAAGCCATCCCTTTGAGGAAAATGTGTCAGGGGGTCTGATTGTGTAGGTATTGCTATTGATCTTGATGGAGTGATCGCCTCCCCCCCTTTGGCACACTTGTGTAGTACTCTCCTGGCCACTCATCATTGTTTGGTAGGATACTAGGGGTTGTATGGACGTTGCTATTGGTCTTGGTGGGACAAAGTTCTCCCCTCCCCTTAGATACGCATGTGTTGACTCCCCTGTCCACGCATCCTTGCCTGATAAGTTATTTGGGGTATATGGGTGGAACATGGTTTATGTCGTGTGTATTGCTGGTTCGATTGTTGGCAAGAACTATGGCCTCCAACTGGGGGATAGAAAAACCCAAGTGGGAGAGGTCGAATCCCCTTATTGTCGATATTGGAACCATCCCAAAATAACTTGTGGGCGGCGTGCCTATTACTGAAATTAACCACTACGCAGTCTCCGGGGATACTTTTGGGGCAATGCCCTACCCAATGAACCCTCCTTGTGTAGTGAGTGCACAAGCAACTTCCTCACCGCCTGAGCTAAACTGATGGCACCACTGCCTAGCTTTAAACATTAGTTCAGCGGTGGTTTCAGTGGTATCCCTCCTAATTGGAGGTACCCCTGTGAACACAGCCACCAATGGTACTGATCCAGATTACGACCTTGCCAGTGCTGTCGACCCTTACCCCCAGTTGATGAGTGACTGAGCCCCATGGTTGCGCTGGGTGAGGGGTCCCCCCCGCTGTCTCCACCAGGGGTATCTCTCTCTGCCTTTGGGGGCCCTCTACGCCAGGTCTTGTTTTCTGTGTATCCGCGGTTATCTGACTGGTAGCGGAAGCTACTGGATGAATAGCACCCCCCGCTAGCCCCCTATATTGCTTAAGTGTATCATCAATATATTCACATTTTTTCAGAAGTCCAGACACACATGTGTTTAAGGTATCAACAATGTCTTTGGCTATAGATACTAGGGCGGGTTCCAAATGCGAGATGATAAAATTTTCCACCAATTTCCCGATTAGGCCCTTAAGGGCAGGTTTTATTCCAAATGTCTTAGACCTCAATGACTTTCTTCTGCCCATCATGTTTGTGTTCTTGCGTCTGTGTTTCAGGGGGGGCTTGTGTGTTACAGCGGCCGGTGTGGTGACAGTCTCAGGGGGAATATCGTGGGGAATAGGAGCAATTATAGGGGTGGGAAGTGCTCCCCGGGTCGCAATCACGACGTTGGGCTCCAGAGGAATCACCCGTTTGTTGCTTGTCGGGCCCTCTTGTGTGGGGTCGGTTAAGTCTGTAGAGTTAAGCCCCAGTTCTTTTTCAACATTAGCAATCTCTTTTGACAGCACCCCCACTGCATACGAGATTATTGACTCAGACTTTCTGGGGTGTTTGGCTTTAGTCCCCATGTCATCAGTGGCACATACCTTTTTCTTTTTGCCCATGGCGCTGGTTGGATGTTAAGGGGGTCGCCCGACCTAACCTCCTTCGACCCCGGACGACCACAGACGGCCCGCCCTCTGCCCGGGCTCAGCCCGGCGCGTCCCGCGGGGCGGGAGGCTCCCCTCTCACTTGTAGCGCCTCCGGGCGCTGGAATGTCGTCACCGGTCTTGCGCCGGCCGGGGCAGCTGGGGGATGTAGTTCCCACTGCTCCCGTGCCGACCGAGGTGTAGTTTTGCCCAAAAGCCGTTGCCCTCACGGCGCGGGTAGGTAGGGGAGATGGTGGTGACCTGATGATGCTTCTGAGCTGTTCCCCTCACGGCATGAGTGTCTGTGAGTGCCCCGCCTGTCTGCTCGGTGCCCCTCTGACTTGTAGCGCCTCCGGGCGCTGGAATGTCGTCACCGGTCTTGCGCCGGACGGGGCAGCTGGGGGATGTAGTTCCCGCTGCTCCCGTGCCGACAAATGTGTAGTTTTGCCCAAAAGCCGTTGCCCTCACGGCACGGGTAGGTAGGGGAGATGGTTGTGACCTGATGATGCTTCTGAGCCGTTCCCCTCACGGGTGAGTGTCTGTGAGTGCCCCGCCTGGCTGCTCGGCGCCCCTCTCATTGTAGCGCCTCCGGGCGTTGGAATGTCGTCACCGGTCTTGCGCCGGCCGGTGCAGCTGGGGGATGTAGTTCCCGCTGCTCCTGTGCCGACCGAGGTGTAGTTTTGCCCAAAAGCCGTTGCCCTCACGGCACGGGTAGGTAGGGGAGATGGTGGTGACCTGATGATGCTTCTGAGCCGTTCCCCTCATGGCGTGAGTGTCTGTGAGTGCCCCGCCTGGCTGCTCGGCGCCCCTCTCACTTGTAGCGCCTCCGGGCGCTGGAATGTCGTCACCGGTCTTGCGTCGGCCGGGGCAGCTGGGGGATGTAGTTCCCGCTGCTCCCGTGCCGACCGAGGTGTAGTTTTGCCCAAAAGCCATTGCCCTCACGGCACGGGTAGGTAGGGGAGATGGTGGTGACCTGATGATGCTTCTGAGCCGTTCCCCTCACGGCGTGAGTGTCTGTGAGTGTGAACAAACTCAATTTGGAACACTTAGGGCCAGATGTACAACCGTTTTTTCCAGTTACAAATGAGAAATGAGCTGTAATTGGAGGAAAACTGGCATATACAAACGCTATTTTGCAAGTCTGTGACTCACAAAATGGCGTTTGCGAATTTCGCTATTGGGAAGTGGCGTTCCTTCCTAATAGCGAGTTACACTGGAATGTACCATTTCTTTTCATTTGCGGTGAAAAACACTCGCAGTTTACCCTTCCCCTTTGTGTATGGATGCTAAAATATTTTATAAGAGGAGGCAGTGGTCCCATGGACCACTGTCAGCCCTTAAAAAATTTAACAGAAATGTTTCACTCTTTCTTTTTCAAAAGCACTCCGTTTACCTTTAAGGAAAACGGGCTGCATTGAAATAGTTTTTTAAAACTACATTATTTGAAGAACAGTCATAGACATGGTCGTCTGCTGACCCTAGCAGGCCACCATCCTGTGAGTGCGGGCCATTCCTAATGGGGTCGCAAATAGCACCTGCCTCATGAATATTAACAAGGCAGGCAATTTGCGACCCCATGAGGAATTGCTAAATGTGTCTGAGACACTATAGTAAATTGCATTTTGAAAGTCGCAAGTTGGGAGTCACAAAGCAACGCAATTTCCTAGTCGAAAAATATTAGGGTTGTACATCTGGCCCTTAGAAACACAACTAAGATCCAGTACAGATCTAGAAGCAATAAATTCTGTTAAAAAACTAAATGAGTGGCTGCAGAAAGCTTTTGATATCCTCATACCACTTAAAAACACACAACAGGGGGGGCGTGGCTTGAACGGCGATGTGAGCGGACGTGCTCTTGTGGAGCTCCCGCCGCCACGGGCCTAATCATAAGCTATTACTGCGGATCCTGGGGTGCCTGACCTCTCCCCTCTGTGCCTCTGAGTGGTGAACGACTGTACCTGTGCATCCGCGAGCTGGGCTTAAGCGGTGGTGACCTGAGAGACGCGCAGAGCGGACGGCTGCTTCGGCGTGGATGGAGCCCGCCATTCCGCCATTTTGGTGCCCTGCAGCGGAGACCCGATAGCGGCTGAAAGGGAGACGCGGTGAGCGCCAACGGACATCCGCCTACTCCCCTGACCCCCGCAGGGTGGTGGGAGTGCCTGGCTTGGTTGCCCGCGGAGCAGCGTGAGGCGGAGGACTGTGGGTCTTGCCTTCCTGGCCGGCCGGGCGCCCAGCGGGAACAGAGCCTGCCATCCTAAAGTCTCGCGGCGGAGGCTAGCCGCTTGCTGCTTGAGCGGGGGACTGGACACCGGGCAATTCCCACCACGGTGTTAAGAATAACAAACTGCTGTGCACCGGTGAGAGGGGGAAACGCTGTGGCTGGGGAACCGTAAGAAGCTCGCTGCGTGCGGTGCCCTGGGGGCACTGGCTGGAGCGGGCGCCCGCCATCTTAGCAAGCGGAGTGTTTGGCGTGCAGTGTGACGGGGACGGAGTACAGCGGAGTGCGGATCGTCCTGACCGCGATCTGGTGCTGGCCCCCATCTGTAGCCCTCTGCTGACCTGGTGCTGCCCCCCGCCTGTGGCCCTCTGCCCGCATCGGAGCGGACCTGGACTGGACGGGAGTCACCCGGCAAAGCACACGGCAAGAAGGAGGAGGCGGAGCGCAGAGGCCCGGTGGTGCGAGGCGTCCACTGCGCTGGAGCCTCGGTGCAGCTACGGTGCGTGGGGATCATACGGAGGTGGACCCTGGAGTGAGAACTGGCTGCGAGCCTGGAGTGGAGGGGGTGCCCTACTACTGACCAGGTTGTCTCCAGGTACCTTTGCTCAGTGGGTTTAGGCCTGCCTGGACTGCTGTGGGGGGGGTGTGGGGGCCCACTGTTGTCCTGCTGCTGCGGGAGCTGAGTGATCTGGCCCTCGGGCTCTCGGGTGGCCGGGGTGTAGACCGGCTCACTGTACTCCACGCTAGTGTGCTGTCCCTGTGGGCCTACCCCCCCCCCCTGCTACTGCTTGTGCTTGCTGTCTGGTGCTGTGCGATCACAAAAGGGCGGCGGACATTGGCCTACAGAGGATCCCTCCGGTCGCAAGAGACGATGACGCACACTAATAAAGGCGCCAGGGCCGACCCGGCGGCGGCCCCTAAGGATAACACTGTAGTGGCCATGTGGGGCAAGACGGGGGCACCGGCGGCCGGGGAGGGGCTGCAGACTCCCCGCTGGTTACCCAGGCGTTTATAACCGCCTTTATGACTGAACTTAAGGCTGAGATAGGCTCCTTGAGATCTGAGGTGCACTCTTACGTTACCGAGCTTAAGAGGGAGGTCACAGAGTTGGGAGACCGAGTTGATGGCCTGGAGAGGACCATGGACACGCGCACGGAAGACCAGGAACGTCTGTGGCAGCACCTGACAGCCCTTGAGGAACAAAACATTGAGCCCCAGATCAAGCAGGAAGATTTGGAAAACAGAGGTTGACGCAACAGCCTCCGTATCCGTGGCGTACCACTCGGAGAAGATGGGAAGGACGTGATGGACTATGTAGCGCAGCTTCTCCATGAGGTCCGAGGAGATGAGGACGTATCGCCCCCCCACTCTGCATCAGGCGCATCGAGTGGCGGCCCCTGCGGGGCCTCTTACCGGACATCCTCACCAGGGTGCACTTTTTTGTAGAGTAAGAGGAGATTTGGAAGTGTGCGCGAGACAAGCCTGACCTCCAATACAAGGGCCACAAGATTCAAATCTTTCAGGATCTAGCGCCTAATACGTTGAAGCGCAGACGTGCTTTCCGCCCGGTGTCGGAGAAGCTGCGGAGCTTGAACATTCCCTATCAGTGGGGCCACCCCTTCGCACTCATTTTCCAGTGAGAGGGTAAGCGCAGAGCTTTGAGATCCTACAACGAGGCGGCGCGGCTTCTCCGAATCTCATTCTCTCCCCCGGAGAGCCCTTCTCGACCTTCGTCCCGCAAGAGGACACCGACTGGACCTGACTGGACCGCGGTGCCGAGGCGGCGGCACACTCCGTTTGCTGCGGAGCCCACGCACAGCCAAGCTAAACAGGACGTTATTGCCCACATTCGTGCTCTTGAAGAGACCGTAGCTGCCTCCGAGGGGCATTCTCCCACTCCGCACCCTCCAACGCCTTGAGGATGGAGCTCAGCAAGCTGCCCTCTTCCTGATATACTGTTCTCATGTATCCTTCTGTTGACCTGAGGTCGGGTGGCGGGGGGGAGGGTCTACCGTGCCCCTGGTTCCTGCACACTGGGCCTGGGGCGTTGGGGGTTCCGTGCCTCCTGGTGTGTTATGTTAGCCAGGCCCCCTTTGAACTGCCCCCTGGGGAGTGACATCCCGAAGAGCGTTCAAACCTGCGGGTGTAGGATGCTCTATCCTGGGGACAGAGAACTCTGGCCCTGTTGGCCGCGTTTATCTGGTTCATACATCCAGCCTATCCGGCTGTCTGGTTCTTATTTTCTATTCCTCGCTTCGTTTCTCTTCCTTTCTCTCTTCCTTCTTGTTTCTCTTTTCTGGGAGGGTGCAGAGGGTGGCGGGTGGGGGGAGGAGAGGGAGGATTCTTGACTGGGACGTGTGGATGGTGTGCAGATTGGTGATGATGGCTTTGAGAGCGACTTCTGATGGTACCTGCCATGGCTGGTAGTGTGAATGGCCCCCTCAAGATCCTGTTCCTTAATGTTAAGGGCCTTAACTCACCTAATAAGCGCAGGCAGATCTGGCACTACCTTCTGCGACATGACCCAGACATAGTTTTCATTCAGGAGACCCACCTTCTGCAGGCTGACGCTGGGCGCATGGCCCATCCTAGATACCCCTTCCAGTACTGGGCGGCGGCGGATACGAAAACTGCAGGGGTGGCGATTTTGTGCAAGGCGGGCATCAGGCGGGGGGCGGGCAGGCCCTTTCCGGGTGGTGAAGGCCGTTTTCTCAAGGTGACTGTTGAGGTGGGACTTCGCCGTCTGACATTGTGTAATGTGTATGCCCCCAATCAGGCGCAGGATCGGTACCTCCGGAACCTCTTGTGAGATCAGGTACCCCAGGGTAGCCCCTCGCTGATTCTTGGAGGCGATTTTAATATGGTATGGTGTCCAAAGATCGACCGGAGTGAGGGCTCCTTCAATGGGGCTGGGGCGATGTCCCTGGCGCTTCGCAAACAGATTGGCGATCTAGGGTTGTTTGATGCGTGGCGGTATTTTTCCCCGGACAAACGAGAGTACTCCTTTTATTCGAACGCCCATCGTTCTTATTCCCGCATCGACTGTATGTTCCTATCCCATGACCTTCTTAGGGATGTTGTGGAAGTGGAGATGTCTGATGTATCAATCTCGGACCATGCACATGTGGGACTGATCATTCGGGATTCACGGGACTGCCCCCCTCGAGAGCGGAAATGGTATCTGCTGCCACACATCCTTCGGGATGCGGCGACTGTTGAAGACATTCGTACCGCCATTACCTCCTACTTTGAGACCAACGACCTGCCCGAGACGCCTTTTCTGGTGGTCTGGGATGCCTTTAAGGCCACAATACGGGGTCATATTACATCCCTTGTGATCGCGAGGGCCCGGGAAGGGAGGGCTGTGGAGGATGGCTTGGTGAGGGACCTGAAGGTGGCGGAGGCACAAGATCAAGATGGCTCTACCTTAAAGACGAGACGCCACCTGGCGAATCTTCGGGGCCAACTGCGTTTGCTGCGTATGAACAGAGCCTAGGGCTCCCTTTTGGCTCTGAAACAACTACATTTCAATGGAGGGGATAAGGTTGGGAAGCTCTTAGCGAGGAGACTGAGGGTCAAGGCGGCCAAGTCCCATTTAGTGAATGTGGTGCATCCTAATGGGTCTAAGGCAACGGCGGCTAGGGATAAACTGCAGGCGTTCCGGGAGTATTATGCTTCACTTTATACTGATGACCCACCACCTCCTGCCTTGGCGGAGGAAGTCCTGGGGCAGTACAGAGGGACAACGTTGAACCCACATACGGCTGGGCTTCTGGAGGAGTCGATAACGCAAGAAGAGATAGCCTCGGCTCTTAGCGAGCTCAATATGGGGAAGACGCCGGGTCCTGATGGGCTGCCGCTGTCCTTCTATCGCCTGTTCCAGACTCAGCTGGGTCCCCACCTTCTTCGGCTCTTCAATTCTTTCGCTGAAGGACAGGGCCCCTCTCCGGATATGGGAATGGCGGAAATAGCTTTAATTCCGAAGCCTGGGAAAGATCCCACCCTTTGCTCGTCATACCGCCCGATAGCGCTCCTGAATACCGATTTTAAAATTTACACCAAGGTGCTGGCTAAGCGGCTAGACCCCCACATGCCCGACCTGGTCAACCCGGATCAGGTGGGCTTTATCCGGGGCCGCCAAGGGGCTGACAACGTGCGAAAAATTGCACATTTGGTGGGGAAGGCACGCCACTGGCAGATCCCGGCCTGCCTCCTATCGTTGGATGCTGAGAAGGCATTTGACCGGGTCGACTGGTCATTCCTCCGGGCGGTCCTTTGCAAGATGGGACTTGGTCCGAAGATGGTCACCAGAATCATGGCGCCTTACACTGCACCGAGGGCTAGGATCCGTGTGAGCGGACAGTTAACGGACCCGATCAGCATCGGGAGAGGGACCAGGCAGGGCTGCCCTCTCTCGCCCTTACTGTTTGCCCTAGCGATAGAGCCTCTGGCAGACATGATTCGTCGCGATCCGGCCATCCACGGCATCCCGACGGGTGGGCAAGCCCATAAAGTGGCGCTCTACGCTGACGATCTCATCCTCACTCTCACGGAGCCCCGACAATCTTTGCCGGCGCTCCACGCCACGCTCTGCACCTTTGAACGCGCTTCTGGTTTGAAAATTAACCATAGTAAGTCCTGGGTGCTTAACCTTCCCATTCCTCCGTCTGCTGTCCCCCCGCTAGAGCAGCTATGTCCATACCAGTGGACCGATCGCCATATTCGGTACTTTGGCTTACACCTGACCCCTTCACTAGATGACTGGTCGTCCCTTAATTGGAAAGAGTGTCGCAGATCGATCCTGGACGACCTGCGGAGATGGAAGTCACTTATCCCTTCATGGTTGGGAAGACAACGCAATCAAAATGTCTATTCTGCCCAAACTCCTTTACCTATTCCAGTGTCTTCCTACCCCTATCCCCTTACAAAATATTCGAGCCTTGCAGAAAGACTGCACCAACTTCATATGGGGGGTAAGCGGCCCCGCTTTTCACAAGCACTCCTTATGGCTCCGAGAGATCGTGGAGGGCTGGCGTGCCCTAATTTCGTGGATTATTATTGGGCTGCCCACATGCGATTTGTGGTTGAATGGGGCACCAGGGAGAGTGAAAAAGGGTGGCTTCACATGGACAGAGCTGTAACCGGTCGCACCGTCTGGGATCTAGCGTGGATTCATAAAGCAGGGCGGTCTCTGAGCACATATCTGGCGGTGCCCACAAAGACAGGGTTGGAAATTTGGGACAGGATAGCAGTACGTAAAGGTCTCACATCGTTCCCCTCCCCGCATACCCCTATTGAGGGCAATCCGTGGTTTCCACCGGCGTATCGTACTAGAGCCTTTCACAGTTGGCCGCAGGGTGACTGCAGAGTCCTTACGGATCTCTTCGATGGAGGCACCTTTAAATCTTTTGCCCACTGTAGGGAGGAATTCCGGCTTCCGCCTGAGGCTGAGCTGCAATATCTCCAATTACGCCACTGGGCCTTGACGATGCGGTATACCCTGGGGCTACTCGAGACTTTACTCCATTCGAGCGCCTGGCCCGTTCCTGCGCCGACATGAAGGGCTTGATCTCCAAGATATACCAGATACTGCAACACCCTCGGTCACCGCCCTCGCAGGCATATCAGTCACGATGGCATGCGACGCTGGGGGCCGATATCGCACCGACGCAGTGGCTTTGTTTATGGAGGGATATCCCTAAAGTGTACCACAGCATACCGAAACAAGAAAACGCGTATAAAGTAATGACGCAGTGGTACTACACGCCTCAGCGCTTACATAAAATGTTTCCATCCTCCTCTCCCGGTTGCTGGAGGTGCCAACATGTGCCTGGGGACTTCCTACACATTTGGTGGACCTGCCCCTCGATCGCTACCTTCTGGAAGGAGGTCTTGAGCCACATAAAGGGGGTCCTGGGGTTCCCTTTGCCTGATGCCGCCAATACAATGTTGCTAGGAATCAAACCTGCGAATCTGCTTGATCTGACCCGAAGTGATTGGACCATGTCGTTACAAATGCTAGGTGCTGCCAGACAACTTATTGCCCTGTACTGGAAGAAGCCGGAGGCGCCTCCTATCGCTGCATGGTTTGGGAGACTCTGGCATGTCGTCACTATGGAGTTGCTCTCCGCGAGACTGCAATCTCGCAAAACACGCTTTAAGGAGGTGTGCAGCCCTTGGTGACTTATCTGTGCAAAACCGAACATGCGCGAAGCATGCCTCCTAGGTTGCGGGCGCTGCGTTTAGTAGATGATGCTGTGCTCCCCTTTACTCCGCGCAGACTCATGGAGTGATGGTTCTGGAGCCTGCAATGTGCCGAGTGACGTTTACCCTTGCTGTTGCTCCTCTCTGGGTCCTCTCTCTCCCCTCTTTCCGAATCTCTCTTCTCTGACCTTTCCTCTACTCTCTCTTTCCACTATCCCTGTAGTTCTGTTGCCTTCCTTTAGGCTCTTGGTTCTACGTTGGACCGCTAGGGTCCGGTAGTTTTATTGGTCCTGATCTCTGGTCTGCACCCGGCCCTAAGGGCTCGGTATCATGCATGGTGATCTTTAGGCATGGTGACAACTAGTGCTAGTCTTTGACGTGGCCGGCCCGACTGGGTTGTAGGCAGAACGCTGTGTGTAGGATTGACGGGACCACAGGCTATGCAAGCATTTTTCCTGACGCGGCCGGCCCCTTGGGGGTTGTAGGCTTATCGCTGTGTACATGTCACCTTTTCTTTCTGCGTACTCCCTCTTTGGGGGTAAAATAAAAACAGACATTGAAAAAAAAAACAAAAAAAAACACACAACAGAACAAAAGAAAACAAGCACCTTGGAAAAATACAGAGATAAAACAACAAATTAGAAGGATGCAACTTGCCTGGCTCATAACCAATCAAGACAAGTGTTGCCTACCTGATTATACCAGTCAGTCAAAAAAGCGAAGAAAAAATACTATTCATACAGAATTCAAAATGCTAAATGTGCAATTAAAGAATACTATAAAATTCTCAATGAATTTCGGAAACCAAATTGCCTCATCCTGTTGCTCAAGATTTTACAGACAAACTACCAAATCAATAAACGGCCAAAGCAGACATGTTGGACTCATACTTAAAACAAAGACGAAGCACCAGCACTGATCCTTTTACAAAACAGAAATCCACCAATACTCTAACCCAGCCTCTCCGTTCCTTCCAACACATTTCACACAATGAATATATGGACCTGCTCAAAGAAAGCAGGCCTGCCGGCAGCCTTTCCGACTGGGTTTCTACCACAAATCTTCAAGACAATTATTCTAATAACCTCTGCTGCCACTCCAGTAACAGGAATCTTTTTTTATATATATATATATATATAGATAAATTTTATTTGGTCATGTCAGAAAATACATCAAAAGCATTTTATACAGGATAAAACATCAATAACACACATAACCAAACATCCGTAGAAAATCAAACAGGTAAGATAGATATACCCAGAAAATTCCAATCATTAATTTGTGACAGATAAAAATCCCACTACTACTAGCCAGGCTAAAAGCGATAATATAATAAATTATAAACTACAAGGACATGCACTGATGCCAGATTAAACAATTACTATATTCCATTAAGCATTATCGGCATTGATAAAATCCCATCTAAAAAAAATTCAAATCTTATCAAATTTTAGCAATGAAGAAAGGCCTCTTGCTTTAGCCAAAGCAGGTTTTAATTCATATATTTGAAAAGGAAGAGTGTACCATTCTACACCTTCGGGGGCATTCTCTGAGATCCACGCTCAGGTAACCTCAAACCCCCACTTACTTCCCCCTCACCGAACACCGAGCCCCCCCAAGCACCCACTCCCGTTACCTCTGAGACATCTTTGCCCACGTAAATCGCCCTGCCTCCTCTCTGAGGAGGACCCCGTGCTCTCGCACTCTCCTATAACGCTCCTACCGTCTCCTCCAATCCTCTAGACCTCACAGGAAGTGAAATCCTAGCCATTCTCCAAGACCACAACTCTGTCCCAGCCGTCCCCCATCTGCTACATATGAGTCCTGAACACCCTATCAGCAAAGTGACCATCAACCCTAACAGGCGAGCCACTCTCCATAACAGAAGTGTGGTGAAAAGCAACCTCGCGCCTGTATCTATATCCGCCCAGACTCCTGACACTCCTCTAGACACCCCCCTATCTGGTCTATTGATCAACTGCCGTTCATCAGTCAAACATGCCGCTGATATTGCTGAACTCGTCCTGGAAAAAAACCTAGACTTAGCCATACTAACCGAATGTCGGCTAAACGAATACCCTTCCCCATGTCTGGACCTATTAATCCTGCCTAATTACTACATTGCCAGACTGGACAGACAGTCCAACAAGAAAGGAGGAGGCATTGCCTGTATCTACCGATCCTCCCTGCTTGTCGCAGAACTCATAACTAAGGGTGGGCGTAAAATCCGTTTCGTGGGCGAATTTGCGGATTTTTCGTAATTTCGCGATCCGCGAATCTCGCAAAATCGCGGTAAAATCCGCAATTCAGCGGGGACGAATTTTCAGCCAAGCAAGGGTTACAGCAGCAGGTGCAAAAGTTGAACCTAATTTCTTTGTAACCTTTTACAAAAGGGTTACAAAGAAATTAACTTCAACTTGTGCACCTGCTGCTAAGTGCTTCCTGGCGCCTCGTTGCCTACTTGCGACTATTCTCTGACCCTGCTCTGACCCTTGAAGCAGGGTCAGAGAATAGTTACAAGTAGGCAACAAGGCACCTGTCCCAGGAATTAAACCTCATTCATATCCTCTCTTTCTCGCTCTCTCTTTCTCTCTCTTTCTTTCTCTCTCACTCTCCCTCTTTCTCTCTCTCATATCCTCTCTTTCTCGCTCTCTCTTTCTCTCTCTTTCTTTCTCTCTCACTCTCCCTCTTTCTCTCTCTCTTTCTCCTTCTCTCTCTCATCCTCCCTTTCTCTCTCCCTCTCTGTGTGTTTTTCTCTTTTTCTCTCTCTCTTTCCATGTCTCTCTCTCTCTTTCTCTCTCTCTTTTACTTTCTTGGTCTTTCTCTGTCTCTTTCTTTCTTTCTCTCTCGTTCTCTCTTTCTCTCTCCCTCTCTCCTCTTCTCTCTCCCTCTCTCCTCTTCTCTCTCCCTCTCTTTCTCTCCCTTACTCTCTCTCACATCCTCTCTTTCTCTCTCTTTCTTTCTCTCTCACTCTCCCTCTTTCTCTCTCTCTTTCTCTTTCTCTCTCTCATCCTCTCTCTCTCTCTCCCTCTCTGTGTGGCTTTCTCTCTTTCTCTCTCTCTTTCCATGTCTCTCTCTCTCTCTTTCTCTCTCTCTTTCACTTTCTTGCTCTTTCGCTGTCTCTCTCTTTCTTTCTCTCTCATTCTCTCTCTCCCTGTTTCTTTCTTTCTTTCTTTCTTTCTTTCTTTCTTTCTTTCTTTCTTTCTTTCTTTCTTTCTTTCTTTCTTTCTTTCTTTCTTTCTTTCTTTCTTTCTCTCCCCTCTCTCTCTTACTCTCTCTTTCTCTCCCTCTCTTTCCCACTCTCCCTTTCACTCTCTTGCTCTTTCTCTGTCTGTCTCTCTTTCTTTCTTTCTCTTTTCTTTCTTTTTTCTTTCTTTCTTTCTTTCGTTCTTTCTTTCTTTCTTTCACTCTCTCTCTCGCTCTCTCTCTCTATCTCTCTCTCTTTCTCTTTTTTGAAACACTGGAAAGATCTCGTAGATGACAAAGTACGAACAAGCATTTGCAATGCAATAGGTCTCGCAAGTTTTGTATTTACGTGACTTAGCTGTATTGATATTACAAATTACAATGGCTTTTAATTTTTAAATAATTAATACTTAAATAAAAGTGATTTTAATGTACAATGGCAATAGCTTAAACTTTTGTAAATAACTTTTGTGAAGATTATGTTCAGTGTATTTTATTGTGACGAAAATCCAAGAACAGAAGTGAAATATTAACATCTTTTTGTGACATTTGTAATAAAGTTTGAAACATTGAGAGAACATATTTGAACCAGTTGTTGTTAAATGGTTGCGCAGATTGATGCTGGGGTGGTGCTGAGTGGTGCTGTGGTGGTGCTGAGTGGTGCTGTGGTGATGCTGAGTGGTGCTGTGGTGGTGCTGAGTGATACTGGGATGGTGCTGAGTGATGCTGGGGTGGTGCTGAGTGGTGCTGTGGTGGTGTTGAGTGATGCTGTGGTGGTGCTGAGTGATGCTGTGGTGGTGCTGAGCAGTGCTGTGGTGGTGCTGAGTGATAATGTGGTGGTGCTGAGTGATGCTGTGGTGGTGCTGAGTGATGCTGTGGTGGCACTGAGTGTTGCTGTGGTGGTGCTGATTGGTGCTGTGGTGGTGCTGAGTGATGCTGTTGTAGTGCTGAGTGATGCTGTGGTGGTGCGGAGTGGTGCTGTGGTGGTGCTGAGTGATAATGTGGTGGCGCTGAGTGATGCTGTGGTGGCGCTGAGTGATGCTGTGGTGGCGCTGAGTGGTGATGTGGTGGTGCTGAGTGGTGCTGTGGTGGTGCTGAGTGATGCTGTGGTGGTGCTGAGTGGTGCTGTGGCAGTACTGAGTGATGCTGTGGTGGTGCTGAGTGGTGCTGTGGCAGTGCTGAGTGATGCTGTGGTGGTGCTGAGTGGTGCTGTGGTGGTGCTGAGTGATGCTGTGGTGGTGGTGAGTGGTGCTGCGGTGGTGCTGAGTGTTAATGTGGTGGTGCTGAGTGATAATGTGGTGGAGCTGAGTGATGCTGGGGTAGCGCTGAGTGATGATGTGGTGATGCAGAGGGCAGAAAGGCACAAAAAGCAGTCTAACAAAGGGCAGAAGCGCTGAAAAACAAGGGAAAACGAGTCTAACAGAGGGCAGAAGGGCACAAACACCAGTCTAACAGAGGACAGAAGGGCAGAAAAACAAGGGAAAAACGAGTCTAACAAAGGGCAGAAGGGCACAAAAAACGAGTCTAACGGGGCAGAAAGGCACAAAAACGAGTCTAAGAGAAGGCAGAAGGGCACAAAAAACGAGTCTAACAGAGGGCAGAAGGGTACAAAAACAAGGGAATAACAGAGGGCAGAAGGGCACAAAAAACGAGTCTAACAGGGGGCAGAATGAATCCCGTCCTGCATGTTTGTCCACGAAGATGCCACCTTTTTGTGCAATACCTCTACTCAACTGGAGTACTTTCTACTGTCTAATCAGTAAGTGCTCCCTCGTTGGCTAAATGTATAGGGGCAGATTTACAATAACTGGCGCATCCCCAGGAATGCGCCAGTTATTGTGCGCCACAGCTCCGCCACCCATGGTGCGCCGCATGTACAATGCGGCACACCATGTGGCAAAAACGGCACAGATGCGTCACGCATCTGTGCAGTAAAAGCAGCGCATTGCTGGAGCTGTGTCGCGCTTGCGACGCAGCTCCAGCAATGCTCTGGGGGTGCCCTATCTCCCCAATGCTGCATCAAGCCTTGCGCCTGCTTCAAGCAGTGTAGTGTAGTTCCTATCTTCCCAATAGGCTCTGCGCATTGGAATAATACCTACAGCAGTAAAGGCCTAGGACAGACGTTAACTAGGTCTACTACTGTCGATACTAGACTTAAGTTTTGGGTTTGCCAGCGTAGCTCAGAGTTCGCTAGAAACTTTCTCGAATGTTCAGGAAAGAATTAACTCCCCTGATTAGACAAGAAGGGATTTAGTTTCTGACAACCATAGAACATGACAACTTTGCTCTCCCCTAATCAAGAGTCAATCTCGAGAGTCGTGTGAGCACAAGGCAATTATTTTACTCAGTCAGTACGTGCATTCTTAGTCTCATCAGATTGTAGAGAAAAGGAAGAGACGGGCGTGTTCAATAAAAAGGTGTTATTTATTGATCAGTCTCTTTTCTCGTACAAGAGAAATGGATCGATATTATTGCAATACTTATAGTTAAGTAAAGTGCATACATTAAAAGCAATAGTATAAAATAATACTGTAAAAACATTGATATGGTTTCTGAGCCATATGATGTTTAAAATGATTAAAATATATTTACATACACATATACATTTGACTAAACGTACTCAACTGGTGTTTCTAAATACGCCTACCCCGTGTACCTGACCTAAGTCTAATGCGTGGGCGGGAATAGAAAGTTACAGTTTAAGTTAAGTTTGTTTTTGCCAAGTGAATAACTAAAGAATTCTCTGTGAGGGGTTGTTCAGTTCTGTACCTGGAAGTTAGGATGAATGAGGAATGGTATCTCTTTCTCTGGTCTCGATATTTTAGGCGGCCTGCGAGGGCTGCCCAGAAATGCCGGTGCTGGATTCTCGGCAGGAGAAAGCAGCGCGTCTCTCAGCGCGTCAGGAAGGCGGGGCTGCTGCCAGCGGGGTCTGCTCTGCTCTTGGCTTTCGGCAAGTATGGCTGCTCCGTCTCGTCACCACGCGTGTGTTTGCATATGGCAAGATCGGTAATATTTATACCTTTAAGGTGCCGAGATTGACGTAAGGATGGACATAGATACGTCAATAAAGATGTCATACGACTTGCTCGTTAGCACATTCTTTTACTAAAGTTCTCGGTGAAATCAAAACAATGGCCGCAGGGTTTTGCCCAGGTTGTCATAGGTTTGATTTGTTATGAGAACTCCGTATGCCTTATCAGGGGCTGGTCTAATTAGATCGCAAGCGTTATGACCTAATCAGATAACACGTTCCTGTGCCGTAGTGTGACTGCGTCAGATAACGGTATCTGCATCATGGGGGTTTTCTGCCTCATGGGCTGACTGCTAGTTAACTTGTTGGTTTGTTTAACTAGAATAGGGTCAGGAATAGGGGGATCGATTCAGAACCGATAGGAATACATGACACCCACTCCACGCTAACTATGGACATATTTACTAATCTAGGCATAGTATAACATAGTAAAACATACTATAGAGTAGTGTGTATACCTTATCACCCCAAAATACATAAATGCATTATGAAATTTTTCAAATATACGGAAAAATTGCAGACATTTATATATGGTATGCACTCAAGCTGTAGAAAAATGCCAAAGTAATCGCATTTGTATACATTATTGCTTATTTGGTATATGAGAATTTACACATGAAATGGTTTCTTACAGAAAAAAGTTTCGAGACCATTCCATCACAGAATAAAACATCTTTATGAACATGCCAGCGGGCAGCTAATGTCTATAAGCTATCTAAAATTTAGAAACCTTAGTTCTCTAAGAATAGTTCTTACTTTAAGCAGAAGATAGTGTCCCGAAAAATATGCAAAAATATTTGGGGCTGCTGAAAAAACTTCTGTCCGTGAACTGGAGCGAAAATGTTCATGTGACTTTATTTTTAAAGTTGAAGGCCGAATTCAGGGAACGCCGTGTGCGAGCCTGCTCAAAAGTCTCTATTTCTGTTCGGGTGAGAACATCATATCATTTAGGCTTTCGAAAAAACTGTCAACAGCTTCCTGGGAAAGTTCCACTAACTCGGAAATAGGTGTAATCATGCATTCTTGTGCATGATTGTCTCCATTGACATTCTGATTTGCATTACTGACAGAAGGTCGTACCTGTTCGATGCTGCTTTCATCTTGAACTTCACTACCCATCAATCGTAGTGGTGAAGCTTCCACGAATGCCGTCATCAGGATTGGTAGCCTTTGAGGGCAGCACAAAGCATGAACCTTGATCGGGCTCAACAATGTTTCTGCATCCATCGGCGCATCCGATTGTAGCGTCAGACAGGTGTCTAACACGCATTCTTCTCCGCATAGCAGACACCTCAATACAGGTAAAACACATCTTTGCCACATTGGTCGAAATGATAGAAACCAAGTCATGTTCAGGTCTCTAAGCCGGGAGAGTCCCAGGATTTTTGATATCCGGTCCCGGTATCCAATGGCTAGGATTGTTTCTTCCCTTGTCGCAAGAGTTTTGTCTGTGACATGGGTTGCCATAACGAAAAATAAGGACTAAGAATAGGATTCCTGCAATTAGTCCCAGGATCAGGGGAAGTCCGCCAAAAATCGAATGGACGAAATCTGGAAAAATACCCAGTATGGCTTTGAATGGTGTTAATGCAATCGAAAATACTGTCTTAAATACCTTTGAGACCCCATTGGTATCAGACATATTTAAGATTTCACTCAGGATTTCCGCGAAATGTACGGGGGAATTAGTTGATAATAATGTATGTATCTCTGCAGTCGTCCTTGCGACTTGTAGATCATACGTTTCTTTTGATGACGAGAGCCTGGTAGGCGTCTGAAGAAGGACTGTTTTCATTCTGCTTAAAGTATCTATTCGAATAGAAGTAATTTTCAAATCGGGCCATGCCCTTGCCTCCCTGTCTGGGAAGGAGCTGGGGAACAATGAGCGTCCACAGCACTTGACCTTCGCAGTCGTAGTAACTAGATAAGGAGTCCCGGGCATAAGACTACAACATCTGTGGTCTACAATAAGAATGTAACTCCCATTATAGAGTCTTTGAAAGAATGGTTCTATTTCAGTTGCAGGTGCGCCTTGCTGGTGACATGAAAGGTTGTATGAATTCCCTTCACAGGCTCCATGCAAACTAATTCCGTTACACAGAAGCGTGCCGCTTAGTGACATCGCACAATTGTTGCCACTAAGAAACACTTTCTGTCCTTTATTACTGATACATGCATGTGAATAGGGCAGGTTCCAAGTTGTTTTAAGGTACCCTTTTCCCAATTTCTCGTACATGCCAGCCTGTATATATTTTTGGCAGTATTGAAACCTGAAGGTTGAGATTGGAATATTTATGATTCCGTGTATTATCCATTCACTGACAGGTCGTTCTGACATTGTCATTGGTAATCTTTCTAGTTTTTCAATGCTCAAGATTGTATAATCAGCACCCTTTTGCGCCATACCGATTTGTCTATCAGTAAGGTTAAAGATTTGGAATAATGACGTTGTGTTGATTAAACGCCAAGGCACATAGCCTGAACGCAGATTTTGTAACGTCCAGCCAAGCTGTACAATAGAACGCAATTGTGACTGACCATGTTGTAATAACAGTAAGTCTTGCGATAATATATCGATTGCTGAAGACACAATGCTGTCCAATGAAAAAATTCTGGAGGACAGAGTCATTAACCCATTGTCCACTACAGAAAGTGATTTTTCCAAATTAATACGGTCAATTTCCCGTATTCTCTCTGCTGTTTCAATTTGAGTAAGCTTCCAGGCCTCATTGTATGCTGCATATACAGAGGCTGCTATGAAACGCTTTTGACGCTGTTTGCGTGGTCCCAAAGTGAAATCACGCAAGTCAGCACCATCAGTAAGTAAAGTTAGGTGTTGCTTAATTTCTGCCAGTGTGGAAGTTTGTAGCCATTGAAGGCATAATTTGCCCACACTGTAGGTGGTTACTATCCCTGGGTGATGTCTTTGAGGATATCTAGGGTCTGGCCTGTTCATTTTGAAACCCTGTGTTTTGTTCAGGAATCTGTTTTGACAGTTATTAGTATCTGTGGGCCAGATCAACCACTGTTTCCAATCAGGATGTGTTCTGTTTTGGTTTAATATATGGTTTACGTCTATCTCTTCATCTGTATCAGAGTTATTGCTAAACATTGTTGGCTTTGGAATAGACGGTTTATTTAAATCTTTGATTTTGGCTAAGCCAAGACAGGTGGTCTGTTGAACAGTGTCATTTAAAAATATCATTTGTTCTGGGATCATGCAGGCTCTAAACAAAGCTTCTATACCCTGTACTTGCCATTCTTTTGTACCCCAAACACTTTTCAATTCAACATTTTTGTCCCAATAATCAAATCCAAAAGTATTCATTTGTGCAAAAAATGAGTCTGAATATAACAATTTTGTGTTGGTTATCATGGTTTTGCTTCCTGTCTTATTCGACAATTTAAAATAAAATGTTTCAGCATTACTTGTGTTAAAACCTGAAAAATATGAATATTTGTCGTAAACGGTTCTTGAGCTCCCTTTTGGAGGTGTTGCACAATGTTCCCATTGATTATAATTTAAAACATTTCTAGGTTGTGCAGAGCTATGCAAAAAGTGATTACCATAGTGGTTATAGCAATACATACTGTCATAATTTGTAGAACCCTGCAAATAATCATGTTTTGTAAATTTAGCAGACATTACTAAGTCAGACATCATATTATTAATGCTTTCGAAGTCCCAATCATCAGCAAATGAGTTTGGTTTTGCAAAGTCACTCAATGAGATCTTAATTTGGTGTGGATATTTCAGGATCTCGACCGGACCATAAATTTCATAGTCAGTGTTGTCCCAGGCTACCCCACCAGGTATCAGATTGGCTGTGAAGTTGGCTAAAGAAAGTTCTCTTTTCTCGACGTGTGAAGATGTGTGTGGTTTGAGGATCAAGTTGATTTTCTGACTTGCTGTGTCCATTTTAGCATATTTTCCCTCAATGAAGCGTCCCAAAGTAAGTACCATGATGAGCCAAAGTATGAGGATAAATGCACCAAAACCCACCCAAAATTCAATCCATGGAGAAATCAGATATGTTCCTTTCAGTTGGTTCAAAAGTTCCTTAGCTTTGTCTTTAAAGGATTTTGATGATGGCTGTGTCTTTGATTCACTGAGGCTTTCAGAGGAATCATCGGAGTTTATGAAGTAGCCGGATGCAGTTCTGTCAATTGTTCCAATTGGTTCAGGATTTTTGTTTCTTGCATTTTCACTTGGTACTTCATTGTAGATTGGTGTGTCTCTGCTAAATGTTTTTATTTGGGTTTTCAGAGGTCTGAGTTCTATTGCATTGTTGCATAGTCCTTGTTGTTCTTCTGTAGGCGTTTCGAATGTGATGAGCCTCTTCGTTAGGACCTCTGTACTGGTAGCAAACCTTGGTGTTCTGCTACTTATTGGGAGTCCACTTGGCCTACTGTTTGTTATCGGCCACATGTTGTGGTTTTACCAGGTCGATGGATACAACTCGGTTCTCCTTTTTACCAGCAAGTGGCGGTAGTACAACTGATCTTGTCCCGTTGACAGACAAGACAGGAACTGCTTTTCTGTAAGAAGGCCCAAATTCCTTCTTTACCGCGATCTTCTCCCTGACTAGATCCCCGACTTTTGGAATCCAGACAGGTCTTGCTGGGACAGGTGGTGATTCTTCAGTGGTTGTTGGCTGTTGTTTCAACTGTATGTTGCTCAGGTCTTTTCTTGTTTTGTTTAAGTCCTGCAAAATAGCCAAACGGTCTTTGACATCAAAGCTTTTTTCTTTAACCACTGAAGTCTGACTGTCGAGGTCAGAGATAATCATTCTAGTTCCAAATAATAATTCGTACAGACTGAATCCCTTCAGAGAATTTCTTAGCAAGTTATTTAGACTACGTTGGACACTTATTAGATGTTTGACCCACCCAGCTCCCGAACCTAATATCCTTTCCATTATAGATTGCTTTCTGCCTTGGTTTTTTCTTTACACCATCCCGTAACCTCAGGAAGGAAGTGAGAAGATTCCCGCTGGGCTGTGCTCATTTGGCCATGTTTCCCCCCAGGCTGGTGGGCTTGAGTGAAAACAATGGTCAAACGTAACATGCTCTTAGCGTATATGCCATTTAGACTCGCAAATCTTTGTATAACAGTCCGGACGTCAGCCGAGTGCTGAGGATCTACATTATAAGTGGAAACTAGCCTGTATATGTTAATCGCAAGCCCTGCTTTTTACTGGTGATATTATCTGCCTTGATACGACGAGGTATTAAACTGTTTCTCTCCCCACTGCGATCTCTGTTGCAGTTTGGGCAGTTTTTTACAAACATGGTGTGATGCAGGCTCATGCCTGGCCACCAGTACCGTGATTGTAATTCTTCCAGAGAATCTTTCAGTTTGAGGTGTCCAAGACCCTCACCCATATGTGCGTCTGCGATTATCAAGCTTCTCCTGTCCATGTTTGGAATCACTCTATCCCCCACTCCAGGGATTCGAGCAAAAGGGACGGAGTTTGCATCGATTATGTAAGTATAATTGAGTGGATAGTTGATCGGTAACGCTGAGCAGTCACCTTTTGATGACGTTTTCACCGCCAGCACTGTTTCACCGTCAATGTATTTTAATGTACGCTTTTTTCGAACTACGGGAGCCGATTTAGTGGCTGCCGCTGCGGCTGTTTCAGCCAATGAATTCCCTACAACGTGAACGCCATCACGTTGATGACTCAGTGAGTGAGTCACGTGAGTCTTTGGTAGTTCTTTTTGCAAAAGAGCTATTTGTTCCCAGAGCAGTTTCTGCTTTATTGGTGCATCTGTGTCATCTTTGTAACCGTTTTGAATCCATGTCTGCAAATCCTTGTTGTATGATTTGACGCAGTAATATGAATCTGACACTATAAGTGTCGGGAATTCGCGATCCGCATTATCTAGCGCCATTTTCAATGCTATTATTTCAGTTTGTTGTTCTGAATTAGTTTCTACTGAGTGTGATTTTGTTAATAGAGGTCTTAGTTTACCTCCGCGCCACACTTCTTTTGTAATCTCACATGTGGGCTTGTATGCTTGTTCTCCCCAAACGGAGGGTTGAGCATGTCCGTCTGTATAGATTACACAAGCGTAATGTCGTAAGGGCAGAATGTCGATTGGCAGAGGATACGTCTTTTCATACTTTAGATCTTTTAATTCTTCTAGTTCTGGATCAAAGTAGTAGTATACTTTGTCCGTTGTGATTGAATCCACCCATTGTATCCATTCCGGATTCAATGTGGTTGTTGGTAAATTACACGGTGTTGTTAGTACCTCAAAGGCTGATTCTGCTGTTCTGACTGTGATATGTCTACCGTCAGCTATGTCTTTTTCTCTAGCTATTGCGGTTTGAACTGCATGAACTATTTTTTCTTTGTTGCTGAATTTCTGTTCAGCTTCTGTGTACAAATGTGATTTGAATGCAATTGGTACCTTTTCTCCCTCATTAGAGGTCAGGTATGTGAATCCGCATCTCCCTGGGATGACTCGAATCACAAGATTGCGTGTGTTATCACGTGTTTCTAATTTTGTTTTAATTAGCATGTCTGTTTGTAAGGATCTCAAAATTTCTGTGTGTGTTTGAGTCCAATTGGATCTTTTAAAGTCTGGTTTAATTAGATCATAATGGGGTTTGACCCTTTCTGCGTAATTTGCAATGTATGTTCTTCCGAAATTTAGGAAGCCTAGAATCGACTGTAAGTTTTTTAGTGTTCTAGGTGCTTGGAGTACGGCACATTTCTCTAGGAAATTGTCAGCCAGGCTTTTGCCTTCACTTGATAACTCATATCCTAAGAATAGGACTGTCAGATGGGCAATTCTGGATTTTTTAAAGTTGAATTTGTAACCCTCTGCAGCGAACCCAAGTATTATGGTGTTCACTCTTTTCAAGTGAGTCTCCAAGTCATCATCTGTTAAGTAAATGTCATCGACATAAGATAATGCTTCATCATCATATAGTTGTAGTAATTCTGTTACTCTCGCTGAGAATACCCCCGGGCTGTTCTTGTACCCCTGGGCTAACCGACAGAATTGTTTTTGAGTGCCATTTACTGAGAATGCAGTTAAATATCTGCTCTCTGGTGCTATGTTTTGACAAAAGAATCCATTGGAGATGTCCAAGGTAGTTTTGTATTTTTTGCGCACTATGTTATTCATTAGTGCAGCACTGTGTGAGTTTTGCACTGCAAAAGTTTTGCAACATGTGTTAAGGTGTCGGTAATCCAAAACTAGACCATATGAATTGTCTGGTTTGGAGACCGGAAACAAAGGATTGTTCATTTGTGAGGTGCAAGTTTCAATCACCCCCTGGTATTCTAGCTGATCTAGTATTTCATTTACCTGTTTTTTAGCTTCTTGCTTAATTGGGTACTGCCTTTGTGCAGTAGGTTGTGATTTTAACTGGATTTTGTGAGGAGGAGAATCCTCATCCCATCCTACATGATTTTTATATAAAGCAGGTGCTAAGGCCACTGCCCACTTTCTAGCAAGTGTGTATTTTTTATGAATCGGGATTTGATTCGAGAAGGCAGGCATAATTACTTCTTCGCCATGAGGGCACTCCCTGACAAACTCTGGTGGCCAGTCTTTTTCAGCTAGAAGGATGTCATAACCCTTGGAGAGGTTATCCCAAAATAGTCCCCTTATTTTCCTAGTCTTATCTCCCTCTATACGTAATGTTATCTCGTATATCTTGTGGGGTTTGCTAACTCTGGTGTCTGCAGTTTCCACTTGAAGATATTCATTCGTGTCCACTGTCTCCAGATGATTCATAAGGACTTTGCGAGCTATGCTCACTTCTGCTGCGCTGTCTAGCATTGTCTGAGCCCACTCTCCGTTTTTCAGTTGTGTCCTCAGTATTCTCGGCATTGTTAACTACCTTGATACTGGCTACCTTCTTTTTTGGAAATTGTAATTTCTTTTTTTGTTGAGCAGGTTCCTTGTCTTTGGACTTGGCGTGCTCTTCTCTTTGTTCTGATCGTCCTCTTCTTTCCGATTTCTGCGAGGAAGTCTGAAAAGATTGAGAGGGACGTGTATCAATGTCTTGATATCTATCAGGTTTTTTAATATTATCCCTATTTCTAAGGTTATATCTTTTCCCAGAGGGGTCATTCTGGGGTGACCTGTGTCTCTGGTTCGGAGATTTCTCCCTTCGCCTAGGAGACCTTCCTCGGGACTGGAATTTCTTTTCTTTTGGATTGGATTGTTTGTTTCCATCCCAGTTCTTTTTTGGTGAATTATTATTAAAAAATATTTTTTCTGGACTTTCAGTCAGTTGCGGTTTTACTGGTATTCCACCTAAACTATCTCTACCTAGTTCTTCATAGGATTTTTCTATGATTCTGGCAATTTCAGCTGGTTGGTCTGCTATATCTGTCTCTTTTAACCTCTGGCGGATCGCCACGTTTGCTGCTTCACCTTTTATGTTGGCTAATAATATAGCCGAGACCTGCTTGAAATCTTTCAGTAATTTCATACCAAGAGTTAAAGCGGGCTCTGGACCGTATTCATCTTGAATTTGTTTTAGCACATCTGGTATTACCGAAATGGATGGAACACCGTGCGTTTTTGTGTAGATTGAAGCAAAGACTGTACCCCAAGTGTCACAGTCCTCTATGTGTGGTGCGATTCCCATTGGGAGACATATAGTCAGAATCCTGTGTTTTTCTAGCGGGGTGGTGTCAGGAAACAGCGCCTCTATTTGGGTGATTTTCTGTGCCAACCAGAATGGTATCTGTTCCCATTTAGCCGGAACTTTACCTAGGCAGGATTGGATGTTCTGTGGTGTGATTTTATTTGTGTTCCCCTGGTGAGGGGTCAGCTGTGGAAGTTTAATCGCTGGCTGAATTGTTGAAGTCCGCATTACATACTGGACTAATTGTCTATGAATTTTTAGTAATTGTTTTAGCTGTATTAACAGCTCTCCTGTAGACATTCCTTCGATGTCTGGGTGTGGTGTGTATCCGGCTAAGACCGTCCACGTTGCTCCTGGTCTACCTAAAGGACCAAGCCTTGTAATGTGATTGTTATGTATTAGGGTGCCATCAAATAAGAGCAAATGCTCTTGGAATTTGAGTGGTACTTCCACCTCCTCGAATGGAGTGTAAATGTCGGGTGGAACCTCTATTTTGTAATAGTGGAAGTACTTTGTTACAGCATTTGCTGCTGGAAAATGTATCCATGAATAGTATACCTCTGTCTGCCGATATTCGTGTGCCTCAATTACGAATATGACTGTGCCACCTCTAGGTGTCAGTCCATTTTCTATAAGTTTTAGAGTTATAGATCTCCTTTTGATGACCGGGATGAGTATTATATCCCCGTCCGCATCTAGTGCTGCAGTATCAGCTGCTGCTATTTCAGCTGCTAATCTAACTGCCTCTCTTTCTTCATCACTGTCTCCCATTTTACCGACAGGATGGTATTATGTTTGTTTGCAGATCAGGTTTCTTATGGAAACAGAGATTAGATGCACAATATTTTGGAACAGTGTATCCTTCCACGTTGACTAAACCAAGAACCTTACATAGGAGTTCCCTCCTGCGAGGTTTTGGAGGATATTACCTTTCACCCACTCCAGACGTCTTTGGAGTATTTGGGAAAAGGGGTCTGAGTGAGAAAGCACGACTGAGTTACTCTAAATGTCTTACGTTAGTTTTATCGCCCTTTCCGAACGCGTTGGGCGCCATGTAGTGTAGTTCCTATCTTCCCAATAGGCTCTGCGCATTGGAATAATACCTACAGCAGTAAAGGCCTAGGCCAGACGTTAACTAGGTCTACTACTGTCGATACTAGACTTAAGTTTTGGGTTTGCCAGCGTAGCTCAGAGTTCGCTAGAAACTTTCTCGAATGTTCAGGAAAGAATTAACTCCCCTGATTAGACAAGAAGGGATTTAGTTTCTGACAACCATAGAACATGACAACTTTGCTCTCCCCTAATCAAAAGTCAATCTCGAGAGTCGTGTGAGCACAAGGCAATTATTTTACTCAGTCAGTACGTGCATTCTTAGTCTCATCAGATTGTAGAGAAAAGGAAGAGACGGGCGTGTTCAATAAAAAGGTGTTATTATTGATCAGTCTCTTTTCTCGTACAAGAGAAATGGATCGATATTATTGCAATACTTATAGTTAAGTAAAGTGCATACATTAAAAGCAATAGTATAAAATAATACTGTAAAAACATTGATATGGTTTCTGAGCCATATGATGTTTAAAATGATTAAAATATATTTACATACACATATACATTTGACTAAACGTACTCAACTGGTGTTTCTAAATACGCCTACCCCGTGTACCTGACCTAAGTCTAATGCGTGGGCGGGAATAGAAAGTTACAGTTTAAGTTAAGTTTGTTTTTGCCAAGTGAATAACTAAAGAATTCTCTGTGAGGGGTTGTTCAGTTCTGTACCTGGAAGTTAGGATGAATGAGGAATGGTATCTCTTTCTCTGGTCTCGATATTCCAGGCGGCCTGCGAGGGCTGCCCAGAAACGCCGGTGCTGGATTCTCGGCAGGAGAATGCAGCGCGTCTCTCAGCGCGTCAGGAAGGCGGGGCTGCTGCCAGCGGGGTCTGCTCTGCTCTTGGCTTTCGGCAAGTATGGCTGCTCCGTCTCGTCACCACGCGTGTGTTTGCATATGGCAAGATCGGTAATATTTATACCTTTAAGGTGCCGAGATTGACGTAAGGATGGACATAGATACGTCAATAAAGATGTCATACGACTTGCTCGTTAGCACATTCTTTTACTAAAGTTCTCGGTGAAATCAAAACAATGGCCGCAGGGTTTTGCCCAGGTTGTCATAGGTTTGATTTGTTATGAGAACTCCGTATGCCTTATCAGGGGCTGGAGGAATATCGCTTGTCTAATTAGATCGCAAGCGTTATGACCTAATCAGATAACACGTTCCTGTGCCGTAGTGTGACTGCGTCAGATAACGGTATCTGCATCATGGGGGTTTTCTGCCTCATGGGCTGACTGCTAGTTAACTTGTTGGTTTGTTTAACTAGAATAGGGTCAGGAATAGGGGGATCCATTCAGAACCGATAGGAATACATGACAGCAGGCCAGGGTTTTGACGCAGCATTGGCCTAAAAGTGACTGAGTGAAATCTTGTAGATTTCACTAAGCCACTTTTAGGAGGCTGAATCGGAACGCCTCCTGATGGCGCAGGGCTTTACAACGTGACGCATCTCACAGAGAGATGCGTCACGTTGTTAATACCCAGCACCATGGCGCATCTTTTGTGCTGCTGCTGCGTTACAAAAGGTCTCGGTAGAGGGTGGCAGTGGTGAACCAGAGGGTGGCAGTGATGAACCAAAGGGTGACAGTGATGAACCAGAGGGTGGCAGGGGTAAACCAGAGGGTGACAATGCTGAACCAGAGGGTGGCAGTGCTGAACCAGAGGGTGGCAGGGGTGAACCAGAGGGTGGCAGGGGTGAATCAGAGGGTGACAGTGCTGAACCAGAGGGTGGCAGTGCTGAACCAGAGGGTGGCAGGGGTGAACCAGAGGGTGGCAGGGGTGAACCAGAGGGTGGCAGTGATGAACCTAATGGTGGCAGGGGTGAACCAGAGGGTGGCAGTGGGGAACCAGAGGGTGGCATGGGTGAAGCAGAGGGTGGCAGTGGTGAACCAGAGGGTGACAGTGGTTAACCAGAGTGTGGCAGTGGTGAACCAAAGGTGCTGTGATGAACCAGAGGGTGGCAGTTGTGAACCAGAGGGTGGCAGTGGTGAACCAGAGGGTGACAGTGCTGAACCAGAAGGTGGCAGGGGTGAACCAGAGGGTGCTGTAATGAACCAGAGGGTTGTCAATGCTTATTATTATGTGTTGTTTCTGGCCCCCAATAAAATGTGCCAAGCCATATTAATTGAGAGCTGCCCTCCCTAGTGTCCAAGGCACATATGTACTAAGGACTTGCATTGGCCTTAGGCGTTGCATGGGCAACGGAGTCAGTTAAGTGAGATTTACTATGCCTGACCTTACATACCTCTGCGTGGCATAGTAAATATGGGGTATTGCAAGGGTACACAGGCTGCTGCCTTGTGATAATCTGCCCTGGGAATGCATCGACTCATGGCTTTTAGCTCACTCCTAAAATTACTAACAATAGTAGACCTAGGAATGCATGAGAATGCTGCGCCTTTCCAGGGGAGGTGTAACAAGGAGACATATATTTATTTCTGTTAATTTTTTCCTCCTTGTACCTGTCCATTTTGCAAGCACAGGAAGAAAGAGGAGAAATCCTCAGAGGGTTCTTTTGTGCAGAAAGGTCACCCTTGATGCCCAAAAACAAACCTGCCTGCAACGCAGACACCCTTGCACCAATAGTCAAGGATGCTTGTTGCTAGGCAGTCACTAGTGTGCCAGCACAGATAAAGAGCACGAGTGTGCCATATCGTAGTAGACATGGCGCATTGCTGCCTCTTTTTTATTTGATGCCACACGGTGCAGCAAGTTCTTTTGCTGATTTGTGCTGTGCCAAATGTTAGTAAACCTGTCCCCAAGACTCTAATTTTCTTCACTTGCAGCTCATTTATCTTCACTGCGAGCAACAGGTATATTTTACTTCCCCTCAAGTTATGTGTGGAGTTCCTCTTCAATGCTCAGATATTGGTTGCCACCCCTAAAAAAAAGGGTATTTGACCCCCTAGTTAGGGGGTGTGATGGTTCAAAGTTAACTTTATGAGTACCAATTCACTGTGTATTGGCCATGTGACTACTGCAGGCTTAGTGAGGCACGGGACAATTTCTACATTCCATTCCTGGAGATTGTGCATGATTGTTACATACAGTGTCCTCCTTCGTCCTTATTTCCCTTTCATCTTGTGACTAAGAGTGTTGTTCTTTATTTGGATACTCCAGTTTCCCAGGTACTTGCATGAAACGTACATCCCATCCAGGCTTTTCTTTGCATTCTGGGTCTTGTAGTTCAGCTTACTCATTTATAAATCAGGACTACAAATCCCACAGTGCAAAGCCATGGCCTGGACTATATGAGCCATTGAGAGTTACATAGGAAACATGATGGCTCTCTTTATCTAAAGTGGGTTTTCTCTGGTTCAAGAAAACCACAGTTTCATTTTAGTGAAGAGCCAGTGCTTAAACCTTTACAGCTGTTTAACTCCTGCAGCCAACTTTCCATTCATTGCTTACCATACATCCAAATCCTGCTTGGCTATCAAGTGCAAATGAGTAAGAAGTGCCTGATCTGCTTACAGCGTCTATTTGAATGTAGTGTGAGAACCTTCACAAGAAGTCAGAAACTTGCACTTTTGTTTCTGGTTCATCACATGATCTTCATTAGACAACTATGCAAAAAAAAAACTATAAATTGGAGAGGCAGGTTAGATGCAGCAATAAAAGGTGTTTACCACCACTTTTTACAGCTTGTAACAGAGCTACTGTTCTTCCAGGAGCTCTGTTATAAGCTGAAACAAGTGGTGGTAGAGCAAAGATCATTATGTTCCTCATTAACATATGTTTACTGTGTAAGATGAGCTCTCCTGCCATAGATTTACTGTACCTTTGAGAGCATGTGTTCCCCTCTAACAACAGCCCATATCCAATCTGGTTACCCCTCAGAAATGGATGTTGAAAGGGCAGGAAATCATGCTTGGGGAAATTGGCTCTCTGGTCTTTCCCCCTCCTAGAAAGCCTCGCAAAGATGCAGCGATAAGAATGTGAAAACAAGCCTCATGGCTGAATTATAGAGTGATAGTATATGGAACCCAGTATTACACTTTGTGGAGCCCTTGTCAGCTTCCATACATCACTTTAAGGCCCATAGGCTACATGATTGCATTGTAAGTTTTATTTTCCTGGTTGTTGGCTTGTTGCTAGAAGCAATGTGAGCTTGATCGGCTCTACCAATGTTTCTTATGAGGTAAAGCCCTTTTCATTGAAGTAAATCTACTACGATGGGTGTGAGGTGAGTGGGGATGGAACATTACAGGAAGGCAATAGCCTGAATGTTTGTGCACACACACAAACTTGCACATTTGTCGGTGGGTAATCAGGAACTCATCTCTGACCCATTGCCATCCTTGAAAGTTTTACAGATTCAGTGGTTGACTTTTGTCAAAGGCAGTAGTAAATATTGTTAGAAATTGGGTTTTTGGTTAGCAGAGTATTCACCCTGTCCAAGCACAACCTCAGTCAGGGAAAGTCAGGTACGCACTTTAACTTAACCCGTGCTCAGCCTCTGTTAACTTGGAATAGAGCAGTCACGCTTAACCTAAGAAGCAATGTGTTAAGTATTTGTGCAATACAACAACAGTAAAACAGGGAAAACACCACAAAAAGACTCCACACAGGCTTAGTAAAATAGATTGATATGATTTTATAAATAAAACAAGACCAAAACAACAAAAATCCAATAAGTAGAAGTCGAGATATGAATTAAAGATTAGATGCAAAAATAGCGATTGGAAGCAAATAGCGACTTTCGAGTTAATGGGTTGCGCTGGACCGGGACAAAGTCAAGAATCACGCCTACTGCAAAGGAGCGCAGGCCAGCTACAGGACCCACGCAGGGCCCGCTGAGCAAAAGTACCTCAAACCTTGGTTGCAAACATGAGATACCGGATGCAATAAAAGAATGAGTCAGTGTCAGTCCCACAGTCAAGGAGATGCTTTGATTTTTTCCACACGTTTTTCCACACGTTGAAGGTGATGCACTGGTTTCGGAAGATAAGCGTCGGTTCCTCGATGCGTAGATTCCGATGCACCGGGTTTCTCCACGCTTGTCGAAGGGATGCGTTGATTGTCCTCTGTTGGTGGTGATGCAGTGGTCTCTGTGCTGCATCTGCAGCCGACGCAGTGGGTTTTTCCACACGTGTCAAAGGGATGCATTGATCCTTCTTCAATGGTGGTGGTTCTGGTGATGCTGCTCAAGCCCTTACTGCAATGCACCAATTCTATTCCTGATCTGCAGTGATGCATAGATTCTGCTCATTGCAGCAGAAGGATGTGCTGGTTTCATTGGAGGAAGCATCTGTCATCACTATCAATGACCCAGACACAAGAGCATAGTTAAAGACTTTGGTCTCCCTGAGGCTTTGAATAACAGAAGGTTAGTCAGCTACCCCTTGGAGACACTCTGGGACAGTTAAAGGGAGCAAGCAGGCAACATAGAGCACAGAAAGCAGCTTCTGCCAGAGCAACAGTTCCTGTAAAGTGGTTTCAGTTCTAGGAGTGTACTCAGTTGGTAGGGTCAGAGGTCTAGTACTTATACCCAGTTGTGCCTTTGAAGTGGGGCGACTTCAAAAAAGGGCCTTTGAAGCACACTGAGGTCCCTTCACCCTGCATTGGCTCCAGATTCACTACAGGGGATGATGCCGATCGTTGTGTGTAGTCAGGGCACAGCCTATTCAGGTGCAAGGGTGAGGCTGTGTCCAGCTCCTCCCTCCCTCCCTTCCTTGTAGCAAGATGCATGAAAGCACACCCAGCCTTCCTTTGTGTGGGACTGTCTAGAGGGAATACACAAAGTGAACTGTTACCCAGCCCAGCCAGTGATCAGAGACAGGCAGCAGACACCAAAGAGTTAAAAGCACAAAAATGTCTAACGTTTTCATTTTTTTTTAACAGTTTTTATTTCATTTTCAAGTTAATAATATACATCTCCCCACCCACCCACCCCGCCCCCGGAGAACAGGTATCCATCGCTTATTATTACAACATAAACAGCAATGTAGTGCATAGATAATCTTATGATTGAAAAAACATAATACAATTAAGAGAGAGAAAAAAATATATATATATATTATCACAGTTTCAGCGGATGGCCCATGCATGTTATTTCAGTAGTTAAGCATCCTGAACCCAAGCTAAAAGTGGTGCCCAGATCTTCATACCCCGATTCCGCTTGTCCCTCCCTTTATTTCTATAGATTGCAACCTCCAGGCTGCAGGTGGCAAGCAGTCGAGCTCTCCATTCAGAGAATGATGGAGGTAGCGGATCTATCCATGCTGATGCAACGCACATCCTGAAGACCGCCATAGCTACAAAAATCAGCCCTTGTAGTTCATAAGGTCGGGCGATGCTAGTTATACCCAGCAGGACTTCCTCATTAGTTATGTTAACCCTACAGTGTGCGATGATTGATATGAAATCGGACACTTCTGCTATTATATTACATAAATTTGGGCATGAGGCGAACATATGGGTTAGATCAGCTGCGGGAAGCGCACATCGTGGGCAAGTTGTTCCTTTTCCAGTCCCCCATTTGGCCAGTTTTCTAGGAGTATAATAGAGTGAAAAGAAAGTTTTAAAGTATTGCACCTGGAGTTTCATGGACATTAAGTAGGTGAGTGACAGTTCATAAGCGTTTAGAGAGATTTGAGGACTAACCCCCAGTCTAGTCTGCCATGCCACCCCTTGTTTATCCATATCGTCGGGTAATAACAGGTTTAATCCCGCATATATCTCGCCAATCTTTGGAGTTTTAACTAGTCTTAGTTTCTCTACAATTTGAGAGGGTTAGAATTTGATGAGGCCGCCCCCCTTCTTTGATACAAAGTCCCGCACCTGGAGAAATTTTAAAAAATCACGATTCGTCAAATCAATATCTACTTTCAATTCGTCAAATGATTTCAATCCGGTAATGGAAAAGAAGCACCCGAGCTGCTTAACACCTAATTCAACCCTAATTCAACCCATCTCTGCATGTATACATCCTGGAATATTTCAGGAAGATCAGTATTCTGTGACACAGGGGTATAAAAAGAATATCGACCTAAGCCTACTAGTTTTTTTACATTGCCCCATATTTTATAGACACTAGAGATTGTCTTAAATTTCACTTTTTTAAAGTAATCATCATTAATGTGGCGCCAAAGGCAACCAGCGCTTCCGTCACCCAGGATAAGTTCTTGCGGGGTAGGTATGTTGTGACCATCCGGGTTAGCCATAAGTAAATTAACGCTGTATTTCAGCACTGTAGCCCAATAATATAATTTGAAATTGGGTAATGACCAGCCACCTCGCTCTCGGGGTAGAGTAATCCATTTAAGTGCTCTACGTGGTCTATTATATCCCCATAAAAAACGAGAAAACATAGTGTCTATGTTTTTAAAAATTAGTGGGGAAAATTCTAAGCATATAGCTCGAAAAAAATAAAGAAACTTTGGAAAAAATAACATCTTGACAACATTAGTTCTACCCCCAATTGTTATATGCAGATTATGTAACCGCAGTAGTTCTTTCTTGGTGCGGTATATTAAGGGTTCAATATTATCATCGACGATGTTTTCAAGTTTAGCGCTAATACTGACCCCTAAATATGTCGCCTTATCGCATATCCTCGGGTCGTTCATCATGATTTTATTATTCACTACTATCTGAGTTTTACTGGAGTTCAATTTGTATCCTGAAACACACCCGAAATCATGAGCTTCTTTTTCTATCAATGTTATAGCGTTTTTAGGGTCACCTGTAACGATAGCTATATCATCTGCATATGCATATAGATCAACTAGCTGGCGGGTCTGAGGAAGATGGCGTCTGAGTGAGAGGTCGCAGCAGCCTCGTCCCGTGAGTCCTGGTCCTGGACAGAGTTTTCAGATATGAGAGGATTAGTGCGGATGCAGCAAGGGAAAATGAAAACGGATCTGCTTCTGTGCTTCGAGCTTTAATGACATCCGACCCTCAATGACCTGTGTATCCGCTCATTTAATCGTCTAAAGACTATCCCCCTAAAGACTATCCCCCTATCCTGCTATCTGCCGTTTGCTTTTGCTATATACTGGGCTCGAATAGCGTGAACTGGCGAAAAAAACTGTGAAGGGAATACAAAGGCATACGAACGGTGCACAAACGCACAAAGCGCACAAAACGGACAAATGGACCCGGCACTATGTCTCTCCCTTAGATACATTACATTGCACTACATTCGGTCCAGGAAAGAAACAACTCTGTGTCTGCTGTGTCTGCTGTGCCCGTAGGGGGGTGCTCATGGATGTTGATGCTGATTGCCGCAACAGCAACCACAATGCACAATGCACGGTGTAGGTGTCTGCCTTCAAGCCCTGTGTCCTTCACGTTGGTGATTCGGGACCCGAAACTTATTAAATCAGCTACCGCAAGTCTATTTTATGTTATAATTCCTAAAGCCATGTACTGCTAGTATAGGAATATTTTCACAAACTCGATGAACTCTGTGCAAATCCTCGATGAACTCTGTGCAAACCCCGAGTCCGGGCTGAAACGGGTCGAGACGGCTTGGAAAAAAATCACTTTTCTTTTGTAGCTCTCTCATACCCCGCTAAGTGCTCTATGCTCTCCGGCCACGGCTCCCTCTACGTGTGTGTGTGTAGGGGGGAGATCGTATACCAAGACTCTTACTTTCTGATCTCCTGTCTCCAGTCGACGGCTCCACAGGGGCAGCTCCTCCATTACACACAAGCGGGCCCTTCAGTATCTCCAGCACCCCCAGCGTCAACGTCAGCGCCTAACCCTGCACGTCATCGGCCAACTTAGCGCGGGCGCACTTATTCTCACGCATACTGCGTGTGGAACATTGTTAGCGTCCCCTCGTTGCTAGGGGGAACACGAGGGCGTGTACTGCCGGTGTTTGGTCATTGGTGAAAGGCGGTGAGAGGCGGCAAAAAGCGAGGGCAATAGACAGCAAATGCATCAGAAGACCGGTCTTAAGAGGGGAAGAGCGAAAGTGAAGAGACTGAATAGATCTGCCTGGAGAAAGCGGAAGAGGGAGAGAACTGAGAACAGAGGGCAAAAAAATCAATCCAAATAAAATCAAGGAAGAGACCAGTTGCTGTTACATACCCAGCCCTATCTCACAAACACAATTTAGGTAAAATAAACTGGGCCTCCCTTGGTTTGCAGGACATAAGCCTCCTTGAAGAGGGCACACACACAAGCAGGGTGTGCAAAAAGGATGCCTGGGTAGCTGAAAGTGTAATTTTAAAAGCAGCTTTAATCATAGCAGAAGCGGCAAAAGTGGTAAGAGCCCCAAACGCATCAAGGAAGACTCCAGAAACAGCTAGAACTGCCAAAAGACTGAAGAGAAGACAACCAATTAAGACACAGATACAGATACAGATACAGATACAGATACTGGGTATGGCAGGAGTTGTTGTAAACACTGGCAGGGCAGGGTCAGCAGCACCACACATCCCCACAGTGCTTAACAAAGAGAAGGGGAGCAATGTAGGTCTACAAGCGATGGATGCGCCAACGTCTGTAAACACAAGTGTCTTAGTGAACATGGGACGCCTAGAGCGCCTGGAAGATTTACAAGACCCGCAAGGCACTCTGAATACCCAAACTGCCCTTGTCTCTCACGGAAATAAGGGACGACTGAAAGGTCCTGAAACAAGAGGATCTAAAGCTAAGGAGAATAATGCTGAGAAAAATCCAGGACATGCAGGATATGAGAGCCAGGAAAGCAATGAGAGAAGTAAGACCAGAAATAAGCTTAAAGACAAAAACCTCCAAAAGGAAAAGGAAAAGGCCAAAACGAAACGGAAAGAGAACAATGATGACAAGGGGAGAGATACAGAGGATACTGCTGAAACTGCTGATTTGGATTTATTGGCAAAGAAAGCACAAAGGTTACAAACGATAAAAAACTTGAAAGCGACTGCAAAAAAAACTGGACCATCAACTATCTCTCAGCCTAAAATCTCGACAATTTTTAGCCCGCTACCCAAAGAAGGCCTGGTCAATTCTGACAGGGTCACTAAACATTCTCACAATCAAACTAGTGACCTGAGAAGAAATAGCGAAGACCACAACGCGTCAGCGGATGTGTACATAGAGCAAACCAAACAAGTGGGAAGAAGTGATCAAAGTCTGGACTCCGGAAGCCTTACAGTAGAACCCATCTTGAGCAAAGACGGGATAAGCACAACATTAACGGCAGATCTCTCAATAACTGGGCAAAACGACCAAATCAAAGAAAGAGATGACCACCCATCGGGAGCAATAGGTCAAGAGCTTGCCTCCTCCTCCTCAATCACTATGCTAATATCCTCACCAGAGACTTTACAGTTAGTGAATAATGTGGTTACTGAGGAGGAATCTGAGTCAGACATATACGAAACTGGGATTTCGACTTCTAGCGAATCTAGCGAAATAACGGACTCAAGCGAAACAAGTGCAGGCATACTCGATAACGCAACCCCGGAGGAGATAGGCTCCAATGACTCTCGAAAATCTGGCAAAACCGGACAAGGTATAAACTCCAGGAAAAAATTGGCAAAAAAGAGGCCCAAACGATCAAAACAAAGTAATCTTACAAATGAGGAGACTACAGATCCTGGCACGAATATGCATTCTGTAAAAGTTAGAACAAACTCCACACGGAAAAGTCCAGCCACTAAGACTGTGGCAGAAACAACACATCAACATGATCGTGTGAAGGTGACAGGAGGGGGAAGATCAAATACAAAGGGCTCTATATCGTCCGCCTAACCCTTACTGAATGAAGTTCTGAGTTTCATCAAGAGCTTTCACAAAGACGTAAAAAAAGATAGCCAAAGAAACCATGCTGCTATTGAAAACTACAAGGTGCAATCAAGAAAGTTGGAAATAACTGCACTGAGATCTCCGACAGAATGGCCAGAGTTGAAGAGCGCACAGAAAACTTGGAAACTGACGTTACCGAGCTGAGTAAAATGGGAAAGGAGCATGATGGGATCATAAGAGATCTCATGTTAAAAGCTGAGGATCATGAAAATAGATCAAGGAGGAATAACCTGAGGTTTCTCGGAATACCTGAAGGGTTTGAGGGAAACGAGGCAAGAGGAACCATGGTTAATCTCCTACAATCTGCTTTTCCGGAACTTGAGGCCGGGGACATGGAGAGGGAAGTACAGTGGGCTCACCGATTCCCTCTGATGCTACCTAAACACTCACAGAAACCACAGCAATATCCTAGGGCTATGTTAATTAACTTTGGAAATTTCCTCCTTCGAGAATCTATATACAATCTAGCCAGACCAACAACTCAACGGGAATATAAAGGGTTCAAATTCTTTGTTATACCGGACTTCGCACACTTTACAGTAGAAAGAAGATGGAAGATGCGACAATTATTTACACCCTTCGAAAAAATTGAAGCCACTGCCTTCCTCCAAAATCCAGCGAGACTGAAAATTATATATCAGGGCACAACGAGAAGTTTCACCAGTGAAACACAAGCCCAGGACTATCTAAAAGAACTATCTGAGATGGGGACTAGAAACTCTGGATTGATGGAAAAAAAAAACAGAAAGGAAATGAACATTAAGTGATGTGTAAATGTGAAACTGCAATCTCATAAATTTGAAAGCAAGGAGGGAATATGAAGAGATAAGGGGGGAAGGGGGAAGGCTATAAAAAAAAAAAAGGTGGTGGGAAGGTATGAAAAAGCTGCAATATACAGGGTGATACAAAAAAGAAACTAGGGGGTGGGGGGAAAAAGTATACGAATAGCAATAGTAGGTAATGTTTAAATGTTCACTAATCCAACTCGCACAAACCAGACATACAGGACCAGAACACTAGGGGGGCAAAGGCAGGCGGACCACATGGACGCCTACACCTGGGTACTTGGGCACCTAGGGAGCCTCTTTGGATGGAAAGGGACTAGGGGGGTGTCGGGGCTCAGGGGGGGTGGGGAAGAGAGGGCGGGGGGGACTGTAAGAAAGGAGGGGGAGAGAACAGGGCTCAATACTTCTATAAGGGACATAAGACATACTTAGAGATCAGCAACAATGAAAGATTAAGACAAACTGAACGCTTCTGGAAATGGCACACAAAGCACTCTGATGGCTAAGATCAACATACTGTCTATGAATATATGCGGCCTTAATGATTTAAAGAAGAGACAGAAAACATCGGAGAGTCTTAAAGCCTCCTGGGCAAATGTTGTCTGCCTTCAGGAGACGCATATTGAGGGGTTGCAGCAATATCTACTTAAAACATTAGGTTATCGTCTCATTGTAGCTACAACGCAGGGGACCCGGACCAGGGGAGTAGCTATTCTATCAAAAGGTGGGGGGTTGCAATTTCCACGGGCCTTGTCAAATACACTAGGACGATTTGCAATAGTAGAATGCCACTATAACAACGGGAAAGGCAAGCTAACAATATGTACTATATATGGAAACACCAGTGATGACCCAGATGTATTGATTAAGGTCTCCAATGAACTAACACATTGGCCTCTACCGTTAATTATATGTGGAGATCTAAATATTCACCTGCCCAGCGAATGGTCGATAGACCAAGGTTTAAAATTCCAGTGTAGGAAGCGAAAAGTTTTTTATGCCTTAAAAGACTTGTGCATACTTCATGGGTTATCAGACGATTGGTCAGCTAAACACCCAGGGGACCCTGGCTATACCTATTATTCACACCCTCACTCAAAACATGTTAGATTAGATTACATGCTCTTGTCTAATTCCCTGAGATCAAGTTATCAAATCGAGAGACTACCCAGAATTCTTTCAGACCATAATCCGCTGGAGCTCAGCCTTATGAATGTCCCATTGAGATCCAATATAAAAACATGGACATTTGAAAGGGCATTATTACACAATGATGCCTATTGCCAGCTAATGAGAACCTGGATCCCTGCTTTTTTAGAAGACAATGTAGGTTCTACCTCAATAGACATGGTATGGGATGCACTGAAGGCTTATGTCAGGGGTGAAACAATGAAATTCTCCTTTAAACATAACAAAACAGAAAAACAAAAAATGGCTTTACTAGAACTTGATCTGCGAAGAGCTGAAGAGGAACTGATTAAAACAGTACAGGAGGGAAGGTCCACAGATAATGCGTTGCGTAATGTGACAATTGCTAAAAACTGTATTTCAGAAATATTAGTTGAGAGGGCAGTTGCTAAAGCTAGTATTAACAGGGAAAAAACATACGAGCTGAGTGAGAAAGTGGGACATCAATTAGCTGTTAGAACTCGAGAAGAGACCTCGTCTGCACTAATTAAAGAAATCAGGGACCTAGATCTGGGGCTAAGATCTGAACCCGCTGAAATAAGAATGGCCTTTCAGAAGTTTTATACAAAATTATACCATGAAGATGACAATGAATGTGGCGACCCTAAAATATATTTGGATTTATCCACTCCCAATCGCTTGGGAAGCGACGACCAAGAACTTTTAGATGGGCCAATCTCTTGGGAGGAAATACTGCTAGCAATAAAGGGCCTGGCTATAGGAAAAGCAGCGGGTATGGATGGGATTCCCTCCGAATTTTACATCAAATTTGCTCCACAACTGCGTACCATTATAACATCACTTTTTCAATATATATTTCAGGGGGGGAACCCACCTAGGTCCTGGTCATCGGCCAAAATAATAATTTTTCCTAAAAAGAATAAGGATTTTAAAGAAATGGGTTCTTATCGCCCCATTACCTTGATCAATGGGGACTCGAAATTTTATTCTAAAATACTGGCATCACGGCTAGCACCTATTATCCATAAAATTGTTTCGGAACGACAACATGGGCTCGTTCCTGGACGATCGACTATTGACCATATACAAAGAGCTATATCTCTCTTCGACTACACAGGAGTGACAGGAGACCCTATGGGGCTTATACTGCTAGACGCAGAAAAAGCGTTCGATAGGGTCGCCTGGAAATACCTATGGGCAGCTATGACTAAGTGTGGAATTGGAGAAAAATATATAATAGCAATTAAACGGCTTTATGTAAATCCAAATGCCTGCGTCTTGATTAATGGGGTTCTTTCGGAAAGCTTCAGCATTAGTAGGGGTACAAGACAGGGGTGTCCCTGCTCGCCCCTCTTGTTTGCCATCTATATTGATGCATTTATACATAGTCTGGAAAAAAACGCCTTGATTCCTCCAATCAAAGTACGGGATCTAGAAACTAAATGCATGGCATATGCAGATGATATAGTCTAACGTTTTCAAAGTGGCATTTGCAGAAGGGTAACTACAAATCCACTTTCACCATTAATGAGAATTTGTCATTACCACACCTAGGTACTAAACATAATATATCTACCTTCTCTCAGTAAGGAATTACAGCTTATTACTTGTGACGAGGAATTCCCAAAGTTAACCTATGAGAGGGGTAGGCCTCTCAGTAATAAAACATGAGTATGGGAGTTTTTCACTACTAGGACATGCATTACTTAAAAGCACATGTTATTCTTTTTAGTTTACATAGAACCATCATATGGTCTACCTAGGTCCTACCATAGGGGTGACCTATTTGTAAATAAAGGGAAGTTTAAGAGTTGGCAAGGGTTTTTAAATGCCAGGTTGAAGTGGCAGTGTGAATTGCACACACAGACTGTGCAGTGAAAGGCCTGAGACATGCTCAAAGTGCTACTTGAGGGGGTGGCTAAATCAGTGCTGCAGGCCAATAAGTGCATTTAATTTACAAGCATTGGGCACATGTAGTGCACTGTATTAGGGAAAATTATAGATAAATTAAATGTGCCAATTGTGGATACATCAAACAAACCATGTATAACTGGAGAAGCACATGCATCTCAACTCTTTTTGGCAGTGGTAAAGGGCTCTGAGTCCTAGAGCCAGCAAAAAGAATCAGCAAAAAGAGGAGGTAATCAGGCAAAACCTCTGGGGTAAGAAAGCCCTAAGGATGCCTTGTCTAACAGTGATGGTGTAGTAGGGTAAACATTGTAAATAGGTTATTTTATACAAAAAGTATGGCATTTAGATATGGATAATTGTATTATATGTTCACTTAGTATTGTGGAAAGGCCTCTGTATTGGTAGAACTGGGATTTCTCAGTCATTTTTCTAATACTCTTCTGCTATCTTGTGACTGTCAGTAAGTAGTTTCTAGATGTCTATCGTGAACGTTTAGAGGAATTGTGAAACTCACACATCTTCCCCCGCCTACGCATATTTCAAACTTTCATTGAATTAGGACACAGGTGGCAGTGGTAGAACCACTGGCAGCTGCCAAAAGCAGATGTGACTCTCTCCATATGCTAGTCCTCTCTGAGAGAACTGCATGTCTTTCTGCCTTCAATATTTTTTATTGTGGCACAAACAACATCTGCTCTAGTCTCGTCATCCACCACCACAGACCTACTCACCGTGTAGTCACAAGAAGAAAACAAGGGAGATGGCATCATTGCCCTCCTCTTTGAAGCATTATCAGTCTGACCTGTGACTCACCTGGGAGGTCCTGCTGCCTCTCTCTGCATTGAAATACTTGCATTCCTCACCTGGGTTGGGATTGAATTGCTCCCTCCTGTCTGCACAGAGGCACTGAACTGCTTGAGTTAGGGAGGCAACACTAGGGGCTTGTAAGCAGATTTAGGTACTGCCACCTCTCATGTCAGATCACTCCCTTCATCCAGGGAGCTCCTTACATCCAGCTCATGCATCCATAAGGTACAGTGAGAAAAGTGCCTCAAGGCACCTCCAAGAAGGCAGCAGCAAGCAATGCACTGCAACTGGAAGATGCACACAGATCATATATACGGGATGAGCGTGATGGCAACAATTAATTTTTACCCACAACCACTGCACCCTCATACCTAATTAACAATGACCTCAGTAAATTAGAGGATGACAGTGGGATATTCCTGGACAGGAGGCTGCAGCTCGCGTTCCCTGCATCTCCTCATGAAACTGCAAGATTCGCCCACCGACCAATGTTAGTATTTATAAACCTATCCACTGTAGTGGCTTCCATCCCATTTACTCTCTTTTAATCAAGTCTCCCAGGTTCCCATTTTTACTGATTTGTACAGATAAATACAGACAGAAAACAATGTGTTTCCTGACTGTATTTATTTTTAAAAGTGAAAAAATAGAGTACAGAGTACTTTTTTTTAGCAACTCTCCATGGTGTCCTTCGTTAATTCCAGGCCAACAGCTGAGCAGATAGGCAGCATGGGAAGTTAAAAAAAACAGATGAACTGTCCTTAAATACAGGCATATCTTAATTTAATATATATATATATATATATATGTATATTACCTACTGGCGGTCGCCAGTAGGTAGTTATAGTTAGGATCTAGTTTCCATAGGAAATCCTCAACATTCTATTTGGATTAACTTTGGCCCTGGTGGATGAATCTTTGCGAATTTCTCAAAGAAGATGGCTCGGTCCGCTGCGCTCCTTCCCTGAAAGTTTGGGGGGGATTGGTGAAGTGGGGGCTGAGATAAAAGGGGGGTCCCAAAACGTGTTTTCTCCATGTTATTTTCCATAGGACGTTTAGACACGGCTACAGGTCGAACGGCTGAATGGATTTATAAGAAATTTGGCAAAACTGTAGAGTCCGGCTCGCAGATTACGCTTTTTTTGGAAAGGTGTAAATCCGTTCAGTAGTTGCTGAGAAAATTAAAGTTAAAGTCAATTGTATATCTATAAGCGCGGACGGGTGCGCGCACTCGAGCGGCTGCGCGCGAGCGGAATTTTTTTTTGCTACTTGACGTCTGTTAACGTTCGATTCGAAGGAAATCAGGAAGTGTTGACCGCCATTTTGTCACTGCGAGTAAATATATTGTCATTTCAAAGCATTGGAACATGGAAAGGGGAGAAGGTAGAGATTGTTTTGCTGCGTAGGTTTTCTCAGGGTGTGCAGTAAGGTCCTTAAAGGCGAAAATATATATATATTTTTTTTTTAAAGTTGCGGGGTGCGCGCACTCGGGCGCGCACACCTACTTACAAGAGTGTGAAAATGGAGATAAATCAGAAGTTTGAGTGCTTTGATATAAGGTGGCTCTGAAAAGAGCCCTTGTGTTAATTGAGTTGTTTCTGCATTTATAAGTAAGTACCGATGCAGAGTCTGATGTTGCAGAGGAAGATTTTGTTTCCCTCATCCGTGAAATGAACACCATCTGTCCTATAGATGTCTTGCATGTGGTAACGCAAGTTGTTGTGGTAAATAGAACCCATGCTATAATCTCTGAGGAAAGCAGAAACAGATTTATTAACATGTCTCCTTGCTTTCTCAATTTGTGCACAATGTTGATTGGACCAATTCCATTTCTGTCTTTGGCATATATTGGAATATACCAAGGCAGTTCGAGGAAAAAGTGTCATCAATTGTCTAAAGGTGTCTTTTAGAAGCATTTCCAGACCTACCCCCGTCAATGTGCCTAGATCGTTCCCACCACAGTGCACAATTATAAGGTCTGGTTCTGGGAGATGCATAAAAGTTTTCACCAATGGTATTAATTGGTGACATCTTAATCCTCTTTGCCCAATCCACGTTATCTGCACATTTGGTAAATCAAGGTTGGAAATTCGTCTGCTTGCTGCATATTTTCCACTCCAGTGAATATAGCTGTGTCCTAAAAGCCAAACCTTCATTTTCAAGGCAGATGCACTCGTGCTCCGATGGGTTCTGGAAGTGGAGTTAGAAGCTGAAATTCAGGATAAAAAAATGGATGAGGCTTGGTGTGGTTGAAAAACAAAAGATGATTGGTTGATTCTAATACGTGAAGATTGAAGACTACGTTGCATGTTAATGTTATGTAAAAGAAAAAGTAGTATTGGGTGTGAAAAAAATGACATGTAACAGAGCTGTGGATAGGCAGGTGTTTCTGGAGGGAAAACAGTGTTGTTAGTTTGCTGTAGAACGTTGAGATATGAACTTTTGACCTGTGCCTTCAGCCAGGTGCAGAATGAGGTGTTACCATGGAAACAGCCAGAGATGGCAGTGGGTGATGGGTGACTTTTATGTGACATTGAAAATATTGTGAGGGACAACCAACTGAAATGTAAATTTGAATACAAAATTTTGCGGGAGGAAATATGATTGGCTGAAGAGACATATATGAGTCTGTATATCTGTGCCATTGAATTTTGGTTGCAGTGATAGCAGCATAATTGAGACTTCCGTCAAACGAATATCTATTTTGTGACTGTCACTGTTGTACATCGTACAAAGCATTGGTAAAGGTAAGTCTCTAACTGTTTGTTTTGTCATGTACCGTAAAAGAAAGGGTTCACGGGCTGTTATAGGCCTGTGGGTTCTAGTATGAGTAAATCAGGTCGACAAAAGAAAATATTAAGTTAGTACAGCTGAAGTTACGTGGAACACATGAATACTGTTTCAATATACAATAATTTTAGTTGAGATTATGGATTAAAAGAGAGAATGTGTATATTTGAAATGTTTATTCAGAAATGCACTGTTTTCAAGGCAAGTTTCTTATCTAATACGAGTGCAGACATTGCAAAAAACAAAGTAATCGGTATAGCCACTAGTACATAAAATACAAACGGTATAGTTGATGAAAAATGAATATGGTTTAGCAAAATTAATTATACACTCTTATGAGGAAGTATATTGGGGCAGATTTATGAAGGCCTTGTGCCGCCGGTGCGTTACTTTTAACATAAATAAGGCTCATTATATGTTAATAAATGGATGAAGGTCTCTGGCCTTTCAGTTTAGGAACGATACATGAAAATGCTAGTGGTTAGACCAGTGTTTCCCAAACTGTGGTCCGTGGACCCCCAGGGGTCCTTGACCCATTCCCAGGGGGTCCGCAGGCAGCAGTTTTAAAAGCACTTCAAAGTTCCTTGCAGAATTATCAGTTTTGGAGCAACAATAAAAGTGTCAAGATAACACCAGTGATTAATGTACCTGCTGGAGAGAGAGAGAGAGGAGAGTTTTGTCCGGTGGCAACTTCAACTTATCTAATGTAGCACAGAGGGTTACTGCAAAGAACATGTACCATCTATTTAATTTTAAAAAATGTTATATGCATAGGTCAGTGGGTTACTTACTGCTTTTGTAAGTAACTTATTTTTCTTCCCAGATTGTCGTATCCATGTGCATAATAAGGTCTTCATTTACTATTCTTTGAAAGCTAATAAAATTCAATCTGTAATGATAACTGTGTTGTAGACTGCCCCATTGTTTCCCAAAAACCTTTGGGGGAGAGCATCCCAAAGCCCCCTCTGTAGTGGTCAGGCTCACTCATTGCACTTGGTATGCACCGTATGGGGACTGGTCTGAAAACATTTTCTAGGGCTGCTTTTGGTTTCCAGACTGGCCCTTGCAGGAGCAGGAGCCTCGAACAGCAAAATAAAACCAGCCATGTAAAGGTTTGTCACTGGGATGCAGCACCAATCTTCCCATTAAATTATTTAGTTTTTTGTAAATTCACAGAAGTGGAGGAGCGTGTTGTTATCCTCCTTGGCTTAATGACACGGTCCACCACTTCAGAAACGAGGGGCTGCGCCATATTTACAAGAATATGGTGCAGCCCTGTGTTTCCCCCTGCGCTTGCGCTACACTTAGCAGGGTAGCGCCAATGCAGGCACCCTTGCACCATAGTGCAAGTGTGACTGCGTGCAGGGGAAGATTGTTTATGTACAGGAAGATCCTCCTTCCTGAACATAAAAAATCCAAGGCGTTTTGCTTTTTCCATGTGTACTGCATAAGGCAGCACACATGAAAAAAGCAAAATCGAGGAGAAATAAAGCATTTATCCACGTTTCATCAAGTTAAGTCCAGGTGTTTCCTGGTTTTAATTATGGCGCAGTCTCCTATTTACGCTGCCCTTGTAAATAGGAGGCAGCGTTAAAAAATCAATGGCTGTTGCAGTGGAACGCCCATCGCAACACCCACTGCCCACCTCTTTCACGTTAAGTATTGCATGAAAGTGGGTCTTATTTGCAAAGCAGCGTTAAGCCACAGTAAGTGGCTCAACGGTGCCTTGTACATAGGGCGAATCCCATATCGCCACGGGAATATCGCAAAAAGTGACGTTCCCATGGAGATAGGGGCTTGTAAATCTGCCCCAAAAATTGTTAGTAATTCGAGTTTTTTTTTGTGTACACCTGTGTTTATTTTGTTCGAATTACTTTTTTAATGTTTAAAATTTAAATCCTACAAATTGCTTGCGGGTCCCCGGATTCCGGTGGTGACTCAATGGGGGTCCACGGGAGTGAAAAGTTTGGGAACCACTGGGTTAGACAATATGTCTTTATCAATGAGCTCTCTGCATGCGAAGCACTATCACATTTCTGTTATGGTATTGTGTAAGGGGAAAAAAACGCGCCAAAACCGACAAAATGGCGAGAGGTGCATGTATGTAATGTGTTGGACATTCGCAAATCAGTGTTGGGTTCAGAGAGTGAGTCGTTTCTAAGTAAGGGAGTGTTATATCTATGCTTGTTCGTCGTAAACAAAGAGGCACCATGTTCAGACCCCCTCTTTCCCCATTCCATCGGTCGTTCGATCATCACTCAAGTCGTACAAAAACATCTCTCTTATCGAGTCAACGCGTGCAACGTATAGCCTGTCGAGTTGTACACATTTGGTCATACACGCGTGCATTCATATCACCCAAAGTCGTCATGTCCTCAGGGGCAGTCCCCATGGATAATGTATCATTTTTCCCCGCGGAACCATGGCTCGTTGCTTAGGTCTTCTCCATACCTTAGTCGATGTTCCGATGTGACCTGCAGTGAGAAGGGGAACAAGAGGGGTTGGGGGCAGCGTTTTAAGACACATCCGCGCGCATAAACCCAAAAAGGTTTTTACTTACCGCGTACTCGACCTATCTCCCCGGGGTGCAGTCCCTTCCATCTCGGCGTTTTAAGCCTAGAGGGACTGGTAGTGCGGGGGGCATAATCATTGATGGACTGTACATTGCATAGATCGTCCACGTGTGGTATTGCGGATCTTGTGTGGGGGGGGTCTTCGACACAAAAGGGCATTCAGTGTAGGGTGGGGTTGAACTCGTGTTCTCCTTCGAGGAGGCGGGCGGTCTACAGTGGTACCGGGTCTGGTTTAGGGACATCTGAAACAATTTCCCTGAGATATGTGGCATACAAGGTAAAACAGAACACCGGGACCTTTATCGATTGCCTTATGTTGCACAAAAGAAAAAAATACATGTAACAGACTTGGATCATTTACATTTTCACTATTTCTGGGCACTTTGCTTTTTGACCTTTCAGTAACCGACTTGCTTTATTTCGCCTGTATTTTACGTAGATCGGAAACAATGGCTATGTATTCGAACTTACCAATCCAAGAGCTACTATTATATTTGGTTTTCACAAAATCTTTATTAAAAAATGATGATGTACAAATGCAGGCATACAACCACGTAAGTGATGACGCACAAATGCAGGCCTAAAACCACGTGGGCCAGCCACGGAGCAGACTGCGGCTGTACATGAGGGCATATTTATCTGAGGAAAACATAACTGAGTCGGTGGTCATTTTATTTCATCAAGGTACGATAAGTGCAAAAGAATCATATCGAAAATTCACTGTGGGCAAGTACCATCAGTGTTGAAAAATCGACCTTTCAATAATACTGTAATTAATGATGCGTCAGAACTTAATATCAATTCATTGTCCGAATGTTCAAGCAATACTCATCCCCTCCCGCCATGTGCTTCAAGAACTGCATCCATATTTCATGATCTCAAGTCTGACCATCCGGAACACAACGGGGAATTGCGAGTTTCGTTTATACCGGCGCCATTTTGGGTGGGGTCAGGCGGGCCCAAGTATAGTCAAAATGTCTCCACCAACTCGGGGTTGGACCAGAATCTCTTTCGGCAGTCCAGAAGTTCCGTTAAGGGGCAACAGAAGGGACCGGTGACATGAACCATCGATCAAAGAAAAGGGAGGGGCAACAATCTTTCCTACCGGGTCATACTGATGTTCCACCGGAACCGATCGAATCAGTAGTCTGCAGGATTTTTGGTCATTCAAACTGAGGCTGGCATCAGCATGAGAGCGCCAACGTCTCGTGGCTACGCTTTGGTCGTTCTGCGGGCAATCATGGCAGTCCTTTCCCATCGGGGGCGGTCGGAGGCCCGCGGAGGCCGAGGGCCCTCTGCAGCTCTCGTAGAATCTTCAAAGTTGAGGAGAAAGCCTCTGGACAGGGGCCCATTTTCTGGTTAACAGGCGACCAGGCCAACTTTTCACGCCAGGCCCATTCTTGCAAAGTCGACCGCCATTTTTAGGAGATCTACAACCACCGGCAGTCACTGGGTTGCAAGAGCAGATGGACTCCAGCCTGTCAGGCGAAGCATCGTTGCACCGCCACAGTGGACGAGACCCTGCTGGGTGAGTGGAGCGTCGCTGCACCGCAAGAGTGGACGAGTCCTTTGCCGGGTGCGTGGAGTGTCCCTATACCGCCACAGTGGACGAGTCCTTTGCCGGGTGCGTGGAGCGTCCCTATACCGCCACAGTGGACGAACCCTTTGTCGGGTGCGTGGAGCGTTGAGGGTGCAGCTGAGGGGCCTCCACCTGGGGAGGCGGGAGAGGCTCGTCCGCGCCGCCTCTCCCTCCCAGTGCACCCCACGGCGTCTTGCTGACATTTGTTATGACCGGACCAGGCGATGAAGAGAGGGGGGGGGTCGGAGGCATATGCAAGACACCCCCCCCTCGTGGCCTGCAAGGCACCAAAAGAGGAAGGGAATGGGAAGACAACTACATCTCGGGTCGGGCCCATGCCTTCTCCGGCCGATGGCGGCCGGCCGCTCTTTGCCACGGCCCCAGGAACGGATCCCTTGGTTCATCCTGGGGACAGGCCTTGGCGCGTGGTGTCGCCTCCGGACTATTCGCGTAATGGTTCTCCACCCCAGGCCGTTGCCGACGGCTTTTGTAGACTTTCTGAAAAGAACTTTTTTTTTTAAACAAGTTTTATGTTGTTTTTGATTTTTTAAACTTGCAACAACATTTTCATGTGTGACACAGGATCGAAATGAAATGAAGAAATGTATCTTTTCTCGGGGCATTTATGACTCTCAATTTTTTGTTTAGTAAGAATGAGGCTCTGCTCTCCGTACAGAAGAATTTCTCCACACTCATTGCATTTCATGTGCACCTTTGCAAGATATGGTCTCAAGTCCATCACAGCACTCGATGGAGATACAGGTCGTCCACCAGAAGATGTGCTGGCCACCTCTGATGGTAATAACGTGGCCAGGGCTCTTGTCGATGCCTTTGCAAATTCCACAGGGTGCACTTGTTTGACATGCCGCACCATGGTATGTATGGAAAAGGAATATTTTTTTCTTGGATTTCCTCTTGAGAGAACCGAATTGCATATCGTGCAGGTAACTTTTGGCGCATTTACTTTCTTTTGTTCTTCAGGATAAGTGAAAAATTGCCAAATAAAAGATTCCTTTTTTCTTTTTAAAGGTAGTCGCTCATTTCCTTCAGATTCGGAAGATGAATGCGGGGCGGCAGCCATTTCAGCAAAGTCTTCCGAAGGGTGTTCAACGTCGTTCTCTTTTGAGAGTAGAAAAGATAGTGAGAGAAGTGGGTGGAGTGCTCCGTGTAAATTGCAGAATAGAAACTACTAAGAACCAATTGGAAGTGTTGTTTTCAAGTCACATGACTTCACATGCGCGTCTCAGGACGTGTACGCGGTGATAGTATCTGGTCACGTACGCCATTTGGAAGTAGCGGTCTAATTCAGCGAAGTTTCAAAACGTGAAAAGGAGTAAATCCAAACATATCCGGATTTAATAAATCTTCTGAGCTTGATTCAAGCATACAATTGTTAAAGTATAAAACCTTTTATATATTTTTTTTAAATACCAAGGTGTGTACATTCGGTCACGCACGAAAGTTTATAAAGACATTCGGCTCCATTTAATGAAAATTTTCATAATATTAAAAAAGAAGCCTAGGTTTAGTCTCTTTGACGTAGTATAAGTTCTTTGATGGGTCAATGAAGAAATTCAATAAGTTCAGATTGCAAAGTTTTCACGAAATATATAGGTGGGTGCGCGCACACGGTCGCGCACGAAAGCCTGGAAATGCGCTATCCATTTTATTGAGAACTGTTGCCGAGAGTGCGCACACCGGGTCGCGCACGAAAGTTTAGAAAGGCTATTTTTATTTACAGACAAATTTTAATGCGTTCAAAAAAAGGCAAGGTACAGACTTTCTAATTCTGTATCGCTTTACAAGGAGTCTCTATGCAACTTGAACAGTGAAGAAAACGGCTTGTTTCCGAAAAAAATATTTCCAGAACTTTCTTGACAAAAGTATAGGTTGTATACACGAGATATTTCTGAATTAGCATTTTAAAAACCAATGAAATTCACTGAAAAAACCATAGGTTTTACACACGTTATAGTTAGGAAGTAGCATTTACAAAACCTATGAAATTCACTGAAAAAACCATAGGTTTGACACCAGTTATAGTTAGCTGCAAATTTTACTGATATAAAACCAATGAAATTCCACGTTATAGTTAGTTGGACTCACTATAACTTGCGCGTGTAATGCACTGCTGATGACGTCACATATTACATCACTCATGACATCACTGATGACACCATCCTTGTGACACAGTGACAGACCTCCTTTCACTGTAATCTAACCCTTGAAACACATATTCAAAAATAGAAACTAAAATTTTCAAAAAAATGGAGATACCCATACCAGTTACAACAACCAATTCAATAATTCCACCATCTATATACACATGCACTAATTCACCAACAGTTCTATATAGTCACTCATACATATATTCACTAATCATATGTAGTGATACACCTACACATCCTGTCACACACCGACAGTCATCCAAAAGTTATTCACACACATACTCACACATGCAAATAAACTATTGAACATCCATTTATTTGCATAAACAGCTATACACACACTACCACTTTACTTCTAAGGAAACTTACACATACTTACTCTCTTAAAAAATCACTTATAGAAACACATACTAATTTAAACAGGAACTCTTACAATCCCTCACTCTCACACATACTCACTTATATACATCAATATTCACATATACTAGATTAAAACATATGTAGTTACTGATAAAGACACTAATAAGACAGTCATTCACTCACTAACACAGACATATACACACTCATCCACCCATACAGTCCTGCACATATGCTGTCTTCAAAACACATACAAACAGAGACTCAGTCATTCTTGCATCTATGTACTAAGTAATACCCCCACCAAACCATGCAAACACTCATATTGATACTAAGAAAAACATCTAATAACCTATATACATACACATGTACCTACTCATCAACCCATGCAGCCACTTATACACAAAGTGAAACACTAATACATATATTTAAATATTTAAGCATTACTCAGTAATATATGTATTCACTAAGATATTCAATAATATATACATATATAACACATATTTATTTTTCAGAAAGACACACATTCACTGGATGGTGTCATCAGTGATGTCATGAGTGATGTAATATGTGACGTCATCAGCAGTGCATTACACGCGCAAGTTATAGTGAGTCCAACTAACTATAACGTGGAATTTCATTGGTTTTATATCAGTAAAATTTGCAGCTAACTATAACTGGTGTCAAACCTATGGTTTTTTCAGTGAATTTCATAGGTTTTGTAAATGCTACTTCCTAACTATAACGTTTGTAAAACCTATGGTTTTTTCAGTGAATATATATATATATATATATATATATACATACATACATACATACATATATATATATATATATTCAGCTCACGGTTTCCACAAAGCTTCAACCAAAGAAACCACGCACTCTGGGGTAGCTCTAAGATATTTATTTTAGAGTTCGCAACAGACGTGTTTCGGCGCTCCGCCTTTCTCAATGTTACAAACATTGATGATCGGCGCCATGTTTTTAACAGCGTGCACGTGATTCGATGGCAAAACAAACAAGGGACTAAAATTAATACTCCATATTGGATGTTGTTCATAGGGTTCATCGCTTGTTGTTACAATACATAACATGGTGGCATTACTACATAGTTTAGCCCATCTACATGCTCAAATTGATCTCGAGCAAGAATGAAACAAAATTAATTTCGTCTTATAACGCGCAAAAATCAAAGAATTTCTATTTGCGCATACTATTCAAAGTGACATGTTATTACGCCGTATATCGGCTAAAATATAGCAACATATATTTGTGGTCTATACCATTGCTAATATGTCTATAGCAATGCATTTCCATCCCTGGCACAAGGAACTAAACCGTCAAAACCTTCTCTCAATGACAATTTGTCCGCCATCTTGGAATTGCAGACCCTCCAATGTCACATCATTCTGTCTCATGATTAAAGACCAAATGTATTGTTACATAACTGGCGACGAGTTAGACTGATACTGCCGTGGATCGGCAAATCTCCCTTGACTTGTAGTTATTTTGCCAAAATACTTGGTTATTACTTAAACCATTATTCAAAACCTAACATTCAAAAATTAACATTGTGAAAGGAATACGTGAATATCATACCTTGCATTTTTGAGAATGCAATGGTTCAAAATGTCTGACAAATTTCCAAATAATTGCACTTTTTACATTTTTATCCTAGCAATCTTATCCCAAAATATCTTCCTTGGTAACTTTTCATAAGGCAAGTTGGTAACACAGTCACATATTACATGGAAGATTTTGATCTCATTATTCTTCATAATTATCACACTGGTATTTTATATTGAGATTCATACCCACATCAGTTCATTGTTACATTGTAGATTTCATATACTTGGGGTGTCTCTAAATTCAATCAGAGTTAAAATCCAATGTGAGATGCCAGTTCCTCCCCCGCATTCAATCCACTGGGTTGTTTGGTCATTAAGTCTATAATATATCGAGACTCAAGTCTTCTAAGTCTATGTAGTCTGTCTCCTCCCCTGGGATTCTCTGTGTTAGACTTGGGCCTTAGGGCAGGTTCACCCCTAATCTTTTTGCTTTTATTTGTGACCCTGTGTAGTGATTTTTGGGTCTTGGCGCACTTTTTCCCTGTGTCCCAGAGTGAAAGTGCGTGCGTGTAGTATGGCTGGCCTGCCCTCCCATAGGAATGCATGGGGAATGTGTGTGTCCATGTTAGTTCCTGATGTGTGGGGAGTGCAGGCTCGAGTTTGGTATGTGTGAACTCGTGAGAATGAATGCTGCGCAATGGTATGTGCGGCTTGTATGTGTCTAGAAGGGAAGTGCTACTTCTGGACATTGATGTATGTGTGCAGTGAGGATAGTGGAGCGTGATTGGCTGGAGCTGGCTGGCATGCCAGGCTCCAGGAAGTCTGGATGGGTCTGCCCGGTGGTGAGTGTGAGATCAGCATGAGTGATGTGTGGGAGGAGTAGATCTGTGTCCTGGATGGGCTGGGTTTTTCCCCACACAATGCTGGCTCCGCCCCCCTGTGGTTTGTCTAATGACCCAAGCCTCCCCAGTGAATGAAAGGGGTGGTTGGGCCATCAAGGGTACTCCCAAGCCAGCTGCAACTGGTTTCCCCCCACCCTGCACCTCCTAACAAAGGAATTCATGGTATAAAAATGGGGCTGTGTCCCCACAGAAATTGTTCTACTTTTGGATCCTTGCCAGAGGGGGCTGTTGCTGCTGCTGGGGCCAAGAGGACCGCCACTTGGCTTGTCTCCCTGCCTGGAGACCCAGTGTGCTGGCTCTGGCCCTGCCCTGCCCCTCTGCCTGCCTCCAGTCCCTGCTGGAGCTTTTGCTTTTGCTTAGAGTGCCTGGAGGCGCTCTTATTTAATTTATAGCGCTTTCCTGGTGCCCCAGCGCTCAATAGCGCTTTGCTGATATCTCTAGCGCTAGGAGCGCTTTTCTTTAGCCCCTAAGCGCTGGGTGCGCTTTATTTCTATTATAGCGCTGTGGAGCGCTTTTGCCGCTTTTTGGCATTAGCGAGTGCCACCTCGCTTTACTTTTTATTTTGAGCGCCGGTGCCCACCCGGCATTGCCCCGTTATTGGATTTTGTAAATACCTCGAGGGAGCCCACTCCTCGGGTACTGGGAGCCCGCCTGCCTACCTGGAACGGGCCGCCGCGCTGCCCGCGACGACCCGGAAGTGCTGGAACCGTCAGCCAATCGCTGCGCGGCCCGGGAGAGGCGATCCGGAAGTCCCGCCCCCCGGAGCCGAGCAGCGAGGAAGGAAGCAGCCGGCTCTGTCCTCGAGGCTCCCAGAGTGAAAGGGAGCCCCGCGCCGAAGAAGAAGGAGACGCATCCAGCCCCAGAGACCCGGTGAGTGCGGGGGCGTTTACCTTTGTGTCCCGAGCGGCCCCAGTTGGCAGAGGGCCGCTCCCACGACGCCCGCATTCTTGTTGTGTGGAGCCCCGAGGCTCCTGGGAGGCATTTCTTCGAGCCCGAGAGGCTCTTAGGGCATTGTTAATTCCCGAGTCCCCCGTGAGGGACTCCAACGACCGCCCTGAGTATATTTACGAGCCCCGAGGCTCGAGGGGGCATATCTTATTATTGAGCCGCGAGAAGGCCCCCGCCCCAGCCCACATGGTTTTACGAGCCTGCGAGGCTCGAGTGCCAGCATATTGATCATTGAGCCCTGAGAGAGGCTCTGGGGGCATTTTCATTATTTAGAGAGCGCTGAAGCTCTAGATTGCGCATTTGCTTTGCAAGCCCCTGAGAGGCTCCTTGCCCACTTGTTCTCGAGCCCACCTGGCTCCAACGTTGCCCAGTCCTGTTTTACAACTGTCCAGCACTTAGTGGACAGTTGCTACGTTTAGGCTTTGTGTTCTGTGCTGCCTGCGCAGACCCCCTGACACTGAGACTCAGGGCATTCAGCCCCTTTCGAGGCCAGTTGGCCTGAGGGACCTTTCTAGTGTTGTGCCATGTGCACCCTGCGCATTTATGATTCCTGCTAATTTGATTTCTGCGCAAATGTTCTGCCTGCACCTCTGAATGTGTTTTAATGTTTCATGTGCAATTCTTGTTTGTTTTTACCTTTGCTAAAAGTGACCTGCTTAGGTAATTCTTTATGTTTTTATCCCCTTTGCTAAAAGTGACCTGCTTAGAGGATTGTTTGTGTCATTACCTTTGCTAAAAGTGACCTGCTTAGGTAATGCCTTGTTCTTTTATTTCCCTTTGCTAAAAGTAACCTGCTTAGAGGAATGTTGATGTTTGATTGCCTTTGCTAAATGTTACTTGCCTAGGTGATTATTTTAGGTTTCCTTCCCTTTGCTAAATGCGACTTGCTTAGGTGATAGGTTTTCCTTCCATAGGTCCTGATGATAAGGTCCTAGCTCCCTGCGTGATTTCCCTACAGAGATTAGGGTGGCGTAGTAGGTGATAGGTTTTCCTTCCATAGGTCCTAGCTCCCTGCGTGATTTCCCTACAGAGACTAGGGTGGCGTAGGAGGTATTTTCCCTTTACCAGTAGTTACTGGTTGTATGCTACATTTTCTATTTCTGTGTTACAGTCATTATATGTTGATGTGCTAAAGTGTTATACCTAAAAGTATTATTTCTAACAAGTGCATACCCCTGACAGTGGTCCAGGTGGCCCTGTCCTGTACATAATCCCTTGTAAATCTTGCCCGTGCCTGTTGGCACATTGTAAAGTGTGTGTGTTATCTAATGTGTTTTTATTATTATAATACAAAGGCTATTTTTGATATAACCTTGTGTGGAGTTTCCTTTGTGGTGGGCCTTTGGTTGTTGTCGCTGGGGTGCGCGCGCAAACGCTTTACACATCGCCTCCGAGATTAGCCTTGCTGCTCGCGCCACGTTACCTAGAGGGTGAGCGGGGGTTATCTTGGTGTGTGACTCCCTAGCCCTGACTTAGAAATGGTGATCCCTGACTGACCTTGGCGCAAGCCTTGGCCAGCCAGAGGTTCCGTTTCTAACATTGGTGGCTAGCGGTGGGATTGGACTTGCGTTTGCGTTGTACCACAGTGGCGACAGGCCACACTTCAAAACTCTGCAATTTTAGATAACCACATTTTTGGGGATTATTGTTTTTTAGGGAAGTTCAGTTTTGCTTCTCCTGAAAGGTGTCATTTGTATTTTGTCCAGTACCTTGTTCCCCGCCCTGCTCCCAGAGTTTGGTACCTGTGTCGCTAGTGGTCAGGTTGAGATAATCAGGGGTGGTAGAAACTGCCTTACCAGTCCGAGGGGAGGGTTGTGTGTGAATGAGTGGTGTGTTACACTGGACAGTGGAGTGCAAGTTCTGAGATAGGAATCTTGCTGAATTTGTGTAATTGTGTACTCCTGTGTAAGCTCAGACCCCCAGGTTCCCTGTGTCAAACTCTTCTTGAGAACGTCCGCCAAAATGGAGCCTGTTTTTGATCTCTGTTGTCTTTTTAGGTACAGTAGGTCAGAGCTGGTCAGATTCTGTGAAGAGGGAGGCATGGAGGTGAGTGAGGTGGATACTCAGTCCCAGCTTAGGGACAGCCTGATCCAATGGCAAAAGGGTCAGTGGGATCTTGAGCGCAGTGAGAGAGAGAGGGCCCGGGCCGCACGTCATGAGGATGGTGAGTCTGTTGGGAGCCCTGAAGAATGTGAAGTGAATGAGGATGACAGTGGATGGATATCAGCAGATAGTGAGGACCCCATAGGTAGGGAGTCCCTTGCTGAGTCCAGTGTCAGTACCAGCGCCACATCCCTTGTCCTGTCCCCAGAAGAGTGGGAAGATAGGGAGAAAGAAAGGGAGCATCAGTTAGCGATGTAACAGCTCATGTTAGAGCATGCCCAGGCTATGGCGCAGCTAGAGATCGAAAGACTCTTAGCGCAGGAGAGGGTAGAGGTGGAGAGAAGGGCCATCATCCGTGAGAGAGCAGCCCTAGAGGATAGACTCTTCCCTACCCACAGTTGTAATTGTCTGGATTCCCCAGAGAGGGTGAAGTCCAGTGGTGGCAGCGATTTAAGTGTCAGTGTAGACCGTCCCAGTTCCCCGAGTATGGTACCTGTTTCCCCAGAGGAGGAGAATAGGTTGAGGTTCAGGAACCTTAGGAAACTGCCTCACCAGTCTTGGGAAGAGTTTGTGGATGAATGTCAAGATGCACTGTGTGATTGGCTAGAGGTTCACATGGGAACTGAGTTTGCCAAGCTATTTGATCTGGTTCTAAGAGAGCAGGTGCTCAATAGTTGTTTGCCAGGGTTGCGCCAACACCTGTTGGAATATGGGTTGACTGATCCAGACACCCTCGCAGAGGAAGCAGAACGCTGGGACAGTGCGAAAGGTTCTTTTGAGTCACTAGTGAGTGATTCCATCAATAGTGGGTCAGGTGTCTTCCAGCCCAGTGTGGTGGAGGAGGGTGAGAGTAGCCCAGCTAGGTCCTTGGTTAGTGAGAAGGGTGTAGGGGCTGACTGCCTGTCTCAGTGGAGCGGGAGTGAGTGTGTGACCGAGAGTCCCCAGACGCCCGAAGCCCTGTCACAGAGCCTGGATGGTTTCTTTAGGGAACACCAGGAAGGGAACCTAGACTTGCCTGTTAGTTCACTTGAGGGAGATCTCCTAGTGGGTAGAGGACCTGGAGCATCTGTAAGCGGAGCTTCTATGGTCCTAGAAGCTGGCAGTACCGCTCCAGGAGGGAGAGTACAGAAGTCCAGTGAAGGGAGTGATTGGGGGATGGTATGTGAGTCCCCAGAAGTCCTGGAGTGCCAGGCATTGGTTCCACCAAAGGTTCTAGACCGGAGGTTGGAAGGCCAGGTTCAGGACCCGCCTGACCTGAAGGGTGGGACTACTGTAATCAGTGTCCTGACCAGTTCTTTCTCCAGAAGTACCGCCCCGGTTGGGAGGGAGCAGGACTCTGGAAGGGGGTGCAGAGGGTGGGAGAGCCCACCTCTGACCCCGGTACCACCTGAGGGGTTAAACCCTAGGTTGGGAGAATGTTGTTTAGAGGGTACCCCTCGCAAGAGGAGGAGGAACCCTAGGAGAAGAGGTAAGGGGAGGAGAGCCTTCCCTGAGACTCCTGGTCCACCTAAGGTTGTAGACCCTAGGCTGGAGAACCAGTGGAAGTCTAGCCCTGTCTTGCAGACAGGAAGAGTGGAGCATGGCTATTATGTGCCAGGGGTTACTACCCCCCACTTTGTGAGTAGGCAGGATCCAGTGGTACCTGGGTGGCCTAGGGCCTGGTCCTGGTCGAGGGCAGCTGGAGAGTATCAGTGGGGTACCCCAGTTAGTCCCTACTGGAGTTTTAGAAGGAACCCTAGGGGTTCACCGTGGCGTAAAACAGGAGGGTGTCCCTGCAGTTGTGGGCCCGCGTCCTTGTTTTATCGCCCCAAGCAGGGAAGCCCATCACGGTGGTGATCGGTCTGCCCTGCGTTTTGGCTGGAAGGGGGTCGTGTTAGACTTGGGCCTTAGGGCAGGTTCACCCCTAATCTTTTTGCTTTTATTTGTGACCCTGTGTAGTGATTTTTGGGTCTTGGCGCACTTTTTCCCTGTGTCCCAGAGTGAAAGTGCGTGCGTGTAGTATGGCTGGCCTGCCCTCCCATAGGAATGCATGGGGAATGTGTGTGTCCATGTTAGTTCCTGATGTGTGGGGAGTGCAGGCTCGAGTTTGGTATGTGTGAACTCGTGAGAATGAATGCTGCGCAATGGTATGTGCGGCTTGTATGTGTCTAGAAGGGAAGTGCTACTTCTGGACATTGATGTATGTGTGCAGTGAGGATAGTGGAGCGTGATTGGCTGGAGCTGGCTGGCATGCCAGGCTCCAGGAAGTCTGGATGGGTCTGCCCGGTGGTGAGTGTGAGATCAGCATGAGTGATGTGTGGGAGGAGTAGATCTGTGTCCTGGATGGGCTGGGTTTTTCCCCACACAATGCTGGCTCCGCCCCCCTGTGGTTTGTCTAATGACCCAAGCCTCCCCAGTGAATGAAAGGGGTGGTTGGGCCATCAAGGGTACTCCCAAGCCAGCTGCAACTGGTTTCCCCCCACCCTGCACCTCCTAACAAAGGAATTCATGGTATAAAAATGGGGCTGTGTCCCCACAGAAATTGTTCTACTTTTGGATCCTTGCCAGAGGGGGCTGTTGCTGCTGCTGGGGCCAAGAGGACCGCCACTTGGCTTGTCTCCCTGCCTGGAGACCCAGTGTGCTGGCTCTGGCCCTGCCCTGCCCCTCTGCCTGCCTCCAGTCCCTGCTGGAGCTTTTGCTTTTGCTTAGAGTGCCTGGAGGCGCTCTTATTTAATTTATAGCGCTTTCCTGGTGCCCCAGCGCTCAATAGCGCTTTGCTGATATCTCTAGCGCTAGGAGCGCTTTTCTTTAGCCCCTAAGCGCTGGGTGCGCTTTATTTCTATTATAGCGCTGTGGAGCGCTTTTGCCGCTTTTTGGCATTAGCGAGTGCCACCTCGCTTTACTTTTTATTTTGAGCGCCGGTGCCCACCCGGCATTGCCCCGTTATTGGATTTTGTAAATACCTCGAGGGAGCCCACTCCTCGGGTACTGGGAGCCCGCCTGCCTACCTGGAACGGGCCGCCGCGCTGCCCGCGACGACCCGGAAGTGCTGGAACCGTCAGCCAATCGCTGCGCGGCCCGGGAGAGGCGATCCGGAAGTCCCGCCCCCCGGAGCCGAGCAGCGAGGAAGGAAGCAGCCGGCTCTGTCCTCGAGGCTCCCAGAGTGAAAGGGAGCCCCGCGCCGAAGAAGAAGGAGACGCATCCAGCCCCAGAGACCCGGTGAGTGCGGGGGCGTTTACCTTTGTGTCCCGAGCGGCCCCAGTTGGCAGAGGGCCGCTCCCACGACGCCCGCATTCTTGTTGTGTGGAGCCCCGAGGCTCCTGGGAGGCATTTCTTCAAGCCCGAGAGGCTCTTAGGGCATTGTTAATTCCCGAGTCCCCCGTGAGGGACTCCAACGACCGCCCTGAGTATATTTACGAGCCCCGAGGCTCGAGGGGGCATATCTTATTATTGAGCCGCGAGAAGGCCCCCGCCCCAGCCCACATGGTTTTACGAGCCTGCGAGGCTCGAGTGCCAGCATATTGATCATTGAGCCCTGAGAGAGGCTCTGGGGGCATTTTCATTATTTAGAGAGCGCTGAAGCTCTAGATTGCGCATTTGCTTTGCAAGCCCCTGAGAGGCTCCTTGCCCACTTGTTCTCGAGCCCACCTGGCTCCAACGTTGCCCAGTCCTGTTTTACAACTGTCCAGCACTTAGTGGACAGTTGCTACGTTTAGGCTTTGTGTTCTGTGCTGCCTGCGCAGACCCCCTGACACTGAGACTCAGGGCATTCAGCCCCTTTCGAGGCCAGTTGGCCTGAGGGACCTTTCTAGTGTTGTGCCATGTGCACCCTGCGCATTTATGATTCCTGCTAATTTGATTTCTGCGCAAATGTTCTGCCTGCACCTCTGAATGTGTTTTAATGTTTCATGTGCAATTCTTGTTTGTTTTTACCTTTGCTAAAAGTGACCTGCTTAGGTAATTCTTTATGTTTTTATCCCCTTTGCTAAAAGTGACCTGCTTAGAGGATTGTTTGTGTCATTACCTTTGCTAAAAGTGACCTGCTTAGGTAATGCCTTGTTCTTTTATTTCCCTTTGCTAAAAGTAACCTGCTTAGAGGAATGTTGATGTTTGATTGCCTTTGCTAAATGTTACTTGCCTAGGTGATTATTTTAGGTTTCCTTCCCTTTGCTAAATGCGACTTGCTTAGGTGATAGGTTTTCCTTCCATAGGTCCTGATGATAAGGTCCTAGCTCCCTGCGTGATTTCCCTACAGAGATTAGGGTGGCGTAGTAGGTGATAGGTTTTCCTTCCATAGGTCCTAGCTCCCTGCGTGATTTCCCTACAGAGACTAGGGTGGCGTAGGAGGTATTTTCCCTTTACCAGTAGTTACTGGTTGTATGCTACATTTTCTATTTCTGTGTTACAGTCATTATATGTTGATGTGCTAAAGTGTTATACCTACAAGTATTATTTCTAACAAGTGCATACCCCTGACAGTGGTCCAGGTGGCCCTGTCCTGTACATAATCCCTTGTAAATCTTGCCCGTGCCTGTTGGCACATTGTAAAGTGTGTGTGTTATCTAATGTGTTTTTATTATTATAATACAAAGGCTATTTTTGATATAACCTTGTGTGGAGTTTCCTTTGTGGTGGGCCTTTGGTTGTTGTCGCTGGGGTGCGCGCGCAAACGCTTTACACATCGCCTCCGAGATTAGCCTTGCTGCTCGCGCCACGTTACCTAGAGGGTGAGCGGGGGTTATCTTGGTGTGTGACTCCCTAGCCCTGACTTAGAAATGGTGATCCCTGACTGACCTTGGCGCAAGCCTTGGCCAGCCAGAGGTCCCGTTTCTAACACTCTGGTATCAGATCTATGCCAAAATATTGCAAATGATGTCTGCTGCTTGAATGTTTTTCCTGAAAATGTCGAGCAACAGGATACGATTGATCATTTTTATCAATCGCTCTAAGGTGTTCTAAAATCCTTAATTTCAGGGGTTTGATGGTGCTTCCGATATACATTAGTCCACATGGACACTTGAGACAGTATACTGCGTAAGGAGTGCTACAGGTAAGGTACTTGTTGATTGTTTTCACTATTCCTGTGTTTGGTATCTCATAATTTTTCACTCTCTTGCTGTGTGCGCAGGCTTTGCAATGATGACATGGATGGAAACCCTTTAGGTCAACAAGTGTGTTAGGCTTTTTTTCAATTTTTTTCAAATGACTTTGGACCAACATGTCCTTGAGAGATCTAGACTTCTTAAAGGTTACCAACAGGTAATCTGGAATGTCGTCTTTGATACAGCTGTCGGTTTTCAATATATGCCATTTTTTTCTGAGCATACGTTTCAAAAAGTTTGCTTCCGCCGAATAAGGAGTTACCAGCCGGAACTTTCCCATTTCGTCGTTGGCCTTAATGGAAGTACAACTCTTATCTGTTAACAAATTCGATCTTTGTAATGCATTGACCTTGTTTAATGCATTTTGTAATGTGGCCATCGCATAACCTCTTTTTTGAAATCTGCTGATACAAGCTGATGCTGCAAGTCTAAAATCTGAATCTCTAGAACTGTTGCGTCTGAGCCTAAGTAGCTCTCCATAAGGGATGCTTTGAATCAGCGCAGTTGGATGGTTACTTGTGGCATATAGTACTGAATTTCCTGCTGTGCTTTTGCGGAAAAGAGATATCTCTATATTGTTGTCGACTATAAATACCTTCAAGTCCAAATATTCCACACTGATATTACTTACAGTACCGCTAAAGTTCAGATTCATATCATTCATATTGAGGGCGTCAATATAGGCCTTGGCAGTGTGTTCTGATCCTTGCCAGATTATGAACAAGTCGTCTATATAGCGACACCACTTCATTACACAGCCTTTCTCACCATCCACTTCCAGCGACCTGGGCACCTGCTCCTCCCACCAGCCTACGAATAAATTCGCATAGCTGGGGGCAAAGCAGGTACCCATCGCAGTTCCAGATATTTGTCTGTAATAGACGTCCTCAAATAAAAAAATATTGTGTACCAAACAAAATTCCACAAAAATTGCCAACATTTGATTGTGCTACAAAAACCTCAGTTGTCGCTTTTTGAGGTAATGTTCCACCGCCTTGATGCCCTTATCATGACTGATGCAGGTGTATAGGCTTGTTATGTCCAACACTAGCATTTTATAGCTTGGATCCCATTTTATTTTTTTAATTTTTAACAAAAAATCTTTTGTGTCCTTTATATAGGAATCCAATTCCTGTACCAACGGATTGAGAAAATGATCAATAAAGGTGGATAGATGTTCGGTTAGACTGTTTTGTGATGAAATGATGGGTCTGCCTGGGGGATCAATGCTATTCTTATGGATTTTTGGAATGTGATAAAATGTTGGAATTGTCGGATTGTTGCTTCTTAGGAATAAATATTCCTCTTTTCCCAGCATGTCTCTGCGGTACCAGCTGTAAATCAGTTCATCGTATTTTTGTATGCTGGCAGCATAATGTTCTTTAGATGACAGTTCGTAATTTACTGTATTTCGTAGTTGTTTCATGGCCTCTTTACAGTAATTTTCCCTGGTTTGTAAGACAACATTACCGCCTTTGTCTGAAGGCTTGATTATCACACTCGTGTCATGCATTAGATCCAAAATTGCTTTTCTTTCATCCAGATTTATGTTCTCATTCCCTCTATTCTTACTAGTCTTTCCACTATGTGCCCTGAATTTCTGTAGGTCATTGGTCATTGCTTCTGAGAATACATCGATGGCATCTAATGTTAATTGTGGGTTGAAATGCGATCTAAGTTTGTAGCCGCTCTCCTCTCTTTCCTGTTCGATCCCCAAGATTGCTGCTCTTGCTGCTTCCTCCTCGGTAGATAACGGGTGCTCACTTGTGTATTCCTCAAGTGCTAGACCTTGCAGAGTCTCAACCGCTGGTAAGTCATTCCCTCTTAACGCATCAGTAGCGGTGGCCCTCATATGTATTCCAGTTTGATTCTTCAAGGATGGTCTTGTTTTAAAATATTTGTGCAGTTTTATTCTTCGAACGAAATTAAACAGGTCTATACGCGTTTGCGTGTATTCAAGGTGGCTTGTTGGACAGAAACTGAGTCCTAAACTTAAGACTCTATTCTCCGTGGCAGTGAGGACTCTCGGTGTTAGGTTTATTACAGTGATGTCCTCTACTGTATCTTTGGATGTATTCATTTCTTCCGGTTCACCCAGTTGGATCTCTTGGATCTTCCGCGACCTCTTCCACCTATTGCCCCCACCTCCTCTTCTCGTTTTTCTTCTTCTCGCTCCGGGGGTTTGTTTTTGCCTCCCCGTAGCCATGCCTGTTGAATTACCTGGAATTCGTCCTGAAAAGGTGTCATCTTGGATGTAGTCGCTTGGCTTCTATCCCTTATGGATGTGTCATCCGCCGAATCATTCTCCGTTGCGCTGGATTCTGAGGTTTCTACTCTCCGTGTCGATGCCTGTCCACTTTTCTTGTTCAGTTCTTTTCTAGGAGCATCGAATTTTCGGGCAAATGTGAGAATGCGACCTTGGGAATAGTCTCTTTGATCACGGTCAAATTTTTCTTGTTTGCGTGTTTTTATTTTTTGCTCGTATTTGCCAAGTCTTATTTTCATCTGTGTCCTCATATTTTCAATCATTTCCTTGTCCTCCTCCATTTTAGCCAGTTCTTCCTCCATGGTTTTTATCACTGCTAACGCCTTTTCACGATCACTCCAGGCGTATTTTATCAGGAGACCCAGGGTGCCTTTGCAATAATGAGATGTCAATTCCTCCCAATCCGTTAGCAGTTGTGGATCGGGGTTCTCGTACGATGGAACCGTGTACACTCTAAGCCCCCTTGGTACCATCTGCTCGTCAAAATAATGTTGTAGGCTAGTCGCCTCCCACCACTTTCTGACCTCCCTTTCATAGAGTCTTTCTAAAGTGGTCAGTCGATCACTCAGTTTATTGGGCGGGCTGGCTTTGGAGGGTGGTGGTATTCCTTCCTTGTGCTTTTTAAACATTCCTTTAATGGCTTCATGCCCTGACGCCTCATTAAACATAGCGCCATCCATTTCGTTTTGTTAGCGCCTATCTTTCACTAATAAGAGCATTTACCCCTGCGTCTTGCCCAGTATGCCGTAGTACATAGATAAGTTCGTTATCTCCTCACCGCTTTATGGTTCCTTACGCAGCCCTCCCAGCGAAGTGCTGCTCCGGTCCAACAAGCTGTTTGGAGCCGATATCCTCTCCTTTTCACGGTGTGGCGGTGCTCCCAAATGTTAATCCAGCTCAATTTCCTGCAGGTTTCGAGAGCACTCTCAGACGGGTGCGTGATGCGGTCGCAGGATCCGCATAAATATTCAGCTCACGGTTTCCACAAAGCTTCAACCAAAGAAACCACGCACTCCGGGGTAGCTCTAAGATATTTATTTTAGAGTTCGCAACAGACGCGTTTCGGCGCTCCGCCTTTCTCAATGTTACAAACATTGATGATCGGCGCCATGTTTTTAACAGCGTGCACGTGATTCGATGGCAAAACAAACAAGGGACTAAAATTAATACTCCATATTGGATGTTGTTCATAGGGTTCATCGCTTGTTGTTACAATACATAACATGGTGGCATTACTACATAGTTTAGCCCATCTACATGCTCAAATTGATCTCGAGCATGAATGAAACAAAATTAATTTCGTCTTATAACGCGCAAAAATCAAAGAATTTCTATTTGCGCATACTATTCAAAGTGACATGTTATTACGCCGTATATCGGCTAAAATATAGCAACATATATTTGTGGTCTATACCATTGCTAGTATGTCTATAGCAATGCATTTCCATCCCTGGCACAAGGAACTAAACCGTCAAAACCTTCTCTCAATGACAATTTGTCCGCCATCTTGGAATTGCAGACCCTCCAATGTCACATCATTCTGTCTCATGATTAAAGACCAAATGTATTGTTACATACTCGTCGCCAGTTATGTAACAATTTGAGCATGTAGATGGGCTAAACTATGTAGTAATGCCACCATGTTATGTATTGTAACAACAAGCGATGAACCCTATGAACAACATCCAATATGGAGTATTAATTTTAGTCCCTTGTTTGTTTTGCCATCGAATCACGTGCACACTGTTAAAAACATGGCGCCGATCATCAATGTTTGTAACATTGAGAAAGGCGGAGCGCCGAAACGCGTCTGTTGCGAACTCTAAAATAAATATCTTAGAGCTACCCCGGAGTGCGTGGTTTCTTTGGTTGAAGCTTTGTGGAAACCGTGAGCTGAATATTTATGCGGATCCTGCGACCGCATCACGCACCCGTCTGAGAGTGCTCTCGAAACCTGCAGGAAATTGAGCTGGATATATATATATTCACTGAAAAAACCATAGGTTATAGACCATATATAGTTAGGAATTAGCATTTACAAAACCTTGAAAATTCACTGAAAAAACCATAGGTTATAGACCATATATAGTTAGGAATTAGCATTTAAAAAACCTTATTTTACTCACACAAAACCATTGAAATTCCATATATAGTTAGTTGCACTAACTATATATCGCGCACCCGTAATCCACTGCTGATGATGTCACATATTACATCATTCATGACATGGTCAGTGACATCACTGATGACATCACTGATGACATCTCAAATGACATCACTGATGACAACATCCAGTGATTATGTGTTTCTGTAAAGTTTAAATATGTTTTACATATTGAAGAATGAGTGGATGTATAAGTGTCTCAATGAAGGTTTTAGTAGGTGCGTGATTGACTGTATGAGTGAGTGATTAAATGCGTCTTACTAAATGCACGGGTTAGTGACTAAACTGTCTGAAAGTGTGCATCAGCATGTCTGTTGTTGTGCAAGCTGCTGCATGTGTTGATCAGTAGCTATATAAGTAGCTATATGGGTTATTGATTGGTTGCACAAGTATTTGTATGGGAGACTGAGTGTGTGTATGACTGGCTGGGAGGTGTGTGACTCTGTGCAGATCAATGTGTACTTGTATCAGTGATTCTATAAGAGAGTAAGTATGTGTTAGTATATGTTTTAAAATGTAAGGTACTCTATGTTTAACTGTGTAGATTAGAAAATGGAACTGTGATTGATTCTTTACAGGACTGACTAGGTGTGTGAGTAACTCCATGGATGAGTGGCAGAGTGTGACTGTCTGTATAGGTGTATGAGTGCATATGATAGTGTTGTAAAGATGAGTGATTGTATGTATGAATGATTGTATGGGTGAATGAGTGAATGTGTGTGTAGACGTAGGAATCAGTGAGTGGGTATGTAGTAACTAGTATTGGTGTGTCAATGGTTTCAAAAATTATACTCTGTATTTAACACTGGGTGTAACAGAGGTTATATTAAAGTGTGAGGAGATGCATTGTATTGTCACATTAATGATATCATCATTGATGTGACCATTGATGTCAAATGAGATATCATCAGTGATGTCATTTGAGATGTCATCAGTGATGTCATCAGTGATGTCACTGACCATGTCATGAATGATGTAATATGTGACATCATCAGCAGTGGATTACGGGTGCGCGATATATAGTTAGTGCAACTAACTATATATGGAATTTCAATGGTTTTGTGTGAGTAAAATAAGGTTTTTTAAATGCTAATTCCTAACTATATATGGTCTATAACCTATGGTTTTTTCAGTGAATTTTCAAGGTTTTGTAAATGCTAATTCCTAACTATATATGGTCTATAACCTATGGTTTTTTCAGTGAATTTCATTGGTTTTTTAACAGCTAATATCTGTAGCTGTAAAATGTATTCTTCTTTAAATCCAAAAATATATTTTATATGTTTATGAATAATTTTTTTTTTTAAATATTTTTTTTTCTTCGTTCCCGCTTCGCGAATCGGGAAGCTTCCCGTTAGCTGACCTTGATGCCGCGAAATAGACCGCGAGCCGGTAAACGTTTCTTTACCGCAACTGCCGCGTTAGAAAACAACATCGTGACGCCTCCCGTCCGCATGACGTTTCGCGTTGTCGCGTGATACGTCATATGACGTGCTACGTTAGCGAACTCGTACGCTTACCGAGTCGCAAAGCACAGGTTTCTGGAAGCAAACCGGGAGGCCCTGCAAAGCGCGTAACGTAAACACAGCAGGTCATGTGACTTGGTAATAACACTTTTCATTGGTTCATTTCACTTTCGGTTTCCTAATGATGTAAGACTAGGTCATATGATCTAAAATGAACACTTTTCATTGGTTCAGAACTATTTTTTTTCCCAAATGGTGAAAATCCCTCCTTCTTTCCTCACTCTGACTTTCATCATTGTGAGAGAAAGACCCTTTGTTACCAGTGAGCAATGGCTTCTTTACTAGCTTCAGCTGGTGCTTCCCCACCACCTCCACCACATCCAAGGAAGAGTGGACCACCTGCTAAAGTTATAATTCAGCAAGAAGAGGAAGAAGAGGAACAGGACGACCTAGATAATCTCCCTATTATGGCCAGAAGATCTGTTGTACCGGAAGTAACGGGACCAGAGGGCAGGGAGATGGTGCCAAATATACAAACGAGATTTCGTGAAGTAAAACAAGTCTGCGTACATTGCAGTGGAATCATTTGCTACGCAGAAAGTAGCATCACTCTGATCAACAGAGCTATTAACAATCATGCTCATGTTTGTCCGAAACTCACCAAACAATAAATTCTTTTTTTTGTTTTCTTCCTCCTGTTGAGCCCTTTACAATGAATCGTTTTCGTTGCCCCCTCCGAAAAAAAAACAAAAAAAATATAAAACTGTTCAGAAAAATTCAAAAAAAGTAAAAAAAATGTTCAGAAAAATAATAAAAAAAATATAAAACAACAAAAACAATTTAAAAAAAAGTTCTTTTCAGAACTACCTCCCCGTTATAAAAAAATTGGTACAATATTTGCAACTGTGCCAACCTCTATTTCTCTTAGTTCGCTTCCCAGTTCGCTCCCCGGTACGCGAACCGGAAGCGAACCAAAAAAATTTTTTTATAAAAAAGAACAGTAAGTATAAGGGAAGGAAACAGACAGTTATGTTAAAAGAAAGACAGCTATAGGGGAGTAAACTAGAGATACTATTACCCGTAATCCACTGCTGATGATGTCACATATTACATCATTCATGACATGCTCAGTGACATCATCAGCAGAGGATTGCGGGTAACAGTATCCCTAGTTTATTCCCTATAGCTGTGTTTCTTTTAACATAACTGTCTGTTTCCTTCCCTTATACTTACTGTTCTTTTAAAAAAAAATTTTTTAGATCTGTCAGAAACAGTGAAAGTAATGAAATATAAAAGACTACGTAGAATATGAGCACTGTATGCAACAACTTTGACACTGACAGAAGCCTCACCTTCTCCATGCCTCCTACACAGTTCTACATGTACATCATAAATGCAAACAGAACAGAATTAATTATACATGTTAAATGGTTTATTTTTGCTGTTCTCAGAATGTATCAAATTTCACTAAAACAGTGACTTGAAGGTATTCATCATATAACAGCGGGGAAAAAAAAACACAATCAAAATGATTGTGTTTAAAAAACCCATACATTACAAATCAGAATTCAGAACTCCTTAAAGTTAACTTACTTTCCATGACGGCCAAGGATGTCCTATGAACAGCTTACACTCTGTTGTGCTGTTATTACTTTCAACCCGCCACTTTCTGAAAGAAAACCTCCATCGTTTTCAAAAACATGTTACATACAATAAATGACTTCTCGCTCTCTACCACACGATTCCACAAGGCCAAATCGTGTCAGAGCCATGTATAACTCTTGGATTTCTTGTAAGCCAATCCCGTCTTTTCGCATTTCCGCAACTTTCAGAATTAAAATGTTGAAGATCATTTACACAATCCTGGACTAGTAATATCTTCCCCTTCTTGCTCAATCATGTTCTACATTTCCTATCACACTGATACTGCTTACTATGAAGCAGACTTACACTACCTTTATGACTAGTACAATTATTTAATTCTCTACATCACTTTTAATCACAAAGCAATGTAAAACAGTAGACAGCATTGCAGACTTACATTCCCTCTACTCCATGTTTTGATTCGCTGCTTCAATTAGCTTATAAAAAGAAATAGTTTTTCTGAACTCATTCAAAGTGCAGTTATTTTTCCATGACGTCCAGTCTTATGGTTAGAAGTTATGTCTCTGTACTACACTTATCCTCAAGGCCAAATAGTGTAGGAGCCATAAGAACTTCTTGAAATTCCTCAGAGCACATCCCGAGATTCTTTCCCTAAAATTTTGGTTTTAAAAACACCAGGTAAGAGTTTTTAAGGTCATATGGCAATTTTTTTTTGAAAATTAAAACAGAATCATTGCAGAATGACCAGCCATTTCTACACTTTAAATAAGCTGTATAATGTCCTGATGTTATTGAAGGACCATCATGATATATAATTGCTACAGTTACAAAAGTCCTTCCTGATATTGACAACTGTGAAGCCACAAAATTTTTAATTAAAGTTGTCAATTTTGTTCCATCAGGCCTACATCGTTGGAACATTAAAATGACATACTGGCCATATGTTCGTATAAATAAAGTGGACATCATTTCAGATTTACATTGGCTACACTCCATGTTGTGATCAGCTGCTTTTACTAGCTTATTAAAAGAGACTGATTTACTGTCTGGCAAAGTTAAATATATAAATCTTTCTGAGTCTACACTAGTAGTAGCTGATACCCTACAGTTCTCGCAGTCATGCTGCCATTGATAAGAAAGCCCAAACAGGTGATCTACATCTACACCTTCATCATGCAATACATCAAGCATATACATTAAAAACTCCTGACAATCTTGCTGACTATTTTGAGAGAATTGTGTTTGGCCTGAACATCTGTCTAACAGATTTCGAATTTCAGACACACTTTCTATGTTTGTTCTATCAGTGCTACATTTCTCTAACACAGAATTTAACAAACTGCAAAATCTTTGATCCGAATTGACCACAATCTGTTCTTTTAAAGTTTCTAGAGAAAAGACAACATTAACCACTACATTAGCATAGCAGTTGACACCAGAACTGTTTTCAAATTGAAAACCAACAACATCTTCAACAGAATCCTTTTTGTTTCTGCTTATAATTTCAGGTTCATCAACTTTTCGTCTTTTTGCTACAACCTCCCCAGTATTGGTCACATTTCTTCGTTTCCGGCCTACCACACGTTTCTCAAACAAAGGATACTGAGGCAAATGTGGCGCATACTCTCTTCTCAACCTATTGTATTCCTTAACACAATCTAGATCCGCACAAATGTTTGTGACATCACACTCAATCAAGTACAATCCCGATAAAGTCCTAACTCGTGACAATGCCACATATGCCATACCCTCCTTGAACACAGAACTGCCAATATTCACCAATGCACAGTCTACACTTAAACCTTGCGATTTATGGATTGTCACCGCATATGCCAAGCAAACAGGAAACTGCTTACGACGAACATATAAGTCTTTTACAAGCAAAAATCTAGCAGAACAACGAGCAATTAGCTGTACTTCCTCAATGCCATCAAATTTAATTTTTAAAAATTCAATTCCATCTCTATTTCTGTATTTCACAAAATCAACAACATTACCCATTGATCCATTTACCAGACCTCTTTCAACATGTAAATTCCTTCTTAAAATTATACGGCAGTTCAAGCACACATTCAGAGTCTTTTCAAAACCCGCAGTTTTAGATATACTCTTCTCTAATGAATCCAATTTTGTTTTCAGATTCTCAGACAAAATAATTGTTGATCCCATATGCTCTACTCTGTCAATAGCTTCCAATTTCACAATCTCTTGCTTTTCTAAATGCAACATTTTGTTGTTGAATTTGGCACATTCTGCAAGAGTTGGCATCAAACATATTCCAGATTTTTTCTCAGTAACTTTCTGAAAAATATTCTCAGGCACAACATCTTCGTCTGGATATAAATTTGTCAGTAATCGTGCATGTAAAGCTTCTTTCCCATGCTCGGTCACTTTTCCAATTCTAACATCTTGTAGAATAGTCTTGTAAACTTCATCCTTTGCCTGACGCATATTTTCATGCAGTTCAGCATAATTGAAGTTTAACCATATATTGACGTTGCCAATACTCCCTAAGCACTTCCTGGTATCTTCATGCGTGAGCATTTTGAACACAGGTTGCCCTTTCACTGGTGTCAGCTGCAGAAGATCTCCAAAAACAATGATGTGTTTGCCACCAAATAACACATCATACTCTGTTTTGAGAACTTCTTGCATTCTCAAATGCACAAAGGCAAGCATAACATTGGAAACCATGCTTACTTCGTCAATGATAAGAAGTTTCATTTTCCTCAAGACTCTTGAAACTTCAAAACAAGCATCTCCAGATAGCTTGTGATATTCTAATTTGTTGTCATGCTCCACTGGCAGCATCAGTAAACGATGTAAAGTAATCCCTTTAATGTTATGTGCTGCCAGTCCAGTTGGAGCGGTGACAACACAAGACAGCGATGACTCTGTCCTTTCCTGCAAATAACATGAAATTGCTTTAATAAGGAAACTTTTTCCAGTTCCCGCTTCTCCACTCACGTACAGTCGGACAGGCTTCAACGACGTACATGAGCACTCTTTCTTATCATGACTTAATCCATGATCAATTTGCATGGTAAGTTCGTCATATATTTTCCTCTGCTCAACGTTGAGTTGTCTTTCCAACTCTTCTAAGTTAACCGCATCCTCCTGAGCATGTGCCATGGCTCTTTCCACTTCATTCATAGCAGTGGCAGCTTCATTTTCGATAAGAGGTCCTCCTAGTGGATCCTGACTCAATGAAGCAGAACTCTGACTGTCCTGAGAACTGTCTCTGGCAATCTCGGCTGCAATCGTTGCTTCCTGCTCAATTTCCACATTCAACATTTCTACATATTTGGGAAAAGCAGGACATTCTATGGTCTCCTTGGCAGCATTGAAAGAGTCTTCGTAACAGAGGAAATCTCCAAGCAGTTCCTCTTCTGCACGCCAAGGCTTAAAAAGTTGCAAAAGTGCTAAATAGAAAAACTCCTTTTTTTCAGGAGATTCGCCACTCAATTTTCGATGGTTTATCAAGTGGCATTTTCTTTGCTTGACCAGACATCCCTCACTTCCTATTACAGCATACACTCCTTTCTCAGTATCTTCTTTGATGTTCCTCTTGAATATGTAATTTTGCAGAACCTCATACAGACAAACATTCTCGAGGTGACTGCTTCGATTTGGATAATATGTATCCAACATGTTGCTCTTCAAAATGTCGGTACTGTTTGGCTCCTTTTCCGCCAAATACTCAATTTCCCGCACAGGTTTCAGAACTCGATTACGCGTTGCAGCAAGACCAACACTCGCCCAAACGATACTCCTGGACTTGGCATAGAGACTTGCTGAAGACAACCGGTCAGAACATTCGTAAGCTCCGATTTCTCGATGCGACAACATCTTCAGACTGAAACTGTACAACTTCTTGCTGAGGCTCTTTTCATGGGAAATGTCCTCCCACATATCCTTCAATTCTGTCTTCTCTTTTTTGGTGATGTAAGATGTCACATACCTAGCCACAGCCATACAGTTATCAGCCACAAACTGTATATCCATGTTAGCATTCCACATGGACAAAATCACCGGGTTGTAGTCGTTGATGTACTTAGACTCTTCGTTCCTCTTCAAATTGTATGTGTTTTTAGGTGATTTCTTCATCACATTATGTCGCAGCGAAGACATCAAACTGTTCACTCTTCCTTTAGAAATCACCGATCGTGGAAAGCCGAAACGACATTTGGTGTAGAACTTGTCTTTGTTCCGGAATTTACGACGACAGTACTTTCCACATCGATGGCTTTGGAAACGTAGAACTTTTTCTCTTAGGCTTTTTTTCTCCTTTGCGTTTGGAACAGCACACGTAGAATACTGTTCTATGAAACTCATCACTGAGTCGTCTGCATCCGTTCCAAATTTAGGTGCATCCTTGATCCACAGCAACATATGTATATGAGGAGCACCTCTTGCTTGGTACTCCTTCCTCCAGAAGAAATCCAACACCTCTCCAAGAGGTGGATTCTTCTTATTCATGATGAAAGACATCATACCTTCAAATCTATGATTGAAGTACCTACATACATTGACTGGATCTAAAGAGCACAGTTCTCCGGGTGTCTTGAATTCGATGTTTTCTACGTTAGCATTTGCCTCTCGTAGAAATTCAAGTAAGTCTTCCCAGCCATACTCAGCACAGCTCAAAGTGAGGAACCATGTGGGAGTTCCTAAGTTCCTCAGCATACATTTTAAATCACCATGACGACGGTACCAGTACTCATTAGTACCACGCTGACACGCCATGAGATTAATCAGGTGAGAATCCAAAATGCTGTCTTGGACATTGACTTTATCCATAAAGTCACTTGCCGAGATGTTTTGCATGTGTATACCACTTTTCAAGATGTGGTTCACTGCATATGACAGTCCAGGCAGATCGCTTTCAAACAGGAGATGAAACAAATAAGGAATGCATTGTCGAAACCTAGGATCTCCTGCATACAATCGCAAAGTCCGGTATTCAGAAGCAGGAATTTGATGAGGTCGCTCATCATATCTTCCTCCCTGACCTGTTGGAAAAAGCTGTGGGAAACACCGAGCTTCCAAACTTTCCTCCCAAACACTAATGGGACTCCCTTTCGCTTGTTTCATTTGAAACAACTCAATAGCATTCCCCATGACTTCCTTGGAATGCAAAGGATGAACACTATAATGTTCATATATTTCTTCACTAGTACAGGGTTCTACTTTCTCAATTTGACCAGCACACAAATCGCTATCCTCTTCCTCACTTACTTCCTCTTCTGCAACATATACATTTTTATAGTATTTATTATATTTTTTCAAATACAATGTTGCCCTTTTGACTTTCCTAACATCTACTAAATCTTGCCATATTTTCTTATTCTTTGTCGGAACCCCATTAACTAAGATAACCAGAGGTTCCTCTTCCACTTTTTCTACTCCAATTGTGTTAATGTTTTTCTTCAAATCTAGAGGCAAATAAACAACTCTTCCCTTTAATCCTCTCTGTAAATCTGATGGAGGCAATTTCCCTGTCTTTGGCTCCATTCTTACAATAGCCTGAAAGGGATGGATACTTTGAATCAAAATAGATTCATAAGTATTTAAATCCTTCAATTCAGAAGGAATTTCAACCAATTCCAGATTATTATGAACTGCTCTAGCAGGCATCTGGTTTTGATTTAATTTGTTACAACAATAAGTACACACACGTTGATCCAATCCCAAATCAAAACAATTTTCTACCATCAAGTATGTTGTAAAATCCTTCCATTCACTATTATTTTCCCTTTCACTTTTTCCATATAAATCCACTAACTTAGTCTGATTCTTATAATAAGTGCGTCGACAACACACACAAGTGAAATTTGGCCTCTCACTTGATTTCACCTCAAACGTCGCAATTTCCCTCTGGAAATTATCTGTACTGGAAACCTGTACACTATCTTCCACATTACTCTCTTCTTCTTGGTCAATTTCAACATTCTCCTCTTTACTTCCAAAGTAACAAAACTCAATTTCTTCACATATATTTTTCACATCTATTTCAGAACCATGCAAAAGAGCAGCGCATAATTGTTTTAGCATAATTGCTGGACTCTTAGCATAATACAACATTCTAACTAATTTCCTCACTTTATTATGATGCACTGCTAGCATCCTGAAATGATGAAAAACACTCTGGCATACTCTCCTGGAAAGACAAGCCAGTGAATGACCATGCAAACCTATCACTTCTCTCACTCTGCAAGGATCTAATTCTTGCAACAACTTCATTTTCTGCTTCAAACTTTTCTTACTAAATGACCGTATAAAATCACAAAGCAAATTGATGGAATCCTGTCGTACACTGCAAATACTACTACACTTCCAGGTGTACACAGGACCCTTAGGACGTCTCCCTAAAACCTCATTACCTAACACCTCTTCTATCTCTGTTCTCACAAGTTTTTCTTTTTCAACTGGACAACCATCTTTCACTTCATAAGCTCGACCACTGGTGTCAACTGCATGCACCAAATCATTATCCTGGAAATAACTCTCCTCATTAAAAAATGCCTCAGAGCTTGAACTATGCATCCATTCTCCAGAAAAAACTTCACAAAAATTACTACGATTAACTATTCTCTTCCATCTACTATTTCTTTTGAAATCATAAATTACCTTGTTTAGCTTCCTAATTCTATTGATTGTCAAAATAAATAACTTACGTTTAATTTCAAAGGCCTGATCAATAACTTTCTCAACTATTTTTTTTCTCTTATAAAAAACCACTTTCTGCTGACCTTTCTTAATATTTTTTAACAAATTCCCAATTATCCTGTTGCGGAACATTCGTTTACGAATATCCCTAAACTGTTGTTTCCTTCTACTTTCATGCATAGAGTTATCTCTTACTCTAGCAGTAACATTTCTCATTGGCCTTTCCTTACCATTTGAATTCGGTCTCCTTTTCTGGAGTGAAACATTTTCTGTAGTAATATTTTTTTTACTACACATATTTCTTATGACTGTTTTTCGACTCTTACCCGGTGCTTTCTTGGTGACTTGACAAATCTTTTTGTTAGAGGACTGCTGCAATATTCCATGCTCCTGCTGTCTTTGACGTTTTCCAGCCTTTCTTACTCTTTCTTTGCTAGGCATCCTAAAATCTTGAAATAATGTGCAGTTGAATCTGTGGTAAAATATAATAAAAAATGTTATTAACCACTATTACCCAACAGTAAATTAATAACAGTCATCAAAAACTTAACACACTACTTAAGTATATAATATACTGAAGCCTATCTTCAATTTTTCACTGAACAGGACTCATCTCTTCTTAACCTTGGATAAACCTCACCTACTCTGTGTCCCCTGCACATAATTAAATGTAAAGGGGCAGATTTATATTAACTAGCACATCCCCAGGGATGCACCAGTTAACGTGCACCGCTGCTCTGCCACCCACGGTGTGCCGCATTTACAATCAGATAGGACAAAGCTACATCAAAACCCTGCGCCTGCTTGAAGCAGGCATAGATCTTGACGCAGGTAGGCTGAAAGCTAAAGCAACAACTAAGTGTCGTGTGCAGAAGTTACAAAAAAGGAAAAATGGCGTTTAAACCAGTAATGAGACCATGCTAACGTAATACAGAGTAAAAATATCCAGGATCTACATCAGTTTGGGGTTCACGAACCTGGCAGGTACAAGGCACTGAGGCTTTCCACCGTGCATGTCTCATCCCAAAACATATGTTGTTTGTGAATGAAACAATTTCCCAGACCAAATGCTTTGGATTGGCTACTTCTAAAAAATTAAACACCCCTACTATCCCGGAGTTAGAGGAATACGATGGTTGGAGTAATTTTACTCGTTGTCTATTAAAGATTTACAGGCCCTACTCCGTAATTCTTCCTTTAACATTTCCAGTATAAATCCAAAAGGTTGACTGCTTTGGCAACGTGCCTTATCCACGGTTTAATAACGCTGCCTTTTGCTTTATATAAGTTTTCAAATTGTATGAAATATATACCAATAGGTCGTTATTAACCTTTAGGTAGTGGTTTTCTTCATCAAGTCTGGTCGCTTCCATACACATACAGATTTTCAAAGATGATCAAGAACTTTATCTGAATGGAGAGGAATGCACTGAGACGCCAGATCATTCACTAATGTGTAGGCACAGACAGTTACACGGTTCATGCAACAAACACCGACCAAATATGGCTTGCGTGTTGCAAGGCACGCCAGTTCCTGCTATCATCCCCACGTTCAAGTTCTTGGAAAATGGTAGTTATTTGATGCTCAATAATGAAGATTGTTCTGGGTTAATTAAAAGTATTCATTTTATCGTAACAGTAAATGAACGGGTTATTTGCTGCAGAAATGTTCTATTTCCTCCCACACATGAACATAGGGAGTTTTCAATCTGGCCACAAATACCAACCTTGGGAGCACATTTCAACAGCATGGCAAGAATAAGAGCTCTTTTGTCTCAGAGAGAGGTGGCCTTGAGTTCGGCCCGTGAAACTTTCGTGCTTCACATAGCGAACACCCGTACAGAGGTGCAGACCCTTTTAAATACAGATTCGACTTTGCATTTCAGCAAGATTACCCATTCATTTCCATGCAGCAGGAGGCCCATAGGAATGAAGGTGCAATTTGCGATTAGCAATTACCTCATCGCAAATTACGAATTTTTCCGACGGTGCAGGGGTATCTCAAGAACACCCTGCTGCACCCCTGAAAAAAAAATTTGGGGTCATATGGCGCACATAAATTTTGAAAACATTCCTTTACCTCAAAAACGATTTTCAACTCATAATTTGAAAACACTGCACATGGGGAAATGACTTAAAATGTCCTTAAGACACATAAAAGCATTTTTTGATTGCCTTTGCAGCATGTTTCAGTCACCTTTAACATGCCTATGTAACGGAAACATTCAAAATCTAAATTTGCCATGCACAGGTGGGAGCATATTTACAAGCAATTTGCTCCACAGACAAACTTCTTACATTGAAATGGGAAAGACTCTCAATTACCTTATAAAGAAGCAGACACCATTATGTCCTTCTCATCAATATTAAAACCATTGCTTTTTCTCAAAAACGATTTACAAGTCATAATTTGAAAACACTCCACAGCTCCTATGCACATAAAAGCCCTGTCAGTACTAATACTTCACATTTTCTCCAATTACAATTTCTCAAACAAACAAAATCTATTTGTGAAACACTTGAGACAAAGCAACATTTGAAAAACACAACTTTCTTCATAATTTTCTCCTTAAAGCACACTATTTTCTATCTAAATTAAACAAATTTTTTCTCACCTTAGCAAGTACTTTGAGTTTCAAAACAGTCTCAGAAACACACCAATTTGTCTTCAGCAGAGCAAAAGGTATGCACTCCAGAGTCTGCAGCTATCAAAAGCACAGAAATGCTGTAATTCCTCACACAGATCTCTCATGTCACCCAATCAAAACTCTTCCCTCACTTTTTTTCAAAGCAAAACCCTTCCCCCCTCTGCCCCCTCTCTGCTTTTTCTGCATAGCAACCACCTCTTGCAAGACCTCTCACACAACAATGTTGCAATTGAACTCTGAACTCTCAGTGCACCTGCATATCCAAAGCATTCTTTCATTTAATGATTTTTTCTTCGCCACTCAAAATACATCTTTCAACGAACTCATCCATGCACACTAACTTTCTGTTTTCAGCAATCAAAATCCACCAATCACTCTTACTGCTTCATTAACACAGAAACTCCTCAGTTTTTTTCATTTTACACTCTCATTTTTTCAACTGCCATTTCATTGCCACACTTCATCTGACTGCAGGAGAACCTTCTCTCGCCATGTTTTCTGTCTGGATTGTTGGACATAGCTACATCTATTGGGCTCAAAGGTACGCTGAAAACAGGAATTTACCTAACCTCAATTTACAAGATGTGGAAATTAAGTGGTTTGGCCACAGAGGATTAAAATGTCACCAATTGATACCATTGGTGAAAACCTTTATGCATTTGCCAAAACCTGACCTGTTAATTGTGCACTGTGGAGGTAATGATTTGGGCACTTTGACTGGGGTAGGTCTGGAAATGCTTTTAAAGGACACCTTTGAGCAATTGATGGCACTTTTTCCTCAGACTGCCTTGGTATATTCAAATATATGCCAAAGACAGAAATGGAGGTGGTCGAACCAATTTTGTCCACAAATTGAGAAATCGAGGAAGCATGTAAACAAATCTGTTTCAGCTTACATGAGAGACCATGGAATGGGCTCCCTGTACAACAATAACTTGCGTTACTACATGCAAGATATCTACAGAGGAGATGGAGTTCACTTCTCAGATGAGGGCAACAGAGTTTTCACTCTGAATTTAAGAATGTGCATTGGTACCTACTTATAAGTACCTAAATGTACCATAAACCCAAAAGCTCTTCTCAGAGCTACCCTACATCTGATCACTCACAATTATTATTGTACTCTAACTTTTTTCACTAATTTTCAAGAAAGTACGCTCCCCAGAACGCTTCCCGGTTCGCGAACCGAGCGCACTCCACGCAAAAAAACTAAAAAAACGGTATATATTTTTTTGCCCTGCGAGAACCTTTCAAAGCCTCCACATCAAACCTAGGGGGTCAGGGACGATCTACTATGCCCCCTTATGGTCATTTGCCCCTTCGCTTTGGCCTCCTCTTGTCTCTCGATCCTACCGAGAGACAAGATGGCGGCCGCTACGGACTGTTTGGAATGTTTACAGACGCCGAAAAACCAATCAGCTTCGCAAACCTCCGTAACGCGAAAAGTACGCGAAGCGGAGCGCTGTTACAGATATATATCTTTTTTTGAACGTTAATTTCTCAAAATCCACTGGAGCACATATATTGAGACCTAGCAAAGGCACATCGGGCTACCAGTCCCTACAATTTTGCCAAGTTTCGTGCAAATCCATTCAGCCGTTCGATTATTATTATTATTTTTTTTTTTGCCCCGCGGGGCCCTTTTAAAACCTCCACATCAAACCTAGGGGGTCAGCGAGGATCTACTATTCCCCCTTATGGTCATTTGCCCCTTCGCTTTCGCCTCCTCTTGTCTCTCGATCCTACCGAGAGACAAGATGGCGGCCGCTACGGACTGTTTGGAATGTTGACAGACGCCGGAGAACCAATCAGCTTCGCTTCACAAAGCTCCGTTGCGCGAAAAGTCCGCGAACCAGACCGCTGCCTGGTCCGCGCTTACAGATATATATCTTTTTTTAAACGTTAATTTCTCAAAATCCACTGGAGCACATATATTGAGACCTACAAAAGGCACATCGGGCTACCAGTCCCTACAATTTTGCCAAGTTTCGTGCAAATCCATTCAGCCGTTCGGGCTAAAAGTGAGGCCAACCGCCCTATGGAAATTAACATGGGAAAAACGCGTTTTGGGACCCCCCTTTTTTCTCGGCCCCCCCTTGACGAACCCCCCCCAAATTTTCAAAGGCTGCTCAGAAACAAAATGTGCCATTTTCCTGAAAATTTCAGCCAATTCCGTCCACAAACGGCAAAGTTATTAGACATAGAATTTTCAAAAAACCCATAGAGAAAAAATCCTAACTATATATACCTACTGGCGACCGCCAGTAGGTAATATATATATATATATATATATATTTCTGCTCCAACTCCTCCGTCTGAAGACAAAGAATTCTCCGCACTCCGGGGTAAGTTTACCAACAGTTGCTTTATTGCAATGACAGACGCCCTCGCGTTTCGGCAGATTGCCTTTCTCATATATATATATATATACAGTCGCCAGTAGATGACACATACAAACAATGAACTAGATTACAAAAAACAGGATTGAGCGTATCCCAGTAAGTGTCTAATCGTAATCACTGCCTCCTCACCGCAATGGAGAAAATGGGACATGCTTGATAAACATGGGCACTCAGCCTATAGACAATAGGAATATGATTGTAACAAAAATGTAGAGACTTAAATAACGTATGCAAACAATGAGATTACAAGTCAGATAATGCTCACAATACGTTAAATGTCCATAATGCGCAAAATGTTAATATGGTAGATTGCAATAGCTCTGCTTAGAAACTGCATGTCCCATAATGCACTTCTTCTTGCACACCCTTTAAAATGAAAAAGTAAAGAAGGACAACTGTGTAACACTGCCGTGAGAAGGAACCTCTTGGTTCGAAACGCGTAGGCTGTTAGCAGTGTATTAATAAATCTACTTAAATTAACGAGCGGAGTGCTGGATCTTTATTTTGTGGAAAATATATATATATATATATATATATATATATATATATTCACTGAAAAAACCATAGGTTATAGACCATATATAGTTAGGAATTAGCATTTACAAAACCTTGAAAATTCACTGAAAAAACCATAGGTTATAGACCATATATAGTTAGGAATTAGCATTTAAAAAACCTTATTTTACTCACACAAAACCATTGAAATTCCATATATAGTTAGTTGCACTAACTATATATCGCGCACCTGCAATCCACTGCTGATGATGTCACATATTACATCATTCATGACATGGTCAGTGACATCACTGATGACATCACTGATGACATCTCAAATGACCTCACTGATGACATCACTGATGACAACATCCAGTGACTGTATGTTTCTGTAAAGTTAAAATATATCTTACATATTGAAGAATGAGTGGATGTATAAGTGTCTGGATGAAGGATTTAGTAGGTGCGTGACTGACTGTATGAGTGAGTGATTAAATGTGTCTCACTGAATGCATGGGTTAGTGACTAAACTGTCTTAATTTGTGCATCATTATGTCTGTTGTTCTGTAAACTGCTGCATGTGTTGATCATTAGCTATACGAGAGGCTATATGTGTTATTAATTGCTTGCCCAAGTATTTCTATGGGAGATTGAGTTTGTGTGGGGGTGGCTGAAAGGTGTGTGACTCTATGCATAGATGTGTGAACAGTTTATTCACTAGGTGTATGAGTTCAAGAGTGCATGTGGAAACAGCTACATGGGCAGTTGACTGTGTGCATGAGTGTATTGATGAGTAAATGGATATCTCAATGCTACATGTCATAGTAAGTACATATGTAAAACACAGTACATGTGAGAGTTGGCATATATAAATAACTGTGCATGAGAGCCACCGAATGAGTGAGTGGTTGTATCGATCATTGTGAACTTGTATCAGGGATTGTATAAGAGAGTAAATATGTGTTAGTATATGTTTCAATAAGTAAGGTGTGTTTAACTGTATAGTTGAAGAAATGGAGATGAGATTGTTTCTTTGCATGACTGACTGGGTGTGTGAGTAACTCCATGGATGAGTGGAAGTGTGTGAGTGTCTGTATACACTGAGTGTATCTAAGATTATATTAGAGTCTGAAGAGGTTTATCGTATTAGCCCAAGAATGATGTCAAATGAGATGTCATTAGTGATGTCATCAGTGATGTCATTTGAGATGTCATCAGTGATGTCATCAGTGATGTCACTGACCATGTCATGAATGATGTAATATGTGACATCATCAGCAGTGGATTGCAGGTGCGCGATATATAGTTAGTGCAACTAACTATATATGGAATTTCAATGGTTTTGTGTGAGTAAAATAAGGTTTTTTAAATGCTAATTCCTAACTATATATGGTCTATAACCTATGGTTTTTTCAGTGAATTTTCAAGGTTTTGTAAATGCTAATTCCTAACTATATATGGTCTATAACCTATGGTTTTTTCAGTGAATTTCAATGGTTTTTTAATAGCAAATATCATAAGCTGTCGAATGTCAAGTACGTGGTAAGTGAAAACATTTTCGTGTTTATGCACACTGATCTGCTTTGAATGGTGCCCCCCCCCCCTCATTTCTATTAGGAGTACTCTCTCTTTGCAGATAGTGAAAGGTAGTTAACGCAGGTCTTTGCCCCCATTGTAATCCGTCGTGCCTGCTTCTCTCTCCATTTGATTCATTGTTATCCAAGTATTTACTGTTTTAGAATTAGTTCTCTTTGGTTCATTCTCTATTTACAAACAAACACAGAGTCGCAATACTCTGTTTAGTCTTTGCAGATAACGAAAAATCGTGTAAAAAAAAAGAAAAGGAATCGAGCAAAATCAGTAGGCCACTAATGGGATCTCTTTTTGACCTCGCTAAAATAGAAACATTAGGAACAACCCCTCATGACAAATACAAAACTAGTGAGATGAACTGAACTCCACACAATGATGGCTGCAAAACAGCTCGGCTCCGCCACCCACCCCGCCCAAAATAACGATAAAGAACGGCTGCCATGATTGGTTGCGGAATTACCACGACGGAGCTACGAAATGGTGCTGCTCTCATGCTAACCCCAGCTTCAGTCTGAAACATCCAGAAACACTGTAGACTACCAATTCGATCAGTTCCGGTAGCGCCCCAATGTAACCCGGTAGAGAAGAACTAGCCCTCCCCTCTTTGACTGATGGTTCTTGTTGCCTGTCCCTTCTGTTGTCATTTAACAGAACTATTTAGCCTGCTGAAAAGGGTTGTGTTCCGACCGCTGGTTGGTGGAGACATTTTGACTATATTCTGTACCTGCGTTGTCGCGTAATGCGTCATATGATGCGCCGCGTTAGCGCATCCGGAAGTCATCCGGGGCGCGCAGCGCGTAACGTAAGCATAACAAGTCATGTGACTTGTTAATAAAACTTTTCATTGGTTCATTTTACTTTTCTTATTGTAATGATGAAAGGCTTGGTCATATGACCTAAAAATTACGCTTTTCATTACTTCCGAACATTATTTTTTCTTAAATATATGTTATAATGTTCCAGGCTAATGTACTTTCCCGGAAATTTTACAACTGTCCTGCAAGTAAAATATATTCTTTTTTCGAGAAAAAGAGCGTTTCTTCGTCCCATGACGGAGCCGTTGAGCAAAAGAGGGTCGACCTGCTGTCTTAGTCGCCGATACGCCTGAATATGAGATTCTTATCGATCACTTTATGTTGCAGGAATAGAAAACACAACAGCCCTTGACCATTTATCTTTACTGCGTTCCTTCGTATTATACCTTTTACCCTTCATGTAATTGGTCTGCTTTATTTCACTTGCCTTTTAATGATTCTAAAACAGTGACTATTATTAAAAACTTTACCAATGTATATACTACTACCATGTTTTCTTTTAAAAACCTTTATTGTGAAAATTTCATTATACAAATACGAGCCTATAACCACGTGGGCCGGCCACGGAGCAAACTGTAATCGTATATGATGAATAGACATTTACACAAAGTAAAGTAAAGTACACTGTAGAGGAACGTAACGGGCGGGCCATTAGGTTGCAAGAACTAAGGTGTCTAACAGTTACGGAATCGGTGGACGTACATTTTATAATTAAAATACGACAGGGCCAGTTACAATAAAATTATCTAGATATACATTTGCGGGCAAGTACCATGGGTGACGTTAATTCGAACTTTCAACAGTACAGTAATCAATAACACATCAGAACTTAATATCAATAGGGATGTCGAAATATTCAATCAATTCTCGTCCCCGCCCGCCATGTGCTTCAAAACTGCATACGTATCTCGTGATTTCAAGGTTCTGCAACCAGTACACAACAAGGAGTTACGAGTCCCATTTATTCTGGCGCCATTTTGGGAGAGGACGGGCAGGTCCAGGATATAGTCAAAATGTCTCTACCAACCATCGACTATGATGATGTTCATATGCTGTATTTATTAGAGTAACACTCATCTGTCCACATGAAATTAATTTGCCACAATCTAAACATGTCATTTTAATCTTTCCAAAGTTCTTCTAAATATTTGGGACCGTTTCCCTTGCCTCTGAAGCTCTCAGTGCCACTTCTTTGATGAATGTACTAGCAGGTCAGGGGTTCTCCTCCAAATCTCTCTTTTATGCAGCACTATAATTAATTGGTGCCACCTCTCCATATGACGATGCATGGTATAGTTACCACAACTATATTTTTTTTCGGTTCCTCTGGAGAGTTCATCGTGGCAGATGAAGCGTGTAACGTACCGGGCATTTACCTTTTTTTGCATGTACAGGAAAGGAAAAAAAAATCGAGCGTCCGAGTTCTAAGGTGTCCCAGGGCCATTTTGGTGGACCAGGCCCAAATCCAAAGAACAGCTATCTCACAGGCTAATGGGGCGACCCACGCCGAGTTTCAGCATTGTAGGATGACCACACAAGTACAGCAACTTGCTAGACATCACCTCGGTGCCATCCGGATCTCGGCGCCCCACTGCAGATGAAGTGCCTCTCAACTATGAAACCACCACGGTGACATCCGGATCTTGGCGCGTTGTGCTGCCTTCGGCCTATTCGCACATCGGTCCGCTACTGACGCCATCTCACAGGCTAATGGGGCGACCCACGCCGAGTTTCAGCATTGTAGGATGACCACACCAGTACAGCAACTTGCTAGACATCACCTCGGTGCCATCCGGATCTCGGCGCCCCACTGCAGATGAAGTGCCTCTCAACTATGAAACCACCACGGTGACATCCGGATCTTGGCGCGTTGTGCTGCCTTCGGCCTATTCGCACATCGGTCCGCTACTGACGCCATCTCACAGGCTAATGGGGCAACCCACGCCGAGTTTCAGCATTGTAGGATGACCACACCAGTACAGCAACTTGCTAGACATCACCTCGGTGCCATCCGGATCTCGGCGCCCCACTGCAGATGAAGTGCCTCTCAACTATGAAACCACCACGGTGACATCCGGATCTTGGCGCGTTGTGCTGCCTTCGGCCTATTCGCACATCGGTCCGCTACTGACGCCATCTCACAGGCTAATGGGGTGACCCACGCCGAGTTTCAGCATTGTAGGATGACCACACCAACTTGCTAGACATCACCTCAGTGCCATCCGAATCTTGGCATCTCAACGCCTAGTGGTATCTTCCATACAAAAAATATTGTTACGCTGCCTTTGGCCCCATTCGCACATCAGTCCGCAACTTAGACATCACCTCGGTGCCATCCGGATCTTGGCATCTCAGCGCCTTGTGGTGTCAGTCAGAAAATATTGTTGTGCTGCCTTCGGCCTATTCGCACATCGGTCCGCTACTGACGCCATCTCACAGGCCAACGGGGCGCCCCACGCCGACTTTCAGCATTGTAGGATGGCCACACCAGTGCGGCAACTTGCTACACACCACCTCGGTGCCATCCGGATCTTGGCATCTCAGCGCCTTGTGGTGTCTTCTACACCGGAAATATAGTAGAAAATATTGTTGCGCTGCCTTTGGCCCCATTCACACATCAGTCCGCTACTGACACCATCTCACAGGCCAACGGGGCGCCCCACGCCGACTTTCAACATTGTAGGATGGCCACAGAAGTGCGACAACTTACTAGACACCACCTCGGTGCCATCCGGATCTTGGCGCGTTGTGCTGCCTTCGGCCTATTCGCACATCGGTCCGCTACTGACGCAAACTCACAGGCCAACGGGGCGCCCCACGCCGACTTTCAGCATTGTAGGATGGCCACACCAGTGCGGCAACTTCCTACACACCACCTCGGTGCCATCCGGATCTTGGCGCGTAGTGAAGCTGCAGCAGCTGCAAATAAGCTTCAGACAGTGTTACAACCGCTGCTCAGAACTCTCAACTATGACACCACCTCGGTGCCATCCGGATCTTGGCGCGTTGTATTGCCTTCGGTCTATTCGCACATCGGTCCGCTACTGACGCCGCCTCACGTGCCAACGTATTTTCTCCGCATTTTATACCCTATGCCGCATAACAGGTCATGTGACTTGTTTATAAAACTTTTCATTGGTTCATTTTACTTTTGGTTTCCTAATGATGGAAGGCTTGATCATATGACCTAAAAACAACACTTTTCATTGGATGAAAACTTTTTTTTTCCCCCAAACGATGAAAGCCCCACCTTGTTTCTGGATGTTTCAGACTGAAGCTGGCGTCAGCATGAAAGCACCACCATCTCGTAGCTCAGTCGTGGTCATTCCGCGAGCAATCATGGCAGCCGCTCCCCACCAGAAGCCTGCAGGAGTCGGAGCCCCCAAAACTTTTGATGAATTCTCAAGGCGGAGGGGACGCTTTCGAGAATGGGGTCCAAGACCTAGCAGACAAGCGTCCGATTTCCAAGGTGTCCCAGGGCCATTTCAGTGGACCAGGCCCAAAAAGGAAACAGCCTGCCGCCATTTTGAGAGTCCTGTGACAGCCGCCTATCGCTGCACCGCAAGAGTGGGCGCAACTCAGCTGAATGGCGGATTTTGACACAGTGGACCAAAAGCGGACGGAATGGCAACTGAAACGGTAAAGGGGCGCCCCACTAAAACAGATGAGACTCCACCTGGAGAGGCCCGTTCACGCCGCCTCCCCCGGGGCGCTCCACGCCGTTATTCGGAGCAGCATTGTAGGATACCAAAACCAGTGCGGCAACTTACTGGACATCACCTTGGTGCCATCGTTCTGCTGCCTTGGAACTATTCGCACAACAGTTTGCTACTGATGACCCACCCCCCGCGACGCCCCACGCCGTTATTTGCTGGGTGGCAACTTACTAGACATCACTTTCGTGTCATCTAGATTTCGGCGCGTTCTGCTGCCTTGGAACTATTCGCACAACAGTTTGCTACTGATGACCCACCCCCCGCGACGCCCCACGCCGGAAATCTGGACGTTGTGCTGCGTTGGGACTATTCGCACAGCCGACCGCTACTTCGTTGTTTTTCTCTAAAAATGTTTATATGTTATTACTATTTTTGTTTTCTTGTATATATTTATAAATTATTAAAGTTTTATAATCTTACTACTTTGTCGGAGTGCTATATATTTTTTATGTGACACATAATTGTAAAAACTTTGATGTACAAAGAGTCATCCCTGGAATCTTCCGCTTCACGCTCGGTCCCCTCCCCAATCACAATACAGGATGGTTTTCAGATAATAGCAACGCTTCTGCTGTGACGGATCTCATCGAGTGTGGGCCTTGATCTACTATAACTCCTTTGAAGACGGGTGATTCTTTACAGCTGTGGCCATAAACTACATCTGCAGGGCTAGCTGATAGCCTAGGACCGGCCTGGACAATCGGACACAGAGGAAAAGGAGTGTCAGAGGGTGCGGTAGTGAATAGGGCGAAAGGGAGGTGTCGGGCGGGCACAGGGTGTGATTCTCAGGGAAGAACAGCGCAGATGGGGGGAGGTTTATTACCCATGCATAAAACAGAGAGCGGGGGTGACCACTGCCTGGGGGAGATGCTTGCGAGGGTGGGGAGCCATGCTAAGGATCGACAGCGTGCACAGAGTGGATCTGGTCAAGGCATCTAAAATGGCTGCCGTGCACGACAAAAGTGTGGCATTTGAAAAAAGACAAGATGGCGCACACAATGTTTTTCAACAATTCCTGATTTCCTTCGAATCGAACGTTAACAGACGTTGGGGCATATTACCAAAGTTAAGCGATATTTATCCCTAACGATGCATTGCAAAGATTTTTTTACCGTCAGAAATTATCGCAGATAAACCTTGCTATTATCAAGGTTTATCGCAAATACGATAAAAAACGAGCGCAATGCATTAATATCGCTGAAAACTCCGCGATATTCATGCATTACCGAGCTAATGCTCTTAGCCATGTTATCCACCTCCCATTGGATAACATGGCTAAGAACTGCTCAGGGCAGCTGTTACTTTTTGGAGATATTCGCGCTTATCTCGAATATTTCCAAAAGTTGATAATAGGAGATAGCGATGTTAGCGACTGTTTCCAGTCGCTAACATCTTGGCATGCCCACTTTGCATGTCATTAGTGATAAATATCACTCACATGCAAAGTGGGACCCAAGATGGTCGCTATCTCCTACTAGCCGTCGCTAAATGGTGTTAGCAACAGCTAGGTAATACAGATATAATTTTATCTCCGCGAAGCGGAGCGCTGTTACAGATATATATCTTGTTTTTGAACGTTAATTTCTCAAAATGCACTGAAGCACATATATTGAGACATAGCAAAGGCACATCGGGCTACCAGTCCCTAATATTTTACCAAGTTTCGTGCAAATCCATTCAGCCGTTCGATTATTATTATTATGTTTTTTTTTTGCCCCGCGGGGCCCTTTTAAAACCTCCACATCAAACCTAGGGGGTCAGCGAGGATCTACTATGCCCCCTTATGGTCATCAGCCGTTCGATTATTATTATTATTTTTTTTTTTTGCCCCGCGGGGCCCTTTTAAAACCTCCACATCAAACCTAGGGGGTCAGCGAGGATCTACTATGCCCCCTTATGGTCATTTGCCCCTTCGCTTTGGCCTCCTCTTGTCTCTCGATCCTACCGAGAGACAAGATGGCGGCCGCTACGTACTGTTTGGAATGTTTACAGACACCGGAGAGCCAATCAGCTTCGCTTCGCAAAGCTCCGTAACGCGAAAAGTACGTGAAGCGGTGCGCTGTTACAGATATATATCTTTTTTTGAACGTTAATTTCTCAAAATCCACTGAAGCACATATATTGAGACCTAGCAAAGGCACATCGGGCTACCAGTCCCTACAATTTTGCCAAGTTTCGTGCAAATCCATTCAGCCGTTCGATTATTATTATTATTTTTTTTTTTTGCCCCGCGGGGCCCTTTTAAAACCTCCACATCAAACCTAGGGGGTCAGCGAGGATCTACTATGCCCCCTTATAGTTATTTCCCCCTTTGTTTTGACCTCCTCTTGTCTCTCGATCCTACCGAGAGACAAGATGGCGGCCGCTACGGACTGTTTGGAATGTTGACAGACGCCGGAGAACCAATCAGCTTCGCTTCACAAAGCTCCGTTGCGCGAAAAGTCCGCGAACCAGAGCGCTAACCGGTCCGCTGTTACAGATATATATCTTTTTTTAAACGTTAATTTCTCAAAATCCACTGGAGCACATATATTGAGACCTACAAAAGGCACATCGGGCTACCAGTCCCTACAATTTTGCCAAGTTTCGTGCAAATCCATTCAGCCGTTGGGGCTAAAAGTGAGGCCAACCGCCCTATGGAAAACTCAATGTTAAAAACACGTTTTGGGACCCCCCTTTTTTCTCGGCCCCCACTGGACGAACCCCCCCCAAATTTTCAAGGGCTGCTCAGAAACAAAATGTGCCATTTTCCTGAAAATTTCAGCCGATTCCGTCCACAAACGCCAAAGTTATTAGACATAGAATTTTCAAAAAACCTATAGAGAAAAAATCCTAACTATATATACCTACTGGCGACCGCCAGTAGGTAATATATGTATATATATATATATATATATATATATATATATATATACATACATACATACATACATACATATATATATATATATTACCTACTGGCAGTCGCCAGTAGGTAGTTATAGTTAGGACCAAGTTAAGTTTCCATAGGAAATCCGCAAACATTCTATTGGGAATAACTTTGGAGCCGGTTGACGAATCTTCGCGAATTTCTCAAAGAAGATGGCCCGCTCCGCTCCTTTCCTGAAAGTTTTGGGGGGATTTGTCAAGTGGGGGCTGAGAAAAAAAGGAGGTCCCAAAATGTGTTTTCCCCATGCAATTTTCCATAGGACGATTAGACACGGCTACAGCCCGAACGGCTGAACGGAATTACATGAAATTTGGCAAAATGGTAGAGTCTGATTCGCAGATCGCCCTTTTGTTTAAATGGTGTAAATTCCTCCAGTAGTTGTTGAGAAAATTAAGTTTGAAAAAATTTATATATCTATAAGCGCGCACCATGTGTGCGCTAGCCGAATTCTGATTTGCTGTCAGACGTCTGTTAACATTCCAATCAGTCAAAATCAGGAAGTGTTGGCCGCCATTTTTTGTCCGAGGCAGAGCCCAAAAGTGGAAAGCATGAAAAGGGGGCAGGGTAGAGACTCTCTGACCCCTAGGTGTTCTGCACGCACCCCGAGGCAAAAGTGAGTAAAAACCAATAGTTGAGAACGTGGAAAAGGAGGCAGTGAAGAGACTCCCTGACCCTCTAGGCCTTCTCAGGGGGTCCCTGAAGGACCCCGAAGGGCAAAAAAACCTTTTTTTTTTCTTTTTAAATTTGCGAGGCGCGGGCACGTAGCGCGCACCCTACAGCCGCCATTTTGTGTAGTTTTAGAAGAGAGTGAAAAACAAAAGCGGAGAACGTGGTAAAGGAGGCAGTGGAGAGACTCCCTGAACCCTAGGCCTTCTCAGGGGGTCCCTGAAGGACCCCGAAGGGCAAACAAACCTTTTTTTTGTGAAAAAAACCTACGATGTGCGCGCACAGTGCGCACACGCCAGAATAAAAAACAAAAAACCAATACATTTACATAACAAGTTTGTGTGTTTAGATGTTGGGTGGCTCTAAAAAGAGCCGTTGTGTTCATTGAGTGTTTTTTGTACCTACAAGTACCGATGCAGAGTCTAAAGTTTAAAATGAAGACTCAGTTCCCCTAATCTGTGAAATGTACACCATCTCTCATATAGATGCCTTGCATGTTGTAACGAAAGTTGTTGTGGTATATAGAACCCATACCATAGTCTCTGAGGAATGCAGAAACAGACTTATTCACATGTTTCCTTGCTTTCTCAATCTGCGGACAATATTGGTTGGACCAGTTCCATTTTTGCCCTTGGCATATATTAGAATATATCAAGGCAGTTTGTGGAAAAAGTGTCATCAATTGCCCAAAGGTGTCCTTTAAAAGCATTTCCAGACCTACCCCAGTCAAAGTGCCTAGGTCATTGCCACCACAGTGCACAATTATGAGGTCAGGGTGTGGGAGATGCATAAAGGATTTTAACAATGGCTTCAATTGGTGACATCTCAATGCTCTCTGGCCAATCCACATAATATCCACATTTGGTAAATCAAGGTTGAGAAAGCATCTATTTGCTGCATACCTTTCACTCCAGAAAATATAGCTATGTCCTACAATCCAGACTCTAAGCATCTTGAAGGCAGATCTGGTTGTACTCAGATGGTCTCTGGAAATGAAATGGCAGTTTGAAAATGTGGAGTTTGGAAAAAATGTGGTTGAGATTAAGTGTACTTGAAAAACAAGAAATGATTGGTGGTTTCTGATAATTTAACATTAAAAACCAGGGTGCATACTACTGTTTTTTAAAAGGAATAATACTATTGGTTTAGAAAAAGTCATTGAAAAGAACATTGCACAGGATAAGCTGGAATATTGAGAAGTCAAACACACTTGCTGCTTTGGTTTGCAACATTGAGAGATGAACTTTTCACCTTTTGAGTTCAGTTAGGTGTTCTATGGAGAGTTACCATGGTAACAGGCAGAGAGAGCAGTGGGGGAAGGTTGAACATTATGTGAGTTTGAAAGTGTTGAAATGTACAACCAATTAAAATGTTAGTTTGGTTTTGAATTTGTGTGGGAAAACATTTCATTGGTTATGTACTGGAATATGTGTGAAAAATGAGAGGGAATCAGTGCCATTTGTGGTTGCAGTGTCTGCGGTACATTTCAGAGATTCTGCTTAAGAAAATCTGGTGTGTTATTGACACTGTTCTAAATCTTCAAAAGCATTTTTAAAGGTGAGTTATTAATTTGTAAAGGGATATATGTTGTGCACCGTAAGTTAATAATACAAATGTGTTGTAATGTGGAAGTCACTCACTTTCCCTCTCTTTCATTCTCTCTCACTGTCTTCCTTTCTCTCCACCACTGTTCTTTTTCCTTCCTCTCTGTTTCTATAAATCCTTCTGTTTCACTTACTCCTTTTTCCTTTTTCTTAATATGCTTTTATCACTCTCCTTTACTTACTCTCATATATTTTTCCTCACTGTCATTATCCCTTTCCTTTACTCCTGCTTTCTAACTCCCCCTCTCCATGTAATTTACTACCTTTTGTTTATTTTTTCCCTCTCATTGTCTTTCTCTTTCTCTCTCACTCACCCTTGCTATCTTTATACAACACTACTAGCAAGACCACCTCCTCCCCCCTTTCACTGTAGTAATCATTTGACTGAATTGAAGGATTTCAGTTATGTGTCTAAGGTCACAGTGTGAGTCTCATGTTTGGATGTAATGCTGGCAAAAAAGTAATGCTGTAAATTGGAAATGTATTCTGAAAATGACTCAGGTTTCTGCACTTTAATGTAGTCTCTTAAACGTTTAAGTGTGGTAAATGTGTTTTGGTAAAATGTATGCTTTTAAAATTTGTGTCCAGGATCACACTGAGTGCCTGTGTAAATTAAAGAATTATATTTGCTCCTTTTTCTATAATCTCCCCTGTCTCTCCTCTCTGTCTACCTCTATCTGCTTATACTGTCTTCTTTCTTCTGATTTTGTGTCTCATGTGTGGATGTAATGCTGGCAAAAAAGTAATGCTGCAAACTGGAAATGTATTTTGAAAATGACTCAGGTTTCTGCACTGTATTGTAGTGCTGAAATAGATAGGCTGTGTTCTGTGTCTTTAACTTTTTCGTGTGGTAAATGTGTTTTGGTAAAATGATTGGTTTTAAACTTTTTGACCAGGATCACACTGAGTGTCTGTGTAAATTAAATAATTATATTTGCACCTTTTTCTATAATCTCCCCTGTCTCTCCTCACAGTCTACCTCTCTCTGCTTATACTGTCTTCTTTCTTCTGATATTGTGTCTCATGTTTGGATGTAATGCTGGCAAAAGAGTAATGCTACAAATTGAAAGTGTATTTTGAAAATGACTCAGTTTTCTGCACTGTATTGTAGTGCTGAAATAGATAGGTTGTGTTCTGTCTCTTTAACTTTTTCGTGTGGTAAATGTGTTTTGGTAAAATGTTTGGTTTTAAACTTTTTGACCAGGATCACACTGAGTGTCTGTGTAATTTAAGGAATTATATTTGCACCTTTTTCTATAATCTCTCCTGTCTCTCCTCACAGTCTACCTCTCTCTGCTTATACTGTCCTTTTGTTTTCTGAAATTTCCACTCTTTCCTTTTATTCTCTTGTCTTTCTTGAGAGTGCTATTTTTTTTAATAGTTTCTTGTGTTCCCTCTGTTGTGGTTGTCTTTACTCTCCCCTAATGTTCCACTTTCATTTTATACTCTCTCCTCTGCTTTCTTAATAATACTCTCTGTTTTTTAGACCTCCTCTTAGCAATGACCCACCTGATACAGATAGAGTGCTGTATACACTATGGGCATATTTACAAGCATATTGGGCCTCTTTCTTCCTGTATTGTGTCTCATGTTTGGATGTAATGCTGGCAAAAAACTAATGGTTCATATTGGAAATATATTTTGGAAATGAGTTAGGTTTCTGCATTGTAATGTAGTGCTCATATTCATGGGCTGTGTTCTGTCTCTTAAACAATTTACTGTTGTTTTTGTTTTTTGGTGAAATGTATGGTTTTAACAATTTTGACTAGGATGACACTGAGTGTGTGTGTAAATTAAAGAAATATATTTGCACATTTTTCTATAATGTCAGGTGTGTCTCCTCACAGTTTGCATCTCTCTGCTTATAGGGTACTTTTTATTTTGATATTGTGTCTTATGTTTTGATTAAATGCTGGTATAAAAATAGTGCTGCAAATTGGAAATGTATTTTCTGTCTGCACCAACCCTCTCCCTCTGCCTGCACTCTCTGCCTGCACTCTCTCATGTGCATCTGCAGAGGCCTATTATGATATGGCTGCTGGTGTGTATTACACAGCGCTACCTTGTTAAATCTTTTCCTTCTCTGCCTGTAGTCTCACACTATGTCTGTGTCTGCTTGCTCTATCTGTGTCTCTGCTTGAACCATTCTCTCTGCACCATCTTTTCTCTGACTGCACCGTCCGTCCCTCTGCCTGGAGCCCTGCACCATCTATCCTCTGATTGTGCCAGTTAAGCCTCTGCCTCCATTATCTCATTTCCTGTCTGCACCAACCCTCTCCCACTGCCTGCACCCTCTTATATGCATCTGCAGAGTTCAATTATGATATAGCTGTTGGTGTGTATTACACAGCACTACCATGTTAAATCTTTTCCTTCTCTGCCTGTAGTGTCACCACATGTCTGTGTCTGCTAGCATTATCTGTGTCTCTGCTTGAACCATTTCACCGTCTCTCTGCACCATCTTTTCTCTGACTGCATCATCTGTCCCTCTGCCTGCAGCCCTGCACCATCTATCCTTTGATTGTACCAGTTTAGTCTCTGCCTGCATTATCTCATTTCCTGTCTGCACCAACCCTTTCCCACTGCCTGCACCCTCTCATGTGCATCATTCTGCATAGTCCTATTATCATATGGTTGCTGGTGTGTATTACACAGTTTTACCGTGTTAAATCGTTCGCTTCTCTGCCTGTAGTCTCGCACCCTCTGTGTGTTACAATTAGCCTATGCATTTAACATTTCTCTCACTGTTTCCAGTATTCCTTCTCTGTTGTAGCATTTTAACCTCTGTGTGTACCATGTCTGTGTCTGCTTGCTCTATCTGTGTCTCTGCTTCAACCCTCTCACCCTCTCCCTGCACCATCTTTTCTCTGACTGCACCATCTCTCCCTCTGCCTGTAGCCCTGCACCATCTATCCTCTGATTGTACCAGTTTACTTTCGGCCTGCAGTATCTCTTTTTCTGTCTGCACCAACCCTCTCCAACTGCTTGCTCCCTGTCATGTGCATCTGCAGAGGCCTATTATGATATGGCTGCTGGTGTGTGTTAGACAGCTCTTACATGTTAAATCTTTTCCTTCTCTGCCTGTAGTCTCGCACCCTCTGTGTGTACCATTTTATCTCTGTCTTCACTATCTCCCCCTCTGTGTGCTCCAATTAGCCTCTGCATGTAATATTTCTCTTACCTTTTCTAGTATTTCTTCTGTGTTGTACCATTTTATCCTTTGTGTGTACCATGTCTGTGTCTGCTTGCACTATCTGTGTTTCAGCTTGAACCATCTCACCCCTTCTCTGCACCACCTTTTCTCTGACGGCACCATCTCTCCCTCTGCCTGTAGCCCTGCACCATCTATCCTCTCATTTCCTGTCTGCACCAACCCTTTCCCACTGCCTGCACCCTCTCATGTGCATCATTCTGCATAGTCCTATTATCATATGGTTGCTGGTGTGTATTACACAGTTTTACCGTGTTAAATCGTTCCCTTCTCTGCCTGTAGTCTCGCACCCTCTGTGTGTTACAATTAGCCTATGCATTTAACATTTCTCTCACTGTTTCCAGTATTCCTTCTCTGTTGTAGCATTTTAACCTCTGTGTGTACCATGTCTGTGTCTGCTTGCTCTATCTGTGTCTCTGCTTCAACCCTCTCACCCTCTCCCTGCACCATCTTTTCTCTGACTGCACCATCTCTCCCTCTGCCTGTAGCCCTGCACCATCTATCCTCTGATTGTACCAGTTTACTTTCGGCCTGCAGTATCTCTTTTTCTGTCTGCACCAACCCTCTCCAACTGCTTGCTCCCTGTCATGTGCATCTGCAGAGGCCTATTATGATATGGCTGCTGGTGTGTGTTAGACAGCTCTTACATGTTAAATCTTTTCCTTCTCTGCCTGTAGTCTCGCACCCTCTGTGTGTACCATTTTATCTCTGTCTTCACTATCTCCCCCTCTGTGTGCTCCAATTAGCCTCTGCATGTAATATTTCTCTTACCTTTTCTAGTATTTCTTCTGTGTTGTACCATTTTATCCTTTGTGTGTACCATGTCTGTGTCTGCTTGCACTATCTGTGTTTCAGCTTGAACCATCTCACCCCTTCTCTGCACCACCTTTTCTCTGACGGCACCATCTCTCCCTCTGCCTGTAGCCCTGCACCATCTATCCTCTGATTGTACCAGTTTACTCGTTGTCTGCAGTATCTCATTTTCTATCTACACCAAACCTCTTCCACTGACTGCACCCTGTCATGTGCATCTGCTGAGGCCTATTATGATATGGCTGCTGGTGTTTGTTAGACAGCGCTTACATGTTAAATTGTTTTCTTCTCTGCCTGTAGTCTCGCACCATCTGTATGTACCATTTTATCTCTGTCTTTATTATCTCCCCCTCTGTGTGCTCCAATAAGCCTCTGCATGTAACATTTCTCACTGTTTCCAGTATTTCTTCTCTGTTGTACCATTTTATCCTTTGTGTGTACCATGTCTGTGTCTGCTTGCACTATCTGTGTTTCTTCTTGAACCATCTCTCCCTTTCTCTGCACCACTTTTTCTCTGACTGCACCATCTCTCCCTCTGCCTGTAGCCCTGCACCATCTATCCTCTGAATATACCAGTTACTTTTGGCCTGCAGTATCTCATTTTCTGTCTGCTCCAACCCTCTCCCACTGCCTGCACCCTGTCATGTGCATCTTCAGATGCCTATTATGATATGGCTGCTGGTGTGTGTTAGTTAGCGCTTACATGTTAAATCTTTTCCTTCTCTGCCTGTAGTCTTGCACCCTCTGTGTGTACCATTTTATCTCTGTTTGTACTTTCTCTCCTTCTGTGTGCTAAATCACCTCAATCATGAACTGAGTCATGGTTTAGGTGATGCAGTTGTAGAAAGTCCTATGCAGTATGTGTTTCAGGCCTCATAATTTTCTAATTGTGTTTATGCTGTGCAATTTAGATGCTGGATGTGCTGTTGAAATGCAAAAGCAACTGTGTCTGTAGCATGTTGTAATCATTTTAGTGAATTTTCATTTGTACATTCTCAGTCCCACCTTAAATCACTACACTGCTTGAAGTTCACTTCATTGTCCTAAACCCTGAAACTCCATTCCTAGAAAAATATTCAAAACTCTTGAAACACAACTGCAGTGTTGTAAACCCTAAAATAATATTCCCAGCAAGACTCCCTTTCATTGTAGTAATCATTTTACTGAATTGGAAGGGATAGTGTTATCTGTTTAAGATCACAGTGTGAGTCAGTTTTCATTTCAGAACAATGTAGCAGAATAACTTGTGTAGTTGTTGTGTTTAAAAATATGGGAACACATGTACTTATGAAATTGATAAAGGTCGTTTTTTATTATCTATTAGTGAAAATGATATAATTAGGTGTTTATATTTTTTTGCAAGGTGCAGCAAAATGATCATATATATAAAATGGATGAGAATCAGGAGAACTTTGCAGTCAAATTTGACATTTCGTATGAAGTCATAGAGGACTTAAATGGACGTTTTGGAGAGGATATTGATGAAGATAATGGAGTTTTCTTTGATGAAAGTTTGGACCATGAGTTATTAGAAGCAGTGGATTCAATTGAATTTCAAGATACAAATTTGGAAATTGAGGACAATGTTAATGAAATACCAGATGAAGTGATGTTTGAGGTTTTATTGAAGTATGAAATGTTTGATGAATACATTTATGATTTAGAATTAAAAATTATTTGAGTGAGTCTTTTTGTACTATTGTAATAATTTGGTTTGTTGATGTGTTTAAAAATATGAGAATACATGTTCTGATGAAGTGAGTCAGGGTTTAGGATGTGTAGTACTAGAAACTGCTATGCAGTACGTCTGTCAGGCCTCTTAATTTGCAAATAGTCTCGATGGTGTGTACTGAAGATCCTGGCTGTGCTGTAGAAATACCATACTAACTCTTTCTGTAACATGTAGTAATCAATTCAATGATTTTCAAGCTATATTTCTATCTTTTTTGATTTAGATTGCAAGTGAGTGTGTTTTTTTAAATATTGTGTCAGAATCACTTGCTTGGTGTATGTGTTTTAAGACATGGGAATACATGTACTCATGGAGTGAAATAGACTTTAGGACATCCAGTGCTTTTTACTCGTAGGCTTTGCTTGATACCATACACTGCGTACACACAACTGTATTGCTTTAAAGTCAGAAATATCAATCCTACCATGACCCCCTACACTGCCTAAACACCACTGCACTGTTCTGAAATACCATTCTCAGCAAATTTCCTTATAATGTTGAAACACCCCTGCACTGCCATAAAGTCAGAAACAACACTCACTGCATGATTTCCTACTCTGTCCAGACACTGTTGCTACTTACTTATGAAGTGAACCAGTGTTTACATCATATAGTTGTTATAATTGCTATGTAGTATGTTAGTACTGGTCTATAACATGTTTTTTTTTCTTTACAATAGATTGTTATCTACAGAAAGAAAAAACAACATGCCTACAAAGGATGCCAAAAGAAGAAAATATAAACAGGCTTACATTTCCAGGAAAACACAATTACAAGATTTCTCTAAACAACATTGTACAGAGAAAAAGAAGAATGCTTCTGGTAAGACAACAAAGGATTTTATAAGGAAATTAACTGAAAGAAACAAAAGTGTGGACAATGTGGAAACGATAAAAAAGTATCTGTAAGAACAAAGAAAAAGCAGTTAAAAAAGAAGAATGTTGGAAAAGTGTGTGGCATTGAAAACGTCTATAGTAATAGACGTAAAAATCAGTTTCTTCAAATTCGGAAGAGAATGTTTTATAACAGAGCTGTATTAAATTCATTAAAATATGTAAAGACTTCAAAAAGGAAAACAGCTTTTTATAAGCAAAAAAAAGAATAGAAAGTATTGTTGATCAGGTTTTTGAAATAAAAAAGAAGTTATTTATTTTAGTAATCAATAGAATTCATACACTAGACAAGGCAATCAATCTTTTGAAAGTAAAAAGTAAGTGGAAAAGACTAATTAATAGAACCAATTTTTGCAATGTTTTTTCTGGAGAATGGAAGCATTGTTCAAGTTCTGAGCCATTTTTTAATGAAGAGACTTACTTTCAGACTAATGATTTGTTGCATGCAGTGGACACCAGTGGTCGAGCATATGAGGTGAAGGACGGTTGTCCGGTTGAAAAAGAGAAAATTGTCCCAAGAAGTGCAGAAGAGGTGTTAGCTGATGAAGTTTTAGGGAGACGTCCTAAGGCTCCAGTGTACACTTGGAATTGTAGTAGTATTTGTAGTGTACGACAGGATTCAATTCATTTTTTTCACAATTTCTTACGTAAGTATGCTAAGAAAAGTCTTAAACAAAAGAGGAAGATGTTGTAAGAATTACACCCTTGCAGAGTGAGAGAAAAAACGGGTTTACAAGGTCATTCTCTGGCTTGTCTTTCTAAAAAAGTATGCCAGAGTGTTTTTCACCATTTTAGGATGTTAGCAGTGCATCATACTGAAGTGAGGAAATTAGTGAGAAGGTTGGATTATGCTAAAAGTCCAGCACTTAAGCTAAAACAGTTAAACAGTGCTCTTTTACATGGATCTGTATTAGATGTAAAGAACATTTGTGAAGAAATTGAGGTTAGTTACTTTTGTAAAAAAGAGGACAGTGCAGAAACTGATACAGTAATAGAAGGAAATGTGGAAGAAAATGTACAACATTTTAGTTCAGAAAAATTTGACCAAGAAATTACAAGGTTTAAGGTCATTTCAGGAAAAAAGGCGCAATTTTTCTTGTATTTGTTGTAGAAGAATTCATTATAAAAATCAGACCAGGTTAGTTGATCTATATTTAAAAAGGAAAAAGGAAAATAATAATGAGTGGAAGGATTTTGCAACTTATTTGTTGGTAGAGGATTGTTTTGATTTGGGTCCTGATCAACGTATTTGTAAATATTGTTATAATACATTAAATGATAACAAAGTGCCTGCTAGAGCTGTACAAAATAATCTTGAGTTTGTAAATATTCCTTCTGAACTGATGGATTTAAATACCTATGAGTCTATTCTGATTCAATGTGTGCATCCATTTCAGGCTATTGTTCGCATGGAGCCTAAGACAGGGAAATTGCCTCCTTCAGATTTACAGAGAGGATTAAAGGGAAAAGTTGTCTATTTGCCTCTAGATTTAAAGAAAAATATTGAAACAATTGGTGTTGTAATTGTGGAAGAAGAACCTCTAGTTATTCTAGTTAATGGCGTTCCTACAAAGAATAAGAAAATCTGGTAAGAATTACTGGATGTTAGGAAAGTCAAAAAGGCAACATTGTATTTGGTAAAAAACAATCAATACTACAAAAATGTATATGTAGGTGAAGAGGAAACAACTGTAGAAGAGGACAGTGAAATGTCAGCTGGGCAAATTGAAAAAGTGGATGTGTCCAGAAGTGAACACATTTATGAACATTATAGTGTTCATCCTCTGCATTCCAAAGAAGTAATGGGGAATGCTATTGAGTTATTCCAAATGAAAGAAGCAAAAGGAAGTCCTATTAGTGTATGGGAGGAAAGCTAGGAAGCTCGTTGTTTTCCTCAGTTATTTCCAAAAGGTCAAGGTGGACGATATGATGACCGACCTGTGCAGATTCCGGCATCTGAATACCGGACATCAAGATTATATGCAGAAGATCCAAGGTTTCGTCTATGTATTCCATATTTGTTTCATCTTCTGTTTGAGAGTGACTTGTCTGGACTTTCTTGTGCAGTGAACCACATACTAAAAAGTGGAGTACATCTGCAGAATGTTTCGGCAGGGACTTTATGAATAAAGTCCAACAGAAAGACACTGTTTTGGAATCTCAGCTAATTAATCTCATGGCATGTCAGCGTGGTACTAACAAGTATTGGTACCGTCGTCATGGGGAATTGAAATATATGCTAAGAAACTTAGGAACTCCTACATGGTTCCTTACTCTAAGCTGTGGTGAGTATGCTTGGGTAGATTTACTTCAATTTCTTCGAGAGGCAAATGCAAATATAATAAATATAGAATACAAGACACCTGGAGAATTGTGCTCTTTGGATCCAGTTAATGTATGCAGGTATTTCAATCATAGATTTGAAGCTATGATGTCTTTTATCACAAACAAAAAAAATCCTCCTCTTGGAGAGGTTTTGGATTTCTTTTGGAGAAAGGAGTATCAAGCAAGAGGTGCTCCTCACATACATATGCTGCTATGGATCAAATTTGGAACAGATTCGGATGACACAGTGATGAGTTTTATTGAATAGTATTCTACATGTGCTGTTCCTAAAAACACAGACTCACTCCACTCCTCTCACTCCCCTCACTTTCTTTATCTCACTCTGTCCGTCAGTCCATTTCCCTTACTCCTCTTTCCTCATTCACTTTTGCTTACTCCCATTCCTTTAGTCCCACAATTCCTTTCACTTCTTTTCTCTCTCCCTCTCTCCCTCTATCTCACTCAGTCTAACCGCCTTACTCCCTCTTAGTCACATGCTCTCCCTCTCTTTCTCTCTCACTCTCTCTCTCTCTTTCTCTCCCTCATCCTTCCTGTCTTTCTCTTTCTGTTTCCTTCACTCCTACTTTAATCCTCAGTACTCTTTCTTCTCTCCTAATCTCCTTCCTTCTCTCTCATTCTCTTTCGTCACCCCATACCCCTTTTGTCACTGTTACTGCCTTTCACTCACCCTCAGTACTTCTCCCTCAGTCACCTTGCCTCACTCCCCTTTTCTCACTCCCTCACTCCATCTCACTTACTCCCCTTCACTTATTCCTTCCCTCACTTTTTTAAAATCCATTTTTCTCTTCTTGTTTCCGTCTGTGTCACTCAGTCTCTCTGGCTCACTCCTTCTCAGTTTCTTACTCTTCCTCTCCCTCACTCTGTCCCTCTCTGTCCCTTAGTCTTGAACTCTTTTTCTCTCTCTTTCTATGAATCCTTTTGTATTCCTCACTTAGTTTCCCTGTCTCTTAATTTTCTTCCTTTTCCCTCACTCATATTCCCTTTTCCTCATACTACTTCCCTAACTGTCACTGCTCTTCACTCACCGTCATCCCATTCTCCCTCTGCACTTCATCCTATCTGTATTTCTCACCACTTTACTTTCCCGCTCCTTTTTCGTCACTCCTCCTCACTCTGCCTCTCTCATTCCCCTTCCCTCACTTTCCTTCCTTTACTCCTCTTTCATCACACCCTCACTCCATCTCACTTACTCCCCTTCGTTTAGTCCCTCACTCACTTTTTTTATCCTTGTTTTTCTCTCTCTCTACCTCTGTCGTACTCACTCTAACTGCTTTACTCCTTCTTAGTTTACAGATAACAAAGAATATCATTGCAGAAGTTGCATCGGAGGTGGACATTGGCGAAAAGTGGCCGGATATAAGGAGCAGTCAATGAAGGAGATGCTCCTGCAGATGAAGTGCTGGGAACAGCAACTGGAGGGTTCAATGGAAGGGTTTGGGTAGATGCCCTTGCAAATTCGTTAGATTGTACATTTTTAATTTTTTTGATGCGTAATCAATGTCTGCCTACTAAAAGACTAGTGTTTCTTTCGGTGTGCTCTAGATAGCACACTACCACAGATTTTGCTGGTGAACTTTGTTGCATTTACTTTCTTGTGCCCCTCTGGAAAGGTGAAAAACTTCCAGATAAAGGACACCTTGGTCTTCTTACTACGTGGCTGCTCTTCAACAAACTCCACATCTGAGTCACATGATGAAGTTTTTTCACTCCTCCACTCTCCTTCACTCCATTTCTCTCTTCGTCTCTTTTTCTGTCTCACTGAGTGTAACCGCTTTACTCCATCTTAGTCACTCCCTCTCCCTCTCTTTCTCTCTCACTCTATCTCTCTCTCTCTCTCTCTCCCTCACTCTTTCTGTTTTTCTCTTTCTGTTTGCTTCACTTCTACTTTATCCCTCAGTCCTCTTTCCTCTCTCTTAATCTCCTTTGTTCTTTCTCATTCCCTTTCGTAAATCAAATACCACTTTTCTCAGTGTTAATACCTTTCACTCACCCTCAGTACTTTTCTCTCAGTCACCTTGCCTCCCTCCCCTTTCCTCACTCCCTCTCTCCATCTTACTTACTCCCCTTCACTTATTCCTTCCCTCACTTTTTTTATCCATTTTTCTCTCCCTGTTTCCGTCTGTGTCACTCAGTCTCACTGTCTCACTACTTCTCAGTTCTTTGCTCTCCCTCACCCTGTCTCTCACTCTGTCCTTCTCTCTCCTTTACCCTTAAACTCCTATTCGCTCTCTTTCTATCACTCCTCTTCTATTCCTCATTCACTTTCCCTGTGTCTTAATTTTGATCCTTCTCCCTCACTCATCTTTCCACTTACTACTTCCCTAACTTTCACTGTTGTTCACTCACCATCATTCACTTTCTCCCTCTGCACTTCATCCTGTCTGTATTTTTCACCACTTCACTTTTCTCACTCTTTTTTCCTCACTCCCCCTCACTCTGCTTCTGTCACTCCCCTTCCCTCACTTTCCTTCCTTTACTCCTCTTTCATCACACCCTCACTCCATCTCACTTACTCCCCTTCGTTTACTCCCTCACTCTTTTTTTTATCCTTGTTTCTCTCCCTCCCTACCTCTATCTCACTCACTAACTGCTTTACTCCTTCTCAGTTAACAGATAACAAAGAATCTCATTGCAGAAGTTACATCGGAGGTGGACATTGGCAAAAAGTGGCCAGATATTCAGAGCAGTCGATGAAGGAGATGCTCCTGCAGATGGAGTGCTGGGAACAGCAACTGGAGGGTTCGCTGCAAGGGTTTGGGTAGATGCCCTTGCATAGTTGTTAGAATGTACATGTTTACATTTTTTATGTGCCTAATCAATGTGTGTATACTAAAAGACTAGTGTTTCTTTCGGTATGCTCTAGACAGCACACTACCACAGATTTTGCAGGTGAACTTTGGTGCATTTACTTTCTTGTGCCCCTCTGAAAAGGTGAAAAACTTCCAGATAAAGAACTCCTTGGTCTTCTTACCACGTGGCTGCTCTTCAACAAACTCCACATTTGAGTCAGATGATGAAGTCCCTTTACTCCCCCACTCTCCCTTACTCCATTTCTCTCTCCCTCTGTTCCTCTGTCTCACTCAGTGTAACCGCCTTATTCCCTCTCAGTCACTTGTTCTCCCTCTCTTTCTCTCTTACTCTCTCTCTCTTTCTCTCCCTCACCCTTCTCTCTCTTTATTTTTCCTTCACTCCTACGTTATCCCTCAGTCCCCTTTCCTCTCTCTTAATCTCCTTCCCTCTCTCTCATTTCCCTTCCTTCACCTTCATACACCTTCCGTTAGTTTCACTGTCCTTCACTCACCGTCACTACCCTTCTCCACTCCACTTCCTCCTGTCTGTATTTTTCACCCTTTGACTTTCCCATTCCCTTTTCCTCACTCCCCCTCACTGTCCTTCTGTCACTCCATTCTTTACTCCCCTTCTCTTAGTCTTGTTTTCTAAGTTCCTCTATCCCCTCACTCCACTTCTCTCTCCCTCACTCCCCAACTGTCACTTTCCATTACTCCCCTTCCCTCACCCTCATACGCTTTCCCTCATTCCACTTCTTTTACCTTCACTCCCTTCACTCTGCTCTACTCCTTTTCCATCTCTTACTCCCCTTCTCTGTCTCTGTTCCATGCTCCCCTTTTCTCACTCTCTCACTTTTCTTTCCTTACTGCCCTTCCTTTACTCTTTCTTTCCACTTACCTCACTCCCCTACCCTTAGTCCTCTTGTTTCAGTCCCTCTTTGACTCCCCTTTTCTCACTCACCATACTACCCTTCCCTCACTCATTCCATCAGTCCTTTCCTCCTTTTCACTCAGTCATTTCAGTCATTCATTTATACACTACACTTTCATTCACAAAAAGTATGACACAGTATATAAAAGATATAGCTCTTCTTTGAGAAGTGAGGTTAGTTCTGACAAGAACTTTTTTTTGGTTTGTTTTTGTATTTTTTTTTTTTTAACAATTTTATATTTTTGGGGGATTTTTCTTCAAACAAAAACAGTAAACAGGTAACAAAAAATGGTATAACTGGAACAAAAATTATGTTTGGCTGCATTTATGCTCTGAGATCCTAATGTCAATTAGGTCCACACTTTGCTCATCGTAACAAATTATTTCATTAGAGTCATTACACGAAATGTGGACTTTGGCAAAATTAGGATGGATGTCCAGCTCTCTTGAACTTGACGATTGAACTGCCGAAGAGGTGCGAGGCACAGCAGGTGGAAGCTCCCTTGCCTTGGCTCTAGTTGCAGCACGAACATAATTGTGGGGATGCACGTTCTTGATGTGCCTTATCATTGTGCATATGCTGACTGAATATTTCTTGTGGGGGTCTCCTCTTGATAAAACAGCCCCACAGATCACACAGGTGACTTTGGGGGCCTTCACCTTTTTTTGCCCCTCTGGGATGGTAAAAAATTGGCAGATAAAAGAATTTTTTTTCTTATCCTTTGGAGGCTCCACAAGGAAGGTATCCACATCACTCTCCGATGAAGACTGTTGTTGTGCCATGTTAAGATTGGAAATCAGCAGGATGTCTGTTGAGGTCCTTCCAACAAAGTGAAAGAGATAGTGAGGGTAGTGGGTGGGCTGCTTAAAGATTCTAGAACAGAAACTGCCATGAACCAATCAAAAGTGTTGTTTTCAAGTCACATGACTGTACGTGCACGCAACGTGCGCGCACACATGCGCGAATGGTGCGCGACCTTCACTTCAAAATGGTGTTTTGCCCGATTTTCCTAAAAGTTTCAAAATGGAAAAAGAAGGCAGGGCTGAGACTCCTTGACCCCCTAGGCTTTCTCAGGGGGTCCCTGAAAGACTCCGATGGGCAAAAAAACCTATTTTTTTAATTAAAAAATCGTGAGGTGCGCGCACGTGGCGCGCACCCACGATGCAAAAGTCACTCAAAAATAAAAGTGTAGAACGTGAGAAGGAGGCAGGGTAGAGACTCCCTGACCCCCTAGGCTTTCTCAGGGAGTCACTGAAAGACTCCGATGGGCAAAAAACCCAATTTTTTTATTAAAAAATCACGAGGTGCGCGCACGTGGCGCGCACCCATGATGCAGTAGACACTCAAAAACAATAGTGTAGAACGTGAAAAGGAGGCAGAGTAGAGACTCCCTGACCCCCTAGGCTTTCTCAGGGGGTCCCTGAAGAACCCCTAAATGCAAAAAAAAAACATTTTTTTAAAAAAATTTGTGAGGTGCACGCATGTGGCGCGCACCCACGAGGCAGAAGTCACCCAAAAACAATAGTGGAGAACGTGAAAAGGAGGCAGGGTAAAGACTCCCTGACCCCCTAGGCCTTCTCCGGGGGTCCCTGAAATACCCCAAAGGGCAAAAAAACATTTTAAAAAAAAATTGCGGGTGCATGCACGTTGAAAAAAATCACAAAAAAAAGGTAAATAACAACTTTGAGTGTTTATTGATGATTGAAGATATAGACTATACTGTTGAACTTTAACCAAATCATAAAAATTAGCTGTGCCATTGCATATTACTGGATACAGTCAATCTATTTTAATATACAAAGGCAGTTTTTGAAAAATAAATATATAAAAAATATAAAAATTGATACAGTAATGAGCATGTTAAAAACTTTGGAAATTCACAGAAAAAACCATACATTTCAGACCAGATATAGTTATAAATTACCGTTTAAAAAACCTTGCAAATTCACTGAAAAATCCATAGGTTTCACACACGTTATAGTTAGGAATTAGCATTTAAAAAACCTTAGAAATTCACTGAAAAACCCATAGGTTTCACACACCTTATAGTTAGGAATTTGCATTTAAAAAACCTTGCAAATTCACCGAAAAAACCATAGGTATCACACACGTTATAGTTAGGAATTAGCATTTAAAAACCTTAGAAATTCACGGTTTTTCCCCGTGGTGCGCTCAGGGTACGCGTATGGTTGAGAAAAAGTCATTGAAAGAAACATTGCACATGATTAGCTAGTATATTGGGAGCTCAAACACCCTTGCTGGATTCATTTGCAACAAAGTATGATGAACTTTTCACCTGTGTGCTGAGTTAGGTGGGAGTTACCATGGTAACAGGCTGAATGAGCACTGGGGGATGGGTGAATATTATGTGAGTTTGAAAGTGTTGAAATGTAGAACCAATTAAAATGTCAGTTTGGTTTTGAAATAGTGTGGGAAGAATTTTGATTGGTTAAGTCGAGGGATATGTGCGAAGAATTACACGGAATCAGGGCCATTTGTGGTTGCAGTGTTTGAGGTGCATTTCAGAGATTCTACTTAAGCAAATCTGGTGTGTGTGACTGACACTGTTCTAAATCTTCAAAAGCATTTTTAAAGGTGAGTAATGATTCATTTAATATGGATAGAGTGCTGTATGCACTATGGGGAAGATTAAGAAGCATATTGGGCTTGTTTAATCTTGCATTGTGTCTCATGTTTCTATGTAATGCTGGCAAAAAAATGAATGGTGCATATTGGAATTGTATTTTGAAAATGAGTCAGGTTTCTTTCCTGTAATGTAGTGATCATTTAAATGGGCTGTGCTCTCTGTGTAAAACGATTTACTATGCTACATATGTGGAGAAGTGTGGCTCACTGGTTAGAGGCGGCAGACCCGTAAGCAGAGAACGGCCAGGGACCAGGGTTCGATTCCCGACGCGGCAGGGTCGTGGACCAGGGTCAGCGGACTCGATAATTCTCGCCTTGGTGCCTACTCTAGTCAGAAACCACACTCGGCAACTCTGGGCATCAGCTTGCCTCATCTTTACAACGGCCCCCCCAGACCGCCGGGGATGCTTGGTCGTACCTTAGAGATACCCATCAGGGACCATCTCCCAGGGTGAGCCAGGACGGGTTCCCCAGCGGTCGAAGCGTGGAGATACTCCTCCGGGAGTCGATTCCTAGCGCTATATAAACACGCAATTAAATTAAATTAAATATGTTTTTTGGTAAAATGTAAGATGGTGAGAGATGGTGAGATGGTATGAGCACAGACACACATAGTGGAGGCAGAGACAGGCATGGTATATTACATGTAACATCCTGGTCATGTGCCTAAGATCACACTGTGAGTCAAGCTTGATTTCAAATGAATCTCGGTGAATAATTTTCTTAGTTGATGTGTTCAAAAATATGAGAATACGTGTATTCTTGAAGTCAGTTAGGCTTTAGGATATGTACTAGTAGAGAATCTTAGGCAGCATGTCTGTTAGGCCTCTTAGTTCACAAATAGGCTCTAAGCTGTGCAATAAAGATCCAGGGTGTGCTGTTGAAATGAAAAAGGAATGTTATGTCTTACTTATATATATATATGGTCTGTTTTTTGCCAGTAGATACAGTGAGATAGTATTAGCACAAACACACATATTGCATGCAGAGACAGACATGGTAGATTACATGTAACATTCTGGTCATGTGCCTAAGATCACACTGTGAGGCAATCTTGATTTTAAATGAATCTGGGTGAATAATTTGCTTAGTTGATGTGTTTAAAAATATGAGAATACATGTATTCTTGAAGTCAGTTAGGCTTTAGGATATGTACTAGTAGAGAATCCTAGGCAGCATATCTGTTAGGCCTCTTAGTTCACAAATAGGCTCTAAGCTGTGCAATAAAGATCCAGGGTGTGCTGTTGAAATGAATAAGGAATGTTATGTCTTGCTTATATTTATATGGTCTGTTTTTTGCCAGTAGAGACAGTGAGATAGTATGAGCACAAACACACATATTGCATGCAGAGACAGACATGGTAGATTACATGTAACATCCTGGTCATGTGCCTAAGATCACACTGTGAGTCAAGCTTGATTTTAAATTAATCTGGGTGAATAATTTGCTTAGTTGATGTGTTTAAAAATATGGGAATACATGTATTCTTGAAGTCAGTTAGGCTTTAGGATATGTACTAGTAGAGAATCTTAGGCAGCATGTCTGTTAGGCCTCTTAGTTCACAAATAGGCTCTAAGCGGTGCAATAAAGATCCAGTGTGTGTTGTTGAAATGAATAAGGAATGTTATGTCTTGCTTATATATATATGGTCTGTTTTTTGCCAGTAGAGACAGTGAGATAGTATGATCAGAGACACACATATTGCATGCAGAGACAGACATGGTAGATTACATGTAACATCCTGGTCATGTGCCGAAGATCACACTGTTAGTCAAGCTTGATTTTAAATGAATCTGGGTGAATAATTTGCTTAGTTGATGTGTTTATAAATATGGGAATACATGTATTCTTGAAGTCAGTTAGGCTTTAGAATATGTACTAGTAGAGAATCTTAGGCAGCATGTCTGTCAGGCCTCTTAGTTCCAAAATAGGCTCTAAGCTGTGCAGTAAAGATCCAGGGTGTACTGTTGAAATGAATAAGCAATGTTATGTCTTGCTTATATATATATGGTCTGTTTTTTGCCAGTAGAGCCAGTGAGATAGTATGAGCAGAAACACACATATTGCATTCAGAGTGAGACATGGTAGATTACATGTAACATCCTGGTCATGTGCCTAGGACCACACTGTGAGTTAAGCTTGATTTAAAATGAATCTGGGTGAATAATTTGCTTAGTTGATGTGTTTAAAAATATGGGAATACATGTATTCTTGAAGTCAGTTAGGCCTTAGGATATGTACTAGTAGGGAATCTTAGGCAGCATATCTGTCAAGCCTCTTAGTTCACAAATAGGCTCTAAGAGTGAGATGAGACACAGGCACAGAGCGAGATGAGACACAGGCACAGAGTACCCTTTAAGCTAAGAGGTGCAAACTGTGAGCAGACACAGGTGACATTATTGAACAATGTGAAAATATAATTCCTTATTTCACACAGGCACTCAGTGTGATCCTTGTCAAAAATGAGTGAGATGAGACACAGGCACAGAGTGGAATGAGTGAGGCTTAAAGGGTACTCTGTGCCTGTGTCTCATCTCACTCTGTGCCTGTGTCTCATCTCACTCTGTGCCTGCCCCATCTCTCTCTTTGTGTGTGTCATTTCTCTCTTTGCGTTTCTCTTCTCACTCTGTGCCTGTGTCTCATCTCACTCTGTGCCTGTGTGAAATAAGGACACTCAGTGTGATCCTTGTCCAAAATGAGTGAGATGAGACACAGGCACTGTGTGAAATGAGACACAGGCCCAGAGTGAGATGAGTGAGTCTTAAAGGGTACTCTGTGACTGTGTCTCATCTCACTCTGTGCCTGTGTCTCATCTCACTCATTTTGGACAAGGATCACACTGAGTGTCCTTATTTCACACAGGCACAGAGTGAGATGAGACACAGGCACAGAGTGAGAAGAGAAACGCAAAGAGAGAAATGACACACACAAAGAGAGAGATGGGGCAGGCACAGAGTGAGATGAGACACAGGCACAGAGTGAGATAAGATACAGGCACAGAGTACTCTTTAAGCCTCACTCATCTCACTCTGTGCCTGTGTCTCATTTCACTCTGTGCCTGTGTGGAATAAGGACACTCAGTGTGATCCTTGTCCAAAATGAGTGAGATGAGACACAGACACAGAGTGAGATGAGACACAGGCACAGAGTTAAATGAGACACAGGCACAGAGTTTTTTTTTAAAATTAAGACAATGCAAAAAACATATGGACGTTGTCTCAAAGAAAACAAAATCAACAGTAAATACTAAGAAAAAGAAGAGCTCTGCAAAAAATGTTAGACCTGTAAAAGGAGATGATATTTTCTATAGAAATAGACAGAGAAATCAATTTATTGATATTCGTAGACGCATGTTTTATAACAGAATTGTTTTACATTTATTAACAAATGTAAAGATTTTTAAGAAGAAGACTGCTTTTCACAAGAAAAAAAAAGTATAGTGAAGATTGTGGATCAGGCATTTGAAGTGAAAAAGAAATTATTCAGTTTAGTAATCAATAGAATTCGTACACTAGATAAGGTAATCAATGTTTTGAAATCAAGATGTAAGTGGGAAAGTGTAATTAATCGGACTAATTTTTGTGATGTTTTTTCTGGAGAATGGAAGCATAGTTCAAGTTGTGAGCCATTTTTTGATGAAGAGAGTTACTTTCAGGATAATGATTTGGTGCATGCAGTTGACACCAGTGGTCGAGCATATGTGGTGAAGGACAGTTGTCCAGTTGAAAAAGAAAAAAATGTGCCTAGAAATGCAGAAGAGGTGTTAGCTGATGAAGTTTTAGGGAGATGTCCTAAGGCTCCAGTGTATACTTGGAATTGTAGTAGTATTTGTAGTGTGTGACAGGATTCAATTGATTTGTTTCTCAACTTTTTTACGGACATATAGTAAGAAAAGTCTAAAACAAAAGATGAAGATGTTGCAAGAGTTAGATCCATGCAGAGTGAGAGAAAAAACAAGTTTGCATTGGCATTCACTGGCTTGTCTTTCAGGAAAAGTATGTCAGAGTGTTTTTCACCATTTTAGGATGTTAGCAGTGCATCATAATAAAGTGAGGAAATTAGTGAGAAGGTTGTATTATGCAAAAAGTCCAGCACTTAAGCTGAAACAGTTAAACAGTGCTCTTGCATGGATCTGAATTAGATGTGAAGAACATTCGTGAAGAAATTGAGTTTTGTTATTTTGGTGAAAAAGAGGGCAGTGCAGAAACTGATACAGTAATAGAAGGTAATGTGGAAGAGAATGTACAGATTTCAAGTACAGAAACATTTAACCATGAAATTACAAACTTTAAGGTCAATTCAAGTGAAAGGCCTAATTTTTCTTGTGTGTGTTGTCTACGAACTCATTATAAGAATCCGACTAGGTTAGTTGATTTATATGTTAAAAATGAAATGGAAAATACTAATGAGTGGAAGGATTTTGCAACTTATTTGTTGGTAGAAAATTGTTTTGGAGTCTGATCAACGTATTTGTAAATATTGTTATAATAAATTAAATGAAAAAAGAATGCCTGCTAGAGCTGTTCATAATAATCTGAAGTTGGTAGACATTCCTTCCGAATTGATGGATTTAAATACCGTCTATTCTGATTCAATGTGTGCATCCTTTTCAGGCTATTATTCACATGGAGCCTAAGACAGGGAAATTGACTCCTTCAGATTTACAGAGAGGATTAAAGGGAAGAGTTGTTTATTTGCCTCTAGATTTTAAGAAAAATATTGATACAATTGGTGTAGAAAAAGTAGAAGAGGGACCTCTGGTTATTCTAGTTAATGGTGTTCCGACAAAGAGTAAGAAAATTTAGCAAGAATTAGTGGATGTTAGGAAAGTCAAAAAGGCAAAGTTGTATTTGGTAAAAAACAATCACTACTACAAAAATGTATATGTTGGAGAAGAGGAAACAACTGTAAAAGAGGACAGTGATTTATCAGCTGGGCAAATTGAAAAAGTCAAAGTCTCTAGAAGTGAAGAAATTTATGAACATTATAGTGTTCATCCTTTCCATTCCAAAGAAGTAATGGGGAATGCTATTGACTTTGCATCTGAATACCTGACTTAAAGATTATATGCAGCAGATCCAAGGTTTCGTCAATGCATTCCATATTTCTTTCATCTATTGTACGAGAGTGACTTGTCTGGACTTTCTTATGCAGTGAACCATATACTGAAAAGTGGAGTACATCTGCAAAATGTTTCGGCAAGGGAATTTATGGATAAAGTCAAACTGCAAGACGGTATTTTGGAATCGCACCTAATTAATCTCATGGCATGTCAGCGTGGTACTAACGAGTATTGGTACCGTCGTCATGGGGAATTGAAATGTATGCTTAGAAACTTAGGAACTCCTACATGGTTCCTCACTCTTAGCTGTGCTGAGTATGCTTGGGAAGACTTACTTCAATTTCTACGAGAGGCAAATGCAAACATTGAAAATATAGAATACAAGACACCTGGAGAACTGTGCTCTTTGGATCCAGTTAATGTATGCCGGTATTTCAATCATAGGTTTGAAGCCATGATGTCTTTTATCACAAACAAAAAAAATCCTCCGCTTGGAGAGGTTTTGGATTTCTTTTGGAGAAAGGAGTATCAAGCAAGAGGTGCTCCTCACATACATATGCTGCTATGGATCAAAGATGCACCCAAATTCAGAACAGATTCAGATGAGACAGTGATGAGTTGTATTGAACAGTATTCTACATGTGCTGTTCCGAAAAGTACAGAAGAAAACCATTTAATACATCAAGTTTTACGCTTTTAAACCCATCGTTGTGGAAAATACTGTCGTCGAAAATACAAATCTAAGCACAAGTTCTACACAAAATGTCGTTTTGCGTTTCCACGTCTAGTAACATCGAAAGGAAGAGTGAACAATTTTATGTCTTCTCTGCGACATACTGTGGCAAGAAAATCACCGAAAAATACATACAACTTAAGAAGAAATGAAGAGTCTAAATATATAAATGACTACATCCCAGTCATTTTGTCCATGTGGAATGCTAACATTGATATTGAATATGTTGCTGACAACTCAATTGCTGTGGCTCGATATGTGACGTCTTATATCACAAAATCAGAAAAGACGGAACTGAAGGAAATGTGGGAGGAAATTTCATATGAAAAGAGTCTAAGTAAGAAGTTGTACAGTTACAGTCTGAAGATGTTGTCGCATCGAGAAATTGGAGCATATGAATGTTCTGATCGGTTATCATCAGCAAGTCTATATGCCAAATCAAGAACAATAATTTGGGTGAGTCTAGGTCTTGCTGCAACACGAAACCGAGTTTTGAAATCTGTACAAGAAATTGAGTATTTGGCGGAGAAAGAACCATACAGTACAGATATTTTGAATACAAACATGTTGGATACATACTATCCAAATAGAAGTAGTCATCTTGAGAACGTTTGTCTCTATGAAGTTCTGCAAAGCTATACTTTTAAGAGGAACATCACAGAAGATATCAATAAAGGAGTACATGCTGTAATTGGATGTGAAGGATGTCTGGTGAAACTAAGAAAAGGCCATTTGATTAATCATCGGAAGTAGAGTTGCGAATCTCCTGACAAAAGGGAATTTTACTGTTTAGCTCTTTTGCAACTCTTTAAGCCTTGGCGAACAGAAGAGGAACTACTTGGAGATTTTCTCAGTTATGAAGATTCCTTCAATGGAACCAAGGATACTATAGAATGTCCTGTTTTTTCAAATTATCTGCAAATGTTGAATGAGGAAATACAGCAAGAAGCTACAATTGCATCAGAGATTGCTAGAGACAGTTCTCATGACAGTCAGAGTTCTGCTTCATTGAGTCAGGATCCACTAGGAGGACCAATTATCCAAAATGAAGCTGCCACTGCCATGGATGAAGTGGAAAGAGCCATGGAACAAGCTCAAGAGGATGTAGTTAACTTAGAAGATTTGGAAAAAGAACTAAACGTTGAGCAGAGACAAATATATGACGAAGACACAGAACAGATTGAGCATGGTTTATCTCATGAGAAAAAAGAGTGCTCATGTACGTCATTTATGCCTGTCCGACTGTACGTGAGTGGAGAAGCAGGAACTGGAAAAAGTTTTCTGATTAAAGCAATTGCAACTTATCTACATAAAAGAACGGAGTCATCGCTGTCTTGTGTTGTTACCGCCCCAACTGGGTTGGCAGCACATAACATTAAAGGGATTACGTTACATCATTTATTGATGCTGCCAGTAGAGCATGATATTAAATTACAATACCACAAGCTATCTGGAGAAGCTTGTTGTGAAGTTTCCCGAGTCTTGAAGAAAATGAAACTTCTTATCATTGATGAGGTAAGCATGGTATCAAATGTAATGCTTGCTTTTGTGCATTTAAGAATGCAATAAATTCTTAAAACAGAGTATGATGTGTTATTTGGAGGCAAACACATCATTGTTTTTGGAGATCTACTGCAGCTAAATCCAGTGAAAGGACAACCAGTGTTTAAAATGCTTATGCATGAGGATACCAGGAAATGCCTAGGAAGCATTGAAAATTTTATTATATGGTTACATTTCAAATATGCAGAACTGCTTCAAAATATGCGACAGTCAAAGGATGAAGATTATAAAAATATTCTACAAGATGTAAGAATTGGAAAAGTAAGTCAGCGTGGCAAAAAAGCTTTGCATGCATGATTAATTTCAAATTTGTTTCCAAATGAAAATATTCTCCCAGAGAATATTTTTAAGAAAATTCCTGAAAACAAATCTGTGATATGCATGATGCCAACTCTGCAAGAATGTTCAATCTTCAACAACAAAATGTTAAAGTTAGAAAATCAAGAGATTGTGAAACTGGAAGCTATTGATAAAATAGAGCATGAAGGAGCAACTATTATTTTGTCAGAGAAGTTGAAACAAAATTGGATTCTTTAGAGAAGACAATATCTAAAACTGCTGGTTTTGAAAAGACTCTGTATGCATGTTTAAATTGTCGTATAATTTTACGACGGGATTTACATGTGGAAAGAGGTTTAGTAAATGGAGCAATGGGTCATGTTGTTGATTTTGTGAATTACCGAAATAGAGATGGAATTGAATTTTTAAAAATTTAATTTGATGGAATTGAAGAAGTACAACAAATCAGTCGCTGTTCTGCTCGATTTTTGCTTGTGAAAGATTTATATGTTCGCCGAAAACAGTTTCCTGTTTCTTTGGCATATGCGGTGACTATTCATAAATCTCAAGGTTTAAGTGTAGATAGTGCTTTGGTGAATATTGGAAGTTCTGTGTTCAAGGAGGGTATGGCATATGTTGCTTTATCTTGAGTCAGAACTTTATCTGGATTGTACTTGATTGATTTTGATGAGACAAAGATTAGTGCAGATCTAAATTGTGTAAAAGAATATAATAGGTTAAGAAGAGAGTATGCTCCAAATTTACCTCAATATCCTCTATTTGAAAAGTGTGTGGTAGGCCGAAAAAGAAGAAATGAGAAAAATTGTAGTGAAGTTGTAGCAAAAAGAAAAAAAGTAGATGAACCAGTAATTATAAGCAGAAGGGAAAAGGATTCAGTTAAAGATGTTGTTGGATTTCAGTTTGAAAACAGTTCTGGTGTCAACTGCTATGCTAATGTAGTGGTTTATGGTTTTTTTTCTCCAAACTGTACAAGAACAGATCGTTGAAAATCGTGATCGAAGATTTTGTTGTTTGTTGAATTCTGTGTTTGAAAATTGTAGCAGTGATAGAACAAAAATAGTAAGTGTTTCTGAAATTGGAAATGTTTTAGACATATGTTCTGCTCTAAATCAATTTTCACAGAATATTCAGCAAGATTGTCAGGAATTTCTAATGTATATGCTTGTTGTATTGCAAGATGAAGGTAGAGATGTAGAAAATCTTTTTGGCCTTTCTTATAAATGGCAGCATAACTGCGACAATTGTTCCTTTTCAAGTACTACTACAATAGACACTGAAAGATTTATATATTTGACTTTACCAGACTGCAATCAGTGTCTTTTAATAATCTAGTTAGAGAAGCAAATCAAAACATGGTCTGTACTCAATGTAAATCTGCAATGCTATCAACATTATTTATACAAAGATATGGACAGTATGTAATTTTAATGTTCCAACGATGTAGACCTGATGGAACTAAATTGACAACTTTAATTAAAAATTTTGTGGCTTCTCAATTATAATTTCAGGAAGAACCTTTGCAACTGCAGCAAATATTTTCCATGATGGTCCTTCAACAACATCAGGACATTACACAGCTTATTTAAAATGTGAAAAAGGCTGGACTAATTGTAATGATACTCAATTGACTTTCAAACAATGCATGCCTTTGGACTCATCAAATTCTTACCTAGTGTTCTTACAACCGAAATTTTAGGAAAGGTAATTGGCCTATGAAGATTGGAGCAGTTAATAAAACTTAGTCTGCTGTTCAAAATTACTTTGTGAGTGAGAGTGATCAAGATAATAAAAAACTTGTAGTTGTCATAGAGGTAGTGTAAGTGTATCACATAGTGAGTGATATCAGTATTATAGGAAATGTTGATCATGAGTGAGCCAGAGATGAAAATATAAGTATTGTTACATGATGTAAAAGATGTTTGAGCTTTTCTTTCAGAAAGTCAGGTAAATGGAAGTTTAAGTTTACTATTGAGTAATTTCCAAAGAAAAGGACTTTCCATATACTATTTGGCCTCGTGGAAAAGTAAGTGGATCACAAATGAGTTAAGATAAGTTTTTTCTAGGTTTTACATTATTTATTGAAATGGTGTATGGGTTTTTTAAACACAATCTTTTTGATTGTGTTTTTTTTGCCCGCTGTCATATGATGAGTAGTATTGAACTCACTGTTTAAAGTGAAATTCAGTATATTCTGAGAACAGCAAATATAAACCATATAACATGTTGTACAAGTTATTTTGTATTTTGTATTGTGAAATACATATTATACTCTCCTTATCTCACGCTCACTTACCTTTTTCCACCCTCTATCACCCCTTTTAACTCACCCTCACTGCCCTTCTCTCAGTCTCCTTCACCCCCGTTCCCTTTCTCCACTTCTCTCACTACCCCTCATTCCCCATTCCTTTACTCCCCTTTCCATCTCTCCCCTTCACCACTTTCCAGCTCTCAGTCACTCTACTTCACTCCCCTTCCCCTTCTTTCCTTCCTTTGCTCCCTCAATAATTCCCCTTCCCTCACTCACCTTACTCCACTCCACTCACCCCTTCTCTCACTCCCTCTGTCCTCTCACATCCTCACTCCCCTTCCCGCACTCTCTCACTCTTACCTTCACTCCCTCCATCCCCTCACTTTGTCACTCCCCCTTCCCTCACACTCACTCCCTTTAATTCACCAACACTCCCTCATTTACCTTTCTATGCTCCCTCAGTTAGGGCCCGATGTAGGTGGCCATTACGGGTCGGTAACGGCCAAATTCGGCCGTTACCGACCGGTAAATGGGTCATTGAGATGTAGGGGACCTTTTTTACAGAATTGGTAAATTTACCGAATCGGTAAAATTACCGATTCTGTAAAATACCGAACCCATGCAGCCACTTATGCACAAAGTGAAACACTAATACATATATTTAAATATTTAAACATTACTTTCTAATATATGTATTCACTAACATACACTTAATAAACCAGTTAACCGATCAATTTTTTTTTTTAAAAACATCCATGTAAACACTTATTTAAACATGTATTCTTCCATCAACTTTTACATATACATATATAACACATATTTATTTTTTAAAAAGACACACATTCACTGGATGGTGTCATCAGTGATGTCATGAGTGATGTCACTGACCATGTCATGAGTGATGTAATATGTGACGTCATCAGCAGTGCATTGCACGCGCAAGTTATAGTGAGTCCAACTAACTATAACGTGGGAATTTCATTGGTTTTATGCGAGTAAAATTTCCAGCTAACTATAACTGGTGTGAAACCTATGGTTTTTTCAGTGAATTTATTAGGTTTTTTAAATGCTAATTCCTAACTATAACTGGTGTGAAACCTATGGTTTTTTCAGTGAATTTCATAGGTTTTTTAAATGCTTATTCCTAACTATAACTGGTGTGAAACCTATGGTTTTTTCAGTGAATTTCATAGGTTTTGTAAATGCTAATTCCTAACTCTATATAGGGCCTCAAACCTAAGTTTTTTTCAGTGAATTTCATATGTTTTTTAATAGCTAATTTCTATAGCTATGATATATAATATTTTTTATAATAAATCCTATATTGTATATTTATATAATACTTTTTTTTAATGTATATTTTTCCCTTTTTCCCTTTTTTTTTGCCTTGGTGCGCTCCTGGTGCACGTACCTGTGAACGCAGGGGTAAGCACAGTGTTTCGGCGCGCCCCGGTGCGCCTACCGGTGAGCGTCCTGTTAACGCTATTGCTGCAAACGAAAACAACATCGTGACGTATTGCGTAGCCGCGTGATGCGTCTTATGACGCACGGCGTAAGCGCACCTGGAAGCGCCCGAGCGCATACGATCGCGCAACGTAAGCGCCTCCGGGCGCGCCCCCGGGAGCGCACCGGGGCGCGTAGCGTAAGCGTGTCGGGTCATGTGACCTGAAAATAACACTTTTTATTGGTTCAGATCAGTTTTGGTTTCCAAATGATGAAAGCCCGGATCATGTGACTTGAAAATAACACTTTTGATTGGTTCAGAACAGTTTTGTTTTCCAAATGATGAAAGCCCCCACCTTTTTTCCTCATTCTCACTTTGTTCTTTGAGTGAGGAAGACCTGCTTTTTTCTTACAGATATGCCTACAGTACTATCAGCAGCTGGAGCATCTGCCCCACCACCACCACCACAAGGACCACCAGAACATCACATTGGTGGTCAAGAAGAAGAGGAGGAGGAGGAGGAAGAGGAGGAAGAGAGAAGGCAGTTCCTGCCTGAAGACAATCCCCCATACAAACCTAGAGAGCACTTCATATTGGAGTTTTATAAAATCCCAAGGGGTTCCAAAAAAGTAAATGCTGCAAAGGTGACCTGTCTCATCTGTGGTGCTGTGCTATCCAGGGGGAACCCTGCAAAAAAATATTCCTTTGGGAATCATACAATGATTCAGCACATGCAGCGTTTGCACCCTAATAACTATTCTGCAGCAGAGGTGAGAGAACTCTGCAGAAACCTACCCCAATCATCTTCCAGAACCTCAACAACCAAAGAACCCACTCTATCGGGTCCAGAGGCAAGTGAGATGATTCCAAATATACAAACAAAGTTTGGGGGATACAAAATTGTTTGTATATATTGTAACAAAACAATTACTTTTGGTGAGCAAAGCATTACACTCATCAATGTTGCTGGTGATAACCACAAATGCCCGAAGAAACCTTAATTTTTCCTGGTGTTTTTTTGCTCCAGTTGAGCAGTCTTCAATTCCCTGTTTTGTGTTTCTCCCCATAAAAAATACAAAACAAATATAAAACTGTTCAGAAAAGCCAAAACAAGTAAAAAATGTTCAAAAAAATAATAAAAAAATACAAAACAACAAAAAGAATTAAAAAAACTGTTCTTTTTAGAACTACCTCTAATTTATAAAAAAAAAACATTTTTAAAAAACTCTGTCATTCTTTTTTCTCCAGGGTACGCGTACCGGTATGTGCACCGGGGCACGCACCGAGGCGCGCACCAAAAAAAAAAGAAGAAAAAAAAGAATGAAGGAGTGAGCATGAGGGAAAGGGACAGAGAGAGTGATGTTAAGAGAAAGAGAGCTAGAGGGAGCAACACAGAGGGACTGTTTATTAGATAGTAAAACAGTGAGGGAGGATTAGAAAAGAGCAGTGACTGTAAGTAAAGAGGGGTGAAAGAGGGTTGATAAAAGTGAATAAGGGTAAGACATGGGGAGTGACAGAGAGAAAGGAGAGAGAGAGTAAAGGAAGGAGTGACTGAAAGGGAGTGAGTGAAGCAGCAAAGAAAGGTAAGTGAGGAAGTGTGGGTGAGTTGTAGGGAGTGAGCATGACGAAAGAGTATTGACAGAATGAGGGGACAGAGACAGCGACGGTAAGAGAGACAGAGTGAGGGAACGGAAGTGAGGAACTGTGAGGACAGACGGACTGAGAGAAGGAGTGACAGGAGTGAAGTAAATGATTAAGGGAAAGGGAATGAGTGAGGGAGCAAAGGAAGGGAACAGAGGGTAAGGGAAGTAAAGCAGGGGGACTGAAAGAAGTTTAATGCAGTAGGGGAGTAAGGGAAAGGGGAGTAAACATGGAGGATAAGAATAAGTGAGGGAAGCAGAGTAAGGAAACAGGAGTGAGATAGAATGAGAGAATAGTAGTGAGGTTAAAGCAAAGGGTGATGACAAACTACATTTTTTTAGTCACACTTACCATATAATTAATGTAAATTTGATTACATGTTTTTACTACACTTTGTATCTGTGAAAGAGAAAAAAAAATAAGTTATAATTAGTAAAATAAATATTTTAAAATAGAAGAGACAAGTCAACAGGTTAAAAATCATAAAAGTGTACTAAGAAATAAAGTAAGAGTGACGGACACAGAAAGGGAAATAAAGTAATGTAGAAGGACAAAAAGAGGGAAAAAGAAATAGAAGGAGAGCAAATTACTAAGAGTAAGGCAGATACATTCAGTGACAGAGAGGAAGAGAAGAAGAGAGAAATGAACTGAAGGTAAGAAACATACTAAAAGAATGTGAGTTAGCAAAACTAAATCAGGAAACAGGAGTAAGTAAAAAGGGAATGACTGAGAGGGAAAGGAGTCTGATTGAGGATACATTTAGAAGAATGAGGAATGGAAGATGACTGAGAATGAGTGAAGGGGAGTCACAGAATGAAGGGATGAAGGGAGAGAGGATAATATAGAAGGTTTGAGGGAAAAGGAGTGAGGAAGTTAGTAGACAGAGAGACTAAGGGAAGGACTGAGTGAAGTGGAATACAATGAGTGAGGAAAGGAAAATGACTAAGGGAGCAAAAGAAGGAAAGAGAGGGGAAGAGGACTAAAGCAGTGGAACAGAGAGAATGTGATTCGGTGATGAAACTAAAGAGAAGGACACTGAAAAATAGGAAATGAGAGGTAGTAATGGAACCGGAGTAAAAGAAAAGGGGATGAACAACGATGAGAGAGGAGCAGTGAAGTTGTTGTAAGAGAAATGATAGAAGATACATAAACACAAGTGAGCATAACACAAGGAGAGTGAGGGACTGAGGACATAGAGGTAGTGAACAAAAAACAGTACCTATATGACAACTACAATTTTTATATTATCTTGAACACTTGTACTCACAATATAATTTTAAACAGCAGACTAACTTTTATTAACTGCTCCTGTCTTCATAGGCCAATTACCTTTACTTAAATTTTGGTTGTAAAAACACTAGGTATGAATTTTTTAAGTCAAAAGGCAAACATTGTTTGAAAGTCAAATGAGTATCATTGCAGTTAGTCCAACCTCTTTGACATTTTAAATAAATTGTATAATGGCCTGATGTTGTTGAAGGACCGTCATGATAAATAAAAGCTACAGTTACAAAAGTTCTTCCTGAAATTGATAACTGAGATGCCACGAAATTTTTAATAGAAGTTGTCAATTTACTTCCATCAGGTCTACATCGTTGGAACATTAAAATGACATACTGACCATAATTTTGTATAAATAATGTGGACAGCATTGCAGACCTACATTGGGTACATACCATATTGTGATCAGCTGCTTTAACTAGATTATTAAAAGGCGCTAATTTGCAGTCTGGTAAAGTCAAATATATAAATCTTTCGGTGTCTATTGTAGAACTACTTGATAAACTACAGTTGTCGCAGTCATGCTGCCATTGATAAGAAAGGCTAAAAAGATTTTTTATATCTACACCTTCATCTTCCAATACATCAAACATATACATTAAAAATTCCTGACAATCTTGCTGAATATTCTGTGAAAATTGTTTTTGACCAGAACATATGTCTGAAAGATTTCGAATTTCTGAAACACTTTCTATTTTTGCTCTATCACTGCTACATTTCTCAAACACAGAATTCAATAAACAACAGAATCTTTGATCCCAATTTTCAACAATCTGTTCTTGTAAAGTTTGAAGAAAAAAACAACATTAACAACTACATTAGCATAGCAGTTGACACCAGAACTGTTTTCAAACTGAAATCCAACAACATCTTCAACATAATCCTTTTTCTTTCTGCTTACAATTACAGTTTCATCTACCTTTTGTCTTTTTGCTACTACCTCACTGCAATTATTCTCATTTCTTCTTTATCAGCCTACCACATGTTTTTCAAACAGAGGATATTGAGGCAAATGTGGAGCATACTCTCTTCTTAACCTATTGTATTCTTTAACACAATCTAGATCTGCACAAATCTTTGTTTCATCACACTCAATCAAGTACAATCCTGATAAAGTTCTGACTTGTGATAATGCCACATATTCCATACCCTCTTTAAACACAGAACTTCCAATATTCACCAAAGCACTATCTACACTTAAACCTTGAGATTTATGAATTGTCACCGCATATGCCAAACAAACAGGAAACTGTTTTCGGCGAACATATAAGTCTTTCACAAGCAAAAATCTAGCTGAACAACGACAAATTTGTTCTATTTCGTCAATGCCATCAAATTTAATTTTTAAAATTTCAATTCCATCTCTATTTTTGTAATTCACAAAATCAACAACATGACCCATTGCTCCATTTACCAGACCTCTTTCAACATTTAAATTCCTTCTCAAAATGATACGACAATTTAAACACACATTCAGAGTGTTTTCAAAACCAGCAGTTTTAGATATAGTCTTCTCTAATGAATCCAATTTTGATTTCAAATTTTCAGACAAAATAATTGTTGCTCCCATATGCTCTATTTTATCTATAGCTTCCAGTTTCACTATCTCTTCATTTTCTAACTTTAACATTTTGTTGTTGAAGATGGAACATTCTTTCAGAGTTGGCATCAAACATATACCAGATTTGTTCTCGTTAATTTTCTTAAAAATATTCTCTGGAAGAATGTTTTCATTTGGATACAAATTTGAAATTAATCGTGCATGTAAAGCTTCTTTCCCATGCTCACTTACTTTTCCGATTCTTACATCTTGTAGAATATTTGTATAATCTTCATCCTTTGCCTGTCGCATATTTTGAAGTAGTTCTGCATATTTGAAATTTAACCATATATTAACGTTTCCAATGCTTCCTAGGCACTTCCTGGTATCTTCATGCGTGACCATTTTAAACACTAGTTGTCCTTTCACTGGAGTCAACTGCAGTAGATCTCCAAAAACAATAATGTGTTTCCCTCCAAATAACACATCATACTCTGTTCTAAGAATTTCTTGCATTCTCAAATGCACAAAAGCAAGCATTAGATTTGAGACCATGCTTACTTCATCAATGATAAGAAGTTTCATTTTCTTCAGGAATCTGGAAACTTCGGAACACGCATCTCCAGATAGCTTGTGGTATTGCAATTTGTTATCATGCTCGACTGGTAGCATCAGTAAACGAAGTAAAGTAATCCCTTTAATGTTATGAGCTGCCAGCCCAGTTGGAGTGGTAAGAACACAAGACAGTGGTGATTCAGTCCTTTTCTGCAGATAAGTTGCAATTGCTTTAATCAGAAAACTTTTTCCAGTTCCCACATCTCCACTCACGTACAGTTGGACAGGCTTAAATGATGTACATGAGCACTCTTTTTTCTCATGACTTAATCCATGTTCTATCTGTTCTGTGAGTTCATCATATATCTGTTTCTGCTCAAGGTTTAGTTGTTTCACCAAATCTTTTAAGTTAACTACATCATCTTGAGCTTGTTCCATAGCTCTTTCCACCTCATCCATGGCAGTGGCAGCTTCATTTTGGATAATTGGTCCTCCAAGTGGATCCTGACTCAATGAAGTAAAACTCTGACTGTCTTGAGAACTGTCTCTAGCAATCTCTACAGTAATTGTGGCTTCTTGCTCTATTTCTTCGTTCAACATTTGCAGATAATTTGGAAAAACAGGACATTCTATGGTATCCTTGGTTGCATTAAAAGAATCTTCGTAACAGAGAAAATCTCCAAGTAGTTCCTCTTCTGTACGCCATGGCTTAAAGAGTTGCAAAAGAGCTAAATAGTAAAATTCCCTTTTCTCTGGATTTTCGCAACTCAATTTTCGATGATTAATCAAATGGCCTTTTTTCTGCTTCACTAGACATCCTTCACACCCAATGACAGCATATATTCCATTATTGATATCTTCTCTGATGGTCCTCTTATAAATATAGTTTTGCAGAACTTCATACAAACAACTGTTCTCAAGATGACTACTTCTATTTGGATAGTATGTATCCAACATGTTTGTCTTCAAAATATCTGTACTGTTTGGTTCTTTCTCCGCCAAATACTCAATTTCTTGTACAGATTTCAAAACTCGGTTTCGTGTGGCAGCAAGACCTAGACTCACGCAAATAATTGTTCTAGACTTGGCGTAGAGACTTGCTGATGATAACCGATCAGAACATTCATATGCTCCAATTTCTCGATGCAACAACATCTTCAAACTGAAACTATATAATTTTTTACTTATACTCTTTTCATGTAAAATGTCCTCCCACATTTCCTTCAGTTCTGTCTTTTCTTTTTTTCTGATGTAAGACGTCACATATCGAGCCACAGCAATAGAGTTGTCAGCAACGAACTGAATATCCATGTTAGCATTCCACATGGACAAAATCACTGGGTTGTAGTCGTTGATGTACTTGGACTCTTCGTTTCTTGTTAAATTGTATGTATTTTTTGGTGATTTCCTCATCACAGTATGTCGCAGAGAAGACATCAAATTATTTACTCTTCCTTTAGAAATCACTGGTCATGGAAACCCGAAACGGCATATTGTGTAGAACTTGTCCTTGTTTCTGAATTTTCGACGACAGTACTTTCCACAACGATGGGATTGAAAGCGTAAAACTTGTTGGCTTAAACTGTTTTCTTTGGTAGTTTTCGGAACAGCACATGTTGAATACTCTTCAATGAAACTCATCACTGTGTCATCCGAATCTGTTCCAAATTTGGGTGCATCTTTAATCCATAACAACATATGTATGTGAGGAGCACCTCTCGCTTGATACTCCTTTCTCCAAAAGAAATCCAAAACCTCTCCAAGGGGAGGATTTTTTTTGTTGGTAATGAAAGACATCATAGCTTCAAATCTATGATTGAAATTTCTACATACATTCACTGGATCCAAAGAACACAGTTCTCCAGGTGTTTTTAATTCTATATTTTGTATGATTGCATTTGCCTCTCGTAGAAATTGAAGTAAGTCGTCCCATGCATACTCAGCACAGCTAAGAGTGAGGAACCATGTAGGAGTTCCTAAGTTTCTTAGCATACATTTCAATTCCCCATGACGACGGTACCAATACTCGTTTGTAGCACGCTGACAAGCCATGAGATTGATTAGATGAGATTCCAAAATATTGTCTTGCAGATTGACTTTCTCCATAAAGTCCCTTGCCGAAACATTTTGCAGATGTGCTCCACTTTTAAGTATATGGTTTACTGCATAAGAAAGCCCAGGCAAGTCACTTTCATACAGTAGATGAAACAAATATGGGATGCATTGACGAAACCTTGGATCTTCAGCATATAATCTTAAAGTTCGGTATTCAGATGCAGGAATTTGAAGTGGTCGATCGTCATATCGTCCACCTCGACCTGTTGGAAATAGCTGTTGAAAACAACGAGCTTCCAAACTTTCTTCCCATACACTAATGGGACTTCCTTTTGCTGCTTTCATTTGAAACAAGTCAATTGCATTCCCCATTACTTCTTTGGAATGCAAAGGATGAACAGTATAATGTTCATATATTTCTTCACTTCTAGATACATCAACTTTTTCAATTTGGCCGGCTGAACAATCAATGTCTTCTTCTGCAGCTGTTTCCTCTGCTCCAACACATACATATTTGTAGTACTCATTGTTTTTCACCAAATACAATAAATCTTGCCAAATTTTCTTACTCTTTGTCGGAACCCCATTAACTAGAATAACCAGAGGTTCCTCTTCCACTTTCTCTACACCAATTGTATCAATATTTTTCTTGAAATCTAGAGGCAAATAAACAACTCTTCCCTTTAATCCTCTCTGTAAATCTGAAGGAGGCAATTTCCCTATCTTAGGCTCCATGCGAACAATAGCCTGAAAAGGATGCACACATTGAATTAAAATAGATTCATATGTATTTAAATCCATCAATTCAGGAGGAATGTCTACCAACTCAAGATTATTATGAACAGCTCTAGCAGGCATTCTGTTTTCATTTAATTTATTATAACAATATTTACAAATACGCTGATCAGAACTCAAATCAAAATAATTCTCCACCCACAAATAAGTTGCAAAATCCTTCCGACCATAATTATTTATCTTTTCACTTTTTACGTATAAATCAACTAATCTAGTTTGATGCTTATAATGAGTTCGTCGACAACACACACAAGTAAAATTAGGCCTTTCACTTCATTTCACCTTAAACCTGGTAATTTCCTGGTCAAACTTTTCTGTACATGAAATCTGTACATTGTCTTCCACATCACCTTGAATTTCTGTGTCAATTTCGACACTGTTCTCTTTTTCACCAAAATAACAAATCTCAATTTCTTCACAAATCTTCTTCACATCTAATTCAGGTCCATGCAAAAGAGCACTGTTTAATTGTTTAAGCTTAAGTGCTGGACTTTTTGCATAATACAACCTTCTCACTAATTTCTTCATTTTGTTATGATGCACTGCTAACATCCTAAAATGATGAAAAACACTCTGACAGACTTTTCTAGAAAGACAAGCCAGTGAATGCCCTTGCAAACCTGTGTTTTCTCTCACTCTGCAAGGATCTAAGTCTTGCAACATCTTCATTTTCTGTTTTAGACTTTTCTTACTATATTTACGTAAGAAATTACGAAACAAATCGATTGAATCCTGTCGCACACTACAAATACTACTACACTTCCAAGTGTACACTGGACCCTTAGCACGTCTCCCTAAAACTTCATCAGTTAAAACCTCTTCTGCTTCTCTAGGCACAAGTTTCTCTTTTTTAATCGGACAACCGTCTTTCACCTCATATGCTCGACCACTGGTGTCAACTGCATGCACTAAATCATTCTCCTGGAAGTAACTCTCCTCATTAAAAAATGGCTCACAACTTGAACTATGCATCCATTCTCCAGAAAAAACTTTACAAAAATTAGTCCGATTAATTACTCTTTTGCATCTACTATTTGATTTGAAAACATCAATTGTCTTGTTAAGTGTCCTAATTCTATTGATTATTAAAATAAATAATTTTTTCTTAACTTAAACAGCCTGATCAACAATCTTCTCTACACTTTTCTTTTTCTTATAAAAAGCAGCTCTCTGTTTACCTTTCCTAATGTATTTTAACAAATTTAAAACCACCCTATTGCGAAACATTTGTTTACGAATGTCCCTAAATTGATTCTGCCTTCTATTCCTATACATATTATTCTCTCCTGCTCCAGTAGTAACATTTTTGGGGGGCCTCTCCTTCCTTTTCAAATTTGCTCTCGCCTTCTCTTTATCCACATTCTGACCAACATTTTTTTTTTATCTACATATGTTCTGTAAGAAAGACTTAGTTGTCTTACCAGGAGCTTTTTTCCTGTTTTTTGAAGTATTTGTTGTAGAGGGGTGCTGTAATTCCGTTGCTGTTTTTATTTTTTTCCGCTTGGCATCTTTTCTTCTCCTCTGCCTTGAGGGCATATTTCCTTACTATTGAAATCTTGATTTCAATCTGTGGTAAAGAAAAAAATAACACATTATAGACCACCATTACCAAACAACAAAGCAATGACAATAAGCAAACGATATAAACACTAGTTTACAACATATCTAAGTTTATATCACAGCAACTATGTAACTAGGTGTAAGACAGAGAAAAAGAGCTAGACGAACTAACACAAAAAGACAGAGAGACTCAGACAAAGAAACAGGTTGAGGGAGTAAAACATAGAGAAGGAGTAAGACAGAGAGAGTGTATAATATGTTGTAAGACAGAGAAAGAATGTAATAGGGAGAGGGAGTAAGTCAAAGAAAGGGATAAAGGGAGTAAGTCAGAAAAACGGTGTAACAGGGTGGAAGACAGAGAGAGGGTGTAAGAGAATGTAAGACAGAGAGAGGGTGTTAGAAAGTGAGAGGATGTAAAAGAGAGTAAAAGAGAGAGAAGCTGTAAAAGGGAGAGAGAGAGCGTAAGTTTGAGAGAGGGTGTAAGAGGAAGTAAATCAGAGAGAGGATGTAACAAGGAGTATGTCAGACAGAGGGTGTAACACCAACAGAGGAAGAAAATAAAAAAGTCAGAAAGAGGGAGAGAGGGTATAAAACAGACAAATTATATAATAGGGAGTAACTCTGGGAGAGAATGTTACAAAGAGAAAGGTTGTAAGACGGAGTAAATCAGGAAGAGGATGTAAGAGAAAGTATGACTTACAAATTGCTGTAAAAAAGAGAGAGAGGGAATAAATTAGAGACAGGGTGTAAGAGAATGTAAGTCAAAGAGAGAGTGTAACAGAGTGTAACACAGAGTCAGGATGTAAAAAGGAATAAGTCAGAGAGAGGGTGTTAGAAGGGGACAGGTGGAAAAATAGAGTAAGTCAGGAAGAGAATATAATAGAGACTAATACATTGTTAATAATCCTTGGTAAAGAAATGTTAGTGCATAACGGAATTGTATTTTCTAAATGAGTGAGGTTTCAGTAGTGTAATCAAATGTTATACATATGACCTATGCTCTGTTTTGTAAATGTTATTTAAAAAAAAAGATTTCAGGCACATGAATTGGTTTTACATTATTGACAAGGATTAGATAGTATCTGCATGATTAAAAAAATATATTAGCACATTTCACAATCATGTTACCTGTGTTTCCTCAGATTAGTAAACAGATTGTGCAGATGAGGTGAGGCCTGTCATTGGGTGCAAAGGAGGTGAGGCCTGTGTCTATGAGTGCAGTGGAGAGGACTGACCTCCTCTGACCCTTGGACAAGCCTTACCTCATCTGTGTCCTCTGGACAGGCCTCAATGTATTGGGTATAATTGATGGTAACTGGGTGCAGATGAGGTGAGGCCTGTCCAGGGGTGTAGATAAGCTGAGGCCTGTCTATGGATGCAGATGAGTTGAGGTCTATTCAGGGTTGCAGATGAGGTGAGGATTGTCCAGGGGTGCAGAGGAGGTGAGGTATGTGTTGAAGAGTGTAGTGGAAGAGAGGTCTGTCCAGGGGTACAAAGGAGGTGAGGCCTGTGTCTAAGAGTGCAGTGGGGGATAGGCTTCATGAAGTCTAGTCCACTGCACTCTTAGACACAGGCCTCACCACCTATGCTCCCCAGGAAAGGCCTCTCTCCCACTACAGTCTTGAACACAGGCCTCACCTCCTCTGTACCTCTGGACATGCCTCACCTCATCTGCACAATCTACTTCCTAATCTGACATAACACAGGTGACATCATTGTGAAAGGTTCAAATATATTTATTTAATCATGCAGACACTATGTATTCCTTCTCAAAAATGTAAAAGTCATTGATTTGCCCCAAAATCGTTTTTTAAATAACATTTTAGACACAGAGCGCAGGTCCTATGTACAATCATTCAGTGTCCATGAGTGCAGTGGAGAGGACTGACCTCCTCTGACCCTTGGACAAGCCTTACCTCATCTGTGTCCTCTGGACAGGCCTCAATGTATTGGGTATAATTGATGGTAACTGGGTGCAGATGAGGTGACGCGTGTCCAGGGGTGTAGATAAGCTGAGGCCTGTCTATGGATGCAGATGAGTTGAGGTCTATTCAGGGTTGCAGATGAGGTGAGGATTGTCCAGGGGTGCAGAGGAGGTGAGGCCTGTATTGAAGAGTGTAGTGGAAGAGAGGTCTGTCTAGGGGTACAAAGGAGGTGAGGCCTGTGTCTAAGAGTACAGTGGGGGATAGGCTTCATGAAGTCTAGTCCACTGCACTCTTAGACACAGGCCTCACCACCTATGCTCCCCAGGAAAGGCCTCTCTCCCACTACAGTCTTGAACACAGGCCTCACCTCCTCTGTACCTCTGGACATGCCTCACCTCATCTGCACAATCTACTTCCTAATCTGAGGTAACACAGGTGACATCATTGTGAAAGGTTCAAATATATTTATTTAATCATGCAGACACTATTTATTCCTTCTCAAATATGTAAAAGTCATTGATTTGCCCCAAAATCGTTTTTTAAATAATATTTTAGACACAGAGCGCAGGTCCTATGTACAATCATTCAGTGTCCATGAGTGCAGTGGAGAGGACTGACCTCCTCTGACCCTTGGACAAGCCTTACCTCATCTGTGTCCTCTGGACAGGCCTCAATGTATTGGGTATAATTGATGGTAACTGGGTGCAGATGAGGTGACGCGTGTCCAGGGGTGTAGATAAGCTGAGGCCTGTCTATGGATGCAGATGAGTTGAGGTCTATTCAGGGTTGCAGATGAGGTGAGGATTGTCCAGGGGTGCAGAGGAGGTGAGGCCTGTATTGAAGAGTGTAGTGGAAGAGAGGTCTGTCTAGGGGTACAAAGGAGGTGAGGCCTGTGTCTAAGAGTACAGTGGGGGATAGGATTCATGAAGTCTAGTCCACTGCACTCTTAGACACAGGCCTCACCACCTATGCTCCCCAGGAAAGGCCTCTCTCCCACTACAGTCTTGAACACAGGCCTCACCTCCTCTGTACCTCTGGACATGCCTCACCTCATCTGTACAATCTACTTCCTAATCTGAGGTAACACAGGTGACATCATTGTGAAAGGTTCAAATATATTTATTTAATCATGCAGACACTATTTATTCCTTCTCAAATATGTAAAAGCCATTGATTTGCCCCAAAATCGTTTTTCAAATAATATTTTAGAAACAGAGCACAGGTCCTATCTACAAGCATTCAATTTCTCTACTGAAACCTCACTGTTTCACAAAATACAAATCCTCTATCTTGCAAATGTTGATACCAGCATTATCAAAAAACATGACACAAACAAACAGCAAAGAAGCTCAATGTGCTTCCTAGTATGAGGTAACACAGGTGACATCATTGTGAAAGGTTCAAATGTATTTCTTTAATCATGCAGACACTATTTATTCCTTCTCAAAAATCTAAAAGCCATTGGTTTGCCCCAAAATCGTTTTTAAATAACATTTTAGAAACAGAGCGCAGGTCCTATGTACAAGCATTCCATGTCACTACTGAAACTTCACAATTTCACAAAATACAAATCCTCTATTTTGCAAATGTTGATACCAAGCATTATCAAAAAACATGACACAAACCAACAGCAAAGAAGCTCAATCTGCTTCCTAATCTGAGGTAACACAGGTGACATCATTGTAAAAGGTTCAAATATATTTTTTAATCATGCAGACACTATTTATTCCTTCTCAAAATGTAAAAGCCATTGCTTTGCCCCAAAATCGTTTTTCAAATAACATTTTAGAAACAGAGCGCAAGTCCTATGTACAAGCATTCAATTTCACTACTGAAACCTCACTATTTCACAAAATACAAATCCTCTATCTTGCAAATGTTGATACTAAGCATTATCAAAAAACATGACACAAACCAACAGCAAAGAAGCTCAATTTGCTTCCTAATCTGAGGTAACACAGGTGACATCATTGTGAAAGGTTTAAATATATTTATGTAATCATGCAGACACTATTTATTCCTTCTCAAAAATCTAAAAGCCATTGGTTTGCCCCAAAATCGTTTTTTAAATAACATTTTAGAAACAGAGCGCAGGTTCTATGTACAAGCATTCAATTTTACTACTGAAACCTCACTATTTCACAAAATACAAATCCTCTATCTTGCAAATGTTAATACCAAGCATTATCAAAAAACATGACACAAACCAACAGCAAAGAAGCTCAATGTGCTTCCTAATCTGAGGTAACACAGGTGAAATCATTGTGAAAGGTTCAAATATATGTATTTAATCATGCAGACACTATTTATTCCTTCTCAAAAATGTAAAAGCCATTGATTTGCCCCAAAATCGTTTTTTAAATAACATTTTAGAAACAGAGCGCAGGTCCTATGTACAAGCATTCAATTTCACTACTGAAACCTCATTATTTCACAGAATACAAATCCTCTATCTTACAAATGTTGATACCAAGCGTTATCAAAAAACATGACACAAACCAACAGCAAAGAAGCTCAATGTGCTTCCTAATCTGAGTTAACACAGGTAACATAATTGTGAAAGGGTCAAATTTATTTCTTTAAGCATGCAGACACTATTTATTCCTTCTCAAAAATTTAAAAGCCATTCATTTTCCCCAAAATCGTTTTTTCACATCACATTTAAGAAACACAGCACAGATCCTATGTACAAGCATTCCATGTCACTACTGAAACTTCACAATTTTACAAAATACAATTCCTCTATGCAGTAAAAACATTTTACCAAGCATTATCAAAAAACATGACACAAAGCAACATTAAAAAACCACAATTTGATTCCAAATCTTCTCCATAGAGTATACAAGTCTCTACCTATATTAAATGAATCATTACTCACCTTTACAAATGCTTTGGGAGATTGAGAACAGTGTCAGACACACACACCAATATTTCTTTAGCAGAGCAAAAGGTATGTACTCCAGGCACTGCAACCATGAATGGCTCAGAAAACCTCTAATTCTACACACATATTCCTCATGGTAACCAATCAAAACTCTTCCCTCTCTATTTTCAAGCCAACACCCTTCCCCCCTCAGCCCTTTCTATCTGTTACCATAGCAACTCCCTCCTCACTGAGCTCTCAGGGCTCACTGAGCTCTCAGGTTTAAAAGTTTATTCTACAATGTTGCAAATGAACTTAGCAAGGATGTTTGACCTCTCAAACACCAGCTTATCCGGTGCAATGTTTCTTTAAATGACTTTTTCTTAACCATTCAAATTACTTCTTTCACAAAACAGAACCATGCACCCTAACTTTCAGTTTTCAACTATCTGAATCCACCAATCATTGCTTCTGATTCAAGAGCACTGAAACTCCACAGTTTTTTTTGCAAACTCCTACTGTTCCAACTGCCATTTCATTCTAACACTTCATCTGACTGTACCAGAACCTCCTCTTACCATGTATTCTGTCTGAATTATTGGGCATAGCTACATCCACTGGGCTCAAAGGTATGCAGCTACCAGAAATTTTCACAACCTTGATTTACCAAATGTGGACATCAAGTGGATTGGCCAGAGAGGATTGAGATGTCATCAATTGATACCATTGGTGAAAACCTTTTTGCATCTGCCACACCCTCACCTCATAATTCTGCACTGTGGTGGAAATAACTTAGGCACTTTGACTGGGGTAGGTCTGGAAATGCTTTTAAAGGACACCTTTGAGCAATTGATGGCACTTTTTCCTTAAACTGCCTTGGTATTTTACAATATATGCCAAAGACAGAAATTGAAGTGGTCCAACCAATTTTGTCCACAATTTGAGAAAGCACGGAAACATGTGAATAAATCTGTTTCTGCTTACATGAGAGACTATGGAATGGGTTCAATATACAACAATAACTTGCGTTACAACATGCAAGATATCTACAGAGGAGATGGTGTGCACTTCTCAGATGAGGGGAATATAATATTCCTCCTGAATTTAAGACTGTGCATTGGAACCTACTTGTAGGTACCTAAATCAGCCACAGAACCCAAAAGCTCTTTTCAGGGCTACCCTACCTCTGATCACTCAAAATGATTATTTTACTCTAACTTTTTTCACTGTTTTTCACCAAAGTACGCTCCCCGGTACGCTTCCCGGTACGCGTACCGGCGCTCCCCCCGCGAATTGTTTTAAAACAATGTGTTTTTTTGGCCTATATGGGCCTCCTAAGCCCCCCTCAGAAAACCTAGGGCGTCAGAGGGTGTCTACTGGGTCCCCTTTTACCCATTCCCAATGTTGTTTGTCCTCCATCTTGTGTCTCAAATCTACCGAAAGACAAGATGGAGGACTCCCGTAGCGCTGCCGGTACGCGTACCGGGGCGCGCACCGGTAAGCGATCCCCAATTTTTTTTAAAGTTAATTTACATAAAAACCACTGGAGACACTTTCACCAAATATAGAATAGGCCCTACTACATAACAGTCCCTACCATTTTCCCAAATTTGGTGGAATTCCATTGAGCTGTAGCACTGTCTAAATATCCTGAGGTAAATTACATGACAAAAACACATATGAAGTGTTTAGAATTTACAATCAAATAAAATGTTACTTTCATTTTCTACTTTTTTTTCCTGACATTTGATTGGTTATGAACATGAATATAAATGAAAAATGAGAGGGAAACACGGCCATTTTGACTACAACTACCTGAGGTACATCTTTAAACAATTTTCTCCATTTATCTTCATCACCTTTTAATAAGGTAAGTTGTTCATTTGTAAGGGGCACTTTAAGTTAATTTGTAAAAACTTTTTCTGATAGTTATTTACTGTCCCTCTGTTATAGTTATAGATTGAGATAGGCTTCTCTGTTATAGTTATAGATTGAGTTAGACTTCTCTGGTATAATTATGAAATTACTTAGGCTTCTTCACATACACTTTTTTGATATTTCGACTTCCTGCGTGATACCATACACTGCCCAAAGATAACTTCACTGTTAAAAACTCAGAAGTACCTGTCTAAACTTAAACCCAACACTGCCCTAACTCTACTGATATATTTATTTTTAATGCAATTTACAGCAAGAAAATGGAAGGAGAACCAAACAAAATTAATATTTCTTTCGAAATTGTTCTGGAGAACAATCCTGAGGAAGACTTTGACTTTATGGATCAGTCTCTGGATGAAGAGTTAGTTAATTGTGTGGAAGAAATGGAATCATGGACTCAAAATGAGGACATTCCTGACGATATAATGTTGGAAGTTCTTTTAAATTTTGAAAAATCACAGCAATACATTTTTATTTAATAATTAAAAATTGTTCGAGACATTATTCTTTTTTATATGTAATTCATGAAATAGTACCAAAATTAATATAATATAAAGTGAGACATATAGTATACTGTGCAACTTT